>NC_056700.1:10145612-10814313 GCF_018831695.1 Puntigrus tetrazona | reverse complement strand
AAACTTTTTGTTTCTGTGAGCCTTAGGGCTTGTGCTTGAGTAAGTGGTAGATCGTTCGCACTGTGGTATAGTTTCTGCAACTCACCACTATGGGGAAGCTGGATAAATCATCATCAGCAAATCACATCACTAGAGTCTGACACATGCGGTCCAGTTAGAGCAGTTGAAAAGAGGTTAACATTTCATTCCATTTCCAGAGCAACTTACAAAATGTGATTTTAGAAATCTGCTGGTTATTATTTTCTCAAAACTGTTTTGCTATTATTTTATTATTTAAAGTCACAATGCTTAAAGTACCCAGCTATACTGTAAGTGCTCAGAAAGGTTAGATAATGCAGTAATTGCAGTTTTTTTCTGTATAATACTGGCTTTTTAGTAAAAGAAAATATAATGAGAAATAAAATTATCTAGCCTTTTGTGCTTAGCTCTTGAATTCAGGCTCTGGCATTTTAGAGAGGACAGTGCTGTCTAAATTGCTTTCAATAGGCATAATGCCCTTGAGTGGAGGCCATGGCTGCTAAGTGAGACTTTTCAATGAACAAGAAATACAGAGTATTGCACAACTGATGGTTTTGACAATAAACCAATTATGGATGTTAACTGGGGGTACAGAAAAGGGAGTAGTGTGGTTGGTTAGATGGGAAAATCATCTCTTCTGTTTGACCTTTGAGCCTCAAAAGATCTCCTGAATCCAAAATAACAGGCTAACAGTCTGAGCTCCTTTTGATTACGTGAGAATCTCTTGCAAGTTGACTCTCTGTCTTCCTTATTTTTGACTTTAACACTATAAATCTCTCTTATTTTTAGGGTACTAGAGTTATACCTTTCAGCACCCACACTCAGCAGGAAGTAAAGTGCTTATGAGTATGAGCAGGATGGTAAATGAAGCAGCGTATATTCAGTGGATTTAAAGGGTAAAAAGGGCATTAACAGCAAAGAACAAGGAACACAGAATGAGATTTTTGCAAAAACATCTTCTGGTTTGACAGATTAAATGCAATATTAGCAGGACAGACATTTTTAGAGAAATATGTCTTTTGTCTTTCTGGTCTGGTCTTCTCCCAATAACCCTGTTGTAAATTAAACCCAAAACAATCTGTAACAATCATACTCAAGTGCGCACTGTCAGCCTATGGATCAGAACAGACTCTCTTTGTCAGTGTATTGATGATCACTGAGCTGTAGGTCTGGCTGATGAATTTGGCTCAGTATTTCCATGCCTGATTTTCCACCTCTGCTTGCAGAACCACAAACTCTAGGTTTCCCCATGTTCCTTTACATAGGCCATCCAGAATATAACAGCACTTTTGAGAGTTTTCTGAAAACCTTCATAATGTTGGCTAAAGTTTTGAAAGCATAGAATGTATGCTACTGTTTAAAACTTTGGGGTCAGCGTAAGATCATTGTTATAGTTTGTTTTTATTGTTTTGTTTTGACAGAAAATATATTTATTTCGTTTTACAGCAAGGATGCATTAAATCGATCAAAAGTGACAATGAAGGTGTTACAAAGGTTTATAATTGTTACAAACAGTGTTGGGGGTAATGCATCACAAGAAATGTGAGCTACATATTACTTATATATAACGCATTAATTTACAGTAAAATATATGCGCTGCTTTTTCAAAACAGTAACTATTGATTGACTGACAGCTCAGGATCAGGACAAGGTGCAGAGGTCTTGTGTGTGTGCGTGTAAACATTGTTAATGTAGTGTAATGTGTGAATTTTTTAGAACATTTTCTGTTCTCGCTCACACAAAAACAGATTCAGTGTTTTTAAAAATTAATAAAAGCTATGAAAAGCAAACTCTTTTTATTAACCTTTGCTGTCTTTGCTGCTGGCCTTCAATGATCCAATTTAAAAATACTAATAAGCTAAAATGACTTTAGATAAACCTAACATTTGTTTTTTTTTTTTTTTTTGCTTTTTGTAGAAGTGCTGAACTTTCTTCTATTGCTATTTCTATACCTATTGTTCATGCATTCCAGAAAGGATTGTTTGAGCATTTTGAATTCCCTTCAGCCTGAGGCTTATTCGTTTCATTTTGTTGTAAAAGTACTTTTATATCTGCCAAAAATAGCAAAAGCAACTTCAGGACCAGATAAGATAAAGTAACACAAGGCATTACTTTCCAAAAAAGTAAGCAGCACAATTAGTTTCTTGGGAATAACAGTATATTGTGATGCATTACTTTTAATAATAACTTTGCACAGATTACAAAAGATCTCTGTTTCAAAAATGCTGCTCAGTTAAACTTGCTCTGCATCAAATGATCCTGAAAAAAACGTATCATGGTTATAAAAATACTTTAAAAATTTACAACAAAATACAACCAGCATCCATATGAGTTCTTATGGAAAAGTGCTGCTAAGTATGTCTTCATTTGCGCTCGTATGTGCTTTATAAACTGAAGAAAAACATTTAGTTTTCATAGCTTCATAGCTGCACACCGTAAAATCTTCACTTTTTTTGCAAACAAACCACATTGCCATGGGCTGAATCTTTGTCAGAGGTGGTAATTGGTGGAGAGGATTTAAGGAGGGTGCTGAGGCGGGGTCAAGGCTGTGCATTCTCCCCTCTGTGTGTGCTCGACAATCCCATTATGATGGAGTAGAGGATCGGACATTTGGCTGCCCCGCTGAATACCAAAGTCTGCGTGGTGCGTGAGGGTACAGAGGGGGTCCCAGGGGTACAGAGAGGAGACGTGTGGGAGGAAAGCGACATAGCGTGCTCTGGCTGTATTGCAACTGTGGACCACGTACACTTATCTACCTCGCTCAGCCAAGCAGCATGGCGGCCCGGTGCTGCCGCTGACCTGTCTGGTGCTCCTGAGCCTGGTCAGTCTCTCCTCCCAGATCCAGTGGTTCAGGTTTCTGTGGGTCCCAGAGACGACCTCACCAGCTCCTTCTGCACACTACACCTGCACCCACCACTGCAGCACCGGAGGAGAGCACAGCCCCTGTCTTCCCAGCCTCCCCTCCTCTGCCCACAGAGGATGGAGCGAGAAGCCAGAGCTAAGAAACCTCTCAGAATGTGGAAGAGTGGTGAGTGTCGCTCAGAATGAGGAATGAGGGAAAATAGGAAGTTTTGAATCTAAAGTAGTGGCCGAAGAAAATTGCCATCACAGATATAAATAGCATTTTAAAATATGTTGTAAAGAAAACTGTTGTCTTTAATTCAAAGAGTAAATAGTAATGTATTTTTGATCAAATAAATGCAGTTTTTGTGAGTTTGCAAAAACATTGCTTAAAAACACTAGGAAAATGAGAGTCACATGATCTTTCAGAAATCAAATATGCTGATTTGATGCTGTCAGGGTTGAAAACGACTGCACTGCTGAACGTTATTGTTAAAACATTTTGTTAACAGCATGTAATTGAAATATGTTTTTTAATAGTGTAAATGTCTATACAGTCTTTAGTAACTTTTTACTTCCTTATTTACTTGTCCACTAACTGTCATGTTGTCATGTTATGTTATGCTATGTTATGTTTTAGCATGAGTATAACATCAATCTCATTAATTATTCATGCCCCAGTGCATGATGGGAACACCAGTATCAGAAAAGTTAAGTAGGTCATACTTCATTTTAACATTTATTTTTAGCCTTTAACTTCTACAAGCTTAAATTTAGTACCAATATATAATTTATTTACATTTTTTTATTTTCTTTTTATTATTGACTTCTTATTATATGACTTACTTTTCATATAGTAATCACTTTTGTTTTTCTGTAGCATTTACTACCAGAATTGTTTTTATCAGTAAGTATTTGCAGTCAGCAGGACGCTTAAACTGCACTATAGTGGACTGTGAAATTAACGCTATATATTTTTCCTGCAGGAGCGTAAGATGTGTTTAATTACCGTCTTATTAGTTTTAACTCATCCAAATGTCGTTTGGGTATAGCTATGTGTTTGGACCATTACTGAGATTATGGTCTACCCATGAGTCTGGCAGATATTAAAGTGCAGCTTAACTCTTAATGTTTTCTAATTGTGCCATGCCGTTGTGTGTGAAAGAGATCAGCCTGGCGGTGTTCAGTAAGCCCACTTTTCTCTGAGAAAAACACTAAATCCCTATCACATGATATTATATTAATAGGATTAGAAGCAGGAGGTTTTGGGGAAATTGGGGTCGCTGATGGAGCATCAATTGCAGGTCCACCTGCTGATTACAGGCAGAAAGATTATGAAATGAACCCTGGGGTCTAAACGTGTTTTTAATTAATATCTCATTCATCCCATGACTTCATGCAGTCGCTGAAGCACTTGTCTCTTCAATGCATTGGAATGTAATAGAAGTGTAATTTGAGATCTCATAATATAATTTTTCTAATGTATCAACTGGAGGAGATGTATTATGCACTTATGCACTTTTACTGTTTGTCACTTTGTGATGTTTGAATGCGTATACTGTAGTATTTTTTCCTTTAATTTTTGCTTTGCACCACTGTGTATTTTCAGCACAAATTTCTGTGACCTGTAATTAGTTTTATATGAATACAGTCTTCTCTCTGCTGTACTGAATGCTTAGCTGAGTTATGAAACTCTTTGTTGTCAGACAGACAGAGAATTTGCTAGAAGCCCTGCAGCCTTGTAGAGCGGTTTATTTGGCATTTTACCTCATTATTATCATTATGACTCACGTCAGATTGAAACAGCGAACATTTCACAATGTTGTCAATCTGCAGAGCCTTTGGCAATGACTTCGGCATGAACTAATGACAATGTTTTACTGTCTTCCTAGAAATACTATATGGAATTGCAGAAAAGAATGCAAAAGATACATTACTTGATTTTAGCTCTATTTCAAAATCTTTGCAAAGAGGCAACACCTTGTTATTTTTATAGTTTAACTTTCAGAACAGACTCCAAACAAAACATCAACAATAACAAAGAAAAAATTATACAATAATGCTAATAGAATTATGTAGAAAAGCAAAAACAAAGAAGCATTCAATAGAGGGGAAGGATAACACACTAATGCCTGCATTGCTGGTCAGAGTCAACATTATGTTGTTCCAAATTGATTTATAGTTTCCAATATTTTAGATCTGTATACATGTCTTTCCGTGGTGCAATATTCCGGTAAGACGTGTCAACCAGGTGTGAACTAGAGTGCAGTGTGTGATTTGGTAATAGTATGGTTGCAGACACATTGTAATCTAACAGAGAAACAGAATACACTAATAATGGAATTTCTGGATCAGATGTGAAACACAACCGTACATGTCTGAGAATCACACCAAAGATCATAAAGTTTTGGTCATGTCCAAATAAGATGAGTCAGAGAGCTTTCTGCAGATGTACACCTGTCACAAATAGGAGAGATAGTAGAAAAAATTATCTGCAATTTAGATTTTGAATAGTGCAGTCATGCATTACCTTAAACTGAATTAATTGGTGCCTAGAATTAATGGAGAACGATCAATCCCACTGAGGCTCTACTTCCATAAATCAGCCTCAATTTGTATGCCCAGTTCCTCTTCTCAAGTACTTTTCAAAAATATCTGTAGAATAACTTATTCCTTGAGAAAATACATTTACAAAATCTGAAACCAGCTTGGAATCAGATGAGCCCAGCAGTAGCCTATAAATTCAAACATTCAAAATTTTATGGTTTTCAAACCTGTTTTTGTTACAGTTTATTATAAAATGGAATGAAACAGTTCAATGAAAAATCAGTGAAAAAATTAAATGGTAATTTTATAAAATCTGTCTAACTCATGTATTCCAAAATTATATGTTTTCTGAAGACGGTTAAAATTTCTTTATCTTTTCAGAAGTCTTGCAAATGTAGATCATTCAAATGGACTATTTTAATATTCCTTTAAGATGGAAAGAGAGCAACAGACACAGTCAGAATTAGTCCTTTTGTGTTCCGCAGAAGAAAGCAAATTATATTAGTTTGCCTTTGTCTTTTCGAGCACTGCTTCTTCATTAAACATGAATTGAAACAATGGATTATTTATTTTTATATACATGAAAGAATCTGTGAGTGAAGAACCCTGTTTCTGATCTTTAAAGCAGCACTTTTGTCTTGTTCAACATTTTAGACTGTATGCTTATGTAGGAGAAACAGAAGTTTTATAAATAAGAGATTATGGGACTTTATATTGTTCTTCATTTTAGTGATTCTCCCTGTTGCTGGGTGTTTTATTTCAGAGCGAGGGTCCAAGGGTCACCTAGTCCTGACTGATCTAGTTGGTGTTCCTCTTCCTCCATCTGTGTCCTTCATCACTGGCTACGAGGGTTTCCCTGCTTACAGTTTTGGGCCTAACGCTAATGTAGGTCGACTGACCCAATCCTTTGTTCCTGAGCCCTTCTTCATGGATTTTGCCATTATTGTCACCGTCAAGCCCTCCAACTCTCGAGGAGGGGTCCTGTTCGGCCATCACAGATCCTTCTCAGAGGATCGCCCACCTGGGCTTGGCCCCTGACACCCACTGGAGGATAAGACCCAGAGGATTGTACTGTATTACAGTGAGCCAGAGCTCGCAGAGACCATGGAGGTGGCTTCCTTTAAAGTGCCTGATATGACACAGCAGTGGAACCGCTTCACGCTGACGGTCGAGCACGAGGAGGTTCGGCCTCTACATGGATTGCGAGAGTACCACAGCGCCCCCTGAAGAGAAGCCAGCAGCCCCCCTCAGCTTTAAGCAAGGCTCGGGTATCTTCGTGGCAAATGCGGGCAGTACTGGCCTGGACAAATTTGTGGTAGGTCACCATTTAAATTTTTTTTCAGATCTCAGAAACTTTATCACAAACGCCTCACAAAACAGAACGGTATGTAGAAGAAGAGCTTTGCTTTGCCTTTGCTTTCAAGTCATGACGTTTATTGACGTGTGCCTGGGGCTTCGAACATATGTACCTTTGGTAAATTGACTGGCTCACATTGAAATTAATTTTATCGCTTTATCATTTATCATCGATCCATGATTAAAAGTTGCTCAAGGTTGTTCACAGCTACCTGGAGCAAAGTAAGAGTTCAAAAAGGCGATGTGCTTTCATTCTGGTAATGTTTACTGTGATGATAAACTGTCATGGATGGAATACTGACATGGCATTTTAATATAATTTGATATTGAATAACGATGCATTCTTATTTTCCCAAGTTTTCATGCTTAGATTACCTTCGCTATAACTCATGTTAAATGTACATTTCGTACTATACATTGTAATGTTGTGAAGCCTAAATTCACTTTTAGATTTTATTGTATATTTGTTGAATGTTATATTTTATTTAGACAAAATGACATAGACTTTTCATATTGTATCGTCATTTTTTTTAATCAAAGCTCATTTTTGACATATGTGACCACAAACCATTCTAAGTCTCTGGGCTTAATTTGTAGCAATAGCTAAAAAATACATTGCATTGGTCAAAACTATCGATTTTGCTTTTATCCCTAAAATCATTAGGACATTAAAGTTGAAAGTTTCCTACTGTAAATATATTAAAATTATTATTTTTTATTAGTGATATACATTGCTAAGAACTTAATTTGGACAAATTTAAAGGTTTTTAATTTAAAGCATTTAGATTTTTTTGCGCCTATATTTCCATATTTTCAAGTAGTTGACTAATTTCAGCCAATTATTGGAGCATACAAATGATTAAAATATTTTATTTAATAAAAATGATTAGGTAAAACAGTATCCTAAACATTAGCCGACCACATTTACATTCTACGACACTCAACATAATAAAATGGTTGGGTTTTTTAAAGTTTTAATTTGACTTTGTCCTCTGCCCATATGAACAATTCCAGCTGAGGAGCTTTTGTCCCTCGTGTTGGTGTGTTGTGTTAAGGAGGTGTGTTGTCATGGAGAACACTTCAGGAAGGTCGAATCCTTTGTGATAAGTGGCATAATGCTAGATGGGCCTCCTTCAAGGAAAGAGAAGCAACTAACAATGAATCTCTCACATACTGTACAATTACAGAGAGAAATAATGCTACTTATAGACCTGACTAAAACCCCATAGGTCCCAGGTTCAGACTTGCAATTACTGTCGTATTCTCCTGTTATTTGCACAAGCCAGTTTTGTTGTTGAGCTTTGTTCTGCTCAAGTCTCCCTTCAGAGGTGATGCTGATGAAATTTATTGTGTTAATATGTGTTATCTGTAACAGGTTCTAATTGAGTTTTGCTTGTCATTGTTTTATGGTTGTTTGGACTAGGACGTTTCTTAATGCCTTTAATAATGAAAGTAGCTGATGGCCGTCCATAAATCCCAGCTGTACCTGAATGAAAGTGTGGCTTAATGAACCCATTAAATCCTAATGAGTAAAGCAGGAGGTGCTTCAACAGAAAGCCTGCTGATAATTGCACAAAATTTATTACCTTCCCTTAAGCGTTTCTGGCACATCACTAAGCGCTGGAAGAGTTTGTGCTGCTGTACTCATGAACGCTGTCTACTGCTGTTAGAATGAAAACAACCGAACAGATCTCCTCCTGACAGTAGTTTACAGCTCCAGGCAGCACTTGTGTATGAACACGATTAACCACTTGGCATTCTGCAAATATACACAGCAATTTAGTAAACAAACAATATGATTTTGCATTAACCGGCCGAACAACAAAACCTTTTCTTCCTCTTACCTTGTCTTTCTTATTCCGTCAGGGGTCTATTCAACAGCTGGTAATAAAACCGGACCCTAGGGCGGCGGAAGAGCAGTGTGAGGAGGATGACCCCAGCGTGAGCGCTTTTCATTACTCTCTCGACCCTGTTTGTGTGATTTGTCTTGGAGTATAATTACACTGTTTACGCTGTTTTATTGATGCAAATTTGAGATAGCAAAATGCACGCTTGGGCATGGTTGTAGTATGGCTGGCACTCCCTCTTGTGGTGGAGTTTATCGTGATGCTTTTGCAGTTGCAGGCCTCCGGGACAGAAGTGGTGATGGTGATTATGATGATGAAGAAGAACATGGGAGACATGAAGTGATGTTCGGTCAGACAAATGTAAGAGAAGACAAGGAAAAGGTTTACATTAAACCTTTACATGACATCTATTAACCCTAATAAAATTAATATTTCTATCAACAAGTTAGATGGTATTGCCATGTAAATGTGTTTAATTGTTTTAAAATGTGGCATTTATTAAAGCCATACATTATCCAGGACCGTTATACCTTTTACTGGTTATGTGTTATATGCCTTCAGAAAGAATTCGTTAAATTGATCAAAGGTGTTATACTGATACAAAAAAATCTTTTGAATGTAGTTATTCATCAAAAATCATTAAACAAAACAAAATCTACATTCACAAATGAATGAAAGAGGAAGATGAGCATAAATCATTGTCATATTTGTTTTGTCTTGTTATGTGCGTGTTTGTAGTCAATGTAATTATATCTTTATTGACGGTATGCTTTATTTATCTTTGCCAAACAGGAAGCTTAAATGATTCATTCTCCTCTAGGAGAGTTGCGTTTAGTTCTATTCAGAGGAATCAAAGAGTTTAAATGTTCTCTCACAGAAACACATGATAGAAGAACACCATTTATGTATACACACTAATGCAAAAAACATTGCCGTTTTAGTTTTCTCTTTAAATGTAAAGAGAGGACTTTTTAATGCTAAAGGGATAGTTCACCCAAAAATGAAATGTATGTTTTGCTCGGAACAGATGTTTTTGTAGGATGCTCCATCTAATGAAAATGAATAGGGAAGGAGTTGCTGAGCTCAAAAATATACACTAAATACAGCGTATAACACACTTAAGAAATATGACAGCTTTACATTAAAAATATATATATTCGAACATGGCTCTCTAAAACATGTAATGGAAGGGGTGGCATTAATACCATCAAGAGACATGAAACCCAGTTACAAGCTGCTCTGATGTAATGCATTGCAATGCATGACAGGAGTGAACCAAGACGAATTATTTCCCAGCCAGGGATTCACCAATTTTTTTATATATATTATTAAATGATAAAAATGATTAAAGTCTATTGCAAGAATGTAATGTGTAAGTTGTTGTGAAAATACATTACATTTATGTGTTAGCATAAATATCAGAGGCACTTCAAGAAAAAGAAATAGTTTATAGAAGTTCAGTTGACTAACAAGGTTGGAACCTGTAGTTTATTAATCACTCTCACGTGTTAAATCTCAGCTCAACCAGCTCAGATCAAGTTTGTCCTAACAATGGAAGACATGGGTCAGTTAGGAGTGGTAGCAATTTTGGAAACCTGCCATTCAGTGTGGTGCCACTAATAACTTTAATGAAATAAAGTTTTTAAACCATGCCAACAAATAATCTTAATAAATAGAATGAGATGTGTAGTTTACATTATTATAGCGAATATATTTTATAAGAATCAGTTGATGTATTATTGCTTGCAGGCACGTGAGACCGACCTATCCTGTCCAAGCTCCGCCCACTGTGCTACCAGACATGGACGAAGGAGAGTTTTCAGGACATGTGACCCTATAGATGAGAGGCTGCTTAGAGGTGAGAGGACACTTTAATTAAGATAAAATAATTACAATTAATACTATTATTAACGTTAATTGTCTAGATTATAGTATTTCAGCAAACTAATGTTAATATTGTTTGTTGATCCATTCAGGGACCTATAAAACAGATGAAACCGGGCAGAGTACAGGGGATGTAAGTATTAAACTTTATTTTCTGTTATAACAAAAAAAATGAATTCTTATCTTTGAATGAACTGACTTCTGCTCTTACAGTGTGGTTAAAATGGCATTATAATACTGCCTACTCAAATAAAGATTTATAGTATCTCTTGAACTGTCTCAGGGTTCTGGCCAGGGGCAAAAAGGGCGTGGAGAACCTGGATCTGCAGGCCCCGGGACCCCGGACCTCCAGGACCTTCTCTCCCACCCACACATTCAAGTCAGCCTGGACAGAGAGGCCCTCAAGGCCCAATGGGTCCACCAGGAAGACAAGGCAGACCAGAAAAGATGGACAAGCTGTATGATCATTTCCTTATGATGATGAGACAGTATTGACAGTATTTTTTGACACTATGTCTAACCCTTTATCTTTAGTACTATATACCATTTAATGTCTTATAGATTGAGTGAAATCCAATTTTTTTTAACCGCTTGTCTATGTTTTTCAGGGACGCAAAGGTGAAGAAGGAAAAACAGTGAGTAATAATTTGCTTGCATACGGACAGGTTTAAAATACTGGTATGTGTGCAGATGAAGGACAGCACATTCAGTACAGTGTCGCATTAAAGTTCAATTGATACATCAGCGTTATTGTGCACAAATTACAATTGTTAACTGAATCATCCTTTTTAGAACTCAAAAAAAGAGACTGTACTTACATTTTACTCCCTGTTTGTTAGGGATAGGTTTACAGGTATGTTCATTGTTACTTATAATAATTATTACCTAGTTGTTGTAATTACAATAAAAAAAGTACATAGTATGCAGGCTACATGTACACGCAGAACAGGACTGAAATTACATTGATACCCAAAATGATCAGATGACACTCAAATAGAACAAACAGGTTCTTCTAGCATTAAATTTGAAGAAAAGTAAAGGCCCTGATATATTTCAAATAAAGTTCTTCTTCATTGTGAGTTTGAGGACAAAAGACATTTGAAAAGGCTGAGTGACGGTATACTGTTTCCAAAATATTGTGACATTGTGGCGGGCTGTAGATTAATGTAAACTTGACTCTCAAGCGCTATTAAATAGCCTACAAATTTGATAAAAACAATTAAATGTATACCTTTTAAATTAGATTTGAAAGAAAAATAACAGCAGCAGCATGGTGTAATATTTGCCTGCTACCTTTCCTTTCATTCTGTACATGGCTTTGAAAAACTTGCATCTGATGTCTCTCTGCATCACTCTGGGACAGTGACACAAGCTTTGGTGTAATTTATTAGCTTTCGCTGAATTTTTAAAGTCTCTCTGACAGCGATCATACAGGTGTGGATATATCTGTGGCAGCTCAGCTATATAGTGACTTGGAGATGCCTGACCGCATCACAGAAGGTGGAGTTTCAGAACACGTAACCGTCTCGGACCAATGGTATCTCAAAGGTGTTTTGGTATCTCAAAACGCACTCCCTAGAAAGTTTGCTATGGTGAGCTGATTCGTAAACTTGAAAACAAAATTTCTTTCATTTTGATTGAAGTATATCAGGGCCTTAAGACTTCCTGTGATGTGTGAACCAAATAAAATTTAATTTGTATTTTTTTAAAAACTTGATAGTTTCAAATCGAACAATTTGTTGTTCACATCCCATTTATGTCTAATTTGCTGAATTTGAGTTTAATCCACATTATTTAAGAGCAGACATGGCCTTTTTTTAACTTGAATGTGCTTCCAGAGTCAGCCACTTCCAGTTATTTTAGATGTGCAAAAATAGTCTTGATGCTTAATGTGTCAAACAGGTATTTGTTATATTTTGTTAACACACTGGTTTGTTGCATGTTACTGCACTTGTTATTTACTTTCAAGTTGAAATTAAAGAGGATTGAATGTAATAGAATTTCATGGCTTCATCTGTCTCTACATCTTAATAGAATGTCTCTTTAATGCAGGGGCAGAGAGGACCTCCAGGACTTCCAGGATTACCTGGAGAATCTGGAGTCAAAGGAGAAAAGGTGAGGGCTAATGCAGCTGATCTGCCTCCCAAACGTGTGATTATCCACGATGCCCCAGTATAGCCAGAACACCTGGTCTGTTGTGTTGCTGTTTTTTCAAGCTCGTATTTCATCTTAACTCTTTTAGGGTGATACTGGGGTTGGTCTGCCTGGTCCACCAGGACTTCCCGGACCACCAGGGTCATCCAAACCAATTAAAGTTCCAGTAAGTATGTTGCACAAACTGTTTGGCCTAAGTGTTACTTCATGTTGGGCGGAAAATGCATTTGTTTCCAAAGCATGAGATGTGTAACTTCACTGCTTGGCGTCTGTAAATCTGATGCATTAAGTCAAGTCACCTTTATTTAAATGGCAATTTATACAATACAGACGGTTACAAAGCAGCTTTATAAAAGGACAATGACAGGACTGATGTTGCAAAATGAATCAAATTTGAGATAAATTCAAATTCTGCTGTAAAGCATCTCTAAAAAAAAAAAGATAATAGTCTTTTATTAAACTTGTTTGAGTTCAATATTGGTTCAATTCAATAACAGTGTGAACTTAAATTGTCCATGCTGTGCATTCTGTTTATTAAGAAAATCTCTACATTTTAAAAACAGTATGGATTTGATGCCCTCGGCTCTGGATTTGAAGATGTCGACATTGATACAGAACGTCTTAGAGTGAGTAAATCTGCCCATGTTTTGACAATATTCTTACAGTACATACTGTACTTATTAGAATTTAACACTCAGGTTGTCACTGTATCTCACTGCAAATGATAATTTCACATTCTAGGGTCCACCTGGTCCTCCGGGGCCTCCAGGGAAACCTGGCCCACCTGGTCCCAATGGCCCCTTAGGAGCTTTGCTGCCTGGACCACCAGGCACTCCTGGCAAGGATGGGAGAGTTGGGCAACCTGGACTTCGTGTGAGTATGCTCTCTCTTCAGCTTAATCAGCTGCTGAAGAGAGGCTCAGTTTACATTTCATTACAATTCAGATCTCATCTGCTTCTCCTATTGGCCCTGTCATTTTATATGATACATATGATGTCTAATGCACTCAGACAACATGAAATGAAGCCACGTAAAATAATAAGTAACTCAGAGCAGCAGATATATTACTCATTGACAATTCCTTCATTTCCCAGTGTTGCTAAGTGATGGTTGTATCACGACTTTTGTCTGATTCATGTTGTCTTCTTTCCTTCTCTTGATTGCCCAGCTATTTGAGGACTGGTTTAGTGGGTCTGGCACTGACTCTGGGTTTGGCTCAGGTTTTGGTAAAGAACAGGGATTTCCTTGGTTCATTAAGGTCACTGAACCAGTAGGTTGGAAAAGACAGCATCTTCTCTCCAACAATATCTGCTTGTCCAAATTTTCCTGAATGCAAACTGAGATTTGAATTAGTTTACATTTTTGCATGTATTTTCTCCAGTCAAACACTTGCTATGGCTTTACATCATACTTTACTCCTTACATATAGACATATAGAGAGATACTTTAGAAGCTGTAAGATATGTGGTTCAGTTTATGTGGGAGTAAGATTTAATTGTAAAGGATTAATGAGGTATACAAACAGACATCAAAGGCATTTCTCAATAAAACCGTAGCATTTGTTGTGCAGTGTGAAAGAAAAGTAACAGTACGGGTTGAAAGGTGATGAACACACAGGTTGCATTTCAGGACAGCTTGAAACTATGCTTCCCCTTTCCGAATGTTGGAGAAAATCTGTCTTTTATTTTAAACTGTCTGCTTGTACTAACAGCAATGGCCATTTTAATATTATGTTGAGACACAACATAATTATATACTATTATTAGGCAAAATAATGTGAACACCTGTTAGTATAGGGGTTAATATATTTTTATATTTCTTATAAATATATTTTATTTTTAACAATTATAATTATAATTATAATTATAAATAATTTAGTTTTTTCTTTTCCTTGTTTCCTTTTTTAGTTTGTATCTCAATTTGTTCGACAATTTCTTATAAAGGCCAGGGTGAAATTGACTTTTCAGCTTGTTTAGCTAGACTTAGTCCATTTGTTTGGTGATTATGACAAAAAAGATTGCATCGTGAAGAAGAAAAGTGGGTGAAAATTTTTGTGTAAATTTAAAGAAACTTTCCACAACTTCACAAAGACAACATCCAAAGAGTTGCAATTGCTAAAACTTTAATCACAGATACCTATGCGAAAATCTGCTCTGGCCAGGACTTGACTTTTATCAGTCTTTTAAGAGCTGTTTAAGAAAGAAAAGTGAGAAGCCATCATTCAGGATCTCTAAAGCAAGTGACAGATGTTTTTATAGACAATATTCAGCTAGAACCTATTTCACTAAAGGTGTTAAAATAATCAAATAGTGTCTATTTCCCAGATGTTCACATCACTTTGTCCAACCTCTGTATATAAACATATCAAAACAAAATGACATTATTTTTTTACTATTTTTATATAATAATTTGTTTGTATAGATGAAGACTTTTATAATGTGTTATTATAATGTGGTATTAAAACATGTCATAACCAGGTGTTTTAACATGTTTGACCTTTAAAGGGCTTCCTGGTCCGGATGGCTTAACTGGACAACAGGGTCCCAAAGGAGCAAAGGTATAAAAATGGTGTCATCTTGAAGAAAGATCTTACTCAGTTTAATATAAAAATGTATTGTTATAAATGTGGACTTTCTTTCACAGGGTGAACAAGGAATGAGAGGACCCTCTGGACCAAAGGTATCATGTTTATAACTGCACGTTTATAATGCATTAAGGTGGAGTCACATTTAACAGTGCTTGATTCAATTTTTATTTATTTCAAAAATTTTAATTTGAATAGAAATCTGTGGAGCAGGAATCTATGGGGATCATTGAATAAGGAATTTCATATAGAATTTGCAACAGGTTCAAGTTGCTAATGCAAATTATGTCTTTTGTTTCATTCTTCTTTTAAGGGTGAAAATGGTAACTCTGGCCTTACTGGTCCTATGGGACCGAGGGGTGTACCTGGACCACCTGGCATTCCTGGGCCTCCTGGGCCTCCTGGCCCACCAGGACCTTTAAGCAATAACGTCATGATGGACACTATGAAGGTTTGAAAAATCCTAACTGATAGTCATCAAATTAACAATCGATATCGCCAAAGTATTTTTCTGTTTTTAGAGACTCATTGGTGTCCAACCATGTGGTCAATAACATGCTACTGGTTCATCTAAAACATAATGGCACATGGATGCTCAGATCTCAAATGTTTCTTAAAAACCTATAAATAAATACAGGTCAGGGTAGTCCAGGCTTATATTTCCTGTACTTATGGGATGATTAATGGAAAATGTGCGCCACATCGAAGGCCAAAGCAAAACAGGCTAAATTCACATGACATGAACAGGACAAGGGTCACATTCAAGTGTTTCAATTTATTCTTGGTTAGGAAATTCTTATCATTTTAAACATAGATTTGTAAATCAAAACCTTAAAAGAGCTGTATTGGTTATGAGATAATATCTATTCTTTGAGGTAGAAACTCACTTTTCAGGGTCACCACACCATTTCATCCATTCAGAGCCTTAATCATTTGAGTGGGTCTTGCTTCTATACTCATTAGCCCAAGGACATGGATGTTTTATTTTGACAGGATTTGGAGGTTCTGGTGAAAGCGGATTGTTTCTCGGACGTGGAATTTCAAAAGGCTATCATGTAAGTGCACAAAAGCATCACTATTATGTCATCTTCAAATTTTATTCATATAAATTTCATGTTATGAATTGCATGTGCACTGCATGCTACATCGGCGGAGTTCATTTTCTTTGTGCACAAAAAAATGTGTTTGTTGAATAGACCTAATCTTTTTTAAGGGGCCTCCTGGTCTACCTGGCCCACCAGGACCTCAGGTATGTTTATGCTCAAAATATTAAGTATGGATTTTATTATTTTATTATTTTATTATCAAAATAAAATTAATTTATCTACTTATATATTCATTAATTAATTGGTTAGGTTTTTTTTTATTCATTCATTTATAAATTCATTCCAGTATAATGTTTTGGTGTTTGTGGGTAAATAAAAAATATATTTTATTAATATGACTGTTCTGTTTTCTTTGTGTAGGGACTTCCTGGTGCAGATGGAGCCCCTGGTTTGTCTGTAAAGGTATGTTACATTATATTAAAGTCACACCACATCGCTACATATAAATAGCTTCTAAACTCAGATGAGTTTTATTTCACAAAAGCCCTATTCAGACAGTAGTTGTTTGTCACGCCGATGTCTGTAAAAAAAAAAACCTGACTGGCTCCTCAATCATAAAATCCATGTGGATGAAGGTAACTTCATGTTCTAGGTGTAAGTTTGTGATTCCACAGACCCAGAAATGCTCTTCTCAACTGATCAGTCACATTAATAATAGTACAATGACATCAAATTTAAGTATCACTTATTTAAATATCCTATTTTAATATAGGCAGGAGGATACACTGTGATGCATTTCAATCTCAAAATTAAGCTGTATTTTTAAAAATGTAGAAATTTGTAAAAATGCATTAATGCATCCTATTATTTATGTAAGTCCTGGCTACTTGGCTTATATACTGTATGTAAAGTATTTTAAAAATAATAATAATAAGTACATTTTTAATGGAAAAAAGATTAAAAAAGATATGGAAGATAACATGAAAATAATAATAATCCAGAAAAAATATATATTTACTTTGAACAGAATCCACTACATATCTGTTGTTATGTTAATAAATGCCTATTTCAAAAGTGGTTTACAGTATTTTCATTTGAAAGGGTGAGCGGGATTTCACCAAACGCGTTTAACAACATTCCAATCAACCAATCGGATCTGAGGATTATTTTTCTGGAAATGTAATTTTTAGGCTTATGATCAGGGTTAGGTGCTACTACACTCTTGTTAATAAGCTATCATTTATTAATGATTTTAGGAATATATTTTGGGTAGTGTTAGGTTTAGGGGTAGGGTTTGGGATAAGTCTATATTTTTGGTCAGTAATGTTGCAAAAAAATGTTAATCTAGGATTATGTCTTTCTTGGCAAAATCATGGCAACTTACAAAATGACTTCTAGATTGCAATGAAAAACAGTTACCATCTAAATATGGACGAATATGTTTCCTGATCCATGCCGCTTCTCTATTCAGGGTGAACCAGGATCGCCGGGACAGGATGGAATACCAGGAATAGCTGGTTTACCAGGTGCCAGGGTCAGTCTTCTGTTTCTTGCATTTGTGGAGTACTCTGAAAATAGATTATAATGTATATGTGTCAAATGGTACAATTATTGAAATACTGAATAGTAAATAAGTATTCAAGCAAGCGATGTGTCAATTTTCAAAGTGTGCACATGAAAAAACTAAAAACTTTAGTAGCTGTGCCACAATTCATGTTTAATGTTTTGAGGTTCTTACCATGTTGTAAACAGGGGCCAAAGGGGGGACAAGGGAAGTCCAGGAGAGAGAAGGTATTATATTGTTTATCTAAGAATATTTTGAGCAGTTATGTGTAGTTATTGTTTATATTCTTCACACAAAGTGGTTAATAATGCATGATGCTATTCATCTCAAGCCAAAAGCTCACAGCATGCTTTTGCTGTCTGAAAAAATTCACTTTGGGTGTAAAACATGCTGTAAATTGCTTTATTAATTGTGACTTAGGGTGAGCGAGGTCATGATGGACTGAGCATCACAGGGCCTCCCGGTCCCCCTGGCATGCCTGGGCCGACCATTAACATCCAGGATGTAAGTATAAAGACTGGTAACCTGTTTTGCTGCTATGTTTCGCTCGAGAGCCAAAAAGATAACATTTTTTCCTCCAGCTCCTTCTTCATGATACTGCAGCCAAATTGAACCTCACTAAGATCAGAGGACCTCCAGGCCCCATGGTACGTAAAGCAGCTCACTGTTTTCCCCTCAAAAGCTTTTTAAGATGCAGCATGTTTAGCATGAATAGTACAAACGTCAGCTTTTAAACATAATTTTGTAAGAAATGTGTCCAGGAGCAATCGCAGCTCTAAGGATACAAAAATCTGCAAGATCTTTCCAACTCCTCACAGCACAATGCTGCTAAACGCCTGGCATTTCCACATGATCTGGAAAGGGTTTGTTCTTTGATCATGCTTTGCATCTATGTCACTGCTGATGATATTTCGCTTGCTTCTCTGTGTGTGTGTGTGTGTGTGTGTGTGCTGTGCATGATGCAGGGCCCTGAAGGCTTGCCTGGCAGAGCAGGATTTCCTGTAAGAATGGCATTCAGTTTCTATCTGCTTTATACATTAAAAGTATTTCAACATGATATACTGACAATAAAGTTGTGAGCTTTCTTAGTGATCATATGGAGTTTCCTAAAAAAGATTATTTTAGTTTAGTCACTTCCTCAAAAAAACTAAAGTTGCATCAATGCACTCACAATGGAAGGGAATGGATGCTTTGGAGTATTAAAGAGCAGAAATGTGAATAATTATGAAATCTTCTGCATTGCATCCATTGTGAGCTGTAAAGATGGTTAACAGTGTTGTGGTGATGAAAAGTGGATAAAAAAATGATTGGATAAACTAATTCCACTTTGCTAATTATCAGCATTTAAATCCATGATTATAGATTTTTTTTTAAAGAAGATTAGTAACAAATGTAAGTAACATTTTCTGTTAATCTGTTAATCTCAACGTATTCTTTTATATCTTATATGTTTTTGAGTAGAACTTTTAATGGGCTTAGTCTGGTGTTTGGGGTTATAAACTGGCAAACAAATCATTATAATGGTGGAAATAACTTGCTTTAATGTTGTAATACTCAGGGCCCAAGAGGACCAAAAGGTGAAATTGGGTTTCCTGGCATTCAAGGACCTCCAGGACTGAAGGTATGGTTATAAACGTGATCATAAATAATTTGTTGCACATAATGCGCCACATCATTGCCTTACGATTGACATGACAAATTTCCTAATGAGGTCTCATTTTATTTTCAAGTATTCATAAATCTAAGTTGCTGTCTTTTCCACTGTAATTTAGCTGTCACGTCTGATTGCTTACCATATAGGTGCTCTAAGCTTTTTTGAATACCACACATAAAATGTTCTTACCAACTCAGAGATCATTGAAATAGGTCTCCTGAGGACTAACTCTGTGACACCCCAGAAACTCTTAACACTGCCAAGAAGAAGCCCACGCTCTCTCTTATGTGTTTAGGGTTAGCAGAACCTAGTAGCTGAAATTGCTTACAGCACCTGAAGTAGATCATTTTACCAATTGCTCATATTATACTGGATTATAATATAACTATTTAGCAGGATTGCCATAAAGTAACATTTTATGGAATATCATTTGTTGTATTGTCTGATAGGGAGAAAAGGGGAGCCTGGCGTATCAATAGCTGCTGATGGATCTGTAATACCAGGCCTGAAAGGACCCAGAGGACCGAAGGGAATGAAGGTTGAACTATCTACTTTTTGAGCTTTAACTTTTTGTTGTTCCTCGACACTGTTGGGCACATTACTTTAAAAAAGTCATTAGTTATAGTTACTAGTTACTACTCACAAATAGTAACTGAGTTACATTATTATTATTAAAGTAACTAATTACCAGGGAAAGTAAATATTCTGTTATTTAAAAACAATCTAATATGTCAAATAACTTGGATGTCCCCAATGTTAAATATGTTAAATGAATAAATGAACACTAAATAGAATGAATTATTATTATATAGCATTGTACATTACCGAACACTTTTTATGTTTTTGTAGGACAATGTGAGAGACACCTATGAAATTCATTATTATTATAAACATTATCAACTCTCTATAGTTACCTTGGCAATAAAATCGTCATAGGAATTTTTTATAGCATTATAATATTATTTTGTTTTTAATTTAGCATTATAAGATGACTGCATATTTGTCATGTTGACTGAGCTTAGGACACGTGGTGGTGTTTAAGATATCATTTGTCTGCGTTTGCTTAACGCAGTAAGTCAAATACTACGTACATCACACTGCGTATGCAATAGTATTAGCCTATAATACTTTATTATAACTCTGCATTTTATTATCAGTAACGTTAACATCGTTGATTACTTGTTACGGGAAAAAGAATAACGCATTTAGTAACGCGTTTATTTCTAACGCTATTATTCCCATCACTGGTCCTCAATGGTCTGACATTGGCACTGCTGTACTTTGCAGGGAGACATCGGCCCCTCTGGATGGCCTGGGATTGTGGTAAGATGCATCTCTCAAACAAAAACTGAATCATGCATCCATAAATACAGCAACTGAAGAATATGTATGTTTTTCTTTGATCTTTAGGGGCCAATTGGACCACCTGGACAAAAAGGAGAATATGGACTTCCTGGTCGACCGGTAATTTTATTTGGTTTTGTTTTGTTTTGTTTTTTGTATGTTTATTTATACTCTCACCATCTCATAAAGGCCTATTTCCACTAATTCCTTCGAAATTCTTTCAGGGCCGAGCTGGAATAGCTGGAAGGAAAGGGGACAAGGGAGATTCTAGTGGTCCCCCTGTAAGTGATTTTTTTTCTTTGTGACATGATGCTTCCATTATGTTAAATCTAATTAAATAAAATGACTTCAATCTGTATTAAAGGGTCCACCGGGCCCACCTGGACCTCCAGGGCCACCAGGACGAGTAATTGGTCTCAATGGAGTAAGTTTGTCTTCTTATCAGATTTGCAGCGTATGGAAATTAAATATGTATGGCGCATCAAAGTGTGCTTTAACCTAAAATGCAATTTTCACAAAAGTCTTGAAATGATTCTGCTCTAAAGACAGTTTTCCCAGTTCCTCCTAGACCACACTGCAAAATACCAGTAAGTTAATGAGTGAAATTCTCTGATTAGTGGTTTGTCTTGGGGTGCGGTGCATGTTCTTCTGGCTCAGCTCCTCCCCCTAATACACTAGCCCCGCCTACTTTGCTTTCTGAGGTGTTTCTGGATTATTCCTGGGTTCATGGTCTTAAAAGCAGCATAGAACAGGGTTAGTTTTAAAAAATATCTCAATAAAATTTTTGTAAAGGGAATATTTTATTAGATTTTTTATTATGATATATTTTGCAACTGAATAATGCCTGTGTTATGCTGTTATTTACAAATTCAGGAGTTTTTCTCCGTGGTTTTTTAACCCAGTATTTCATCTCATCTCATCTGAGGCGCTCTCCTAAGCTCACTAAAGCATGTTGCATGAGCTCTAACATTTGTTGGGCTCAGCAGTGAATTCATGGTATTATGGGATTTTGAATGCTGTGTACATTTTGAAAATGTCACACTAACAAAACCGTTCACTCCTGAATATGCTGACATTAGCGGCATGGGTCCATATCCTTTTAATATTTCATATCATACAATATTTCCATCATCACTTCTGTTCTGTTCAAAATGTTGTCTAATTTGATACAAATAAAATGTTTGTCTTACAGGTCAACAACAACAATTCACAACAAGGTATATGCAGCAGATCTTAAATTTAGCAGTCTTTTGAGCTATTTTTTATAATGATGTATTACATATTTAATGTGTTTTTGCATTTAAACAGGCAATGGAAGAGCGTCATTAGGAGTCAAAGGGGACAAGGGTGATGTGGGAAATCCTGGGTTGCCTGGAACTGCAGGTATGAAAAAATGCTTTAAAAAATGTTTTAGGAAATTAACTATAATCGTGCATTGCATTTGTATATAATTGATTAAATTGCAAGGTACACAGTATAACAATCAACTGTATACCACTAATAAGAAGTACTTAGAAGTACAGTTGTCTGCCTTTAGAGGAGCTACAATTGGGAACATTTGTAGGGATTGTTGTAATAAAATGTTATATTAATGTATTGATTTTTTTCCCATAAACCTGTCCTTGTAATACAGATTAAAATGGGTCATTCTGGAAAAATCTGGCACATTTGACATAGATTTTTATGTATTAGTTTTAATTGAATAAATGAATGAATTCATATAAACAAATACAAAAAATAGGGTCACATTTTATATTAGGTGGCAAACTACTATATACTTATTTGCGACCACACTGTATTGCAAACACTTTTGCCGCTATTGAGGTGGGAAATGGGTATGGTATGGACGGGTTTGGTGGTATGGGTTTACATAAATGAATTACAAATGTATTTACATAATGGTATTCAAAAAATATGCATGTATGTAAACAATAAGTGCACTGTACCAAATGATTCATATAAATGTAAGTACACCTAATATAAGTGTCTATATGGCATTGACAGACTGTCCAATGACTAGACCTCAACAATGATCCTAATGGGGTTTTTTTCTTCACAGTGCCTTTGTTTCCTCATAGTTATGAGGTAAGAACTTGTTCAGTATGTCAAATATCACGTGAAAAAATATCTTAAGTTTGTATAGATTCTATAATCACACTTAAATCTTAAGATGGACAACTTGCACATAATGCATGTAATGGTGCATTCATGCTGTGTCATAATTACCATAATTCCTACATGACAACTATGACATTCTACTTAGTCCTCCGACAATGTCATGAATTACGGTCAAAATAAATCAGTGTAATTTATTGGAAATATTAAATAGAAAAAAATCACTAAACTCAAGTTTGCAAGTTTACAAGTTGTAATTACAAGGATGTGAATGCTTTTTATTAGTCAGAATCGTATATTTATGTTCCAATAAGGCGTGAATGCATCATATGTGACAGGGTATTTAAACTGTTGTCTTGACAGCCTTTGAAAAAAAAAGCACAAAAAAGTTTCAAACAAATAATGATGATCAAATTTGACAAAGTAATAATAGTGATAATGAGTGATCAGAACAGCTACATTTCCTTAGTGTTGTAGTTGCCATTGCTGTTGCTGACAACATTGAGTTTTGTGTCTCTAAGGGCGCTAAAGGTGATATTGGCTACAAGGGGCAAAAGGGAGAAAAGGGGGATCCAGGTGTGCCTGGCCCACAGGGGCTGCCTGGGAGGACAGGCCTTGTGGTAAGTCATCTGAAAAAAGACATTAGCTGAGACTATCTTTCATTTGATACAGTACATTTTGACTGAGTGGACGTCTGTCCTCTCTCATTCCATGCCTAATGTGATGCTTTATGTTTTAGGGACCAAAGGGTGACTCAATTGTCGGTCCTCCTGGGGATACTGGTCCCTCTGGGCCTCCAGGACTGCCTGGTTATGGAATTCCAGGACCACAGGGGCCACCGGGACCTCCTGGACCACCAGGCGCTCCGTCTCCGTATGGCTCTGGTATCATCAAATTCCTTCTTTATCGTGACTTCAGAAAGAGAACTTTTTCCAAACTTTAGATGACTAGCCCGGGCACATTCTTTTTCTCCGGAGTCATTTTCAGTGACTTTATCGGGGCTTAAAACCTCTTATCAACTACTTAATAATGCACCAAAACTCTGTTTTACTTGTTTCTGTCTCAGCTGCAAGTCTTCCTGGTCCTCCAGGGCCACCTGGTGCTCCCGGCCATGGAAACCTTGTAAGTCAGATGGCACGAACCTCAGCGAGCTCATAAAAGATTAAATGCGCCTTGCGTTTTTTTTTATGCTTGTCTAGATTGTGACTGCTTTCTTGGCTTTCCCAGGTGATAACATATGAAAACAGTCAAGCCTTGATAAGAGAGACTGTTCAGACTGCAGAAGGGACTCTGGCATATGTTATAGACAAGAGTGAACTGTATTTCAGGGTACGAGGGGGCTGGAGGAAAGTTGAGGTATCTACTTTTCACATTCGTCCTTAAAAACAAGACTAAATAGAGAAACTTTGCTCTTTGTTGTCTGCTTATTCAAACATTTTCTGATGTGTAACTGTGTTGTTAGCTAGGAGGGCTAATCCAAGTTCGTGAGGAAAGTTCCTCACCTGATTTGTCACAAGGCCTGAGCAGACCCAGCGACATGAGTGTACCTAGAGTTCATAGCCAGGTGGGTTATGCGTCATACATATACACTAGTCTGTGAATGTAGCTCTATTCAATTTTTTTTTGAGATACCAATAAACTTTCTAATTTAGAATGAAATGATAATTATTACACAGATAACTAATACACAAACATTTGTACTTTTTACTTCATTTAAAGCTAATTTTTAGTTTATGCTTAGCTTAAGTACATTTTTCCATCTAATATTTATATTTCAACTTCATTTAATTTAACAAACATTTTTGTTTAGTAATAAGCATTCTATTTGTAATAAACATTCTTTACAGTAAGATGTTATTTGTTGTAAAATTTACGTTTTAAATTAGCTTAAAGAAATGAAATGAAAGGTCGAATGAAAGGTTCATCAAAGTTAGTATGAATAATTAAATACTAAATAAAGTACTGATAAATTATACAAAAGCTGTCATGGCCGATAACCTTGTGGCAGTGCGCTGGCATTTAGCGCCGTTGTTGCTTTGGGCTTCCCTGTTTCGAATCCCAACTTGAGACCTTTCTCAATTCCATACCCCTCTCTCTCCCACTTTGCTTCCTTCCTATCTGAATAAAGACATACGATCACCAAGAACAAATGAAAAAAAAATATACAAAATATCTAATATGGGCAGATAACCAATACGGTAGCGATTCCCAGTATGGTCTTAGAATCTTAACTCATCTACCATTTATCAAACCAAGAGAACTGTTATTAGTATTCTAGAATCAGTGACATTTCATTTATAATGTTGTATACTGTATTTTAATGTCTGATGTGAATATCGAATGGTCATTGCAGGAGTTGAAGAGCTTCCTGCCAGACTACCATGTTTTTCAACAGAACGCTCACTCAATGCCAGTGGTAAGGGTTGCTTAACCTTGTTGCTTTTTAAATAATTGATATGAAAAGGTGAGCGCTTTGACGTGACCTTCGGCCTTTGATCTTCTCAGTTACACCTGGTGGCACTCAATGCCCCGTTCACAGGGGACATGCACGGATCCGAGGGGCAGATTATCAGTGTTACCAGCAAGCCCGTGCCAGGGGCCTGACATCCACTTACAGAGCTTTCCTCTCCTCTCACCTACAAGACCTTTCCAGCATCGTCAAGAAAGGGGACCGCTTCGGCCTGCCAGTGGTGAACCTCAAAGTATGTAACGGAGCGTTCTTGCAACAGTAGATTTTAATCAAGTGTGCTCTTATTACATGTAGTTTGCCTAAGTTTAGCGGTCTAAATTTAGCATCTTGTGTTTCCTCTCTAGGGAGATGTGCTCTTCGGCAGCTGGATGGCTATGTTCTCTGGTGACGGGGCTGTTTTTGATCCACTTACACCGATTTATTCCTTTGATGGACAAAATGTCATGACAGAGCAAGCTTGGTAAACATGTTTATTGAATTAATTTGTCTGCTAACCTTTTGAGTTTCTAGTTGCTGCAATATTTTGGATCCTAGGGATATAACAACGTATAATCAAAGAATTTGTTAATCATAGACACCCTATTTTCTGAAAATTAAGTTCTAGGTCAAAATAACATTGGTGAAGAAAAAAAACGTTGGCGTATAAGTGAAATAATGTAATGTAAATGTAAAATAGCAGTAATAAAACAAAACATAAACAGTATAAACACTATAAACATTTAAGTCACATTTTGTTATTTAGAAATAATGTAAAATAGTAGTAAATACAAGAAAAGCATTGCTAATCAGTGCTGTATTCCCTTCTGTGTGCTGTTTTTGTAGACACAAAGTAAAAAAATGTGACTTATATTCTGAAAACATGCATATGTACATTTCTACATATATTTAAACCTTTTGTGTTTCTAAATTAATATTATTTCTTATGAACAAAAGTGAATTACAAAAATTTTGTTACTATGGCTCAGGGCCTCAGAAGGCCGACTGGATATATATGATTAATGTTCAGAAAAATATTAATTTCTACATATATTTTAATCTTTCAGGTTATTTTAGTAATTTAGATTTAGATAGATTTTGTATATTATATTATGAATGAAAAGATTGTATACTATGGCTCAAGGCTTCAGAAACTGGAAAAATAGAAATATCTGCATTTGTACGTGCATTTTAATCATTCAAGTTATCTAAACGTATATTATTTTTTATATTATAAACAAAAAATGAATGAATGAATTTTATATTATGGCTCTAAGCCATGTAAATTAATATTGTTTCTTATATTGTGAGCAAACGTGAACGTACACAATATACTGTACATTCATACATATATATTTGAACCTTTTAGGTTAATCTAATTTAACATTTCTTATATTGTGATCAAACATGAATTAATAAATTGTATGTTATTATGACTCAAGGCCTCAGAAACTGGTGTGGCATGGCTCGAATACCGCAGGCATCCGAATGACAACTAGCTACTGTGAGGCCTGGCGGACCGGGGATATGGCGGTGACGGGACAGGCGTCTCTCCTGCAGACCGGCAGGCTGCTGGGACAACACACGCGTAGCTGCTCAAACCACTTCATTGTGCTTTGCATTGAGAACAGCTACATCCAGAACCCTGGAAGGAACTAGAAAGCTGACAATTTTAAAGTAAAGTAATGCAGATGTAGGGAGCAGCGGTAGCTGGACTGCTGGGGGAAATATCCAATCTACTCTTTTATTAGGGAGAGAGCTCCTGCGAGAAGTTACAAGCCAGGAAAAAATGGCACTGCAATCATGTTTCACTTTTTCTCTAAGCATGATGTAAATATGTATAAATCACCCACTGATACTGTTCAAGCAACGACCCACCGTCTTCTATTAGAATACCAAAGAATACCTCAGCCAGGCAATTGTAGATGTATTTTATGAATTCACCGCATTACTCTGTGCCTTCTCAGATGACGTTAGCCCCTGCTCACAACGACTAATACAGAGTTTCTGTGTGGATTGGTAATGTATTAACTACAAATTTGAAACCACAAACATCGATAGAAAAAGATACTTATTTTTAATCAGATTAAATGGCAATATTTAGACATGAATATTTGGATATACCATATTCATATGAGAGAGTTTTGGAACTTGTTTAAATGCACTGTATTAATATTTTCTCGTTTCGTTTTCTTTTACACACTCACGGAGCTCCGGTTTTGTGAACTTGCATTTAAACTAGTATTTAAGAGAGGCGGTAAGTCTAATTTATAATGTAAAAGCAGCACATAAAACTAAAAAAGTACATACTTTAAATGGCATTCATTTTAAAAGCTGAAAGAGGCCACAACCACATTATAACTTTTCACTGTTTAATCTTTCTATGACATTTAGAAAGATAAAGTAGAAAGTAAGTAACAGTGTTGTTTATCTTCTAGTATGAAACAATAATAGAGAATTACCCTTTTCTTTTTCATATTTGAATGGTGCTCAGTGAATAAATGTTTTGTTTTATAAGTGTGCTCTGTCTTTTGTTATTATGGTTTAAAACAATAGACACACACACACACACACACATTCATATTTAGAAAGCATTATAAATTCTCTCTCTCTCTCTCTCTCTCTCTCTATATATATATATATATATATATAGATAGATAATTTCACTAATTCCATTCAAAAGTGAAACTTGTATATTATATTCATTCTTTACACACAGACTGATATATTTCACATGTTCATTTTTTTTACATTTTGCTGATTATAACTGACAACTAATGAAAATCCCAATTTCAGTATATCAGAAAATTTGAATATATTGTATATAATAGTAAAATATAGAATTTTGTTCACAGAGCTCTGTGTCGAAGCACATTAATAGAGAGGCGATGGGAAGGAAAAGATGTGGTAGAAAAAAGTGAACAAGCAATAAGGATAACTGCACCTTGGAGAGGATTGTGAAACAAAAGTGGACTCACAAATTCCCAAAGAGTGGACTGCAGCTGGAGTCAGTGCTTCAAGAAGCACAACGCACAGACGTATGCAAGATACAGGTTTCATGTCGCTGTCGCTATCCCTGTGTCAAGCCACTCTTGCACAACAGACAGCGTCAGAAGCGCCTCGCCTGGGCTAAAGACAAAAAGCACTGGACTGCTGCTGAGTTCTCCAAAGTTATGTAAATTTAGCATTTCCTTTGGAAATCGGGGTCCCAGAGACTGAAGGAAGAGCAGGAGAGGCACAGAATCCACGTTTGCTTGAGCTCCAGTGTAAAGTTTCCACAGTCAGTGATGGTTTGGGTGTCATGTCATCTTCTGGTGTTGGTCCACCGCGTTTTCAGGACATTTTTGTGCATTTTATGCTTCCTGCTGCTTTCAGATTTCATTTACAAACACACAGTGCCAAAGCTACCAGTACCTGCTTTAAGGACCACGGTATCCCTGTTCTTAACTGGCCAGCAAACTCGCCTGACCTTAACACCATAGAAAATCTGGGGTATTGTGAAGAGGAAGATGCAACGTGCCAGACCCAACAAAGCAGAAGAGCTGAAGGCCACCATCAGAGCAACCTTGGCTCTCATAACACCTGAGCAGTGCCACAGACGCATTGCTGCAGTAACTCAGGCAAAAGGAGCCCCAACTAAGTAATGAGTGCCGTACATGCTCATACTTTTCATGTTCATACTTTTCAGTCGGCCAAGATTTCTAAAAATCCTTGTATTGGTCTGAATTTGGGATTTTCAGTTGTCAGTTATAATCATCAAAATGAAAAGAAATAAACATTTTAAATATATCAGTATGTGTGTAATGAATGAATATAATATTTCACTTTTTGACTGGAATTAGTGAAATAAATCTTTTTGATGATATTCTAATTATATGACCAGCACCTTTTCTTTTCTCAAAGTAAATGGGATTATGTCCAACATTCAAACGTTTTTTTGTCTATAAGGTTAACTATTTCAAGGTTTTTGAAAGAAATTTTGTTCACAAGGCTGAATGTATCTGATGAGAAATACAGTAAGAACGTGAAATATGGTTACAATTTAAAATAGCTGTTTTCTATTTGAATATATTTTAAAATGTAATATATTTCTGTGCTGGCAAAGCTGTATCAACAGCCATTACTTCAGTCTTCAGGGTCACATTATCTGCCACGACTCATTCTAACGAGGATTCTTTGATGAATAGACTGTTCAAAAGAACAGCATTTTTAATGGACATTTTTGTAACATTATATGTCTCTACTGACACGTTTGATCAATTTAAAGCTTAATAAATGTACTGATTTCTTTCAAAAACAAAATCTTATTGCCCCTACACTTTTGGTAATTATTAAGTCACAAGGGGGCAGAGTGGGGATGCATAAAGCAGGAAATGAGGTTGGGGGGAAAAAGCTAAATGTATAACGATATTAATACGATTAAAACAAAGCTTGGCACAGATAATATTTTAGTGTTACCTTTTGCAAAGGTGCACCTGAATACGACGTTTATCTAAAACGCATTTATCTTAACTTTCTAATAATCAAGCATCATTGGCATTACATGTCATTACCCGTTTTTAAAAAATGAAGAAAAAAACAGACAGATGCATTTAGACTGTTTAATGCTGCATAGAGACACACTAAGTGCATTCATACAGAAAATATAATTGCATGATAAACGTGGAAACCAAAACCATCTAAGGGCTGTTTTTTTTTTTTTTAATCCGCGTTATGTAAAATTACTGCAATGAGTACCTCATGGTCTCGCTGATCATAAGAACTACATTTGGGATGATCAGATCAATTTCCAAACAACATTCACAGGACGAATTCGCAGTAGTTTCGAGGCACAGCTGAACTCCCCTGCTGAACTGAGGCGGGGCAACGCGTGAACAATGTGGGCGGAGCATACGTATCCTCGCTGACCAATCAGAACGCTCTCTTTCTCGAAGCAAAGACCCGACTACTTGAATGTATGAGAAAAAAACTGACCAGTCCTAAAGAATGATCTCTACCACGATGGACGTGGGAACGTTACTTAGCCGCTCGATTCTGCTGGCTTTGCTCGTATTCACGGCGACCCAGGAGGCGCGAGGTAAGTCGCGGGACTGTAACACTTCGTAGTTTGCCCTCGCCTACATTTCTCAAGTTTTATCCGTTTCCTTTTTTCAGAACGTTACCTAGGGGTATTCAAACATGGCGCAGGTCACAGTAAGGTGCGCTGGCACGAGTGTTTAGTGGTTTTCGTACCGTGACATCGGTCACATCCACAACAGTTAGTGAGCGTTGTTCTGACGGGGAGATGGAGTGGCTCGCGCATGCAATCGGAGCGCCGCGCGAGGTTTGGATATCGCGACACAGTATTTATTTACCATACTTCAAAGCTCCTGTAAATTTATAACAACCTCTAGATCAAATGTTCGGTCATCTGAAACTGTTGACGAGATGTGCTTTCATCAGCGAGCAGAGGTTTACCTTCAGCCAGTTTTTATTTCTGTTTCGCACGTGTTTTGTGGCGATAGATGTTTTCCATAATATGACATTTAAAAAAAAACTCCCCGTCGACTCATTTATCATCTCTATTGGGTTCAGGGCACAGCCCAGACAGTATCTTAATAATTTCCTGTACGCTCGAGTGACATTCAAAGTCTGCCTTTCACGTCAAATTATGCAGACTGATTGGAAACCTGTTTTGCATGTTTTACATGTTTACTTGAGTTGTAATAACAGATTGGACTATTTCTGTACGTTATGAATATCGCAGGCTATTCTTAACAGACGGTACAAAACACCAGCTCTGGGATAGCCGATATCTCCCATCCATTATTTTTGATTAAGTAAATATACTGTGATTGAATGTCTATGCATGCAACAGTTTGCTTAATCAGAAGCGTTTCATAACAGTGCACGCTCACTAAACTGTTAAAGATGTCGTTGATACGAATGTATTACGTTTAAAGAACTACAGCGATGGTTTTGTGTACAACAACAACAACAACAACATGTCCCATTCGGATGCTTTTGTGATATATCATGCAGTTTGTATGTTGACCGGAAAAGCGGCGGCATTCCGTCACACAGACAAATGCTTTTACGTTTTCCATTCAGACGTGCAGCCCAAAGAACAGCTTTCTTATTAAAAAGCATTCAGATTGTACCTTTAAATAGAAATTGAATTCTTGCTTGATGACATTTTACATTTGTGCGTTTACATTTTTGAATGCAGAGTGTCATAAAAAGCTTGAAGGGCTTTGAAGGAAAATGAAAATTAGCCCATTTTCGTTCTCCTCAAGGCATCCGGGTGTATATGACATTCTTCTTTCAGACAAAGTCAATCGAAAGGATATTAAAAGTTAACTTTGGCCTTCTGAGCTTTAGAATGGAAGTAGGTGGGTGGGTGTGTCTTTCTTTTTCTTTTTTTTTAGCAGTCCAAAAGCCGTAAAATAAAGTGTGTACATCTATAATGAAATGTGCCTCACGCTGCTTTGAGGGGTGGTTAAAGGCCTCCTGTAGCAAGTAAGAAAAAAGGTAAATATTTAAAAAGTGTTAAATGAGGATTTGTATGGAGGATTTCAGTATGAGGCTGGGTACACGCCACTAGACAATCGGGAGCTTTTGAGCCGATTTCTCCCTTTCCGACAATCCTAGGTAATGTCCCGTTGTCTTGGTGGTTCTAAGGATTATTTTATCAGATTTTCCTGTGGTGTGATGTGTGTTAAGAGTGACTAAATCTGCTCGGAAGAACATCCGATGTTCGGAAATCCTGATTTGTGGGGGAAGCCCTGAGAATAAACGCAAGATCTTGAGATTATCACGTGAAACTAAACAATATCCAATCAGAGAGCGAGCTGACGGAAGACCCCAACAAAATAACAAATGCAGCACAAAAGGATTGGGACAGCAGAGATGGAGGGTCAGCTTGTTGATTTGTGGCAACAGACTGTGAATACAACCTGTCCTGGGAAACATATTTATTCTTAAGTCTCGAGAGATTTCTCGAGATGTCCCGTGTTCACAGTCGGGACTCGAGATGAAAATCTGTTCATGTGTGGTGGTGCTCTGTCTTCATCACGTTGCGGCACACCACACACTTATAGGAGCAAAACAGTGAAATCTGGGATGTTTTTGTCCTCATGTTTGTGGTCTCTCACATTTTGAAAATCTTACAAGATTCAGCAAATCTTTTAGTGTGTACCCAGCCTAAGCTAAGAGAAACTGGGTTTAAAGTAAGGAAGCGTCTGTAAACAAACTCATGAGACTAGCATAACTCCTGCATACCATCCTACATAAGTGCTTATAGCATTTTAAATATGCATATTTTTTACAAAAACACATTTACTATATTCACTCCTTTATTCACTTCATTCATCCATTTATTATGGATATTAATCATCTTCTGGACTGTTAAAAAACACCCACCTACTGCCATTATAAAGCTCATTATAAGGATCATTTTGAATTTTTTTAAAGAAAATCATATAGCCTACATTTAATTTTCATTTATGGGTGAACTAACCCTTTAAAGGTTCTTATATTCTTCTGGTAACTGTGTGATATTGTGTTACTGCATGTGTTTTTGCTGTAATATACTGTGACAGGCTAAGAGGAAACATTCTATATTTACTCCAGCACTTATCTCCTTTTCTAATCACTGAGCTTCCTCTGACACAAAGATTTATTGTTTTATTATACTCAAAAAAGATCAAAAAGAAAGTTTTATTTCATGCTCGCTGAGTTGTGTGAACTGTGACTTTGAGTTAAAGGTAGTGTTTGTCCTCTATCTGATGTTTTTTTTTGTACTTGAAGTATTTAATATTGTTATTTAGCTCGTGTTTTGTTAAACGTTTATTTAGATAAAGTATAGAATTTGGTGTCACTTTAGTTTACTTATAAAGCAAATATTATTCTGTATGACCATATTTTAATCCATACCTAAATTTAACAACTACTGCACTAACTATTTATAAGCAGAAAATGTATAAAAGTTTATTGAGGTAAAACCATAGTTAATAGTTCAGAATTGGACCTAGAATTTTAGTAATGGTAATTTATCGGCTATTGACTGCACCATTAAGCATCATTAATAGCATATCAACCAGAATGTGATACTTATATGTGTACTTCTAAAATATCTTGGCCTCCCCTTTCTGAGCTGTACATGTGTGATACAAACAAGAATGTATTAAAGTTTGTGTCTTTTTATGTGTCAAGTGTAATCTTCATAAAGTACACGATGGACCACATTAAATCACACACATCTAAAGATTTGTCTTTGTGAGAGACCCAGTTATGAAAGCTGCATTCATGTCTGCTCTGGAAGATTATGTTCTAACAACACTGCATGAATGGGTTTTGATTACTCAAAACCCATAGGCAGTCTGAAACACATGAGGCCACATCGCTGTTCTGTTGCTGCTCCGTTGTATCTCAGTTATAGTTGAGAGCCAGGGAGGTTTAAACATTGAAAGATACGTTGATGTAAAAAGGCTCTCCTTGATAAAGTCCAAGTGGTCTGAGACGTATGTACCGAGCGTAAGCAGTTGTGATCAGATCGCTCAAAGGGCCTCGTGTATAAAATTTTGCATAGATTTCATCTAAGTATGCATACGCAGTGGCAGATTTTGCATAAATATTTTTGAATGTATATAAATGTACATACTGTATGCCAAGATTTGAACAAAATACAATGGGAGATTATGTTCGCAAGCTTTATTTCTTACCTCAAAATCCCAGAAATTACCATATAAGGAGCTTATATGCATCACATCTGCATATAACTTTTATATGCATGTTCCCAACTAGACACGATACTGTGCAGTACTGTGCCAATACAGTTCCTCTGCTAAAAGATTATGTTCTTAATCAGTATTTGAATATAAACGATATATAACAAACAAAAGGCAAAATTGGATAAAATTTCATTTTCACATATAACTTGAAAGATTAGACCTCGTACTGTTCTCACACTATAGCAGATCGTTTTGCTTCGTTAATGGAGTTTTGTTTCGAGAATATTTGTTTGCCCTTTAAACCAAATCACTGATGCGGATTATTCATGGTATTAAAAAGTCATTTTAGACTTCAGCTTTTGAACTTTCAAAAATAAAATGTGCAAAGAATAATTAATTAATTATTAATAACAGGGTTCACAGGGGTTATCATTGATATCAAGGTTCAGTCCTCATTCCCTCATTTATCCAGGCATTTCAGTATGGTTTTGCCTCCGATAGCCCACCTGTGTGGGACAGAACAGTACAGGGGCATCATAGCCAATCACAGACTAATGGTCCGTTTGACTACCGTATGTGTCTGGCCGTAGCCCCTTTCACACCGGAGGAACCTTTTTATAAATCCTAGAACAATTTGGGGAAGTACCTGAATGCTTGCGTGTTTACACCGCAGGAACTAGGAATGATTTTAGTTCTAGGAACTCCTTCTACAGGAACTGTAGGGAAATCTTCTACTTAAAAGTAGGGTCAACCAGTGACGTAGGTGTACACTGATTGGCTAAACGCATGTGTTCAAACGCAGGCACCTGCCTTTTTTTTTAAAGTCTGATAAAATTATAATATTGATAATATTTCCATTCTAATTAAACCCAGTATATAAATAAAAAAAAAAAACACAGCTCCAATCACAATGTCCTCAATCCTTTTGTTTAAGTTGCTGAATGCAGCGCTCAAATGACATAGCTGAGTCACTTCTGAGTTCCTGTTGGCAAAGCGAATGCAACCAGGAAAACGGGCCAATGGAACGTCTTCATCGGCTAGTTCCTATATCTTAGTTCCTGGAACCTATGCGGTCAGAAAGGGGCTAGTGTCTGTCATTATACAGTCTGTCTTGCCAGGCCAACTCTCACAATTCAAATGCACAACAGAGACTACGGTAGTCTTTATTTAAATGTTTACTTTTAACTCCGTTAACTCTGTAATAGGATTTCTGAATTTAGATCCCGGAGGAATTAAATGTAGCATAATCCGAGAAATCCATTCAATCCATCACTGTTCTTTACTTTTTCAAACATAACATTTGAATGCCTTTTCAATTAGTTATGTGAATTGAACATGTAACCACATAGATTTTTATTTTAAATGTGCATACACGTAAAAATTGTGTTACTCATTTTCTTTGGATTGTTACTAAACCTCTAGAGTTCTGGAGGTGCAGACAGTACACATATTTGTATTTTTTTTATAAATCCTTAGTGGGGGAAATAGTGTATGCAGTGCCCATACATATTATTTTTGGGACTGGGTCTCAGGTGTAAACTGCCAGTTCTAGAACAGAATAAATGGTAGATGGTAGAATTGGTTGCCTAATCAACTGATTCTATTTGTTTGGCACCAGGTAGTGAGCAAATCTGTGCAAGCAACATGCTTTTGATATAAAAATGTCTAGTGATTTGTGTGAACATCACTGGCCATGGCACTGTTTTGTGATGTTATTAGCAGAGCGAACACATTTTATAAAAAAAAATAGTTACACCAACATTAGGACGGTTTTAAAGAACAGTTTCTATATTGGGCCAAGATGTGTTTGTTCTCACAGAAAACCTAACTTGAAATGTGGGTCAGCACATATCTACTTATATTTTCTGAGATTCTTTTTTGAGACAGAAGATTTCTGAGTCAGTCCAAGGAACTCATCTCATATCCTGGTCATTCAGTAGATTTGACCTTGTTTTTTTTTCCCTCTTCTTTTTTCCCCCCAGGCCCCTCCCTCGGATTTAGGAATTCTTTCTAAGCTAAAGACTCACCACAGTTACACACACAAAGCTTAATGAGTAACCTCTGTGGACAGATATGAACCTTTGCTAAGAGAAAGCTATGAAGAGCCGAGTTGGTTCATGTTCACAGAGAGATCTGAGCATATTCTCTCGTGTGGAAATAGCAGAGGGTCAACGTGAATGTTTACAGAGCAGGTTGTTGACTCGTCCGTGCTTCAGACAACAGAAAATAAACTGAAATTGAATTCCCAGAAAACTTCAGTCAACAAATTAACAGCCAAAGATGATCCTTCCTTTCAGACAGCAGACATTCCTGCAGACTGGGGTTGCACCGAGTAGTATTTTTTTTTTCCTTTTCCATTTCATGATCGCATTCCTCTAGTTATTGTTTGTTTTTGTCATGTGGTTGAGGATCGAGTGTCCATTTGTTGTGGTAATCTGAATAAGGTTGCTGGCGTTGTGTTGCTGGCCACAGTGTCTTTCTGAGTGTGACTCACGGCAGGCGACTGGCTGGGACGCACAGCCTCGTCTGTGTAATGTTCTCCAAACTTGGCAGTTAAGGATGTCTGACTCCCTCCTCCAGACAGTTTCAATGAGCGTATGACTAAGGAAATGTGTTTAGAGCCAGAGGGCGGCCTTAAACTGTCCTCTGATACTACAGAGCAAAATTTAGTGTCTGATCCACCTTTAGTAATTAAATTTTTAGTATCTCAATTAGTCAGACGTCAGAAAGCTTTATTAACAAGTATATTTACACAAACTAATAAAGCTTTGAGTGATTACACAGCCTGATAAAAATTGTTTAGGGATAATGAACTAAAAAAATAAAATTCCCTTGATCTTTTGACGTGTTAGAGGTCATGGTACTCAGAGTTAGGAATGAACTGTTTTTAAAGAAGATCCAGACCGTGTTCATTTTCAAAAAGATTGAAAATAACAGACAATGACAATGCAGATCCAAAAGTAATGTCCAACTGTATCAGATCTGTTATTAAAGATCGTTTGATATGCTACTGAGTATTTATGTTTTTCGATCCATCAAGCGTTTGCTCTGTTATACAACTGTTATCCAGTCATGAAGTGGATCTATACATCTGAGCTACAATCCACTGTCACTTATTCAAATGAGCATTTTGATATAAACAGAACAGGCTGTTATAAAATACAATGTATGTTTTGTCCATCTATCTTTAAATAGGGTGACATGCCATTTTTCCCAGATGCATTCTTGCCAGGATTTGTTTTGGCTTTGTTTTCATGCTTGCTGAAGGTAATGATGGAAAAGTAGTTTGACCAATAACAGGCAAGCATTGTACATAATGGACCAATCATGGTGCAGTCGTCAGAAGGTGGGATCTAAGGTCAAAGTGATGCAAATATGCGTACATAAGTATGTTCTAACTAAAGTGGCTCAGGTCAAACTGATCAATGTTTGACATCAAAGTACTCGAGAAAACGTAAGGAAACGTCTATATGGTACTTTGATGTCATACACCGATCAGTCTGCAAATGTAAACAAAGCCACCAAGATATTTTGCAATTTAGAATGTTTATAATGCTTAAGAATGTTTTTGTGAGGCTCTACAATAACACATAATAGTATACGCACAATTTCAGATTTAGATTGATCTCATCTAATCGATACCTGATCTGCAGAAAATGACTGTATCGGACCGGATAATGATCCTGAGTATCAGATCAATGCATCCCTGTGACCAACAAAAAAATACACTCTGAAACCATTGACCAGGCTGAGAGTCCACTTAAGACCAGCAAACCTTCTTAGGCCGATGATACCAATGTTGTTTGTGCAAATTGGTAACAAGATTCTGTTCGGATATTTTAGATAAGTCGTGGGCCCTGTGTCTCAGCTGCTTGCCCGTTGATGGCAACATTTCCTAATGTTGCAACATTGTTTAAATAATTGTCCAATGTATCATCAGCCTAAGGCTGTATTAAGATATTTTTCTGCAGTTTAGTATTAACTAGTTAGGGGTTAGTAAGACTTTTAGTGAGTTAATACATTAATAAATAAATATAAATAAATACAGTTTAAAATAACTTCTAAATGATAAGAGATCAATTCCTGTGACAAAAGCTGTGGTTACTTATAGCAGCCTTCAGTGTCGTGTGATTGTTCAAGGACTCGAGAGCACAGTTGTGAAGCTTAATATTTTTGCTGAAACTGACACTTTTTTTTCAAGGTACTTTGATGAATGGAAAGTTCAAAAAGCAGTATTGATTTGAAACTGAATCTTTGTAACATTCAAAATGTCTTTACTATCACTTTTGATCAGTTTCAGTATCCTTTCTGAATAGTATTTCTTTTTTTTTTCCTGAAAACAAGTTTCCTGAAAACAGTGCAAGTATTTGTCAGGAGATCTGTATACTGATTCACTCTGATTCAGATCTGCCTGTCCGTTTTGTTATGTCTAGCATTCTCTGTGTTGTCTGTGCTATAAAAAAAAAAAAAAAAAAGCAGTTCTTTTCTTTCCAGTCATTCAAAACAGAAACACATTTGAATTTAGTGTTAAGTGGGCTACTAATGGAAATGTCAGCGTACTGGTTTATTACTCATTACATTGGCGAGGCTGCGGTTTAATCTGTGTTGTCTGGACACTCCCACTTCCTTTTTTCTTGCCTGAAGAATTTCCAGTTTCATCGCAGCGAGTAAGGAGACTCCCAGCCATAACACAAGCTCTTCTTCTCGTGTTGTCTTTTAGTACATTGGAACAATCATCAATGCTGATCCAGTAAATAAAGTGGAAATAGCACAGACATAAGACACATTACAAATATAAGATATGATATTAAATATATATATAATGTTATACTTGTAATATGTCTTATGTCTGTGCTATTTCAACATTATATATATTAATGAATTACTTGCATGCATTAATAAACAAGTTTTATCGTGCTGGCACGTTGAGGTGAGGCGTCTGTATGGGTGGAGGCTCCGAGTGAGTAATGGGATTTTTAAAGGTAAATGAAAGCAATGGGTTCAGCAATGTGCTGCAACTAGTTGCTAAGCGACAGAAGTAATTGATTTCCTTTTTTTGTGGTTGCATTGTAAGTATGGAGCTGGACAAAAAACAATTTAATGTCACGGGTTTATCAGTAACAAGTAACCCCTAAACCAATCCTTTATAGTTTGGTCATCCACTGACGGAACATAAATTCATCATTCGTTTCATGTTGATTAAAACTGAATCAATAATACATACAGGATTGTATAGAGGTGCCTGCCAATTCCTGTCCATGAACTAGCGCAGAAACTGCAGAGGCCCGCATACTGTATTATGGCAATTATTACTAGCATTTGATTAAACCTTTTGAAATTGGCTAGTCAGAAACTCTCATTCACTCACGGCTTCATTCAGAGGAGTGACTGTGACAACCCGCAGCATATGTACTGCATACATAATGACCCCAGTGGGCGCAGAGTGAGGCACTTTGTTCAACTTTCTGCTCCTTATCTCTTCTCTCAGGGAATCATTTAATTGGAACATTGCTTGATGTAAAATCTCTTACCTATAATCAATTAATGCTGAAGTTAAAAACACGACACAGGAGTTCTCTCTAGTCGGGCCAACAAAACTGCTTGCTAGAAAAGGTGCGATTTTCAATTTTCGTTTTTAATTAAGTGAAAAGGTAAGACTAGTGTGTGAGACTGACATGCTTCTCAAATAAGGCTAGTGGCATTTTTGGTTCACAATAACAAAAATCAAGTTACTTAAAGATCCTTTTTAGTATAGAAATACAGCTTGTATTTTTTTTTATAACTATAGTTAACTAAAATCAAAACAGCGCATATGTTTAAAATATTTTCTTGAGAGTGTTTGTTCTGTAACTTACTGTAGTAAAAATTCCAATGCAACTGTTTTTTGTGTCAATGCCAGTATCTTCTCAGAACTTCAGAGTTGAAGTCGGATTTAAAGGGATGGTTTAGATTTACTAACCTGCATGTTCTTCAAAACCTTTTTTTTGGTGGGAAAACAAAAGGAGATATTTTGAAGAATATTCTGGCTGCTCTTTCCGATGCACTGAAAGTGAATGAGGACTAATGCTGTTTAACCAAGAAAATCTGAATTATGATTTCAGAATCTTAAATTTGAGGAAGAGCAGTAATAAAAGGACAAATATGATATTTTAACAAAGCAAAATTCAGGAAAAATACACATAGTCTGTTGATAACAAGTAGGTATTTAAAAAAAAAAAAAAGAAAAATTCTGCATTTGTCCCTAGAGACAGTTGTGTTTTTATCCAGCTCTGCCACTTTTTATCTAGATGGTCTTTATTGCCCTGAGTTAAGGAACTTGTCAGTCATTTTAGAAGCATGAAAAATTGCATCAGGAGATAAAGCTGATGAAAGCAACAGTCTATGGGGAAGTGCACAAGAGGATAGATAGATTGTGATATGTTTGAAGCCAATCTGTAAATGTAATGTTAGTTCTCTGACTGGTCTGCCATGCAAACCGAAAAAAAAATAAAAATCTCTTTTATCATTTACTCATCCTTAAGTCCAAACAACATTGGACATCATTGATTGCTGCTGTGTGGAAAAAAAAAACCCAGACGTCTCCAGAAAAGAAAATCATACAAGTTAGGAACAACGTGAGGCTGAGTAAATATTGACAGAATAGGTGAATTATTCTTTTAATTGGTTAGTTTCCTAGTGCTTTCCTCTTTACCATAGATTTATTTTAATGATCTGTTCTCACCAAGGTTGCATTTATTGGTTAAAACACACAGTATTATGAAATATTATTGGACAATGATGAGCATTAGAGACACTTGGCATAAAATGGGACCCCTCTTTTATTTGACAGCAAGCACTTTGAACCAGTAAACCCTATTCTCCCTGAAATAATGTGTTTTCCCTTAAGAAAAAAAGCAGGTTTACTGCTTCTCTCAGCTTCTTTCAGTTGTCTGAGCATCTGAATTCTCACTGGTTTAATTGAGGCCTCTGGCTGCTTTAGGTTTGGCCACTGCTGTCTCTGCAGGTTTGTGTCCTTGAATCTCCACAGCACTAGGATTCAGACGGCGTCAGACAGCTCAGCCCGACTGGGAGCTGTGCTGAGCGTCTCCTCTTCCTGTATAATGGGGTTAGCAGGACATGCTCAGTGATTTAAAGGTGTTGAGTTTAGGTCTTGTTCATCAGATTGTGTATCCAACAAAAGTATCTTCATTTATTGTTGAATGTGCTTTCAACACCAATCTCTGTTGTGTCTGTATTAATTTAGCTGTTTGCGCAGTTGATAATGGTAAAACGGGAAGTGTTGATAATGGCATGATGGATGGAAAACTGCAGTTGGCAGCCTAACTATTCAGAACATTTTTCTATTTTGTGTATTTATTATGCACAGTGTTTTTATGACCTTGTATTGAGTTTGAAATTCAATGTTTTATTGGCATTACAAACAGCGTACAGTCTCATTGAAATATCTAGAGACTACTATGAATATGAAATATCTGTACGCCAGAAGATTTATTTATCACAGTTGTTTGAGTGGATGAGGAGACCAAAGATGAAATTTGTTCCACCAGTCCCACTGTTCAACTTCACTTCATTTTTCTGTCTTTTTTTTTGTTATGCTTAACGGAATTTATTTGAAATAGAAAATCTTAATAACATTATACACAATCAATTAAATATGTCTGAATTAAATTACTGAATTAAAGTATGTTTTCTTTCAAAAATCAGTGGTTAAACCTTCAAACTTAAACCTTGAAAACTTTTATGATGAAGATTAAAAGTTTAACGATATAAAAAGGCGAATCAATTTGCGATTTAACAAGCAGACTCTTTAAATGCATCCTAACCTGGTCTCTTTGTCTTTCTTCTTTGAATCAGGATTGCTGTGTTTTTGCGAGCGATGTGTAAATCGGACATGCAACACGACTGGCCTGTGTTTTGCTGTCATTGCAAAGTCTGCCGGACAGTTTGTGACACAGGAAAGCCAGTGCATTCAGCAGGATGATCTTTACCCTCGGGACAGGCCTTTCCAGTGCGCCCCCTCCAACAACGGCAAGCATCCGTACTGCTGTGACACACACATGTGCAACAAGAACCCAAAGGTCAACCCAGGTGAGAGAACAATATGATCTTCAAAGACTTCGTGCTTGTGATTATGGAGTGCATTGCAGTATAGCGCTTTTATCGTGCTTTTGAATCCTCTTTATATGTACATTGCTTTATTACCTTTCTTTCTTTTTTTTTTTTTACCTTGAGCTCACAGATGCAAGACCCATTGTGACAATACATTTCCACATCACATGTATGGAAGATACTAACCTTGGAGTGAACAGTGGCTCTTGCGTCACAGATATATAGCTCTTATGCTCTCAGCTTTCTAATAATGCTAAAGACACAAGTGCTTGGCTCTTTCAAGCCAGCTCTGTTGCTTAAATTGTTTCACTAGTTTGGGCCACGTGTTTCAATGAAAAGAAATTGAGACTTGAAACTTTGATGAATAACTGAATTACTAATATGCGTTTTAGTCGCACTTTATATTAGGTGGACTACTATGTACTTGCACTCAAAAATGAGTACAATGTACTTATTTTGTTCATATTGTATTACAAAACACTTTAGCTGCTACTGAGGTGGGATATGGGTATGGTTAGGGACGGTTTGATGGTATGGGTAGGTTTAGGGTGAGTTAAGGTGTAAAGAATGGGTCATTAGTGTAATTATAAATGTAGGTACAAAAATGTATTACAGATGTAATTATATATAGGTATTTTTAAAAATATAAGTACAGTGTAAAAATATGTATGCACAGAATAAGTGCATTGTACCAAATTATTAATTTAAGTGTATGTACATTTTGACATCATACTGGAAATTTTTTTACCTTGACATTTTAACCACAAATCAAAGTAGCAGGGATTCTCAAAATATCAGAACAAATGTTTTCATGCATTTATTCAATTATTTATACCTATTATTGAAAATCTGTCAAGTGGTATACCGTATATAATGTTAACTTGGCTCTTCTGTTATGAGCGCTTTTTTTCCAAACAGATTACAAATAGAACAGATTTCTTCTACAAATTATTTAATTCTTCTGCATTTGCAGTATCTGTACTGCTGCAGACCAGATGTTTTTAACCACATATTCCAAAAAATAAAAATTCCAATCACTTTGCAGTAGGACACTGAAGCTCAAACACACTCACAAAGGAACTAACAAAGGACAAATAACAGGCATGAAAATTCCCGTACCAACAGGAAAAGCCTTCACCACAGTTTCACTTGCTTTGACCTTTTGAATAATAATAATAATAGATTGTTTCAATAATTTAGCTAAAATGTCTTAGCGTTGGTTTAGATTGAAATGCAGAGGAACTAGCTGTACAAAACAGACATTTTATGTTTAGATGGCTGTGTACTCCTCTACACTTTATAAAGTCAAAAGAATGAATAAATATCTTGTGGTGTCTATTAAAATGGTTGATTTTTGCTTTCTTTTGGTGTTCTGCTAAAAATGGTCTCAGTGTGACCAATAGTGTGAGTAATACCTTTTATTACAAGGTAGTTATTTAGTTGTATTAATGTGTTTACAGCAGTAGTTCTCAAAAAGCCTTCCTTTGTCTCTTAGAATATTTGAGGTTGGTCCTATGTAAGTTGATCCGTGTTTGCCTGGCCTAGTGGGCCCTCACCCCCTCATTGGGAAGCACTAGTTCATAGCCTAAAAAGCATGTGTTTTGCTTCTTCCTGTTTCAGAATTGCCTGATACTGGACCCCAGTCTCTGAGTCCCATAGCCTTAGCCGCGGTGATTGCCATCCCCATCTGCGTACTGAGCTGCATGCTGGTGCTGCTCTTTTACATGTGCCATAATCGCTCCATCATCCACCATCGTGTGCCAAGTGAGGAAGACCCCACTATGGACCACCCATTCCTCGCTGACGGCACCACGCTGAAGGACCTCATCTATGACATGACCACTTCTGGATCAGGCTCAGGTATTTTACAAATCATAGCTTGTTGTTGTTGTTTCCCTCATCTGCGTGTTCAGCTATACCATTTTTTTTTTTGTCACTCACCAAATTCCTGCTAATTTAATGTTTTTGCAGGTTGTTTTTGTTGTAATACCCATCATAAACCCCAAAGTACGCTCGAGCCAATTTCATTTTCCAAAACTTCCTTTTCAAAAACCCTTGGGAACAATTTAGAATGTGTAAATGGACAGTTTAATGCCTTCTGTGTGTTATGAGCCTCATGCCAAGCTGAAATCACTGCAAGCTTTATCTTTAGTCCAGGATTTGAGTCCAGGAGCTATCATGATGGCATTTTGTCCAAGCCAAGAAATACTGTATATTTGGCAGTGCCTCGGATGGAATATTTGTTTTTCAGCCTCTGGATGACTGTCATGATCTCATATCAAACATTATGCATGGTTTATGTCAAGGGTTTAAGGTTTGGCTGGTTTGCACGGCTCTGTTATCCCCTGCTGGCAGATGCTGTAATTACACCATTATAATGTCAAAACTTATCTTTCTCCTTTTACAAGTAGACATCGCTGTGTATTCGTACAAAATATAGTTATCAAGCGATGTATAAAGTATGAGTTGTCTGCTGTTAACTGCTGTTTCTTGTATCCTATACTGTTAGGTTTGCCGCTGCTAGTGCAGAGGACCATTGCCAGAACCATCATCCTCCAGGAGAGTATAGGGAAAGGCCGTTTTGGGAGAGGTGTGGAGGGGCCGCTGGCGTGGAGAGGAGGTGGCAGTGAAGATCTTCTCCTCTAGAGAGGAGCGATCTTGGTTCCGTGAGGCAGAGATCTACCAGACTGTCATGCTTCGTCATGAGAACATCCTGGGCTTTATTGCTGCAGACAACAAAGGTCAGACATCAGTGAAAGCGGGTTCAGTTCCATTAAGATAAACTTAAAGGAATAGTTCACCCAAAAATTAAAATTGCTCCACAGGTTTACTCAGCCCCAAGCCATCCTAGGTGTATTTGACTATCTTCTTTCGGACAGAAAACAGTCAAGAGTTTTTAAAAAATTTATACTGGCTCTTCCGAGCTTGGTAATGATCATTATTTTGAAACTCCATAGATACGATATATCAGTCATAAAACGAACCCATGTCTTCTGAAGCAGATCGATGGGTTTTTGTAACACACATTTCTATTTTTTTTTTTTTTTTTTTATTCTAACTCAAATTACTGACTTTCATTAACGGCTACATGCATGTTCATGAGATCAATGAGTTCTGGCTTCTTGGCTGACCTCTGGGCCTTAAAGGTGACAGTTGCATTGCATAGAAAAAAATACAATGAAAAATTCAGCGGCTACTGTCAACTGTTTGCTTCCTAACATTCTTTAGAATTACTTGTGTTCAAGAGAAATTGATTGGAACAACAGTGAGTAAATGATGAAAGAAATGCCATTTTTGACTGAACTATCCTTTTTCACAGTATTGCTGTGTCCATTCACAAATCTGATGGATAAAAGCATTCTTTTAGTAAATATTCTGGGAAAAGTTTCATCCAGTAATAATTGTAAGCATTTAGTTGCTCTTCACTTAAAAAAAAAAAACAACAACTATAAAATCACTCAAAAAGAAACAAAAGCTACCAGTTGTTGATATATTTAGAAGTGTAAAGCACAGCCATGCTTCAGAATATGCTTGCGCTCTATTATCCCTCAAAGCGCAGAGCATTCAGTGTTTTTTCTCTCTGTGCATCTCAGATAACGGCACATGGACTCAGCTGTGGCTGGTTTCTGATTACCATGAGCACGGCTCGCTCTTTGACTACCTGAACAGGTACACGGTCACAGTAGAGGGCATGATCAAGCTGTCCCTTTCCACCGCCAGCGGTCTGGCTCATCTACATATGGAGATTGTGGGCACTCAGGGTGAGTCACAATACACAGATCACTTTTCTTTTGCCCTTTCTGAAACAAACACATTTACGTGAAATTGCAGATTTTCGTAGAAATATTGTTGTGTAACAAGTTCTCACAAAGCGTAATTATGACGCTCTATATGCAGTCAAGTCTACGGAAATAAAGTGACCAGCTAAATATATTGCTGTTAAACAAAAGCGAAGATGAAAGAGATCACCTTCAATTCATTTGAAGTCGTATTTCATGCTGTGCTGTGTCGTGTGTTAAATCCTCAGGTAAGCCTGCAATTGCCCATCGTGATCTGAAATCTAAAAACATCTTGGTGAAGAAGAATGGTACGTGCTGCATTGCTGACCTTGGATTGGCTGTGCGCCACGACTCGCCACAGACACAATTGATATTGCACCCAACCACAGAGTGGGCACTAAAAGGTCAGTAATTCATCACTCTGCACTATTCACAGCGACGTATGTCTAGATCCAGTCGACAGACACGTGCTCTCTCACATCTATATTCCAGCGCACCTCGACAGCACGGCTCCTAACTGGAGTGTTTACTTGAGCTGAGGGCTTTGTGTGCCTGAGAATATTGATTTTGTGAAACACCCAATGATTCTAGCTTGTGTGAGATCTAAAAGAGAGGGAGTCAGGCGCTGATGTGAGATTTCATGAGAAAACGCTTTAGCGGCTGTTTGTTGTAATTTTGTGACATAACGTCGCTCTAACACCTTTCCTGTCTACTTTTTATTGTTCTGTGAAGTAGAGGGTAAGAAATAAAAAAAAAAGAAGTCACATAACAAGCACTTTTTTCGACAACCAAATAGAAGGTGCTGAAGACAGGTCAGTGACTTGTTTTGTTGTTCTTTTTTGCTGTTTGTTCAAATGCAATTTAAACTTAATTGCAAATATTCTATGATAGACATTCAGTGGTAAAAGAATACATTTCTTAGAAAAGAAAACCTAATTTAAGTATGCTTTATATATTAATGTAATTACTATTTTATTTTTATTATCTTTTATTTCTTTTATATAAAGTGATATCTTTTTTGTTTATTCTTTTGACAAAGCAATTAATACAAAAAATATTTGTTTACTACATTCTATGATAAAAAAATTCTCGAAAGGAATCTATAAAGAATATCAACAAAACTGCTTTACTGTTTGATTTAATAATATTTAGCCTTTTACATAAAAAAAAAAACTACATAAAATAATACATTAAAAATTATGTTTAAAATTATATTTTTTAAAAATGTCATAAATATACTGCATCATGACTGATGAAGTCAACAAGAAATATTAGAGAATTTGACCATGACTGGGAAAGGTTAGTTCAGGATGTAAAATATCATGATGTGTGCCCTAAATACCTCCTATAATATTGCATGTTACTAAGAAGAAAAAAAAAACTGGATGTGTGAAAGACTACACTGTACAACTACACCACACCAAGCCCAAACTACACTCAATGACCAAGTGATGCTGCCACAGTGATTTTGGTCTGTGATATTGTGATTAAGTTCCCACTTGAAGTGAACCTTAGTTCCCAGGACATCTACAAGATTAAAATGCTAATAAAGCACTTTATACATAAAAACATGAGAGCATGACTGAAATTGTTTTTTAAAAAAATAAAACATTTATTATTAACATGTTATTATATTGTTTTTGCCTGGAGCCCTGGTTGAACATGACAAATGTTGCATGCTTAATTTCATGATATGTATGCAATTAATTTGCAATTAGTCACACAAAATGGTGCCCATAACTACTATGCACTTATGTTAGATAAGTAAGTACAATGTAAAGGTAAGGTTAGGGACAGGTTTGATGGTATGGGTAGGTTTAAAGGTGGATTAAGGTGTAAGGGATTGCTCAACAGTTCAATTATAAATGTAATTACATAAATTAATTACAGATGTGTATATATATATATATATATATATATATATATATATATATATATATATATGCATGTACCATCATTTCAATTTAAGGGTTTCATGAACTTAGAAAGCAAAATTTCCATGATATTTTCACATTCAAGAAGTTGCTGATAAAATCCCCATCAGGCCTGAGATCTTGAGATGACTCTCAGAGAGGACGCTTGTAGGGTGAGATGTGTGTTGTGAAGGACAGTGCTGCAGGGACACCACTCCCCCTGTTGTCACCACAGGAGTGTGTCACATCGAATCTACCGCGAGAAGCTCTCAGCGGTGCACCCATTCTCTCCCGTGCCCCCTGGACGCTACATGCACAAACACACACACACTTACCTAGACTACTGCCGGCTGTGACAGACTGTGACACCCACACACACACATCCATATATCCCAGTATACAACACCCGCTCCAATGTCCTGCTGTGATGATAACTGATTGTGACTTTTGAATGTCAAAGTGCTTCCTCCCGGTCTTCTGTTCCTCTAGGGCTCACTTGAGAGATGTCGTCTAGTTCCATCCCAAAGGTTTTCAAAGGAAAACCGTGTTTTATGCCACTGTGCAACACCTTTAGCAACCAAACTGTTAAAGCTCCACCTTGAGCAATCCTACCATAGCAACTGTTCCTCTCTGACATATTATCCAACAAGTTCTTTTTTTCTTTTTTTTTTGGTGGCCTACTATATACTTTGATTTAAAGTAATAATTTGATACAGTGTGTATTGTGTACATACATGCTTTAACATTGTATATTTTAAAATAATACCTGCACCTAATTAAACTTGTAATTTAATGTCTGTAATTACATTTAGAATTACACTGTTTACCATCCTTTAGATGGTAACCCACGCTTAAATCCCCAGACTACCAAACCTGGCCCTAACCTTACCCGTATCCCAGCTCAATATCAGCAAGTGTCTTGCAATACAGTATGAACACAAGTACATCATATTTGTTTTTTGATGCAAAAATACATAGTAGTTAAGGATCCAATATAATATGAAATATATAGTAATATTATACTGTAATATAATATGAATATACTGCTAAATGTTAAACCTTACATCAGTGAGTCTGTATTTTTTGCATCTTTAAATAAGTGTCGCCTTTCATTCCTAAATATGCAGACTCAAATCTGACATTTTTTTAGTTTCACCCTTTTCTTGTATAACCTGATGGGTGTTGAAATCCTGGCACTCCGTATAGCCAATAGTCCTTCTCAATTTACCCTGGGATTTATTGAATTAGAGAGGCAAGACGGTTGAACATGCATTCATCAGTTTGTTTATTCTGAAAATTGTGGATTTTGATTAGCAAAAGTTGCTTTTCCCCTCCAGGTTTATGTTTTTTTTAAGCAACTAATATTAACTTTTGTAATGGCTTTCTAATGAGATGCATCTCTGTATTCAACTGTAATACCTGATCGCCTTGATTATTGTTTCCCAGTTTCCACAGTTTTTAATCTTGGTAATTATTTGAAGAAAAACAGCAAATAAAATTGCTTTGCTGTCTCGCACTTAATTTCAGCCCATGTAAGATATTGTAAGCACATTTTACCAAAAGTCATGCTCTTCACAGAAAATGTGCAGTTCATTCCAGTGGGTTGTTTCGTAACGTTTGTCAAACCGAGCCACCGTGTTAAGTTGAGGGTTTTCTAATGTCATCTGTCATGTTCACAGGTATATGGCCCTGAGGTGCTGGATGACTCCATTAACATGAAGCACTTTGAGTCTTTTAAAAGGGCTGACATCTATGCCTTGGGTCTGGTGTTTTGGGAAATTGCTCGCAGATGTTCAGTTGGAGGTATGACACAGTGATTAAAAACAATTATAATTACTGGATCTGTTTTTTCTTCATGTATGTAACAACAGTGCTACTTTTTTTATTGCATTTAAACATTTCAAATTATTATTTTCTGATTAGAATATAATCAATATGTGTGTTATATATATATATATATATATATATATATATATATATATATATATATATATATATATATATATATATATATATATATATATTAATACAAATACATGCACGTATATATTTAAAAAAAGAATATTATTTTATAACTATATGATAAAATATAAGAATATAAAATACAAATGTATATACATAAGTATTTTTCAAATATATACTCTGTGTGTAAATATAAACAGTACACACAAAGTTACATAAACAAAATATTTTATTTTGGATGCAATGAATCGTTGACAGAACAAATTTTAATGAATCCCTGATTGGTTACAGGTTTTGGAGTGTACTTAGTGTTCAGTTCATTTTAGGTTCAGTACTCTTTTATTGTAACAGCGTATATAAATATGCTCTTTTGGGCTACACTCTTTGTTCAGGCATCCATGAGGACTACCAGCTGCCTTACTATGACCTTGTACCATCTGATCCGTCTATAGAGGACATGAAGAGGGTAGTGTGTGACCAAAAGCTTCGTGCCAACATCCCTAACAGGTGGCAGAGCTGCGAGGTGAATGCTTCTTCAGCTTTATTCCATTTTCTGTGGATGATTTTGTTTGTAGATTATCTATTTGCCCCAAACTGCCCGTTTTCATCTTGTTGGTCTATATTACACTGATTTCTTCAAGCATTTCTCTCAGGATAAGTGGATCCTGAAGTGCTTTTCACTGCCGTGAAAGGAAGATTCGATTACATCCCATTTGCAGTCGTAAAAAGCCTTCTAATCTAACTAAGCATCTGCAGACCTATCATAGCTTGTAGACGTGAAACACATTTGATGATAGTGCTGCCCAATATTAAAAGGCTGTTTTATGATTTTCACATTTTGGGAGGAAGCAGATGCAGAGCTACACAATTACTAGATCAGAAATAAATGGACATGCTGGATTAAATACTGAAACCCATGCTGGGAAAATTATTTTGGCCCGTCGGATTTTCTGAATTGTTTTCAAATCTTTAAACTGAATGCCATCAAATCTTCAAGCAAAACATGTTACGATTTTTTATTTATACATTTTTGTTTATATAATTAGTATTTTTTTTTTATTTTCAGACTTTTCTCATTTTTCCTTGTAGATTTTTGTTTACATTTACATTTTAATACATTTTAGTACTCCAATTAATTCAAGTTAGTTGCTAAGTCAACATATTTAATTTTCAGTTAAGTTTTCCATCTAATAATTATCTTGTTTCAGCTTGATTTCAGTTAATAATTTTTAGTTAAAATGGACATTTTATGCCTTTTTTTAAGATGTAATACAAGTTTTAAGTGATTAGTTATACGCATTCATATAACTAGAATATTTATATCTTAAGTAGGCTTCAGAACTGCTTTTGCAAAGCTAACACAATAGTTAACACAAAGTTATTAGCTAACAAAGCATTTAAAAATTTTATCTAGTTTCTGCAAAACATGACCACTTCATGTCGTTCCTAACCTGTAGGACTTCATCTATTCATATTTTTGATTAAATCTGAGGGCTCTCTGACCCTGCAACAACAACACAACTGCAGTGTTCCCAGGCTCAGAAACGTCGAAAGGGCATCAGTACAACAGTCTATATGACATTAGTGGCACAACTTTAATTTCGTGAAGCCACGAGATTACTTTTTTTTTGTGTGCAAAGAAAACAAATTTATTCATCAGTTCTTCTCAACTGAAAGAACCCTTTTAGGGACCACCCCGATTTAAATTAAAAGAGCTTGATTCGGCACAGCTTGATTAAAACACTTTAAAGGGTTGGAAGCAGACATCCACCGCTCTGTCGGCACGCAATACAGTGCCTGGTATTATCAGGGTTTTATGTCCACGGTTAAAATGGATCCGGCTTCAAAGCCGAATCACGACAACATCAATCATGGAGTATTGTGTTTTCAAACCAAAAGCAAAAGGACAACCGAAGGACATTGACACAGTAATACAGTATGGCATGTGTGTAAAAGAGAAAGAGCTGCAAAAATTTGCCAAAATTATGAAGACATCCACGAGTGCATCAGTCTCGTCAATATCGACTAACCATGTCTAAACCCACAGCGCCAGTAACACTAAAGTCTGCTGGACGCGACCCGTTGAAAATCATTTGAAACTTGTCAATACGTCATAAGTAGAAAGCAGCATTAGTTTCCTGTCCATTAGTCCGTTAGTTCCTATATATAGTATAGACAGCAGAATAGGTTCTGTTGTATTTTTGTCACGTCGGCTCGCATTCCAGTGTATACAAGTATAATCTAGACAATATCAGATGATATGATTATGCTCTATATTGCAAAGGAAATGCAGCCATTCAATACAACATTTAAAGAAATTTTTGCATTTGATTAATATGTGCATAATATAATTTTAATTTTGGAAACGCTTTATGGTTTTGTTTCTGATGAAAGATACATTTATGCAATTTTGTTAGGTTTATATTATTACGAGGGCTTAAAGAGTCACAGTTTCATGATTTAATTGAAAAATAGATTGTGGACATGTTTGAGATTGATTACGATATAAAGTCATCAGCTCGCCCGCCCTTCCTTTACAGGAACTTAGGTTTTTTTTCGTCTTTCTTTTGATTTTGGATGTGACTTCCACGTAGCTGAGTGCTCAAATCATTTTTGTTATATTAGGATGACACCTGATGTGACCCAAAGAACCTGCTCACCTCACTCTTTCAAAGTGCTGATTCACATGAATTACTTTCTGAAAGTTCACCTGTTTCAAAAGCTTAGACTCTGAGTTCACCGAGCAAATGTTTGTTTGGAGCATTTTTGTGTATGCATAGGTGTGTTTAATAGAAAGAGCTGTCTAGACGGTGATGTGTGATAAAAAGGATGGGAGAAGGCCACAGGAGATTCTTCATGCTCTCTGCATTAAAAACCCAACTAAATGTCTAGGGTTTTCAGAAGCAACTAAATGCAATGTTCTTTCATCTTGAGCTTGCAAAGTTTTCTTTCTATGACTTTGTAGTTTAAGCAAGTGCTTATGTTCGGCAAAAAGTAAAAAATTTATAGGGTCATAAATTGATAAGGCAGGCAGTTTAAAAGTTTTGAGGAGACAATAAAGAGGAGACTTAATAAATTACGATACTGGTTGATAAAGATGGCTGTTCAGAACTTCTTTGAGGTCATAGCTTTTTACTTTAGCTTTTACCCAAAGAGACTGCTGCATTAAACTGATGTATTACTGTATTCAATACCACAATTTAACTTATATAATGCTACTTCATCCTAAATTACGTCACAATGATTTTTTTACTGTCATCGTAGTGATTCTCAGTGCATTAGTGTCATATAAATATCACTCTATTGTGATATGTATTGTCATTTGGAACAAAACAATATGTATGCCTCCTGAAAGAAAAAGGTAAGATTAGTTGTGTATAGTTCCATCAAATTTGCCTTACAGTCAATTCAACGTCATGTTAACCAGGAATCATTCTATTTATTTTAGCTTTATTTCAATTAACTAAAATAACTAATACTCAAACTATTAAGTTATCAGTACGAACACTGATTAATATTTATCTTTTAATTGCATGCTGGCACATCAACTACAATAAATAGCAAAACTGTCATCATAGTAACAATTCTCAATTCATTTTGAAATGTTAAAAAACTTATTGAGGGAGTCTTTGAACAATTCATTCACACTGGGTCCGCTTCAAACCGCTAGCTCATGAGTGCAAAGTGTGGGTCTTTTTTGACGCGTTTACTCAAAAGCACAATGCATATGGATGCACAAAAAGATTTCCACCGTTGCACTAAATGATTGGTAACGCAATATATGGCTGGTAAAGTTCAGTAGTTTTAGCAGTCGAGATGCGTAAGAAGGTTAGGGAAAGCGTACAGCATAATGATTATACCTGTGATAGCATCTGTCTCCTCCTGCCCACAGGCCCTGCGCGTGATGGCAAAGATCATGAGGGAATGCTGGTACGCCAACGGAGGCGCTCGCCTCACTGCGCTTCGAGTGAAAAAGTCTCTGTCTCAGCTATGTCAACAAGAAGGCATCAAGATCTAGAGCAAAACTCTCCTCATCTTTACACTGCCTATTCACTCCCTCCACTCATCTAGAGAGGACAGCGGGGGAATATCGAGGGACCAGAAAGGATTGGTGCTGTTTCACTGTTGTCCATAAACGGATACCTCCTCATCGTGCAAGAACACCTCAGACAAACTTTACCAGCCATGCTTCATCTGGTGAGTCACCACCATACATCAACCACAGATGGCCATTCGTTGCGATAGATGTGGACTTGAGCCTTTTGGACTTGTTTCTGTATATAGCCCGTTGTCTATAGATGTACATATCTGCAGTCTTCGTCCCAGGAAATGCCCCTGTTCTGAAACACTCGTGTTTACCACATTTGGTGGAAAAGGATCTTTGTAGGTATCAAGTCACTACATCTCTTTACATCCCACATCGGATTTAAACCAAGCACTCGTTTGCAAGCAGCTCATCAGTTAAAAAGAGTAATATTGTGCTGATTGCTGTAGCACCGATTCCAAAGACTCACCTGATTATTTGGAAATGGTTTCGTAATTTGGCTCACGACTTCAGCGTATTCTCTTTTCAGAGACCGAGAGAGAGCCTGAAGGGACCAGCCAAGAAAACTGGGTTAGTCATCAAAAGCCATTTGTACAAAGGCCAACTTAGCTGAAGCACATCTGCTTGAACGTAATAAGGACATGTGTGTTTTATGCACATTTGAAAGGATGGTGCTGTCGTGATAAAGATCCGATTTATTTTTCTGTAGTATTTAGTTTCCATTCTTGCCCCTTGAGGCTTTAAAGGATTAGTTCACCCAGAACTGAAAAATCTGTCATTAAATACTCTCCTCGTGTCCTTTGAAATCCGTAAGACCTTTCTTCGGAATACAAATGTTTTGATGAAATCCAAGAGCTTTTTCAACGTGCATAGACAGCAAGGGTCCTACCACTATCAAGGTCCTACCACTTTAGACTATGCTGCCTAAAGAGGGTCAGGGAGCTCTCGGATTTCATGAAAACCTTAAATTTGTGTTCTGAAGATAATCAAAGGTCTTGCAGGTTTGGATGGTGAGTAATTAATGACAGAATTTTTGGCTGAACTGTCCCTTTAAGAAAACATGGACACAGAAAGAAGCTAACCACGACCTATTGTATTTTGCTCTGTGTATGTAGTCTGTACACGTTCTTCAGGTCGAGTTATCCAGTTCTGCTCTACTTGCCGTTTTCATTCAGATCTGTAAAACACACCGTATTGATTGTGACCTCATGCATATAGTTGAGCACCCGTTTTTGAGCCGCAATCTCATGGATGTATCATGTGTCTGTATTTGGTCAAGCCAAGCAATAAGTTCTCCTTTTATTTTATTCATAGCTGGAAGATGCATGTGGTCAATGAATGTGATCTCAACTTTTAGTCAGTTTGTAGACATTTTAAAGAAATACGCTTTTATTTTCTACAGCCAAATACAAAGCTGAAGTGATCTTCTGGGGTGTTTTTAACGGTTAAGTCCGGTGGAAATCTATGTGTAGCAAAGACACTCTTTGAAGATTTGGATGTGAAGATGTTAACCAGGCTACTTTAAAGGGATCCTTCACCCAGAAATGGAAATAGTCATCATTTTTTTTTTTTTTTAATCTGAGAGATTTCAGTCGTTCCTGCAGTCCCAATCTACGTAACCAAAAGTTTGACACTTTAAAAAAAGTTCATGATTTCTATGGGTTTCTTTTATAATCGTTCTGTTCTTCATATAAAAGCAATTGTGTCTTTACAGAAGACTTGAATTAAATTGCTTGATTTATGAGGATTTATTTTACAATGTCTATGAACATTGTAAAGGTCAAAGATGACGGAAAAAGAACTCAATGGAATTTAAAAAAAAAAAAAAAACATATCCTCATTTGTGTGAAAGATGAACAAAAGACATACAGGTTTGAAAAGAATAACTGATGACAGATTTTTTTCATAACTCCCCATCACTCTGGATTCATGCTAGAAACACAATGCCAACAATCACCAGCAGCCTTCAGAATGTTACAGTGTTACAGTCCAAGAATTAAATGTCTAGATTTCTCTAGATATTCACCTCTCCAGCTCAGATATTTTCTACAGATTCAGTTTCCATAGTTTGTTTTTTCGCATGTGTGCGTGTATATAAAATATGCAGTTGTTTTTTTGAACAGTAAGATTTGTTTTTTAACGAAGCCACCTCTGCTCACCAGAGTACAGCATAGACAGTGCAACTTATTTTAACGGTAAAAAAAAATAAATTAATGGTTTACTATGAAAAATAATTTTTAAATAAATGTAAACATTTACAAAATCATTAGACACTCTAGACTTCAGAAATTATTTTGATATTCTGATTTGCTGTTCAAAACAAAAATAAAAATTAAAATAAATGATAAATAAATGGTAAAGTGTGTAATGTTACAAAAGCTTTTAAGATGTTTAGCTTTTAATATTTTCCTGAAGAAAAAAAAATTACTCAACTGTTTAAAATATTGATAATACTTTCTTGATCAGCATATAGAATGATTTCTGAAGGATCATGTGACATTGAAAACTGTAGTAATGATGCCAAAAAAGTAGCTTTGATCACAGCATTAAGTCACATAAAAGTGGATTTAAATTTTTTTTTTTTTTTTTTTTTTAATATTAAAGGTTTTTCACATTATTACTGTTTTACTATTTTCTGTATTTTGGATGAAATAAATGCAGGCTTGGCGAGCAGAGAAAAAATTTAAGATCTTACTGTTTAAAAACGTTTGACTGGCAGTGTTTGTGTGTGATATATATACATATACATACATTCACACACTCATAGGAAACATGCTGTCGTATAACTACTTGGTTACTTTGGTGTCATCTAACATTCAGTATTTTCAATTTGAGCTTAAAAGGGGGGGGTATTGTAGTCACACTACAATAGCACCAAACTGTTCTGCAGCCCGCATTGGCATTAACATATCGATGAATGAATGAGTTCCGGCTCAGAAAGGCAGGAAATGATGTGGGATGCAGCCAGAAACACTTACACTATGATATGCAATCTCACTGTGTGTTCTCCAGTGCATGATGCAACACAAGTGCCTCAATTTTATAAAGATTTCTGCTTTCCGCAAATTATTGGTATAACCAGTCCCCGAAAAACCAGAATGGATCTGCGTTTGCAGCGATTTTCAGCATTTTAAAGTCATACATTTGTTTTTCTTTGTTCATTCCAAGGTTATGGTTTATGTACAGACAAATTTTGCTATTCAGTTTATATATATATATATATATATATATATATATATATATATATATCAGTTTATATATATATATATATATATATATATATAAAAAATATATAAAAAGTCATTCCAGAAGCCTTTTTATATTGAGTGCCTACTCTGTGGTTGGTGTAAATGCAGTTTGGGTTTTTGGTGACATTGAAGCTTCTTACAAGAGCTGAAACATCACTTCAACAAAAAAACAAAAAAAAAACACTACAGTGCAACACCCAAAAATAGTTCACGCGAAAGCATACCTCTTCGGGCAAATAGGATCATTTACCTCAGTGTGAATAAACGTTTGTTCATTTAGACGTGGACATTGATTTGTACAAAGTGCTTGCATTGAGAAATGTTCGTATGTTTTATTTGTTTCGCTGAAGAAATCCTGGATGATAGCGTTCTACCTAATGTTTGAAATGAGAAGGATGCTCGGGTCTTATTTTCATCTTCAGTGTTTTGTTATGAGTGGAGCGTTCACAGGTTGGATTGAGAAAGCGTTCGCCGTTAACGGATGAGATTAACGCTCGAGTGATGCTGGAGCTTTTTTTTTCCTGTGTTAAACTTGTAAATTTAAAATTCATGTCAATAAATAGGTCCTTATTTTACCTTGGAGAACTGTGTATTTCTTGATAGCTGAAAGAGCAACATCTCCTCGGCGTCCTTGAACGGATATTTCACGAATTCTCGGTCACGTAAAATTAATCGCAGTAAAAGGTAAGTGTGTTTGATGGCGGTGAGAGGGCTCCGAGCTCCTGAGGTTTCCCCTTCGACAAGAGACTGGTCCGAGCTCGGCGTCCAGCCCGATCCCCGCGCGTTAAAGAGAGGAGTTGGGTGGCGGAGGAATACTTTGAACGAGACGCTGAGGTAAAACGCTCGTATTACTTCTCCCGCTCTGATTGGATGAAGATGTAACCAAGTAACGCGAGACCAGCCGTGTTAATTATCAGCGCGTGCTCGGTGCTTGTAGCTGAAGCTAATTTGCGACACTTGTTCCTAGGACTAATTAATTACAAAATATACACGACTATATAATATAAGCACACTAAACATGACTGCAAGTTTGTTATTGTGTGACCCAAGTTGCTGAAGGGCCTCTGTAAGGTGCGGCTGTAGTAATTAGAGCTGAGTGAAGAAACATGAGACAATAAATACACAATTACGACAATATATGGGCTATGTGTGTCATTTTTAGATAAGTAAATAAAATCAAGGAATTCTAAAGTGCAGTATATATTTTCTGTGATTAAAAATGGGTGTTTGCTGTATATAATCCAAATATGAAATTGCTATTAGGAAAATAAAGATAGAACACAAAAAATATTGGTTATTATAATGCAGTTTAGGTCTATTTGATTTCTCCGCCAATTAAAAAAATACAACTTGTCAATTAGACAAAAAGTTATTATATATGATATTTCTGTGTCCCTTACTTCTGAGTTGGTGAGTACGCCCCTGACCTCAACACAACACAAGAATCAGGTAAGAGGAGAATGCAGGAGCCAAAAGAAACAGCAGATGTAAAAAAAGAAATTTGACCATCATGTGTTGTCTAAAAAATATGCACTATACACTGTGAACATCTAGTCAAGTTCATTTAATCCCTGAGAACACTGAATATTTAACCTTGTGAGTCTATGATGTTGCCTCATGTTCCAGTAAACCAAGGACCTGCTTACACTTACACTAGTTTCCTGAATACCGGATGTGACCCTGGTCTTACTGTACGCCGCTGGGATATATTTGTAGCAATAGCCAAGAATTGTACGGGTCAAAATTGTATTCTTAATATCCTAATGATTATTATTTTTAATATCCTAAGATTATGTTCCATGAAGATATTTAGCAAATTTCCTATTGTATTTTTTACTTAGTAATATGCATTGCTAAAAACTTCACTTGGACTTTTTTTGCACCTTCAGATTACAGTTTTTCAAATGTATTTCGGCCACATATTTTCCTAACAAAAAATACACCAACGCAAATACATTCAATATCAATTACCTTTTTATTACCCTTACAATTATTCCTTTTTTTTTTCTTTGCAAACGTACATATGCAAAAACTAGAACGATTGAATAAACTTCAATAAAAATTTCTTCTGAAGTAACAAGCATGTATACAAGGACCAGACAATGTGCTGAATGCATATATATATATATATATATATATATATATATATATATATATATATATATATATACTATAATATATATTGTAGAACTTTTTAGCTTTAACACATTTCACGCCGGTGTCTGTTCTCAGAGCATTCCTTTCATTGTGTGCTGTATGCGCTTAGAAAGTGAAGAGATTGAACTCATCCACATTCTGGACCGTGGGCAACTCTGCGCTCGGTTGTGCTCAAACTTTTATGAAGTCTGCATTATAAATAAGCTGAAGGTCAAACAAAGGTTGCGCTGTCTGTTTCAGAGGCCACAATTAATGCAACCCAAAGCACGTTTCACTCCCAAGTATACCTGAAGACACAAGCTGTATACTGTACCTTAAGCAACTTACATCCTTGAATTTCTCCCAGCCCGAATCTGTTGGGCCACGGTTCAAGAACAAGAACTACTTGTTTGTTTGTTTTAATAATTCATTTGAAACTATCAGGGACAAACGAGATGAGACGGTTTCACTCCTTTTCGTTTAGTGGCATTCCCAGGGCCTTTGCATGAATGTAATTGAACTGTAAGTGTCTAGACTGAAAAGTTACATACACAGGTCCGCCACTGCTGCCACGCTTGATCGGGCCTCAGCTCAGAAAAGACCCGCGCTGCTGATACACAATTTACAGCCGCGTAGGGAAGGGTGTTTTTCAAGCATAACTTCAGTAATGTGTGCGGGTCTTGAGGGACTGGACGAAGGCAGCCCTGGATCAAACACAATCTCGAATCTGATCAGTCAGAACGCCGTTCACAGGCATCATTTTTCTCTGGCCTCCTGTTTTACCTTGAACACCATCAGAGGCATTTTGGTAAATCTTTTCCGAGGTTCAGAACTGAGCCCTGCAGGGAAGTATTTAGATTAGTTCTGTCTCCCTCGCCAGTGTATCAACGGCCTTGAAGGGAATGAAAATTGTCGTTATGTCCTTTTCCAAACACGGCTATTTTTTTATGATTATTGCACGTATTACCATTCTGAGTATATAAGGACTTGACGGCTTTTCGCACAAAACACAAGGGGAAGTGCTAGTAATGCCTAGACCTGAAACAAGGAAGCCAACAAACTAGAAATTATTACTTCATAGCGCCACCTTGTGGTGGTAACGAACGGCTATCAATGAGAAGTAAACATTAAAAAAAGATTGAAAATATTAGCAATACATTAAACATCAGTTATTTATTTATGTTAAGCAATTTTACTAATTTGTATATTATGTATAAAAGTACTGTAAGTCAGCCAATCACATTGCAACGTAATGCTTTTAAGCATGTTTATATGGTCTAGAGGATCTACTGAAGTTGAAAGAAATGTGATTTTATGACTTTGATGCATGGTTGATGCATGGATAGACTGGGGTACACTTCCCAAAAGCATTGTTAGCTAAATATGGCGGCATGTTCCATTGAAGTCTGTCTTTTGGAGGGCGTTGTTGCTTCCAGGAAACACACCCCTGGCCAGTCTTTGAAACTACTGATGTACTGTCATTTTCACATACAAAAAAAAATAGAAGAAAAAAGGTTACCTGGTGTGTGTCTGCAGTGACATTCACATGGTAGGGTCAGAATTTGGTGTAAATAGCACGAAAGCGTGGATCCATCCAGTCGTGTATCATAGCTCCACGCTGGTGGTGGTGAAGTAACGGTGTGGTGAGTATTTTGGCTCACTTTCAACCTCTTAATACCAACTGAGCATTGTTTAAATTTACCAGCGTACCTGAGCTCGGCTGACCATGTCCTTCTCTTTTACGACAACAGTATGCCCATCTCATGATGGATACGTCCAGCAGGATAACACGCCGGGTCACAAAGCTCAAATCAAATCGCAATGCTTTCTTGAACATGACAATGATTTCATGCACTCAAATCACCTCCATTCACCAGATCTCAATCCAATAGAGCACCTTTGGGATGTGATGTGATGTGATGGAATGGAAGATTCACAACAAGGCTGTTCTGCATCCCGCTGTCATGTCAATATGGACCAAAATCTGTCAGGAATGTTTCCAGCACCTTTTTGAATTTATGCCAAAAAAAGGCAGTGGGTCGACTCAGTACTAGGAAGCGGACCAAAAAAGCTGTGTGTGCCTGATTTATTAGGTGATACGAAACTGTATACAGTTAATACATTAAAAATAATACACACGATATGTAAAACAGTCAAAGACAGAAATAAGTTTTAATTGTTTTACTTTATTAGTGGGTGATGAGTGAGATAATAAAAGTGCATGCATTGGATTTCAATCAATAATCAATTAAGCCTTCGGGAAGTGTTTAATGCCCTTTATGTGGAACAAATCCAAATGTTTAATCATGTCAGAGCACTGAAAAAAAATCTCTTTAGAAGTGAACAGTATTAAATACAAAGCACTTTGTTGAGGCTATTGTTACTATTATTGAACAGATCTGCTCTGCCTTTGATATGAAAACTATTGTGCAATCTGTTATATTTACAAACATATTCTTAAGTCCTGACATTGAAAACTAAGTGTACTTTTACTGTATCTAATATAATGAGCCTCCTGTAGTCTTGTATACTGAAAAACAGTTTCACAGTGTCCTAAAACTCTTGTTTTTGTACTTGTACAGTTTGTTTTAAAGGTGACATATCATGAAAATCTGACTTTTCCAGGTTTAAAGTGCTATAATTGCTTCCCTTGTGCATCTACCAACGAAGGAAATGTGAAAAAGAGTAAAAAAAATTTCTGTAAGCGGCTGAAAAAAACGAGTGCGTCTGATCTCTCTCCCCTAGTGATGCAGCATTATAATATTACCGCCCCATCTGGAGCCGTCCGTGTGCTCCAGATGTGTCCACTCAGAAAACCGTATATCACAAGTTTAAACTACGTAATAGGGTTTAAAAATGATTTCAAATCCACAAACACGATAATCAGAACCAAAACAGTTTTTAGTAGATACAAGCTGCAACGGTGCAGTTCTTTTCTCGAAAAGGGGGCCTGGAGCGGAAGCTCATTTGCATTTAAAGAAACAGGCACCAAAATCACAAAAAGTGTTTCGGCTTCCACTAAAAATAGGCATTTTCAAAACGATGTAAAAAAATTATCTCGTGCTAAAAATTCTCAGACACATTCTGGGGACACCAGAATGTGTAAAAAGGGTCATAATATGTCACCTTTAAGTCCGCTTTCTTGCATTCGTGCCTGAGCTGCTGAGCTTCTTGTGTTTATCCCTGTTTATCGACCTCACAGACAGAGCAAGAAAAGTCACTGCGCTGAGGGCCTGTTTATTTCTTCTGCGAGTCCTGCATGACTTGATCGTAGGAAGGAGGGGGCTGTCTGTAGTGGGGCGGCAGGGCTGAATACACCGCAGTCACGTGACCGGGGTGGGTCTGCACTGGGTAGACGGTGGAAATTACTGCAGTCTCTGAATCTCCATAATTGTGGAAACCAGCCTGGCGCAATCCTATTAACACAAAGGTACAACATACACACAGCGGATGAGGCCAAGTAAACGCTGCGTGTACGCAAGACCAGGAGATTACCTGGTGATATGATGGGCTGTCTGGTGAAGGTCACGTTGAAATCAGGCCTATCTGGAGGAGGGTAAGGGTGGACACGTCTACGAATGAAGTACCCAGTACTGCAGCAGCACAAAATGCCAATTATCAGCAGCAGCCTACAGACCAATCAAAAACCGTTTTTTAAAATCATTTCAATTCCAACCCAGGTCAGCACAGGGGTTCGGTTTCGCCTCTCAGTGCGAACTTGCATGAGAAAAACGGTTGCTCTGATCAACCCTTTGAGCCAAGTACAACTTCGAAGCAATTTCCAAAAAATACTTGTATTTTTTATAAAACTTTAAATTGAAAGAAGAAAAAAAAGCTCACCAGAAATACCATATTCTTTGAACAGACAGGGATCGAACACAGCATTGTGTGCCACAGCAGTCTTCGTATATTTTGCATCTGTAACAGACATAATCATCTTTCAGAAGCTCAGGGTTATCAAGAATTCATTAAATGGGCATTAATAAGACGTTAATAATGTTATGAAAGATTTCTATTTAAAATAAATGATGTTCTTTTTCTGTTCATCATGACAAAATAAAAATATGAAGCTCAACTGTCTCCAACACTGATGATGTATATAACACATTTTTTTTAATTGTTATATCACTATGTTATATCATCCTTATATCAGCTTAGAATTTTCATTGGGATAATATTTTAAGATAAAGCCTAGTACTTGTTGCTGCACTAATGACTTGTAAAGTTGATGATGAATGTGCTCTTTTGAATGAAATGTGATTATAAGCGTGACGTACTGTCTGCTACGGCTGCAGGAGAATTAATCTGTGCTTTTGGTGTGAAGACTAAATAGTTTGTACCTAACCTCCTGCGGTGGATGTCAGTGGCTGGCTGTACGGGAGTGCTTGTGATAAATTACTCTTATTGAAACCATTAAAAGGGGGGAAGTTTCTGAGCTAAGGAATTCTCTCTTTTTTTTTCCACTGTGCATCTGAATGAATCTTTTAACCACTGTTCTGTTGAAACTATTAAGGAGGATGTAGAAAGGGACGAGGTTAATAAAGACCGGGGTGGCTAGTCTGGGTCCTAGTTTTCTAGCTTCTTCCTTAAAACCCCAACTGCTCTGTTCAGTTCTGTTTTATATATTATACTTACACAAAGTACACAGGATAATCTCCTTCATAGTACCAACAGTACTTTTTTTCAGCAACTGTCTGCAAACGAAGACACAGTTTTATAAATAAAGTCTCATTTGCATAAAAGAACAAGGTAATAAACACGTAAGCTGAAGCTAAAATTTATTCTGGTCGAATAATTTAACATTGCACTTGTGTTGACTCTCTTCTACCGTTTTTGTCTTGTGTGCAACACAAACTATTGAGCTTTTTCCTGTCTAGCCAGATGATGCATCTCAAATACTATATAGTAATTAAAAACAAAAACTATAAAAATGTTGATGCATTTTATCTCACATCACCCTGTTTAGGCTGAAATGAAAGACAAGATTAATCACTGCACGAACAGTAAAAAAATATTGACTGTGACTATGTCAAACCTTTTACTTTTTGTGCCCTTTTAAATGAAGACCATGTGAACCTGGACTACAAAACCAGTCAGAAGTAACCCGTAGTGGCAAGTAGTATATTTGTAGCAATAGCCAACAATACATTGTATAGGTCAAAATTTTTGATGTTCCTTTTTGTGCCAAAAATCGTTAGGATAGTAAATAAAGATCATGATCCATTAAGATTTATTTTTTGACCCTATGATTCCAGTTTGTATATATCTTAATCTGTGTCACATATTATATAACATAATGGTGATTTCTTATTTTTTTGTGACACTTGAAGACTGCATCTGATATCACTGAAAATAAACTACAAAGAGCTTCTTGTCCGAGTCCTGGACAAGAACAATAAACAATGTTGTGTGCTAGATGGACAGCGTGTATGTGTGTGGAAAATATTGCAAGAAATGTTTAACACACGGACGGTCAGAGCAGAAGACTACAAAACGATAGTCCACTTTAGACATTCTACTAACAATAAGTAACTTTGCAAACACATGTCAACTAACTTAGGTTATTAGAAGACTGCCTGCTTAATATCTTCTCAAACTTTATTTTGTCGGGTCCACAACATGCACCATTCTGACTGTCAGAAACTCTGCAAGTATAGGTCAGCTTATTCTACTAACCCTAAACCTACCCTGACGGTCTATTCTGAGAGTTAGTAGAAAATTAGTTGACATATATTCAAAGCTACTTATAGTTAGTAGAATGTCTAAAGTAGACTATCAACATAAAGTGTTACAATGAAAAAATATGAAATGTAAGAAATAGTAAAATGCCGTTTTACTCACCTCAACAAATAAAAGTGTGATGAGGAGGCCGCATAACTGTGGCATTCTCACAGATTTACCTCAAACCCCGTCGGAGAGCGCCAGACACAGGCAGGGGTCACTGAAGCTGCTCGACAGCGCTGATGCTCGTTGTTTTAAACGGCGGGTTGGTGATCCACGCGTCTCGGACTGAAACATTATTAAACTCTCATGCAGCGCTCGCGCTGTGGCATCGGACTCTCCGACATCCTCTACATTCCCCATTATACAGTGAGGAGGATGACATCACATGACCTCACATCACAAAGACACGTTTGTGCTGCTCTCTTTTCCTGATTTAATCGCCGTTGGACTATTTTCGCAAGTAACCTAAACCTCTGACTGAACGCACTTGTAAACAGCTAGTCATTCATCCAAAGCCTGCTATTGTGTGCTTTCTGTGGAGCGCTTCCTTTCACGCTACCATTGTTGTGTGAAAACGAAAAAAAGCCACTTACACAGCTTACCTCATGAAGTTGGCCAGTAAGTCAATACATGTTTATTAGCATAACAACACTCTTAAACTCATTAAACAACAAGTTATAGAGTCTACGGGGTATACTCAGCCTTTGGTATTTCAAACCTTATTTCTTTTGTGGAACAAAGCCTGCATACAACAGAAGGGAATGGTCACCAAAACTTTGCTCATTTGGATACCTTCATGTTCACAGATTAAATAATCATACAGGTTTGGAAGGTCATGAGGGCGAGTTTATGGTTGTACGTTTTATTTTGTGGTGCACTATCCCTTCGATAACCTACATCAAAGTATGGGCTACAACACATAACAGAATCACCGCTAACAGTTAGTTTGTATTTTACATCTTTTATTGCTGTTGCTGTAGACAGTTCCAATGTTTTTCAATCTAACATTTTCCCGTAAACCCAAAGAATACAGTTTGCATATACAGTAGACCATTTTCTGTTTACTTAATATGTTGCACATCAGTAGCAGTACTATACAAAAATATACATTTGTGTTCACGCTTGGAAGAACAGCTATACTGTACAGTCCCCCCCCCCAAAAAAAATTGAATTTAAAACATTGTCTCCTCACCCTTTTGACGTACCGTGATCATGCCAATGCAAAGAGATGTCATCAAGAATCACTTTGCTTTTACATATAAAATCTTTGTTCATAGCTAAAACTTTTAGACATTATGACAAAGAATTTAAGCTTAAAGAGGTATTGTATTATTTAAGTCCTGTATATGACACTATTCTTAGATGTGGCAGTGATGATATCAGATCAATATTTATACCACAGAAATTCCATTGCCATTTATACAATACCTGTATTTGCATAGATTCATAAATTACGTGAAAAACACATTTTACTGAGGCAACATTTCTCTAGTGTTAACTGTTTTCAACAAAACTTGAAACTAAATATTACGCTTTCATCCTGAAGTGCACATAAATCACTATGAACAAAGGAAAAAAAAAATCACATCAAAATCATTTCAAAAATCTAATAAGCCCAGAAGTTAGTTTGCTAAATTAAACAAATGCAAAACCCTTGCCCTGTATTACTGTTTTTTACTTTTTTACCATAATTAGCATTCCCACAACATAAAATAAAAACCAAACCGGTTCTAAAATATATAAACAAAGCCAAAAATGTTATGCTTTTTTCTAAACAAAATGATTTATTTTGTCACAGTGTTCTAAAGACGCTTTGCGTATATTTTGCCATTAGCTCTATAATCTACACTGTGTTGAGTTTAACACAGTAATCCATGAGTGTTTATGTCATAGCTAAATAAATACTACAAATAAGGGTTTCAGGTGCTACTTTCAACCTTTTGTGGGATTTAAAACTGGCAGATGAAACCAAGCAATTGCAATGAATCAAGCTATTTAAAAAGGTTTCAATTTAGTAACATAACTAAATTAAGATCTACACAATTAAAAACAACACCCTACACACATTCCAGCAACCTACAATCATCATGACTACTAGACACAAAATAAAACGTAAATTGCACACAACCGTTTAAAAAAAACACACTCGATACCAATTCGCCAAAACCTGATCCTAACAGTAACAAAGCCAATAAAAACGCACACCTGATGATTGTTGAGCAACTGCGTAAACAAGACACAAGGTAGTAACTGGTAGTGACACTACTGAGGAGCAGCCTCGTCTCTGACATGTGCATTATGGGAATCAAAAGAGGTCAGGTCAGAGGACACGTCCTCATCTCTGCCCTCAGACAAGCTGCTCTTCAGAGAGCGTGGCACATCAGAAAAGCCCTGATCGACACCATCAGTTTCCAGGGGGAAATGTGCAGACTCATTCAGCTGCATGGGATATTCTTCAGGCAGGGCAGATGAGTCGAGATGAAGGGCGGCGGGGTCAATGAGCAGAGAAGAGATGTCTATAGGAGGCACAGAGGAGTCGAGAGATGGGATTGAAGAATTCATTAAAGACGCCACGTCTGTGGGCATGCTATGATCAAGAGGCAGATTTGGGAGAAGAGCTTGTGGGAGAGGAAGGGGAGGAGGAACATTTGAAGCTGGTGCGAAAGAACTAAAATCCACAGCAGGATACTCCTCTGTATTTTGTTCCTCATGGTTATGACTGGGAACATCAGTGTCTTGAAGCTCCTCTGTAAAAAAAAAGACATTTTGTACATTTTATCACCTAGACTTGGACTGACTGATTGAATTCTGTTTATCTAAATTTAGTAAGGTGGTCTCACCGACACCTGATACGTCAATGTCCTCTCGGACAGCTAAGGATGTGTTTGTCATGTCAATGGAAGACGTGGACAGGTCCAGTCGGTCTGCCATGTCTGACATCTCTGAATTCATCATGGCCACTTCGGACTGATCCGAGAAACCTGGAGGAACCATTGCTTTGATGTATTACAACGTCTTTTCTTGATTTTTGTTCAAGATGCAGCATGTATTTTGATGCCTTACCAGGATCCATGACTCTCTGAATGGGAGGTGGCAGTGGGGTATCAAGATCCAAGCCACTCACTGGCTGACTAGACGCCATTAAGGACACCTGAAGATATACATTTCAGTTATGTTGTTGTACGGATCTACCAAAAATTCAAACGATAATTGTACATTCAGTAATCATTCACACACCATCCCATAATTTTAAACCTGTTAGCATTTCTTTCTTCTAGGATCTGCACAATTAATAATAAAAAAAAAAAAAAAAACATCTAAATCACTAAAAAAAAGGTAAATGCAAAAGACATAAATGTCGGCACTGTAATATTTTTTCTATTTTTACTTAGCAATATTATATATATATTATTTATTTATTTTTTTATTATTTAGCTATGAAGATATATAATCATAACATTTAGGACGAATTGCGCTGTCCTGCAAACAAGCACAACAGACCCGTTTAGTTTTTTTGCAAAAAAATTGCCAATTGCCACAGAAAATTCTTCTTCAAATCGTGCAGCACTACTAACAAAAAGGTTTTTCCGTTTTGGACTCCATTTACTTTCACTGTATGGACACTAAAAAGACATTTTTTTTTAAATATCTCATTTTGTGTTGCAAATTAGAAAACATACATAGTAATTAAAATGACAATAAAATTCTGGGTGAACCATCCCTTAAAGGAACACTCCACTTTGTTTGGAAATAGTTAATTAGTTGAGTTTTTGAATCCATTCAGCCGATCCCCCGGGTCTGACGATAGCACTTTTAGCATAGCTTAGCATAGATCATTGAATCCAATTAGACCAGTAGCATCACATTCAAAAATGGCCAAAGAGTTTCAAAATTGCTATTTAAAACTTTACTTTTCAGTTTTTTTATAAGTTGCGATTTGATTAGGATTGATATGATTAGGAACTATACTCGCATTCCAGCGTAATAATCAAGGAACAAGGTTTGCCCTAACATAGCCGCAGCAGACGCACTGATATCACGCAAACAAACTTCCTTGATTATTACGCCAGAATGAGAACAGAGTTCCTAGTCATATCTGCCTAGAAAATCACAACTTTTCCTTTTCTGCTGGTCTTAGTACGCGACATAACTACAGAAGAGTCAAGTTTTAAATAGGAAAAATATTGAAACTCTTTGGCCATTTTTAAAGGCGATGGTACTGGTCTAATTGGATTCAATGATCTATGTAAAGCTATGCTAAAAGTGCTATCGCCAGACCCAGAATAGATTAAAAAACGGTAAAACTCATGAGCATATTTCCAAAGAAAGTGGAGTGTTGCTTTAAGTAATATGACATCACACTTCCGTCATGTAAACAATTACCTCAGTAAATCCATTTGTAGGAAGTTCTTGTTCTGGTGTTCCTGCCACAGGAGAAGCTTTAGGACTGAGTCTTTCAGATTCCGGGCTGTCAGGTCGTGCTGGGATTCGGTGGAGGTAGCCATATCCAATGCCGCAGCCAAGGCTACAAAGACAAAATCATTATCATGCAATGCACAATAGCTCTGGAGAAAGCCGTTATGTTCGTCATTTCCTCATAATAATGGCTGATTCAGGTCTTCATTACAGTATTACATCTTCTGTAACAGGAACATTACCTGCCTTCTCCCCCCCAGGCACCATTTGGTGTGACAACCACCTCCCTGCATTTATCGCTCTCTGTGTTGTAGACCAGCAGCTTCAGCGGTTTCCCCTCATGGGCTTCAATTAGAGAGAAGAAATCCTCTGACTGTTGAGAAATCCAAAGATTACCTGACTGTAAATAACTCGCATGCACACATTCGTTTTCTGCGGAATAACAACCAAGCGTTCATTAAATAATTCACATCTTACATCTTGGAGAACCTGGTCAGCTCCAACGATGAAATCCGAATGTTCCTGGAGGCCGGCCAATGCTGCTGGTGAATTTGGCTCCACATCCTAAAGCCAAAGCATGCAAAATAATTACACAAAGAGAATAAAGAGAACCGTCCAAGAGGCCGAAGTGCTTAAAAGAAAATCCAAGGATCACTCACAAGAACATGCCAAACATTTTCATTGGCTCCTTGAAAGCTGCAGAAGCGGACACTGGCTCCCAGAAGTCCTTGACCACCCCACATGTTGCTGGGAACAACTTCCAGTTCTCGGATCCTCATGGTCTTTGTACTATACACTTCCATCTTCACCGGTTTCTCCACGTTAGCTTTGAGGAGGTCCTTGAGCATATCATTCTCCTGGTTCTGTTTCAGACAGCACGTGTTCCATTATATTTAAAGTAACTGTGACCACGCTGATGCAGATCAACAACCATGCTTTGGTTAAGACTTTTAATCCAAAAACATGAACTTGATCGATTATTTACACCCCCACCCAAAAATCAGACATGCTGTCTTATTACACAGATTTCGAGAAAGTGGAATAATGGCTTCAGGTTATAACAACTGGTTTTAATGCGTTTACACGATTCATGCACATTTAGAATATCACCAAGAATATTCTTGTGCATTTCAGTGATTATATGAATGTGACTGACCACTTAAAACTAGTTAAAGCTTGTTTTTAAATAGCCGTAGAGTTTTTTTAGCTACTACACAAACACTAGATAGCCGCGTCGAATTATACACATTTTATATTATACAGAACATGTAAAATACACATTTAAAATATTCCACAAAACAGTATTTTTGTCATTTTTGCCTAAACAAAGCATTACTCTCAGAACAATTTTAAAATGTCTACATAAAGCCTGCACAATCAAAATACAATGCAATATGTGAAGAGAAGTCTTTGGATTAAAAGTTTAAGATTACAAGAATAATCAATAAGGATTACAAAATACAAAACTCACAAGACGATTGTTGCCAATGGATATGATGAAATCGAAAAAGGGCTCCAAACCAGCTCTCTCTGCCGGAGAGTCCTCTTGAATCTGTAAAGTAAAAAAAGTTAATCAGTGCTGGGCAAAAATTCCATTCAGATCTGGAATTTAAGGCGGAGGTTTTCATTCATATTTATGTTGCACACACTGTTGTGCATTCTGTAAAGTTTAATAACATACATCCAATGTTACATAAATAGGCTAATGAATATCTGAGAATATGAGTTTATTCAGTGACGTGGCGGCTACGTTTCAACTCCTAAATCCAGGAGCTGCTGGATTATCGTTACAGACCACGACAAAACCATGCAAACATACACACTTAAGACTTTGTAACTTGCGACCGTGATGTAAGAAATGTCCGACGTTAAAATGAGTAAGAAGACATTTTCGGACGGTCAGATTTACGGTACAAAAGAACCCGCGAATGCAATTTCGGACAGCTGTCATTTTGCATGCATAATATAGAAACACTGAAAAGGCTTCCACGGATACACTACCGTAGACTAATGTACTAAACCCGACACAGGTGTTTATTTACCAGAACATTTCAGCACGAAAAAAAAGAAAACGTGAACGCAGACATTCGGTTTTCTCTCAGTGTATATCTGTCAAAACCTAAAGCGACGCGGACATGAGAACTTCATGAAAACACAGCTAGCATGCAAAGCAGCTCGATGTCAAAAAGAAAGTCAAGTTATTTACTCCATGGACATGGTATCCTTCTGTTCCCCCCTCGGGTCCACCACTGCTTTGTGTCAAACCCATTGCTTTTAAGGGTTTCGATGTCTTTTTGTGTTTTGTTTAGCGTTCCGAAATTAACGACCCAGACAGAGATTACTCATCACACCGTAGCCATGTTGTCCATCTAGGAAGGGGAGAGCAATCGAACAAGATACCAACGATCAATGATTTTTTTTTTTTTTTCTGTCTCAGTTTTTTCAAATATTTGTCAGCTCAGTTCAGCAAAAGTAATTTGTGTGAGGGTAATTTGCATAATAATTATACGAAACTATAATTTAACACATCCTAAATAATTATTATTACTTCTAAGTTATGTATACTCACAGTTGCTATTCACTTTTATCTTCAGCGTCTATGTTCACCTTTGTATCAAAAAAGGCCTACATTTTATTGATCATTTTGTTTTCCAATTTTATTTGTAATTATTTTTTAGAGACTACTTAATTACTGAGGTTTGCAGGTTGAGAATAACAGCCTAAAAAAGTAAGTAATTTTTAAAGTGTCAATGTTAAAATTAATCAAACCTCAGATTTGCATTTTTTTTTTTTTTTTTTTTTTTTTTTTTTTTTTTTTACATAAACAATACCTACGTATAGCAGTACTGTACTCTGTGTTTTTCTTTTTTTTTTCATGTAAATCAAAAATTCCCACTGGTTTTGTGAAATCAGTTTTATTGAGATGAGTAATTCCACAGAAGAAGAAAAAAGCCGGACACATTTTAAAATGTCCAAAAACATTCACCGAAGTAAATACAAAGCAGATATAGCACTGAAGCAAATGTAGCCTGAATGTGTATATATTACAAATCATTCCTAAAAAAAAATCCTCTTTAATGAAAAGACATCCTGGCCCTTGAAAAGACGAAAATGGCATAATGACATTTTTAACAGCTTACTCTTTTCAAACACTGTAACAAATACATTTACTGTGCTACACAAAAAATAAAACTTTTATTCGCACACTTGATCGTTTAAACAAAAACAAAACTGAGAAATAAATATGAATGGGCTTTCTCTTATAAGTAAACATTAGTTCGATTCCTTATTCAATGGAAATGAAGCCTTTAGTTTATGAAGAATAAATATAAAATCTTAGCTACAAACTCTCCAAAACTTTTGGCAACAAAGCTGAAATTGACATATCACTCACACACTACTTCACACTGAGTGGTTTTTAACTGTATTTACACTGATCCTGAATAGATGATATTAATATCCTTAAATATAATTCTAAGGAATATCCTTAAATTCCAATATTATTCACCATTTTTCTCATGGTAAATGAGATTTATTCATACTGTACAATTGCAAATGAACAGTGCTCATTCGGCTATTAAAAAAAAAAAAAAAAAAAAAAAACAGTAAAAAATACTGAGCTGCACTTAAGAAATTCCTACAAGAGACTCCAGAAGACTGACCCCCGAGTCCTCAATTAGTGCAGGACTGGGACAGCGAGGGAAGTGGAGCTGTGACATGTAGTCCAGATGACTATACACTTTAAAATGACTGCGGCTTGGACCGTATTCGTGGAAGGTGTCAAAAAAGACCAGGTCAGAGTCTGAGGACAGACTGAGGTCCATGTAACAGTTCATAGTGTGATCCGGAGATGCAGACGGAGTATTAGGGATATCAAATGGATCGTGGACACATTCCATGCTTGCCTGATTAGCATTTTCATCCAGATACTCCAATTTAGATTTACTGGTGTTGCTTTCCTTTGTGGGTGTGCAGCCAGTGGCTTGAGTGGGCAGATTATAATCTTTAATGTATGGACACCCCTCTCCATCAGAATCGGAAAAACTGAGTACGAGTCCTCTGCCGTCCACGTCCAGCGTGAGCTGCTCTGAGGAAGGCCTTCCATCCGTCTCAGAGTCCAGACTCAGAGAAGAAGAGCAGGAGGTGTCAGTCATGTCGCTGCTCCAGCTGCTGTCTCCCCGCCTGCAGAGCTCTGAGCTCAGGAGGAATGAGGGAGAGTCGTTTTCTACAGGAAATGTAGCGGCTCTGTTCCTCGTAGCTGACTGTTGTTCAGAGGAGATCAGTCTGTTGTTATCGTGCAGTCTCTTTTCCAGCTCCAGCTTCATGTGCGTGTGGATGTAGTGGCTCCGCACACGACTGGAGTTGAACTCGATTCGGCCTGCGGGATTCCCACAGCATTCCTTTGAGCATCCACAGGGAAAGTTGGCGCGATCCATCTGTTGACAGACAATGTTTTGCAAAAAAAAATCAGTGCAGCTGCACAGCTATTTCAGGCTCTTATAATACTGTTGCTGGTCATGAAATAAATCATGAGATTTATTCAATATCTCAAGCAAGTAATTGAGAATTCAGTTTAATTATAAATTAATACATTTTATTCAGCAATGGTGCATTAATTTGATTAAAAGAGGTAGTAAACGTACAACCCTGGACCACAAAAGCAATCATAAGCTGAATAAATAAGCTTTTGACAATATTTGGCAGAGATACAACTATTTAAAAATCTAGAATTTGAGGGTGCAAAAAATAATTAAATAAAAAATTGAGACAGTCGAATTGGTCCAAAGTTCTTAGCAACGCATATTACAAATCCAGAAAAAAAAATGTGAAAATTTAGTTTTTGTGTACCATATCGGCATATTACAATGATTTCTGAAAAATCACGAGACAAATATTAAAATGAAAATGTTATTTTAAACTGTAACATTTTACAATATGACATTTAACTAAGTTTTGATTGAAAAATGCAACATTTGTGAGCTTAACATTTCACTGAAAAACTATTAAGCAGTGCAAAATCTTTTGAGCAATAATATGTCAAAGATCAATACGACACCTGCACCATCATGAACAGAAACCTATATGCGCAGACAAAACAGTAGTTAAAGTCTTGCTAATTACTTGGCACTTGATGCCAGCCTGGCTGCAGGAACAGGTCTCGGGCTCACAGAAGCCCTGGCAGTGGCACCCACAGTCTTCCCTCCACCGCCTCAGCTCCTGCAGCTGCCTCTTCTCCTCCCGGTCGATGCGCTGCACTCCCGCTGCTCTCAATAACGCACGTCTCCGCTTAGAAGAGCAGGGACGGAGGGATCCCATGTCTTTCAGCTTTGTGCTACATAGATCGTTATCCTCATCTGGGACGTCGTTCACCGTCAGCCTGGCCGCTTCTGACGCTGTGAGAGTCCCACTGATGATAAGCTATAAAAAAAAAAAGAAGATATGTAAGAAGATGTGATAAAGAAAACTGTTTTTGAATGCTGGATAATAACCAACTCACCTTCTGTCTCAACGCCTCCAGCTTCTCCTCTTGGTGTTGCTCACGTATCCTCTCCGTTCGCAAGCGCTGCTGCTCGTCCGAGTGCTCCGCCAGGGTGAACTGCTGGCGGGTAGTGTGCCGTCTAACCATGCCCAGTGTACAGCCACCATGACTGGGCACACTGCTGAAACCTTGGCAGCGCTGGAAAAGGAACACTGTGACCAGGCCGAACCGAACACTGCCTTTGGATTGAGTATCTTTCGTCTTCTTCAGGATGGATGCAACTAAGAGCAAAGAGATGAAATGAATGAATTATCCTCATCAAATGTAAAGTTCTGGCGCTGGCTTTCGGGAGTGCCACTGCACAGAATGACTGTCCGGTTATTGCAGGACTGCAGATGTATTCGCATATTTGCATGACAATGTGGGACGGGTGCGTGACAGGGATACATTTACTTCTGTAAGGCTATGTAAATAACATTTACAAGTCTTTAGACTGTGAAGTTGAATGATAGCATGCTTTAAACCGTCAATAAGCTTCATTAATTGAGACCAACTTTTTGATTGGCACTCAAATGTTCCCTATGGAACCTATTCAGTCACTAAATATAATAAACTTAAATAATATAACGGCTAAAATCAATTTTATACTGCAATACATTTCAATTAGTTTGTGGCAGCTCTGAGCAGGAAGTTTTTATCCAGTATTTGTCTAGAAGCCTTGGCTGGTTTACCTGTGCTTAAAGGGTAAGTTCACCCAAAAATGTAAATTCTGTCATGTATTACTCACCCTCATGTCACTCTAAATTTGTAGTAAGTAAACTTTGTAGTAAGGACTACAATGGTCCATGTGATATCAGTGGTTAAACTATAATTTTACAAAGCTCTGAGAATACTGTCTGTGCACAAAAAAAAAAAAAAAAACTTTATTCAGCAATTTTTTGACATTATCGAGAGAACTGCATAAGCTACGAATCATTTATGAGATGAGAAATGCATGCACATTTGTCTTGGTACTCTATACTCTAGGCCTGGGAACATTTCAGTTAAATTGCTTTCTATGGAGGGTCAGAAATCTCTCACATTTCACAATAATATCTTAATTTATGTTCTAAAGATAAACAAAGGTTTTAAACATCATGAAGGGTGAGCAATTAATCACAGAATTTTCTTTTTGTTTTTTGGGGTTTTTTTGTTAACTAACCCTTTAAACTTTAAACTAAATCAACTGAAATATCCTTATTCAGTATCAGAGAAAACCCTACGAATGCATTGGTTGGTAATTATCCATGTTCTGCAAGGTTACTCCATCCCAAAATGAAACTTTTATCATTAATCACTGTTGTTCCAAACCCATAAAAGCTTTGTTCATCTTCAGGAACACAATTTAGGGTTGGAGTAAGTCTTGCAGAAGGCAAGAAAGTCACTCAGAAGCTTCACCCTCCCTGTTCCTGGTGTAGAATAAGCTGACGACCTCAACCTGAACCAAAAAAAACTCTGAAACTTTCAGGGAAGCAGCTCCAAGCACCCCACAGCCTTAAACCAATTCACTAACATGCTTCAAAAAAATAAATAAATCTCACCCGCATCTGGTTGTCTAATATACCTAACACTGCTTATCATAAATATTGTTAGCTTTGTGATAAATTGCATTTGTTCCTCCTTGTAAGTTGATCTGGAAAACAGCATGAGCTAAATGTATAAAAATAAATGTATTGTCACTGTTTAGTTTCCACTAGAGGGCAGATCTGTTAAGAAATAACCTTAACTCAACACTAGAGAGGCCTAATGAGACATTAATTACAGCAGTGGTCTTGCCATTTTTCATATGCATGTACTAAAAGGGGGAAAAAAACTTTCTTCAAGACTGCAAAGTTTAAAAACATTTAGTGCCACGACTCAATTTATGTGTTGTTTTTTGCAATGGCGGTTTCTCTCTTTATAAATGTGGATAATGGGCTGAGGTGTTTGCACAGTAGTAACCCTTAGTAAATCATCTTTATGTGCAGATCTTCACATGCTGTGAATCAAAAATGAAAAACACACAGGCATGTCCAGGCACATGTACAGACAATAATCTCACAGTTCTACCTGCAAAGGTAAACACTTACGCAACAGATAAGGTTTGTCCCGGTCAGGACGGTGTAACTGATTACAGCTTAATAATTGTTGTGCTTACCATGACGTTTGTGGGTTTAAAATGACTCAGGGTGACTGTGCACAACATCTCCTGATAAACAATGTTACAACTGTCTGTTTCTCTTCTTATCTAGTGCTCTGCACAATAATACTGAGGTAAGATAACAAGACCCCTCCTTATGTGTGGAAAAAACACTGGACGTGACAAGTGTTGCTTTGCATGAATTGAAAAATGCATCGTACATGGCTTACTTGACATATGATGACTTGAAGAGGAGGAGCCTACAGGCACAAAGTCCATGCTATCACTTTGGGGGCTGTCTTCATCAGAGTCCAGTTCAGAGTGTGATGAGGGGGATGAAGAGGAGTAAATGGCATCCTCGTCAGGGAAACCATATTTCCTCTTTAAAGCCCCACGTTGTGATGTAGACATGGCAATCTGTCAAATTAGGAAAAAATAAGCACAAGATCAGATAAGTATAAGTCAACTGAGATTTAACAGCAAATGTGCTGATGGAAAATGTTTTAGATAATAAAGAATAGTTTTTAGAAATTAGAGAATTAGAGAAGTTCTTAGAAATGTATTTTGTGTTAATTTTTTGCTTTTTAAAATGACATTTATCATTTTTATTGAACGTTTTCAAATATATATATTTTTTGTATTTTATTTGAATATATTTTTAGGGTAATTATTTTACAGAAATTATTAATTCATAAATTAAATTATGACTGAACTACATGACAGATGGCTTTCAAATTTTAATAAGCAGCGAACCTGTTTTGTTTGTATTTTTTCCAATAATTAAAGACTATACCAAACTGCATGAAGATAAAAATACAACTCTTGTAATAAAGTCTTTTTACATTAAAAGATATCAAGACGGTTTTATCACCCTGACATTTTTCTTCACCATCAAAATGAAATTGCTTTGTATGTTCCACATACAAAATGATTTTTTTTTTTTTATGTATTTTGAATGCATTTTTTTATGAATTGCTGGGCCATAATATGAAATCACATTTTTGGCCATGAACCAAGTCTGAAAATAGCATTTGTGGAGTTTCAGTAACCATTAGCATACAACTCCAAACCAGCAGCAACTGGACACCTCTCTCTTGTTCAGGCTGGTACCAAAGATTCACATCTTCACTCTGAGCAAAAGCCTGTTTAGCAGGTTTCCCAGCAAGACAAACCTTGACTTGAGCTACTACAACATCGCAATCCAATGCAGCTTTCTCAGGGAAATTATCATTGTTATTAATCATATTATGCAAAGCGCACGCAAACACAAAAGTGTGCATTATACAAGCACTGATAAGTCTAGAGGGAATCAATGGTTCCTTCTATCTCCCTCCGGAGTCATTAACATTCCTCAGATGTTTGGAGTTCTTCAAGAACAAAATGTTAAGACATTCAGCTCAGCTTAACATCCCGAACGGGCTAAACTGCGTGACCAAATTTGTAACGCGATACTTGCTTTTACTGCAGGATCCCCCAAAAGTACAACGGCAAATGCCAAGCTCCGTTATAAAGCTCGTGAACTGAGTGCAGAAAGAAACAAAAGAGGAAACCGTAACGACAAATGGCACATTCTGCTGAAGTTTTTCTGCTTGAGTGGGTGTGCGTTGGAAAGAAATCACACGCTAGCGCGCGCACACAGAGTGCTCTGTGTATCTCGGATGACAGAACAACACTACCTCACACCGCAGGACGGAGCAATCTGCATCACAGATCACCTGGTTCTTGTTCCAAGTGCATCCAGTCAAGCCCAACCCACACAAATGGCTCATATGCCGAGAACACTGTGTGCCCCTGTTGCACGCTGCCTGTATCCTGGACAACCTCTGCTCTCCCTCGCACTTTTTTTTTTTCACACAGGTCTGGCTTTCTTTGGACAGTGTTGTGTAAACACCTGCACTGTAATCCCAGATGCCACAGAGTCAACTGCGTAAAAGGTTATTGCCGCATGAGATAAATGACCCTTTGTGTTGCGCATAATAGTAGAAGTGTTTGTAGCATGTAAATCATGCAGAATCAACTGGTGCGGTGACACGTGATTTACGGCTTCCTCTAGCTGCGACAAAGTGATAGTGATCTCTTAAAAGTGTGCAGACACCAGACTTCAAGTTCATTCAATTATTCATTGCGTCCTTTGTGTACGGTGCGTGATGTGGGAGCGTTTATGCAGCGCAGTGAACGCGTAAGACAGGAGGGCGGCTGATTACTGCCTGACACACGATAACAAGTGAACAAAAAAAATGCAACTTTGCAGCGAAAGCCAAACACTTGGCAGTGACAATTGGCCAGAGGACAACTATGCAAATGAACATGCGAATGTTCGTATGTAAACAGAAGGAGGAGGTGGGGTTTGCAGGCTGTGAAAGGGGAAAGCAGACAGATGTCAGGTGGAAAAATAGGTTATCACTTTGGTCTACAGCAGACAAAACCAACTAGACTTTTTCTCACCTTTTCTACGCAGCAAAGTGAAGACTTGAAGCATCATGCATTTGTAAAATAGTGTGAATAAAAGTAAAGTGGATAGTTTTGACTTTCTTTTTTTATTATTGGTGCTGTTGGCTACAGTGTCATTCAATACATAATCCTGTTTATTATTGAGGGAATGTATACAGATTATTGAGCTAAAGCGTCCCTCTCAAAAAGAAATAGCTAAATCTCTTACTTGCCTTGGTCTTAGGTAAGCATCTTTCTTTTAAATCATTCATAAGGATCTGATTCCATGACATTGCAGGTGCATATACTTTCTGTCAAGCCAATTATCTAAGTATTATACGAAGTATTTTTTTTCAAACATCACAAATATTAAAACATTTTATTTAATTTCTAATAAAAATACAAAACGGCTCCGTTTTATTTTAAGGATGATCCGTTAATAAAAACGTACAATTCTAAGCGGAGCGCAAACGCTACTTTTTTCACGCACCAGCGCTTTAATTCTGCAGCTGCTGAACTTCCTTGGCGGACTTTCTCGCGGTCACGCTTCATTTATTCAGGGACGTAACGTAAACGACCGCATTGCAACGAACTATAGGTTCGGTGACTGAACCGCTTAGCTTATTACCTGCTAAGTTCGCCCAAGGGAGCGTTTTGTGCGGCGAAAAACTCGTAAGCGCCTTGAACAAAAACAAACACTCACCCAGCGGTTGTGTATCCGTGTATCATGGGTGGAAGAGACGACCATACGATGCTCGAAAAGTTATCAAGATAGCGCCAACGTCCTCTTTCTGAGCCCTCGGCGCACGTACAGTACAGAGGGATCAGCTGTTGTTGAGTTGTGCGAGTTCTGTTCGTCAGTGGAAAACTCCCCCCACACCGCCTGACGTAAACAGTAATATGAGGACAAAAAACAGCAGTCATGACGCTCGGCGCGTGCTGTGTAAAGAACAGCCAGTCACCACGGAACTGACTAAACAAACTTGTCGGTGACTAAAACATACCCTTTCGACCTATCGACGAATCATTCAGGTGCCCACCAGACGAGGGTGCACTGGGTGTCCTTCGTTTGGTCTGCGCGAGACACCCATGTCTTTCACAATGGGCCAGCTGATTTTGTTTGCTCTCAGTGGACCCTTTAAAATCGAGGACGTCAGTGTTCTTGTTCTGATGTATTTTAATAAAATACCGCGTGAACAATTGGGCTTATTTTGAGAACCATAAATTTGTAAAAAAAAAAAAAAAAAAAAAAAAAAAACATACAGTTCATATATCATTAGGCTACTGTTTAATGTTTAATTGTTCCCAAAATCTATCTGCCGGATCTCCTCAGACATAAAATAGAGGAGAGTGGTGAGTGATAGGATTATTATACACTGAAAAGTATTTTACAAACAGGTTTCACTCAGAAATTGCTGGTATTTTACAATTTAATTACATGAAATTTTGAAGACTGAAGAAGTTTTTATTATTAACAGCAGTGTAGACATAAATCTTAATGTTCTGACTGCAATTATTGTACATTTCCACTGTTCTTGCTCTGGGAAATAAATACAGGTTTGTCAAATTACCATTGCCCAGTATGGTTGTCACAAACAAAACAGCCGATAACAGCTTTTTTTTAACAGAATTTAAAGGGGTCATATAATAAATATACCACATCATATAATTTAAAGCTTGCCTTTCTCTTTGAAGCGTTACAAGCTGTTAGTGCGTAGATAAGATCCCTAAAGTCGAAGATATTAAAGTTTCAAAGCCAAAGAGATATTCTTTGCGAAAGTCATGACTTGTCCACACCCCCCTAAAATGGCTCATTTAAACACGCCCCCCACTTTTATACATCACAGAGTGGGTTTATTTTCAAACACTGCCCAAATGTTTACACAGAGAAAGAGGGCGGAGCTATTATTCTCACTGTAGTGTTGTTATTGGCGCCGTGTTCAGGAGACACCCTGTGGCATTGTGGAAGTGAAAGTACTTTCTTTGTGCCTCCAAAAGAGGACATAATAAGAAATCAGTGGTTAAGTTGTATTCACAACATTGTTCCAGGATAGTTCAATGCAAATATTAGAAGTGTGTTCAGCGCATTTATAGAGAACTGATTCCTAAAACTTTGCAGAGCAGACTATGCTGGCTGTGCACAGAGACTATAAAGTGAGGCAGTTCCTACTCTGCAAGGACAGTCTGGCACCTCTGACTCACAACCTTTAAATAAGTAATGCTTTCTTATTAAAAAGGACCTGCTACTTATTCATACGCGAGTTTTGAGCAGTGAAGGGTAACGTTAGTGCTTGTTGTTTGTAACTTCTCCGATCACTAATGCAGACATGGTGTTATGTTTACTAGGCGTGATGCAATGCAACACTTAATAAAACAGTATTAAGTCACAATAATCAGTAATTATGTCCTCACTGGATGCAAACAAATGCCTCGCTTTATTGTTTTAGTGTCAGAACTCTGCATCATATAATAGTAAGGAGCATAACCTTTTTATTAGACGCTTATGGTATTCGGCCAATCACAACGCACTGGATAGCTGGCCAATCAGAGCACCCCTTGTTTTTTTAGAATGATGAGCTTTGTACAAACCTGTTTCAGAAGAAGGGGCTTAAAGGAGAAACAATAATGTATAATATGAAAATAATGTGTTTTGGTACCTTAAACTGCATAAACATATTGCATTACACCAAATACACAAAATAATGTTCTCTTTATGTTTAAACATAAAGAGAACTTGATGTTTAAACATCATTTGATCCCATTGAACAGTACGAAAGAAATCATAAAACCCATGAAACAGAAAAAAGACGTAATATAACAAATATTGTAATTTGCACATTGTGTTATTAATTCCACAATAACCAAATCAATATTTAGAAGAAAATAAAAATAGAAAAAAAAAAATAATACACAATTGGACAGTCTTCAGAAAACCTTACAGTTACTGAGATACAGCTTTTGTGACAACTAGCCCAGTCTCTCTGATATTTATTTAGCCTTATGATTTCTACAAATGCATGAATGGATCTTTTCCACTTTTCCAGCTTATGCTGACAAAGAAAAAACAGGCAGCGATCGAGGTCAGACAAAAGGCAGAGGAGAAAAACATAAGACTGCTGCTCCAGCCAATCAATAGAGAAACACTCCCTGGATACCAAAGAGCCTCTCCATGGCAATGACACTGTGAAGCATCCATCACAGGAGACTACTTGGGCATCATGGTTTCAGAGGCAGATGGTAACATCTTTGTGCCTCCCTCCATCTCCCTCTTTCTTTCTCTCTCCTTCTCGCACACACATAACACTGACTGTATCACCTCAATGATTTCCCATCTGTTTGGTAATGAAACCACAGGGCACATATCACCCATCAGCCCCTCCTTCTAAGCTGGTGGTAAGACAGACATACAAAAGAAACACAGACGCTTAAGAGCAGGTTAAAACATGTCAACAATACACTGGGGAATGAGCTCTCAAACATAACGCATCCATCTGCTGAAGGGTTCATTGTGTTTGGATGAAATATATTGTGGTTATTATTAACTATTCTGAGAATTAGCTACCATAAAAAATCTATTGAGAGAGTGACCACAAGTGGAAAATGCGATATAGGCTAAGTTGTGTTTCTGCACAGCTTATTTTTAGCGCATACCACAGACATTGCACAACATAAGCAAATCAATTCAAAGCATGGACCATAAACTCTGTAGTATGCAGCGTAGAAGTGGTAGAGTGCAGAGAAGGTAATAGTTTATTAGCTGAAAATAATACACTGGATAAAAACAGAATGTGATGATATCTGCATCTAATGAGATATTCATCCAGAGCAAATGGTATCTTATGTTTATATACAAATATTTGTGTAAAAGCTGTCTGGAATATTTGATTCTGATTGTGAATAGCATCATCCAGTGATCTGATATGATTGATTTTCCACAGGTTTACAGTTTTGATAAGTTGGTGTTAGTTGCCAAAGTCAGTGCCAGTCTGTAGATTTGAGCTGACAGATTTCATAGAAAATCTTGTAGTGTCTTCAACTTTTTAGCCTCAGACTATGACTCCATCCAGTCAGAGGAAATCAAACATGCTTGAAATTTTCTGATGATTTTTCTGATTTGAGCTGAACACCTTGTTTTCTTTTGTCCTCTTATAATAAGACGTATGCTTCTGTGTGAGTTTGCTGTGATCATAACGACTTTAAAGTCTAATACTGTACGATCTTCAGACGTTTATAGTCTATAATGGCCGGTTTATATATCATTACAGATAATATAATTACCAATTATAGTCTGTAAGTGTATGATTCCCAGTATTTTAAGATCTGTTCTGTAAGATCTGATTTTATGATATATCCTGTGAAAATGCACAAAAATTTAGCATCAGTATTTTTTGCAAAAATGTTTACTGACTGTAAAAAACATTAAATAAACTGAATATTATTGAGCATCAACTATCTAGCATTATACATAAATGCGATTTTTTTCCCTATCATAAATGTCATCATCACTGCAACCATTTTCCTCTTATATACTGATTCAAATCTTTCATAACCATCTGTCACAAATCCTTTTTTTTTCTAAACTGTGTTTAAACTGTGTCAACATATGCTGATTGCTTTTTCAGCACACAAGTGAGTCTCAATCTATCCCCCCTGCACTGAGGCAATCGGCTGTTGTGTAATAGTTAACCTACATTTCCCCCCTCGCTCTCAGGTTGCTGCCACTAGCACTTGTGGCCCACTTTCTGTCAAGAAGTGGCCTACATACAAGGAGATTCTGACAAACTTTACAAAGCTGTCGGCACAAAAAGCTCTGGCCTAATTTCTCACCCTTCACTGAATTCAGTCGCATCCGCTCTGCTGATCTCTGCTGTCATGGTGGGAGTGGTCTATGAGAAGTGCAGTAGAGTGCTTCTGGACTTTACTATTCAGCAAACAATACTGAGTTGCACATTTCCATAGTTTTTATCTGACTTCGAGCAATGGAGAGTTAAAAGACCTCTAATCAAATTACTGATAAATACAGGTGGGATTGAGATGCCGATTTTAATTTGAAATGCAAATCTGAGATGCAAATCTAATGGCAGAGCCTTTATGTTTGGGCATTTCAACAGCAACAGCTATGGTTATGTTCTATCAATAATCTGAATAGACAGGCTGAACTCTTCCAGACTCTTTGTTGCCATGACAATTCAGTGCACCAGGTGTGTCCTACTCAATGTGCAGCTCTGCACGGTAAGAAAAGGGTATGGAAAACAGCTTTAAGCATTATGTTCATAAATTTATCATGGCATTTTCTCTTGTTTAAATAAACTAGGCATTTGCGGTATGTAGCATACAGGTACGCCAGTGCATGTAAAAATTGCTAAAAGTAAGTATGGTCTTTAGTATGGTCTTAAAACTAATGTGAACTAATGTGGTATATTAAAACATACACATAAGACACACAGCTATCGCATTGTGCTGCTGAGGAGTCTCCTGGGCTTAACCTGTTTCTAAGTATAGCTATCTATAAAAAAGGTTGCTGTAGTGCTACACATTGGTTTGGAAGTACAGTGCACCTATCTCACTTGATTCACTGAGATCACTTCCCAGAAGTCTTTGTTGTAGTTGTAGACAAAGAAAGAGCAGGCAATGTGTAAGACGAACAGGAAAAATCAAAAATAAAAATGTTTCCCGTTTTTCAATACTAGAGAATGTAAAAAGTATTCCTTTGTACTCCTAATACCTTTCATTTCTTTAGAAAACAAATCTGCTTTTTTTTGCCTTTAGTTATTAATAATTATTGCGTTGCAAGAGTGAGTCATGAAATCATCAGAAAGAGAGATGACCAATAATACCCATTAGCAGTTTCATTGTTATCTTCCCCCACATCATTCACTATATTAATGTGACATATTAACACTTTCATCCTCTTACGTTGCCTTGACGTCACTATGGTTATGGAAACATCGACCATCTGAAGCAAAGGTGTGTGTGTGTGTGTGTGTGTGTGTGTGTCAAACAGGGCAGAATGATGACTGAAGATGTTCATTCGATGAGTAAATAAAAGAATGACAAAACGAAATATGAGAATTTGAGTTCTTGAAAAGAAAATCGTAGTGAAATATCATTATGAAAGTTCAACATTAGAAAGAACAAAAACAGGCTTGCAACAATATCATTTTTGTTAAGAAACAATAACATTCTTAACAAAAGCAACACTAAAATTACTTGAAAAGCTATCATAGTGGGTCAGAAAATTGCTTTTTTTTTTGTAAGTCTAACATAAGAAATAAGAGAACTAAATTCAAAAAGAAAGTGGGGGAAAGACAAAGGGGATTATAGCCACTTGTTTTTAAGAATGAAGAATTTTGCATTCAATATAAGAAAATTAACAACATATTCAGCAGATAATATCTTTGGATTTTCATAGTATGAAATAACATATTTGAGGACGAAGGTATGGGTCACATTTCTAAAGTTAGAGACAAAGGTGCTTATTAGTAACACCACAATCTAAAAACAAATGAATTTACATGGCAATTTTTATTGAGTATAAAGGAAGCCCAGTAGAATTTGCCTCTTGGGGTAATTTTTCTCTTCGTCTGGAATATTTTGTGAATATGCCTGTTATTGTATTTATAAGCTAAAATATCAATACCATCCAAAGGTAAAGCTGGATAAAGAGTGTTGCCTTTAATGAATTTAAGGTTAATTAACCTAGTTAAACCTAGTGGGATAGCTCTCATCAAAGTATTGTATTCTTTTGGTGGGACTGGAAAGTTATTGAGATTCATAAATTGTTCATAAGTTACAATATTACCAAAATTATCAAATACAGATAAAATACAGTTCAATTTATGATTAAACTATCAAGATATAACACCGTTATTGCTTTAAAGGAGAACTTTGTGTGGGGAGAAACCATGGACAAAACACAATTTTCATGAAAGAATACATTGCTGATGGATATTAGATAAAGAAACAGACAACTTGCCAGGGAAGAAATTATACTTTGGTAAGAAAGATAGGCCATCAAGCTGATCAAATATCTTATTTGGAATAAAAAAAAACAAACAAACATAGTGACATCGGGCATCTCTTCAGCCAATTTACTTAAAATGTGTTTAAGTATCTGCAAAATCCCAAAAATCAAGACCACCTTCGCTTCTAGAACTAGCAAGAACATCTCTTTTTAGTTTGCATGGGCTGTTTTTCTAAATAAAATTTAGAGCTTTAGAGCTTTATCATTAAAGTACAAAGAGAGAACACAGTATGCAAAGTGAGAGAGCCGTTTATGGTACAGAGTCTTAAATAATGTGGCCATCTAGTGGTGAATAAATGACAATGACTATGGCTTCCCTGTTTACCAGCTAGCATATGGCGGTGAGCAACAGTGACGTCTTGAGGAAATCAGAAAGACTTTTGGAGAGATATGTGAAGGAAGAATGCCTATGAGAAGGCCTATTGTATCTAAAAGTGTGATTTTCTGTTTTTGCACAAAACTGGTTTCTTGTAGTCAAATTCTGTCGCACTATTCTGTTTCTGGAGTTTAGGACCTCAAAGTCCCCAGATCAGCATCCACATCAGAGCAGATTCATGGCCTGGAAGGTGCTGAACAATGCTGCATTGCATTCATTCATTCAGTGTCCATGAATAGCAAGATGATGTCCAGAGCACACATGACCTCTCAGTAAGTGCATACTAACCTTTACATTCCTCAAATGTTTTGTCTAGACAAACTTCCAGCAGACAACCATAACTTGAAACCCTCTTGTTGATGAGCAAATGAGGTCAAATTAGAATATCAGTATGCTATCATGCAAGCAATATGTCTTCGTATCAATTTTTCTTAAATGCTCTACTGAATTATAAACACAATCAACGGTGCTGTAAATGCAATGTATAAAAGACCCGTTTTACCCTTTTTCAACCCTCATTTGGGATCGGGTGAGAAAAAAGTGATCACACAGTTTTCCGGACACCTGAGGTCAGGCTGTAAATGAGGGACTTTGTCCTGTGTGACAGGAGTGTCTTTTGAGTGATGCTCCACTTCACACCGCACAGCGGAACAGAAGGAAATGAGGAGTGCAAGACCGATCGCTTAAGGTAACTCTAGCTACAGATGAATTGATATGCAATTTTGTCAGTTTGTAAAAAACATTTTGAGGGGGAGGGGTCCTTAAAGTCATATTTACGCTCATGCAAATACAAAATACTCATATTTAGGCTATCAAAGCTATTTAGTCATACTAAATGAATAACTGTAGAACAAGATAGAGTTTAATGATATTTTACTTTTTAAAAATTTTATTCTTGTATGAATGATTATTTAAAAGATCTCCATTTAGTTTTGTTTTTTTGGTGTCTGTGCTTTTGTTAACGCTGCACACTACAGCAAACCTTTCAATGTGTAATTTAACAAAGCATATGAATGATAAACATTAACTGAGTCAGATGAGAGAAGGCTGACAAGCAGGTGGATCATGTGAAGTCATTTACACGCTGTTTTACTGGTGCTGTGTTAGACTGGATTAATTATTTTTTACGTTTTTTTATGTAATTTAAAATTTACTTTATTGTTATATCTATCCACTACGACTGTTTGAATTTAATTAGTGAAATAAATAAAGTACGACAAAATCATTTAACCTATGTCATGCCTTTAAAAATAGCTAAAATGAGCCATTGAATAAAAACATTATAGATTTATGGAACATATACATATACACGTATGTGCTGTATAAAGCTGTTTAATGCTATACATGTATAATATACGGCCATTGAATTATTATAAAACAATGCTTTGTCAGTGTTTGGCATAGCACTATGGACATATAAGATGTGCGTTTCATTTGAAATAATTTCACACCTTACAACATCCGTCAACCAATCAGATTAATTCATAACAGTTATTATTTACAAGTTAAAATCACTGTTTTGTGTTTGATTTACTGATGTATTTTCTCCACTAAGATGAGCTTTACCTTGAGAAGAAGTCAATCCCTTAAGAGCCTCTCTGGAGGTCATAGTTCACGGTCCACATCAGAGGTGCTGTTTTGGGACAGAAGGACACCTGTCTCTGAGCTCGTAGAAAGGTAAATATGCTGGCTATATTCTTTGTACCATATTCCACCTGTTCTCTGAAATGGACGGCTCAAACCTGGTTGTTTTTGTTAGGTATGAAAGCTGTGTGGATCTCACAGACGCTGACAGAGAAGAGGCCTGTTTTAAGGTAAAACCACTTTGATTGTGTAATAAGTGAAATAGCGAAACTCTCAGTCAATCGAGGCATACATATATCTCTGTATCCCACAGACATCTGGCCTGAGAAGAGCAAACTACGATGAGAGTAAAGTTGAAAATCTCTGGAGGAGATATGAGTCCCTCAGTGGAAAAAATAACACTCTGTCCAGAAGTATTTCAATGGACATGCTGCCCCAGCCAGACCTGGTGGGCCCTAATGCTCAAAGGAGCCTGTTTGAGTCGAAGAAGCACGCCAGCAGCCCTCGGCTCAACGTCACACCACAGACCAAAAGCAGCCCGGTGAGTGCCATTAGCTCACAGTGGAGGGAGGCACCGACCGGGTGGGAGAAAGTCTATTCTGGTGTTACTACTGTCACCAGCGCTAAAAAGGACAAGGCTCATCAGGTGTGTGTAACAGTCACGTCATGTTTTATTTCTGTTTGCGTTTGTGCAACACGGACAGTCATGATTCAGGAAAGGAGCATGCATGCTTTTCACATAATGTAATCGCTGAATTATGTGTTCAGCCCAATTAAATCCATTAAAAACATTTTTGATAATGTGTATGTTTGGCCATACATCTAAAATGTATATGAAACTAACTAAAATAAGCTAACATAAAAAAATAAAAGCATGCTAAATGTACTTTCTAATGATTAAGAATTACAAAAATGTAAACAGAAAATACAAAAATAAAGGCTAATTCAAAATATCAATTAATATTTAAATAAAACTGTTTACATTTAATAGGAGCTGACACATTTTACAATTAAATAAAATGCCAAAAAATATGCTCACGTTCTGATAATATTACTTATCTTTTTAGTAATAATAATAATAATATTATTATTATCATAAATCATTAATAGTGTTATTAAACTATCCTAAGAACCTAAGCTGAAAAAATAAATAGAAAATGAAAAAATGTGATATGAAAATCAGGTCAAACATGGTTTGGAGTCAGTTTAACATGAATTTACACATTTTTATAAAACAAACAAACAAACAAAAAAAAAAAACTATAAATCAAGAATAGCTTATAATATTGTTAACCTATCCTAACCTAAAATCTAATATAGAATATTATCACTATTATAATTCTTTTGAATCTAATTAACATTAATATGATTTTAATATTTTATCATTTTAATATTATATCATATCTTTAAAAATGTGATGATCTTGATAGAAGGAAAAAACCTACGATGAGACAATGAGAAGGAGGACAATCAGTGGGGTTCCTGGATATATCACCCGATCCTCCACTGAACTGAGCGGTAAGTTGATTAACACATTATACAAACATCTAACTACTGTACAACCAGATAAAGTGCACATATTTACCAGTTATTTCATTCTTCTTAACTCAGCTGTGATGTTAGTCAGTAACTGTGAGGTCAAAGGTCATGTGAACTTTATGCCCTGCGCGAGACAAACCCTTGGCATCTAAAGTCTTACTGCACAAGCATGTGGGGCCAACTGAAGATCCTGTAAAGACGGAATCTGCCGGCTGGGTCTGCGTTAAAAATATTCCTCAGATAATCCTAACAGAATAGTTTCGACTTGCCGCCCCACACACGAAATCCTGTCTGCAAATAGTGAGTGGTATTTCGCAGGTTTTCGGTGAGGGCTGAGAGCAGGACTGCATGTAAGCATACGTAAGTATGTGCGGTGTTTTCAGGAAACATAAAATACTGCACACGGTGACAGTTATGACACAGACATCATCCACTGACCTTACATTCATCATGCTTGAGTAACACTTTGGACCGAGCTGATTCAGTGTCTCTGGATTGTAGTTATTTGAGAGACAAAATGTTGTGCCTACAATGTCATACAGTGGTCATAAATGTATTTTAGATATAGTTACACCACTTTTATATGGATAGTTCACCCGAAAATGAAAATTCTTATCATTCATTCACCCTCAAGTTTTCCCAAACCTGTTTGAGTTTCTCATTCATTCCTCACAATATCTTTGTGTTCAGCAGAAGAAAGAAAGTCATAGAGGGTGAGAGATGACAGTTACATTTCATAATTTAGCAGACACTTCTATCCAGAGCAGTTTAAAAATTATGTTAATAAAATCAAAACAACAAAAGAGGCACACAATATATATATATATATATTATATATATATATATATAAGTCCTATATAAATCTAATATATATATATAAGTCCTAGTAAATCTAATGCAGTACACGTAGCAAGCTTTTTTTAATAATAAAAAAATGTATAAAATGTAGAGGTGGAATTAATTGAGCTAGTGTAAAAGGGTTAGGTTATTATTTTTTATAATAAGTAGATAGTATAAAAAAAAAACAGTAGATAGAATATAAACAGAATAGAAACTTTTGAACAGAAGTGTAAATACCACCTGAAAACATCTGAATAGAATAAATGCCAAACGCATATCACATTAATTTGGACAGCTGTCAGCAGCACGAAGGTACTTGCGTTCTTTTTTTTTTATTTATGTCAAATGTCAAATATTAATGTTAATGTGATGAACTGTGCGAACTGACTAAATACAGTCACTAATGATGTGTCGAAACAGTTCTCAGGACCACTTTATAGAATATTTTGTGTTAAAATATACAGCATATTCTGAGTATCCACAATATTTCCCACAACACGTTAAAGCTTAATTATGTACCGGATAATTGACAATGGTTTATGTAACCGGCTCTGTTTCAACAATTCCTAAGTATTAATACTCACAAGTACATTTATGGCTTTAGTCAGTGGCTTATTATTATTTCGAGATGTATTAGCAAGCTCTGTCGACCCCATCAAACGTCACCGTGCGCGATGTTCCTCTTAGCAGCGTTCAGTTTTAGGATTTTAATTCATAAACAGTTATAAATAGAGATGTCACACGAGACTCTGCCTGAACAGTCAGCCAAAAATCCACCGAAATTCATGCGCTTCGTTTACATTTTAGCACTTTTCAAACACCTGATGGCATTAGGAAGGATATTTAGACTAATGTGGGAATTGTGGGAATTATGCTCAAGGGGGTTCCCTGTACCCCAGTCACTTCTAAAAGCCCTGATTGACTCAGGCGTGTGGAATACCGCCCAAGCTGCTTCCAAAATAGCAGGCTGGCCTCATCCCCGCTCCGCAGCGAGCAGTGATAAAAATCAGCTGTCACCCATTAGAGAGGGACAGAGTGAGACAGGACTACCGCTACAGACAGCATCAGAGTCAGACGAACGAGTCATCACATGCGGAAATATACAAGACACTAAGACCTGCTATCAGGAACCAGCCATTCACTCCGTGAGTACAGTAATCAGTGCGGACAGGAAGCCTGGGAATAGCATTAATGAAAATATTATAATACAAACCATGTATTTTATAGACTAAATGTGACAAATGAAAATATTTTCATTTAAATTTGGATTTGGGAACTGTTCCTTAATTATTCCAGAAGGAATGATGGTCGTGTTGTCGTTTTAAATGGAAATGTCAAATGATGTATTGACGTCAAGCTGCATTTACCTATTATGATGTAATGATAATTATCTAAAATGTATGATAGTTAACAGCAAGTTACTTATTTAACCTGAGCTCTAACAACAGGATGTTAAAATAATAGATATACACGCGTATTAACATTCAAAAGTTTGGGGTTGGTAAGATTTAAAAAAATAAAGTCTCTCTTTCTGACCATAGCTCCATTTGACCAAAAATGCTGTAAAAATAGTAATATTATTAAACGTGTTTGCTATCTACATTTTCTCAATACATTTAAAAATAAAATTGAATTTTATAAGTCAAATCTGACTTTTCAACAGTCATTACTCCGGTCTTCAGTGTCACAAGAAATCATATATAATATGCTTATATCCTGAAGAAACATCATTGAACCGGTTCATATTTTTGTGGAAACCGTTCAACTTTTTCCAGGATTCTTTGATGAATAGGAAGTACAGCGTTTATTTCATTCTTTACTTTTGTGTATTTAATGCATACTTTTTGAATAAAAGTGTTCATTACCTTTTTTTTTTGAACAGAAGTGTAAATACAACCTGAAAACTTGTTGAATATTCAGTGGCTGATATTGCGGCAGACGGAAGTGTCAGATAAGCTTGCCTTTGTCGATACTGCCCTATTCTCAGTCGTGGTTTTAAGTTGTTGTGGTTTTAACAAGACCTTTGAGTGCTCACAGGAAACTAAGGAAGGCAGCTGAAGAGAATAAATACCAAATGCATATCACAATAATTTGGACAGCTGTCAGCAGCACAAAAGCACTCACATTCTAGGACGCTAATAGCTGTGCCCTCCATTCCTGCTTCTGAATAGCTGGGAATAAGAGAAGAACAATCTGAATTGGTCATATAATAAATAGTATCACAGATAAATATGTATACCCACTTCTAAACTAAATTAGAGATGGCGAGATGGACACTGTTTACTAGAGACCTTTGATCTTGTCCGTAACCACATGTTATAATTCCTTTATTGTACCCTTTAGGTCAGATTAGACTTAATGGATATGCATGCTGGCATTTTTATCACAAATACCAAATGAACTTTTACATAAATGTTACACACAGTACTTACATACAAGTCATTCGTAAGCTGCCGATGCTTCTTAATATGTAACATTTTCTAGGTTTTAATTATTTGGAAAAAAAAAAAAAAAGTACAAATCAGAGATCACAATATTCAGGCTTGTAAACATGATGATATCTCTCTCTGCTAAACAGTAACGTCTAGCGAGACCCCAGTATTGTATGGCCCTGTTATTCTGTGTGCTCATCCAGCTATGCAAACGTTTTAAGCCCAGGCTCGTGAGTGGCGCCAGCGATGGGCCCTGTCCTTTTGTCCCATGAGAGCTTACAGTGTGAAAAACAGAGGTATGCTCGAATATAGTCATTAGTTACAGCTGACAGACCTGTGCTGCCTCTAGTGCTCCTGTCCTCATAGGGAAAGCTTTTGTTTTGATCATGCTTACAGCAGCTCTACGATAATTTGATGTGCTCTTTTGCTGCTCCAAACCAGAATTACATCACATATCATCAAGAGTTACAAGTGATCTACTGTAATTCAGCATCACATCAAGCACACGACTACAGTTTGGTAACAAACTTCTGGTGTCAGCTAAATAATCATTTTCTGTCATTATAATTTATAAGATGGCTATTTTGCCATCCTGAATTTGTAACATCTGATAATTTGATCTCTTGATCTATAGTATTGTTTTTGGACGCCGATTCAAAAAATAATAATTCTATGAAAATGCTTCAGCGATGCTAGCAAAAACGTAAAATTCCCATGGTTAAAAAAAAGAAGGTAAGATCAGCAGCATGAATCAGGAAAGCTTTGTCCCAGTGTTTTGTCCGCTGAGAATGTGAACCTTAAAAAAGGGTCAGGATTGGGCTGACATCACTGTTGCTTCTATTTGACATTTTACAATGGCATGTAGGTCACTCTTTTTGTTTAGTTAGAGGTCATGCTAGGAATGCAAGCATATTATAAGAGCACGTATGAGAAGCAGACAACTGATTGTAATTTTAACTAAATGTTTTTCATTTGAATTTTAACATTTTTAAATTCATCTATTGCAAATATTTTATGTGTGGAGCTACATAGTTTCCATAGGTCCTTGAGGTATAAGAATAGCACACAGATAAAAGCATACCAACACCAGCCTCAGTCTATATATACACCACTATCAGAGCCACTAAATGGCCAAGGAACTGGGTCAGGTCACACTTGTCTTATTTGTATCCTACTTCTGAATTATAAAATGTTTTAAAAGCTTTGGATTTGATTTTCATTTATTTTATTTTTTATAAACACAAAATCTGCTTAGATGGCATGCCACAGATTTCTGCTTCAAGTATTTTCTGCATTTCATTTTCAAGTATTTCATTTGCATTGCGTAAAAAAGCAATCATAGACATCTGAATGTAGGCGCTTTTTTTAATGCACATACAAAATGTAAAAATAATGATTAATAGATAATTCTACTTAATGAATAATTAAATTGTGATCAAACAATCACCAGGTGATACCAAAACAAACATCATCTAATAAAAAAAAGCCATAAATTCTTATTCAGAAAAAAAAGAAACAAAATAACTAAAACGTGTCTCATAATACTTAACAATTAGTCCTCTAATATTGTAGCTTTGTAACTACATTTGCTTCTTTTTCTTCTATAAATTAGATAAGAAACATTTCAAGAAAGACAGAGAATCTGCCTCCTATCAAGACCACAAGCCGAGGTACACATCCTCTCCTATCCCAAGTGTGAAAGACAGATCTGCCCTTTACCTCTCAAAGGTAGCAGCTGCAGACTCCTCAGGATATATCGAACAGCAAGTGAGTGCTCAATGCATCTGTCATATCACTCACAACACACAGGCATCTATGAGGTCAAGTGCTCAGACTGAATCATACACATGCATGCAATGCTGTGAAGTCTGGTACATGCTCATTTTACACTACTAAGTCTCTTGTTGGACAGTATATTTTCAGTCACTAAAGTGATGTGTTGTTAAAACAGCTTCATGCAAATTACGCCTTGAGTGTTTCCTATGAAAAATGAGCAGGAATAATTAAACATATTTCTTTCTCAGGGCAGTTTGTTCCAGGAGCACTTGATCTCAAGCGGAAAGAAGAAAAAACAGAGCAAGGTATGAAAAACTGACTTTCTAAGTCAGGGTTATTATGTAAGCCTGCTGTGTGACTAATGACTAATGCTAATAGGTACTGTGTGACTAATTTAGAAACAAATATAATGAAAATTACACATACTCTCTTGTGGCTGCCTTGGTATATTAAAAAAGCATCAAGAACTCATTTAGCAATGCTTTAGTTCCATACAAGCATGATGTGTTACCATTATGATTAAATCGCAATCAAATTCATGGTAAGAGTGACGTTATAGTGTAGCCTTGTTAATGACAGGATTTGTGATACAGTGAACGTATCCAAAAGGCAGATAGTAGATTTTAGTCTTTTTGCAATATATTCGCATTTAGATCAATAAAGTCCTGCATTTAGTTATAGCTGCCATTTAGTTTTGGCCACAATGAATCATATTTTAGAAAATATTCTTGTTCCTGTTCTTTTAAATCTTTATTTTTTTAATGTTTGCAAATGAAACTGTATTTTTTGTGGAGCATGAATTTTCTACTAACAAGGCTGAAAACCATCATATATGAAGTCAAACCTCACATGAATATGTGTGCAATGAACTAAATCAGCTGTTCCAGCTAAACTCAGAAAGGTAAAGTATGGCTTTTAAGATTAATAACACTAACATTTTTATTTGAACAGTGTTTTAATTAGGAGTTTGTGACCATTTAATTCATTGTGCTGTGGAGAGTAACTTGAGCCTTCATACTTCTTCTTTGCATCCAAGATGGCAGAAAAAGCCAAACAGATAAAAGTGACAGATGCCTTCTGTGGAGATGATGATTTTCCTCCTCCTCCACCTCCTCTACCAAGACCTCAGGTTTTGGAATCACTTCAAAAGGAACAAAGCCAGAATTTCCTCCCTGTACCACCTCCAAAAGAAACCTTCTCAGAGTTCTACCAGCAACGTCAGAAAAGCGAACTGAAGCGTCTTTTTAAACACATTCATCCCGAATTGAAGATGAATCTTGATGATGTAGATGATGAACTGATAGACGCAATAAATCCCCAAGCAGCAGACACAGCATATCAGGGAGAAGTGCAGTCCATGCGCTGGATATTTGAGAACTGGACTCTTGACAATATTGGAGACCCACATGAAACTAAAAAACATCTCAATGAGGAAAGTCTTCAAGGTGGGGATGTGAGGGGCAAATCCTCCATGTTTGAGCATTCAGTGTTTGATAATCAACACACAACAGCAGGAGACAGGCCAGGGGTAGTCAAAGGAGATGTTCGCACTGCCTCCTGGTTGTTTGAGACACAGCCCCTAGATTCAATCAGTAAGTCAAAGATGGAGAATGAGGAAATTGTGGAAGTTGTACTGAAGGAACCCGTTCAGAAGGGAGATGTAAGAGGTACACGTCTCCTGTTTGAATCCAAACCATTGGACGCTTTAGGCCGCTGCTGCTCTGTTGAAGACCAACACTTTTTAACACTCAAATCAGAACTCCAAGAGAATAAAGGAGATGTGAAGAAAACCGTCAAACTCTTTCAAGCAGATCCCTGTTGTGCAATTAGGGATAGCAGTGGTAAAATCCATGAAATCAAATCAATCTGTAGAGAAGAAATTCAAAGCAGTGAATTCAAAACTGCACGTTGGCTTTTTGAAACTCAACCCTTGGACCACATTAATAAAGGAGCTCATATGCAAATCATTCGAGGGATCTCACTTGAGGAAGCACAGAAAGGTGGTGTTGATAAGAAAAAATGGATGTTTGAGACCCAGCCGCTTGATGCAATTCATGAAGGTGCTGTGGAAGAGCAAAAGTTCAAAGGAACAGTGGAGGACATCTCTGGGGAAGCAGATGTTCATAATAAACTAAAGATATTTGAAAATCAACCCCTGTCAACTCTTAAAGGAGAGTCTGGGGGTGAAATTTCAGAAAAGGAGGCAATTGTTGGAGGAAATGTAGGATCCACGCTATGGCTATTTGAAACTCAGCCTATGGACACTCTTAAAGACAGCTATGAGTTAGGAGAGCTCAAGAAAGTTGTGGTGTCAAGTGACGAAAAAGGTGAAGTTAAAGACAAAAGACTACAGTTTGAAAAATGCAGCTTTGGTAAAACAACAATTGACAGTGGAAACAAAGTTCAAAATGTTGAAAAAGGAGATGTGAAGACTTTCAAGAACCTTTTTGAAACATTCCCTCTTAGTAACATCTCTGAGAAAGCACAGAGTCAAATCCACGATATTACAGCTGGGGATGTCAAAAGCAACTGTTCACTTTTTGAAACCACGCCGTTGTATGCAATTAAAGACTGTGCTGGAAATTTCCACGAGGTTACAACTGTCAGTAGAGAAGAATGCATTGAAGGGAATGTACAGAATTACAAATGGATGTTTGAGACGAAACCCTTAGACCAATTTGAAGGAAGCAGTGGAAAAGTAGAGCTCATCCAGGGCATTACAAGGCAAGAGGACATGGCAGGGGACGTGAGGACAGCTAAATGGATGTTTGAAACACAACCTTTGGATTGCATCAATGTAAAGAGTAGGAACGAAGCAGATTCAACAGTAACACAGGAGGAATTTCAAAAGGGTAATGTGAAGACGTGCAAATGGCTGTTTGAGACACAACCAATGGACATTTTGTATGAGAAATCAGAAAGGAACCAGGATGTAGAGCCAGTGCCAAAAGCTGATGTGAAGTCACACACTTGGTTTTTTGAAACACAGCCACTGGATAGCAATAAAGACAAGAAGGACTTCAGTTTGAAATTGTGCAGTAGAGTGCAAGAAGACATAAAATGTGATGTGAATGTGAAGACGGTAAAGCACCTGTTTGAAACAGAAACTTTGGACAGAATAACAAAGCAAACAGATTCTGGCCACAATGTAAGATATGTCAGTCAGGTGGATATGCAGTCTGGAGATGTCTCACGTGTCAAGGAAATCTTTGAATCCAAGTCACTTCATGAACTAGGAAGTGAATGTGAAAAAGACTCTAAGGAGCAGAAAACCGAAATTCAGTCAGGATCAGTCAACAAATTCACCTGGCTGTTTGAGAATCAACCTATCAGCGACATTAATGAGAAGGAGGACAGAATAACTCAGAGTGTCAGTGATGTTGAGGGTGGTGATGTTGGAAGCAAGAAATTTATTTTTGAAACTTTCTCTCTGGACAAAATCCAGGATAAAGACAATCTGCTTGAGCACCAGTCAATGAGTGTTGAGAAGCCCACAAGCAGTAGTGGTAATGTGAAGTCCAGCACTATGCTTTTTGAATCCCAGCCGTTATATGCTATAAGAGACAAAGACGGACAATTTCATGAAGTTACCACTGTAAAGAAAGAGGAAGTGATGAGAGGAGATGTCAGGGGTGCAAGGTGGATGTTCGAAACCAAGCCACTGGATACCATCCAAGCAGACAAAGAAATCTACATCATCCGTGCAGTAACACAAGAGGATGTATGCAAAGGAAATGTGAAATCCGCACGTTGGAAGTTTGAGACTCAGCCCCTTGACTCATTCACGCCTCATGAAGGGCCCTCGGTGAGGGTTGTTGAAGATGTAGGCAATGGGACAAGTGTGCAACAAAGCAAGCAACTTTTTGAGACCGAGCAAGAGGGCCAAAAGAAGTTTGTGCGAATGGTGAGTGTTACAGACGTTCAACAGGGTGACGTACGTACCTCAACCTGGCTGTTTGAGAATCAACCTATAGATACTCTAAAAGGTGAGCCAGATGAGAACACCACACTGACAACTGTACATCGAGAGGATAACACAAAGGGAGATGTAAAGCGCTGCACTTGGTTATTTGAATCGCAGGCCTTAGATAAAATAAAGAGAGATGAATCTACTGAAGAGCTTACTTCAAAGGAAGAAATCCCCAAGGCAGATGTCAAAAGCACAACCTGGTTATTCGAGACCACGCCGCTGGACAAAATCACTGTAGAGAGTGTGACAGACATACTCTACCGACTTTGCCATTATGCATTCATTCATTCAAGTGGAATCATCATCCAGGCAAATGACTATAACTATGTAAACATGGCAAAATATCAGATTGTCAAAAACGAGGGGCCTAAAGTTCAAAAGGAGGAAGTTGTTGAAGGAAACATCAGGAACATAATGCTGCAGTTACTGTTCAAACCTAACCTGAAACCTAAAGTTGTTTTACTTAAAGAGGATGAACAAGGCAAGATGCACAGCACAGTGCTTGAAATCCCACTGGGATCCACAGATAACCCTGAGGCAGAGTGTAAGACCCAAGAAGCAGTTAAAATAATTGAGAACTTGCTTCTCCAACAAAAAACTCTCAAGACAGGCTTGGTGATGCAAGAATCTGAAGGTGGACAGCCAGAGATGACAGTTTATTCTCTGTACTGTCAAAGCAACTTGACTGAGTCACAAGACATCGCACGAGGAGATGTCAGATCTACAATTGGCAACCTCCTTGCCACTGCTCACAACCAGCAGACCAAATCATCTTGCAGACTGGAACAAAACGAAAGGGGGAATGTTGATTTGTATCGAAGCTGCATTGAAAAAGGCGACCTTAAGAGTCTACAGCAAGAACTTTCTGAGGAGGAACTGTCAGCCTCTTGTAGAGATAAAATTGAAATTATCCAAGGTGATGTAAAGGAAGCAAAGCGACACCTGAATCAACAAAGAGAGCAAGTTGAAAGAACGGTCTTGGATGTTGTACCAGGAGATGTGAAGAATGTCAAAAAGGTTTTCTCAGAGGTCGGCACAGACCTAGGTGTTGGAAACAGTGTGCAAAAAGAGGATATCGTCAGAGGTGATATTTTGTCAGCCAAGCAGCAACTTGATGAAGCAGTCAAACAGCCAGTCATGGTCCAGAAGGCGGAAATTGTTTCTGGAGACATTAAAGCGACCCTTGAATCCTTGGAGCGGGCAAAACAACAAAGCATGCATGTGGAGCGCGAGGTCATCAAACCAGGCACTATTTACGATCTGAATATAGAGGCAGAAGAAATCTGCTCAGAAGAAAGTGAAAGGAAATTAATTAAGGAGGAAATAATTTCAGGGGATGTTAAGGCTGCCAAAAGATCCCTGGAGAGAGCAAAGAACCAAAGCATGAGAGTGGAACGAGAACCTGTCACTCCTGGAAAGCTATATCTTCTAAATGAATCATCTCAGTGCCAAAGCAACACAACAGTGGAGCAGTCTACAACATCCTCCTTCAGTAACCAGCGGATTACTACAACATTTCGAAAGGTTAGTGATATAGAAAAGGATCAGGGATCCAACGAGATAATTTATTGTCAGAATGAAGTGGGAGATAGAGAAAACATAATACATTTTAGTACAGAGAATGACTCGAGAGCGATAGATAACAGTGCTAAAGTTTTAGAATTAGAGCCATATATTAAAGGTGATGTGAAGGCTGCAATCCAGTCATTGCAAAGTGCTGTAACAGAGCAGAGAAGTGTAATCAGGGAGGAAGTTATTAGAGGTAATATGCAAGAGACACTCCAGTCTCTTGAGAAGTCTAGCATTAATATTTCTAAAGGAGATTTCAAGGCAGCAATGTTATTTAGACAGTCTGGACAGTCTTACACACCAAGCAGAATGACAGATGACTCAGGGACTATAGATTGCAAGCAGAGTTGTGTTAATTTGCCTTCATCTGACACTAAATTGTCTTCTTCGGTTTCAGTGACCGGAAGTGAGCATCTGACCATCTCGGCACTGAATTCAGAATCTGTTAGCTCCAATGAGGACTGTTCAAAGCTCTCAATCCCTTTCGCAGGAAAAGGCAAACATCCACTGCCCATACCTCTAAAAATTGGAAATCAGGTTAAAGATCAGAAGCCAGCTATTCCACCAAAGCCATTACATATCACCAACAGCTCCAATCATATTGCAGAAACCCCACGTATTTGTCCAAGCTCACCTGAGCATCTTATCATTAAGCAACAGACTCCAGCAATCCCACACCAAGTTGCTCCCAGCAACAATTATTTGCATAAAAATGAAATGAAGGAAAAACCATGCAACATTCATGAACCAGTTCAAAGTACAAACTTCACCAATCCTATGGATTTTCAGAAGATGCAGTACACTGAACAATGGGTTCAAAATTCTCACATGCAACATATGGACACTTCACCAGTCAGTAAAACAGAACCTCTTGATGATGGATCTTTTGCTTCTAATGGAATAGGAATGGAGAAAAATGTGATTCAGAGGATAAATGCTGCAGAGGAGATCAGGATGTGCATGCAGACTTATTCAAAAGAAAAGGATGAATTAAACAAAGGTTTTAAGGTTGCACTTCAGAATTTTGGAGAAAAGAAAACCCTAAGGACACAACCTCAATTTTCCCAAAGAAAATTCAAGTTGTGCAAAAAGAAACCATCCAGGAACAGGCTAAAACTTCAGAAGAGAACACAAATAAAGCCAAGTTACATTCCGCCAGCAGAAACACCCCCTCAACACCTGAAATACATGAAGTTCCTTCTCAGAACAAAGTTGTTTTGAGAGAAAAGAAAGCTAGAAGAGAGACAGAAGATGAGCGCCGCCAAAGACTTTCCATCCACAAAGACGAGATCATGAAGGGCAATGTAAAAGCAGCCATGGAGATCTTCGAAAACCTTATGAGACGAGAAGAGCTGAAGATCATTTTGTCAAAAGTTCAAGAAATAGAGGGGGAGACTTGTGAGGTGGATGTCAAATCTCTCAAGACTTTGTTTGAGAACATGCCTGTTTGGATAGGCAAGCCAATAAAAAACATGAGACACAGACATCGTCCAAGAGCTGGCACAGAGACAGAGGGCTTAAGAGATGATGTAGAGAGCATATCCTCTGTTGAGTCTGCATTTGAGGACCTAGAGAAAGCAAGCATGGACATCATCAATTTGAAAGAACAGACATTATCTAAACTCTTGGAAATAGAGGAGGCAATAAAAAAAGCTCTGTACTCTGTCTCAAATTTAAAGTCTGAGGCGGACATTGCTGGGCTGTCAGGCCTGTTCAGTGAATCCTTAAATGCTGACAATGTCTCGCCAAATACTAAAAACATTAGGAAAATTAGCATTGTATCCAGCAAAGCAAAACCTGTGCAGTCTAATCAAGTACAGAGCAATGTTAACAGGTGTCTGCCCAAAGAAGTACCACATGTACATCAAGTTCAAATGGGTAATCCAGGCTCAAATGTCCCATGCTCGCCTTCATTCATTTCCATTCATTCTGCTGCAAGAAAGCCTGCGGAGTCACCCACATCCCTACAGCCTCACTCAGATGACCCAAAAGCAGCTGATCAACCTAATGCAGGTAGCCCCTTCAGACAACCCTCCCTTGAGAAAAGCTCAGCCAGCCATGTTTGTAGTCCTCCAAGTCCTAGAAGGAAAGTCAGCATTCTTGAAGTACAGCGCATTCCGGAGGTTGCAAGTGGAATCATTGGCACTAAAACAGTCAGTGAGAAATATGAAGAGATAGACTGCTTTGGAAATACTTACTACTCTTCTCAAAGATCTACATTTGTCACCAGGCAGACCGAGAGTGAATTATCTGCCTCATATGATGTAATTACAAATCCAGGGAGATATGAAGAAATGGCTTTACCCGTTTCGCAACGGTCTGGTCAGACCTTCTCCACAAATTCTCTGTCTAAGAACAAAGACAGAAATGTGTTTGTTACTTTCAGTCATCCCAACACAGAAAAACATTAACCTGTTTTTGTAGATTTCTAGTTCTATATTTCTATTTAAAACACATATATATTATTGGTCCCTATTTTATATGTGTGTACAACAAAGTTTTATTGTGAGCGAGTTTTTTGTACTGTTGCAATTAAGTGTTATTAAAAGTGTTCATCTTAAATACTGTATATTAAAATGATCTAAAATAAAGATACTTACAAAGCAGTATTTGTTACAGTTATTTTATTACTAGTTAGACAACAATATTTCTCTAAAATCATGTTTTAATAATTTTGAAATTCTTCATACTGTGATAATCATGCATAAACTCATATTCCATGTATGTCTATATTGTTGTCGTAGTTCCAGTCACCTGCTAAAGAGATGTGCTCTGCGTGCCTGATGCCAGTGTATCCAATGGAGAAAATGGTGGCAGATAAACTAATCCTACACTGTAACTGTTTCTGCTGCAAATACTGTAATAAAAAGCTCAGGTGAGAGAGGGAGATCCATTTCGAAATTCTAAAATTAATTTCCCAGACCATTAGTCTCAAACTCAATTTGAGGGCCATATTTCTGCAGTTTAGCTCTAACCCTAATCAAACACACCTGATCCAGCTGATCAAGTCCAAGCAGGTGTTATTTGGAGCTGGTTGGTGCTAAACTGAAAAGCTGTGGCCCTTGAGACATTGGAAGGCAAATCAGTAATAAAATAGTTTTTAGTGTAATACTGAAACATTTGATCAAATCTGTGATTCATAATGAAAAAAACTAATGATAACATAATGATGATAACTAATTAAAATATCAAATCAAATACAATATAATAACTTCATATTGCACATTTAATCGATTAAATCTAAACACAAATCAAATATGACAACACTTGATTCCCTGGTAATTTTCTGTTTTACAGTATATTCTTTAACTTTAAATCTTCACTGGTATACCATTATTCATTACAGCATTTACAATTACTCTGCTCTTTATGGAGAATTCTACTGCCCATCACATTACCATCAGTTATTTAAGAGAAAGGGCAACTATGATGAGGGTTTCGGCCACAGACAACACAAAGACCGCTGGCTTGTTAAAACAGAGGAACCTAAACCTACTGAAAAAGTCAGCTCAGCACGTAAAACGGAGCCTACAGGTATTGATCCAACTGTAGATGACCCTAGAGGACCATCATCTCGACAGCAAAGACACAAAGATGACCAATACAAAAGTCCTGATAACACAAACAAGCTTAGAATTAGCTGGCCGCCAGAAAACAAGAGGACCCGACATGGCTCTGTATCGCAAAATACGTCCTCAGCCTCAAGAAGTACAACAGACTGGTCAAATCACAAGAGTTCTGCTGCAAGAAGCTCCAGAAATGGTATTGAAAAGAAAAGGTTTCATTCTGGGCTGGATGAAATGGACAAATCAGTTCAGCTGTCACATCGGGTTTATGAGAAGACAGACATATATGCCTCTCCCGTCACAATAAAAAGTGCACCACATTCAGAGGATGTATATACACCTCATCCAGGTTCTAAAACATTACAGAAGACTGCTAATAGAGCTGGAACACAAAACAAGGTTTCAACAGGTAGGAAAGTGACAAGCAGACCAGATTCTGTGAGAGAGCACAATTTAGCTGATGATGGGAAAGCTGATAGCCCAACGAAAATAAAAAAGTCTGTTCGGTTTGTTTCGAATTTAAATATAGACGAGGAAAATAAAGACATCAGCAGCGAAGAAGTTGAAAGCTCTACTGATGATTTTGTTGAACCTGCAGCTGTCAATGGTAGTCTAATGAAAACAGATATGACAACTTTTGAATCAGGAATAGAAATAGAGGAATCACCTGAGGAAGGTTTAATAGACACAATGCACCATTCATACAGTCATGATTCTGTCGAACATCCCAAAGCTTTAGATGGACAAATGCAGGATCTCTTCTTACCAACTGTAGGAAAACAGGAAAGTGAAAAAACAAAAACAAATGAGGTAAATATGAATAAAATGGAAACAATCCTGAATCTTGATGAACTGCAGATGAATGTCATCCCAGAAAATGGTGAAGAAACTTTAACAGTAATTGAATCATGTGATTTGGAGCAGGTTGACGAGGTGAAGAAAGAGGTGGTTATTAAAAGTAATGCCAAGGCTGTAACCTCCAAAAAACAAGAAGCCACAGATATTACTAAGGTTAAATCAAAAGTCCCTGGCATGTTGGATATGCCTCTACAATCTGACAATAAAAGCACCACAAATGTTACTGACAAAAAGGCCACAGATAAAGGGAATAAAGGGTCTTGGTCTAAAGGTAAAAGCCCTCTTTCCAAACTCTTCACATCTGGGCCAAGTAGGAAAGAGAACAAAAGTGAGACAAAAATGGAAAGCAAAAAAGCTGATGTCAAACCTAGAAACTTACTGGGCCGACTCTTTTCATCCTCTGAAACAGATTTAGAAATAAAGAAAACACCTGAAATCAAACCTGAAACTACATGTGAGAAGGAGCCAGAGAAAAAAGGAGTTACAGAAGATGACACTGCATTGATTCAAGAAAATGTTTCTGTATCTCTAACTTCGATGGAGCCCTCCTATCAAAACACACAGGAGCCCTTAAAACCAACACAAAACCAACTAAGTGAAGCTGCAGAAGAACCAAATCTATTTAAGGGCCTTGAAAATCCCATTCTGTTGCCTAATGGAAGCTCTTCTGATGAGAATGGGCCTTCAAAAATCATTGAGTCAGCTGAACAACACAAGCCTGCTTCTGTTGGTTTTGGGGAGATTGATATAAACAAGGCTCTTATTCCTTCACAAGAAAACATACACATAGACATGACCTCTCAGGACTCTTCAAAGCCTTCAAGTCTTGAGGAGAGCCTCAACTCCTCTTTGCCTCAGAATAAAGATACAGCTGGTTTTGCTGATTCAATTGATGCATCTCAAGTTACAGGACCTAACACAGATGCCACTGCTTTTTCAGGTTTAAATACCCTTGATTATACACACAATGACACACTGACAGACATTATAGATTTGGAAACTCCATCAGTAGACATAGAGAGCTCCTTTATTCAAGAAGACCCATTTGGAGGAAAGGCTCAAGGAGATATGACATTAAGTCCTTCTGTGAATTTCAATCAAAAGACTCTTGATATTTTCAGTTCAGAGTCAAATATTGAGGCAAACCCAAATGGTTTTGGAAGCACCCTAATTGAAGTCAATAAAAACGAAACTGTTGTTTCCTCAGAAATGACTGATGATCCTTTTGGAATGAACAATGCGCCAGTCCAAACAATGGATATCTTTGGAGGCGACAATACGCTCACTGCCTTTGATCATTCGTCCACTAATAATTTCTTTGATATTATGACAAACAGCGAGACTCAAAGTCAAAACCCTTTTGAGGGAATAACAGATGGCCAAATGACACCAAATGGAGTTTTTGACTTCATAAGTTCTGAAGGTGACCCATCAGTTACTTCAAATGTGTTTGAACAGAAAAGCACTGACCTTGAACAGGAAAATCTAATTCAAAGTGAGGTTAATAATGTTTTTGATAGTAAAGGCAATCAGTCAACCGCTAATGTGCCTGATCAAAACCTTTCTGGCCAAGAGCTAATTGAGTCTTCTCAAACGGAGACTTTTGATTTCTTCAGTTGTGAGAAAGATCCATCTACGGCTGCATTCATTCAACTGAGTGCTGATCCTTTCCCAAATGACATCTTTGCAAGTGTTATTGAAAGCACAGACACAAATACATTCACTGTGGATACAACACAAAAAACTGCAAACCCATTTGACGATTTCACTGGGTTAGAGAGTCACAGTGAGGATGCAGAGACAAAAGCAAGCAACTTATTTACAGATGACATATTTTCATCTGTTACTGCCATGTCTTCAGAACCAGCACAGGATACCCTCTCCATACTAGATCCAACAAACCCTGACAGCAATCCTGTACTGCAGCAAAAATCTGAAAATGACTGGATGTCTGACTTTTTGGGGTAATCTCGGAGTCATTCCTCATTACACACAGTCACACAAAAAGATTCAAATATTACATTTAAATAAGCAGGTATATTGATTTGCCTTTGTTGTACTATTCTGTACAATTCCCAGATTTTATTACTGCCATTTGATTAATCAAATGTATATTTAAAATCTATTTTTTTTATATAATGTGGTATTTTAGATCTGAATAATTCGTCAGTGTACATTAACAGAAATGTTAATCTAATTTAGTGTTGCCTATGAAAAAAATATTTTTAGACAAGTCATTGTGATTCTACAAAGGTTGTTCTGTTAAATTAAGACTATAATTTTGTATTTGGTATTTTGTATTAATCAGTAATATAGTTCTGTGAAATAGGGGAAGAATAAACTGATTTATTTAGCATAGCTTATTTCAATAATCCATACAGTCTTCATATAATACACAAAAATATATGCAAGAAAAGTCAATTATTTTCATGTTAATGTTGATCATGAACCAATGTAATGACCATGTTTATCCAAAAAAATAAAACAATAATTCAAATGTGGTTTACTGCATATTACTTTACATATAGATCTATAAATCTTTTTGCTAAACTGCAGAAATTATACATTTCACTACAATGTAAATCATTAAACAGAATAATAAAGCCACAAAGATAAGGCTATAATTTAGTTGCTTTGATGTCTTCACAATCTCCAGGTGCAGAGTAAGCCATTTTGGGTTGCCTTTTGAGAAACAGATGGATAGTGTGTTATTTTCTCTTGGTAAAATATAAAATGTAAAAATGTATAATACTTAATAGGCTTAAAGGGTTAGTTCACCCCAAAATGAAAATTCTGTCATTAATCTCTCACCCTCATGTCGTTCCAAACCTGCAAGACCTTTGTTCATCTTTGGAACACAAATTAAAATATTTTTGTTCGGATGACCTCAGGTCCAGAATGACATATGGGTGAGTAATTAATTTTAATTTGTGGGTGAACCAACCCTTTTATGTGTAACTTAAATATCACAGGGTCATGCAGCTGAATTTAGATGTTTTTTTTTCCAGTTTTGGAGACTTTTTCTATGTAATAGTACATGTACCTCTTGCCCTCTGCCTCCTCTGTTGAACCAGGCAGCTCAGTGCGTCTGGTCTCAGGAAGCAGGAAAGCCATTATCCCACTCACTAGTGCCAGGCTGCCTAACACCAGAGTGGGAATTGTGAAGTGGTAGATCTCCAGCATGTTCACCACAGGAGCCAACATACTTCCGACTCGTGCTGCAGTGGAGCCCAGACCCATGGCTGTCTGACTGGAAATCAACAAGTGGATTATTGCATAACTGTATTAAAAACAACACTCTCATTCATAACTATAGAAAACAACACGTCATGTTTACCGAACGGAGGTGGGGAAGAGTTCTTGAATATAAACGTTGCAAATACTGCCTGCTCCGTTCATGAGAAATCTTCCGCAAGTGGCAAGAGCAGCAACCGCAATGTAATTACCTTAAGAAGAGCATCACATGGTTAAATGCTGATCCTTAGTATGTGTGTACAGTGTTACATATGGGAAATGGTTTTACTTTGTGGAACTGCAAGTGTCAGGAGACAGAGAGAGCCTCCTACTATGAGGGCACACATCAGAGACACCTTCCTTCCAGCCGTTTCTAAAGACCACATGCAGAGGAAGTGGACCGGAATCTCAGAGAGGCCAAATATGAGTTGATTGAGAAAAATATCCAGACCGAACTTCCCCACATTCAGAGAGAGGCTGTAGTATGCTAGATTTAGTGCGAACCTGAACGTAAAAACAATACAGGTGGCCATTCAGGATTTGATGTGAACTTTAAATGTTTGAAAACAAAAGTTTCTCTGTGAATCAACTCACCATGCGAAAGCAATGGTTAAGAAATATTTCCTGAGCACACGGGAAGCAAAGAGGATTTTTATACCCCCTCTTTCAACAGGCTTTTCATTTAGGACCTAACAAAAAAATGTGTTATTCAAGAAAAATAAGCCTGTCCTTTGGCAGGATGTGTTAATTCATGAAATATATCTCCACCTTCTCTGCTAATGAGTCTGGAACTGTACGTTTGTTGATCGCCGCTGCCTTCTGAATAAGTTCCTTCGCAGCTGCAGTCCTTCCGCGAATAAGAAGCCATCTGGCAGACTCTGGAATAAACCTATATTGGTGTGCATATCAGATTATCGAATTCACTTAGAAATGCAAATTTACCAAACTGCACTGAAGTGGTTTTAAAACAAGAACACACGCACCATATGTAGATGACCACAAATGCAAGCGGGCCAGCCATTATAAACTGGTCCAGTCTCCAGTCTCTGACATAATAAACCACAGCAAGAAACATGACCTGTCCCAAAGCAGCCAGGACTTGACTCAGACAGGCTGCATAGGATCTCTGAGCGACTCCAATCCACTCTGTGGCTAGAGTGAGGATGAAAACACGGTGATAAACGCACATTATATAAATGACAGCTATTCTTTGTTTTACAATCGCGTAGCATATAACCCATATGGTCTTACACAAGACCTTTCAATATAGTCTCATACCAAGGATAATGCTGTTGATCCGAAATCCTCCAAGAGCAACACCAACAATGAACTGTGATGTGAGGTACACGTAAAAGTTTGGAGAGAGACCAGTCACGACGGTGAAAATTAGGAAGAGCACCATAGGTATCTGTGTAGCTCGCTTGCGACCAAACCTTGAGTTTATTTATAAAAAACAAACAAACAAAAAAAACAAGAGAGAGATAAAAAGATGACTAGAGAGGACTATTGCAGACATTATGCATGAAATGAATATATCATATTGACTTTATTTTTCATGTCACATAAATCAGAAAGTAAATTTCTATGGAAGTGTATATTATATAATAATCACATTCATTTTAATATAACTTTGGGGGTGTAAACTACATATACATGGCATGAAGCCTGATGCGTGGGGGAACGAAGACAAATCTACATAACATTTTTTTTACAGTTCTTGTTAAGCATTACAAGTACTAACTATAATGATAACAGTAAATTACATAATAACATAACTACAAACAACCAACCTTAACCCAAATCTTATTAGAATATTTATATAATACTTTTTTTTGCAATCATACTGTGACAAGGACATATTACATTTATATATTCTGTATTTAATCTAAAGTATATCGTTTCGGTTTTTTTTAACACTTACGATTCTGAAAAAGGCCCAAAAAGTACAGCTCCAACTAGTATTCCAGCGAGGAATATTGTCTGTGCTCCCCGAAATAAATTAGCATTGTCACATACAAGATCAAACTGCAAAACATCACAAAAAAACGTCAGACATTTATGAAGGCTTTCTTGATGTAAAGGCAGCATATTTCTGTCTAAATCAGCTCAAAATGAGGTCATTTAAACACATGATTACATTACATTACATTGTGGTGTGACCAAGTCTCAAGATAAATGTTTTCAAAATATACGGGTGACTAAACCCAGGTTACCTTTTCAACATGTTATGAAACATACTAGTGGTAGTACTTACATCGGTGACAATGGTTGCTTCATAAATAGTATCATTATGCACCCATCCATCAGTGCAAGTGGTGGTTTCATTTAGGCCATATTCCTGGATAGCAGACAGATCCCAGTAGATGGGAACATACATCTTACAAGGACTGAAAGAGCCATCCGGGAGCCTGGGCAGAGTCAGGTTCAACTGCTCTTCCTTTGTCAGATTGGGACCCACCTGAAGGATCCAGTCAGTGTTGCAATGGTGGTTTGTGTCTGCGTGGTTGAAGACGAGGCTGGATAACTGAAAAGGCAGAATGAGATTTGGAAAGCACAAAGCAAACAAGAGAAGTTTTTGGAAAAGCCCAAAGTCGCCTATAGTTTCTAAAATCTCCCCAAAATCAGCCATGTCAGACCAGAAGAGAAACAACCCAAGAAAGCTGGATAAGTTATAGTAGAAAACAAAGCAAATTAATGTTTAACTGCATAATCATGTGAATATGTCACAGAAAGTCATATATACAGAGAACAATGGTCATGTTATTGCGGGGAAAGCATAATGGATCAACATTAAACATTAAAATGTTTTGTCAGACAGAGAAAAAAAAAAAAAAAAAATTTATTTATATATATATATATACACACACACATACATACACATATATATATATATATTATATATATATATATATATATATATATATATATATATATATATATATATATATATATATATATATATATATGTGTGTGTATGTGTGTGTGTGTTTATAATCTGATCATTACTATATTTACATAAAGTTTTCAAAACTAAACTGAAATAAACTTGGGAAAACTGAAGTAACATTGAGTAGTACTTTGGTTTTAAATTATATAAAAAAAAATAATAAAAAAATTTGTGCTGACAGTAAACGTAATATGTAACTCAACAATATAACAATAAACTGGAGAAATGCCACAGAGGACTATTATGGATCATGAAACACTTCAACATCATTACGCAATTCATAAACAAGTCTGCAGAGCAATGGCAATTTCATTCTTTATTGATTATTATTAAAAATAATTGGGTACACATGCACTGAAAATCCCAAAAGTGAAATACTATACAGTGTTCTACCATTGTCCTTAACACACCATACAGAGAGTGATAATAATACCTCCATTTATGTTGTGTCGTGACAATTCATTCCTTGAACTTCAATTAGATAAAAACATGAAAAAATTAAAAGACACTAAATAAAAAACCTTGAATTGAAAACACCTAAATATTCCATTAAAATGCAGCCAGTTCCTCTTTTGTAAGACCTGCATACATGTGCTTGGTGTGAAAATACAGCAGCTTTCCAGACTGCTGACAAAACAGAACGGAGGAATGATCTTAAGACAACTCACCTCAACAAACATCACCGTACAGAAATATGAGCATAACAAGATCTGATCTGTCAATACGAAGACAGATCCGCTTAGTTAATTATCCTACAAATGAGAAACAATAATATATGCTTTCGATTTTCAAAGTGCTCGGTTGAATTACTTCCAACGAATTCCAGAAAAGGGCAAACCACTTGTCCACACGTGAAAATAAATACTGTCTTATCACAATCCACTAGCGTGGTGAGAAAGAGGATGAGACTTGAGGACTTGGAAGCGTCTTTCAAGAGAAAATGGGAAATATTTGAGGCTTTAGAGAATCGTGACAGGGCCATCAACTATTTAGACCATTAAAGAAATGAACTCATTGCGTTTAAGCTTTGACTTGACAGTCTATTTAAAGTATTGGAGATATCTTAACGATTACAGTAAGGTGGCATGCCACTGTTATGAGCTGTTGCCCATTTAAACACACAAACAAACACAAAACTGACAGAACCACAAGCATTCCTTCTAAGAATCTCAGCAAACACTCCAACACAGACGGCAAGGCAGAAACTGAAAGAGAAAACAATAATAGCCCTCCACTGTTGACAAAGTAGAATGCAGTACATAAACTATTCTCAAGTCATGCTAATGTAATATTTCAGGGATACGTTTCCGTAATGAAACCCAAGTGTTGTGTTTTTTTGACTGTGAACACAAAGAAACCAACAAGTCATTAGACAACCACCACGTCCACTCCATAGAAAGGCCAACTGTGAACAGTATGTATACTGTTTATATTTATATATATATATATATATATATATATATAAACACCAATTTGATTATTTACATGATTTTTTTTCTTGATCAAGTACTCGTTAAGATGTCCCATCCACATTCATTGTTTTATTCACACTAAATATATTTAAAAAAAGAAAAAAAAAAAAAATCAACAGTCGTTTGCACATACACACGAGTGCGAAAGTGACAGCAAATGAATCACAGACCGTGTCTACAATTAATCGGGTTCAAAACCGTCTTAAAATGTACTGTTTGTCGGAAGCCAAGGAGAGAAAATAACAGAGGAAAATAAAAATGGAAGTGGAGTGTAGATCATCAGAAGAAAAATTTAACAAAAAGTCCAGCAAAAAGGTTTAAATAATAATAACAACGTTATTGCCAAAATCACTGGCAATTTGACCATTTAATTTTGTTTTATAAAGGGGGAAAAAATACCAGTTGCATGTGAAAAGATTTTCTGCCTATATAACATGAAATCAGACATCAGTCTACAACTAAGACGGATGATATTAAGCAAGATGCAATGAACTGAAATATTTACAAAGACACAAACAGGCCCACAAATTCAAATACAACGGATCCTATTGCCAATATTACGTGGACACAGGATGAATCCTAAAGTCACTTTTCTTTTTTTTTCTTGCTGGTCAGTGACTGTGTCCAAAGCTTCACTGGTCTTTCCTTCATTAAAAGTGCTTGCAAGGCTAGCAAACTATAAAACTCATGTTTTTATTTTTCTATCCACCCTTTTCCTGACGCAGAAATGGGTCACATCCGCGACAAGCTATTTTTAGCTTTATAAAACAGTTAGTAATGCTGCTTGATTCTTAAAAAAAAAAAAAAAAAAAAAAAAAAAAAAATCGGTGTGTCCTATTATGCTATTTTAATGCATTATCTTAATCATGAACACAAACAGTACAAAACAGTTTTACTGTTTACTGCACGCTATTTACCTCTTAATTTATAATCTATAGTGTAACGAAACTGACTCCTCATCCATAGGCTTACTTTGCGATCAGGAAAAAGGTGGATACATAGTTCATATAGTTCCACGTATGGACTCCATTCCAACTTTGTTTTGAGTATTTTTGACAGATTGAGAACTTCAAAATGACTTTAAACGTTAACGCGTTTTCTTTGCCGCCTTGCAAACACTAGAATTTCCTTCCAAAAAAACAAAATCATAAATCTATACCACCTTCCAAACAGCTGCCTCTACATTTAGCAGATATGCGTTTAAATGAAACTTGTAACATTATGCTCAATCCACAAAAATTGCATAAGTCTCTTTCCAATATAATCTGAAATGCACAATTTCCAGAGAATTTCAACAGCATACGCGTCCTTCACGAAAAAGATCAATTGGATGAAAAACTCATGTTCTCGTTTTTTTTTTTTTGTGTGTTGTTTTTTTCTTTTACAAGCTCAATATCTCATTTCATCTCTCTCTTTCACAGAGAGCCGGCAAAATTAAATGATCAGCATATCTTAGGTTAAAAATCATTCATGCAGTCTGGCGTTAGCCCATGCAAAATGATGGGAACGCATCCCGATAGTGAGTAAGCAGCTGAAAGGTGTAACCGTGAGGTGCAGTGCACGGGTGTAGCGGTGAAACATCATGTCCGACGGGGTTGTGGGTAAAGTGGCTCCCATGTTTACTGGTTAATTTGTACAACCATACAAAGCTGATCGCGCCAATATGTTGAACAGCTAAGCGCCCTTAAATGCTATCGAATGACAATCCTCTCCGCCTTCCTTTGAGGTACACAGCTGAACGCACACACAGTCACTCATTCACTTCACAGATGAGCTCCACAGCTACAGTCTACCTACAGTTGTAAATTCAGTAGTACTAATCGAAAGTAAGGCATTCTTTTGACATCTACCAGTATTAGGAGTTGGTTCAGATTGTGCAAATGTTTAAAGCAACAGAAAACAAAACGTACATGAATACTGTAAACATCTGAGGTGCGCTCCTATGAAGAACTCGGATGCAGTCCCATTCAACATTTGTTAATCCTATGTGGTGTCAGGTTCCTTCTGTCTCTTTGGCAGTAGTGGTTTCTTTAGGCCAATGAAAGCATTTACAGTGCACTGTTGTGCAAACAAGTCTGTGTTTTGTTTCGTTTTTTCCTGTCGCTGGTAATACTGTTTTAACTTATACTCAGCTGAGCAAATCCCATGAGTTTAACGTCGTCTGGAATTTCAGAACTGTCCACTCCAGATGCCTAAACGGAAGAAGAAAGATCAACAGAGGCAAATATAAAACACCTCCGGTGAGCAAATGTCCACTGCATCACAATCTGATCTGGACTTACCAACTTAAAAGTGACATTTTTGTGGGTTTGTGGATCATCAACGATTTTCTGCAAATTGGCTGCGACTGAAAAACGAACGCAAGTTAAAAACACTATTATTTTGAACTTTTTAGTGTTGAGCAGCAATTGTATTTTTATCTCGACAAACTCACCAATGACTAAGTCTCTCCCATCCACCAGTCCTGCAGACACGAGCTCCTGAGACACTCCATCAGCTGTGTCTGGATACAGAAGACAATAAAGCTTTGTGATCGAGAGTACAATTTGTCAACTTGCATGATTAGAAATTAGAAATGAGAGAAATTAGAATCAAACAGACGTTTAATCAAACGAACAGCAAACTCCACAAACCTCTGCCAGGCATGAACTCAAATCTGATATCGTTCAGCTCCTTTTTTGTATTCCTGTTGTTAAAATAAATAAAGTCATGTACATACACACACACTTTTTATATACACTGATATATTTTATTTATTATATTATTGTAGTAAATCTAATTGCCACTTCAGCAATTTAACTTGATTTCAGTAAGTTACTGGCTAATTTTTTTCTGTTAGTTTTTTATGTTTCATTTAATTATTTCATGTCTATTTTTGTTTTAGTTCATGATAACAGCACTGTAAAGTGAAAAACCAATGTTGCATCATTTTAAAAACCTTTATAATCTTCAGTGATAAACTGAAATATTTGTATTGTCATAAAAGAGCTATTTCAGTTTCACACAAAACTGTAGTAATTAACTTACTGTGCTTTTTTATGCAATGTTAAAAAAAAAAAAGGTGTTAAGCAACACAACCAAGAGGAACAAATACAACTGTCCTCAACAGTGTGGTTAACTCTAACCTTAAAGGTCTTTTTGGATATTTAAAAAAAACTGTTGTTTTTGACTGATGGTCATCAATAAGTGATTATATGAATGAAAAATACCTTAATCTTAGAACCAGGCTGATGGGGGTTTTGGCCGAGTCTTGTCCTGTCGTAGTAGGTCCACCAACCTGCAGGGATACAATTTTAAGATCTAAAACGGAAACCTAAATTATGAACCAACTGCACTTGTTTGGTCATTGTCACTGCTGATAGCGTTACACGGCAGAGCTCACCTGGGAGCCTGGAGAAGACGCTGATATCGTGGCGGTGTCATCTGCAGCATGTGGCACTTCAGACTGTCCCGGAGCTGCTGGCTGCAGGAAGCTTGATGAATCCGATGGAAAGATCTTTGAAAGAGGCACAAGACTCTCTTAACAACGCCTTTGAGCTTACTCAAAAAGTAGGAAATGAAACTGAACTCTCACCTCTGCATTTTGCACAGCCTCCTCCTTTACTCTTGGTGACTAAAAAGACAATTTAAAAGACATGCTTTATCCAAATCCACAGACTAAAAAAAACCAGGCTTAGGTAGCAGATGTGTGTATACCCGTAAAGCGGCCACTGCAGCCTTTCCTTCCTCGCTCTCTACATCCAGCTCATCGTCACTCCATTCCCACTCTCCATCCTCGGTCTTGTGCAGTCGACCGCTGGAGCCCGGCACCCTTCGCACCTGTTTGCACAAACAACAAAATGCTTGAAGCACAACTGCTACGATAACTGTGCAATATCTACATCTATCATTTCTCACTCACCCTCCTTGATCTCTCTCCTATTGTTGGCGCCCTGTCCAGCAATTTTTCTTTCAAGTATTCATTGTTCTGTAAAGAAATTTTGAGAAATAAAATTCAACTTTCTCAGTAAGCTACAAGCCAGAAAATAAATTCCAAGTATATTCGTTGAATTTTATTATAGTACAAATAATTCCGCAAAAATGCAATATTTTGGTTAGAACTGTGAGATCAGGTTATACTACTCTACAAATAAATTTGAGAGTGACAGCATCCTCTGTGGGTTGTAATGCAGCACTGCAGTGCCGTGGAGGCCTCTCTGTTTACGCACAGACTACAGTAACACTGAGCCGCTAGGAATAAAAGTCTGCTGAGGCAGCAATGCGTTTGTTACAATATGGGCTGTATCCCATGAGCAGGAAATGCCCTTTAGAAACTCTAATCCTGAGTATTTGTTACAGTAAACGCGTCATGCTGGACCAGTGGTTTGGAAATGTTTAGGAGACAGCGATTGTAGCCAAACTAAATAATTTTGCCTGCTAGAAACAGCAATTACATAAAACAGAGCAAACATTTGCGCGCTCTGATTACCAGCAAACTAATGTAAAATGTCTCTATTCTTGTCATTCTTTGCACTTTTACGAATTCGGGTTACAGTATCTCACCTTGGCTTTTGTGAAGAACTTGTGTTTTAAGAGTTCAGCAGCTGTTGGACTGTTGAGAAACATTGAACGTTTATAATATGACCAAAAACTGTTGGTCTTGAAAGAATCTGAGAACTTTAGGAAGTAAATGCACTACCGTTTTTCTGGATCCTTCTGGAGGCACAAGGAGATCATCTTCCGAAAAGATTTGCCGTATTTTTTAACCATTTCTTTATCTGTAACTCCAGTCTCTAGACAAGGAGGGTCATTCTGCAGGGTTAACATGAGAACCTAAACAAAAAAAAAAGTAAGAAAGGAGGAAATAAAAAAAACCAACACAATCATTGCTGTGGAAAAAGTGTTTCAAATAATTTTTTTTATGATTTTTGAAGCTAAAATACAAATCAGCAGAAGTAAAAGTTAAAGTTGGGCTATAAACAAACAACACCACAGTTGCATAACATCAACGTCAGCACCACTAAGCTTTTAACAAATCTTTTTATCTTCATTTAAAATCTACAAGCTGCAATGTTTGAGTTAGAATAGATTGCAGGAGCAGAAGTATAAATACAACAAGGTTATAAAAGTGGGTTAACGAGTTGATATGTTTTCCTGTTTGGTGTAATGATGTCCTTGACAACCTCGGTGGTCCCATTTAGCTACTTGTTAGCAACCACCTTCTTCAACATGCATAAAAGCTTAAAAAACGACTAGGTATTACTCATGTAATTTAAGTCATTTTGAGCTTGCGTTAACCGCCAATCACACGTTTAACCAAAACCAATGAATTCAATTCCCGATTTAACGGTTCATTCCTTCATCACTCCTTCGGCAGGTTTCATAGAAGATTCTCCCAAACGGTGACTTGCTGCTTACCTTCATTGGAGGATATTTGTGATACGGAGCGGCCCCGGTTGCCAGCTCAATAGCAGTGATCCCGAAACTCCAGATATCAGCTTTGAAATCATAACCCCTAACCTGTGATTGAGCAAACAAAATATCAATATCACATTCCATAAAGACATTCGGTTTCAAAACATACGAAAGGCAAAGTCGGAACAGGTGGGACGACACTAACCTGCTCCATCACCTCAGGCGCCATCCAGCATGGAGTTCCTACAAACGTCTTCCTCACTTTGTTTCTAGTCATGTCTCCACCAGTTGCTAAAAAGGCACTAACACCAAAGTCTTCAGGGAGAAAAGCAGACAACAAACCCATCAATCGTCTAACTCATATTGTTCATTATCTACTTTTCGTGCCAAGCAGCACCTATAATCAAATCAGAACCTCCGTAGTCCTGAAAATGAGCATCTAGAGGCCATTCCCAGACGTTGAAAGCAAACAGAAATATATCGGCTTTTTCCTGTTTGCGTCAACAACAATTTTTTTTCCCCTTCCAATTACATTCAGCATTAAGCACAAAAACACTAAGGCAATCATGCATTACCTTTAAATAAGAATATTCAACATTTCTTTGGAATAATTAAAAAGCAGTACATTCAAATCCTACTAATAAGCCAATTAACCGTCAATAAGACAAAAATCTCCACCTGCAATTTGAACAGAGCCATCTTCTCCTAAAAGAATATTTCCAGCCTTCACATCCCTTTACAGAGAGAAGTACAGGTCAGTGTATTGTTCGGTGACTTCGAAAATGAAACGCATTAATGCAATTAAAAACATATACCTGTGAATCTGCCCATTTTTGTGCAGATAATCGAGACCTTCTAGCACCTCTTTTAGTATGCTGGCAATGCTGGCCTCATCCATGACACCCGATTTGTGCTCCCCTTTGGAAATTATGTACTTAATGAAATCAAGAACCGAGCCTGAAACAGATGCGAATCGAAAGATATTGCATTATGTACCACTTTGTTTTTAAAAGATCAGTTAATAACTTCTGTTTGTTCAAGACAGGCTTTTAAACTGACTGACCACCACTGAGCAACTTCATGACCAGCCAAAGCTCATCCTTGACCACAAAGGAGGTGTAATAAGACACAATATTTGGGTGATGGCACTGGCTCATTGCCTGGATCTCTTTCTAAAAAAAAAAAAAAAAAAGTAATAAGAAGAGGAAGGAAAATATTAGGAAGCAGTAAACGTTTAAATCTAAACGGAGGTTTCTAAAAGGCAATAATGGTAAGTAATTGCAAACAAAAGATCCCATTCAGATCGCCAGGAGTGCTCAACCGTGTCCTTCTGGATCAAATTACTTCAAGATGCTGGCATTCATGAGATTTATGCTACAGAAGTGAAAGAGAAAAGACCCTAGACTAGAAATCTTTAAATGCTGAATTATAATCAAACTAAACTAATTGAATTAAACCTGTTCTACGTCATTAAAAGACACGTTTTCTGTAAAATGCAAGTGTAGTTAGCTAGTCTGGTCTCATAGGCCATTCTAACTCTGAAAGTTTAATCACAACCCAGAAAGTCTTTCCTTGTGTCTGTGCCAGTTTAATCCTCCTCTGACTGACAGACATGTGGCTGCCTTGCACATGACCCGAGTTACATCATGACCCCGCCATTTGGCAAAAAGGTCATTAACTGAGGTGAATGGGACAGACTCCGAGTCAGATGCACATTGCATAATTTCTAATGAAAATGAAATATTGTCAGACAGTCAATATTTGTGCCTACAGATTTTTTTGTTGTTGCGTGTTTTCAGAATGGCTTAAATTATTCAATTTCTTCAACAAATCTGTTTTTGTTAGAAAAGTATGAAGGAAGGATTTTTTTTTGTCTGATGCACATTATGTTAAAACGATATAAGCAACAAAATCATTCCAATTACAAAACAAATTACGCTTCTAAAGAGAGCCAGACAAGTAAACTACATCCATAAATATTCTGTTTAAGCACAGGCATCCTAATCAAATACCTTTATGTGGTGTGTCTAATTTTATGAGCAGTAAACAGACATTACCAGAAGCTCATCCATGCTGGTCTGGCATTTCTCAAGATTGATGCGTTTAATGGCCACCTTCTCTTTCCTGGGTTTGCAATATGCCGCCTGGACCACAGCTGTTGCTCCACTCCCTATATAACAGCAAAGTGTAATCACTTTCAATCACTGAGTTGTAATGCAAACAAAAATATGAAATTAAAAAACACACAAATATTACAAAAGACAGATCAGGGAAGCATAGCATCTACGATCCATAGATGAAATGCGTTTTTTACCTCTCTCTCTCTTAGGCTGTAACAGCATACTTTTTTTTTTTTTGTCATTTCTATATTTTAACCATACTACATTTAATAAATCGTTTTTAACCCTAGATACACACAAAGAAGTTATATGATCAGTAATGCTGGTAAAATAAATTCAGTCACTGAAAGTGGAAAATTATTTCTCTTTTACGGATTTATTAAAACTGCACACAAAAAAAGAAAAAGCATCAAAAGCAATGTTCTTGTTAATCACGAACACATCCACTGACATAAATAAAATCGGCTACTTAGCATTAAGTGTATAGACAAATGCCTTGTGTTTTTTCTCATTAAAATCACTGCTGTCGTTACATAAACAAACTGTCATTTAAAGTGTTACATGAATTCATTTTAGTAGTCATGATCAGGGCTGATGCTGAAAAAACTCTTAAATATATACTATTAAATATATAGGTCTCTATGGACCTCTGTGGGGGGTAAAAGGGCTTCAATATAATTAAATGTTTATTATATGGTATATCCAATGCTCAGACGGCTGAATTAAAAGTAAAAATTAAATCTCGTCTTAATATGCGTCCATTTCAGATTATACTATACTTCCGTTTATTTATGTTTCTCTTTGCTTCAGCTTAAAAGACAACTTCCCTCGCCAAAGGGAGCTGAAAGGCCAAATGCAAATGCCCCAAGACAATAAAATCATCCTTAGTTATGGGATTACAAGTTAGTTAGTAAAGCTGTTCTTATAATACGTCAAACTTTGATCTAAACCACAGCCTATGTGCATGAACACTATATGAAACAGCTTGTCACCAAACAGACGAGCAACTTGTCAACTGTGATGGTCCTTTATCCGCCCCATATGTCACATGTAAATCACGACGAAACCTCCAAATCAATCACTAAATCAGCCTTTGTCCGCAAAGCATTACAGACTGCTGGCATATCGGGTGGCTAGTTAGCATGGCTAACACAGAATGAACATCTTACAGGCGCGACGACTCAATTACTGACGGAGATCCGAAATAACACAGACCGTCTGGGCCCCAGAGATCATGACACGCACGTCTTAATCTCCGCTACGCTATCATTGATGCGATCCGGATGCTGATGTGCGACGGTTTAGCTCACCGATCACCTCCTGTAGCTCATAGTCATCCTTGTCGATAGACCAGGGTTGAGAGCTCGGGTCTTCGGACATAACTGCAGTCAGATCGCGTCAGGCGCGCGCTACACTGACGCTCACTCGGCCGCGAGCGATAGAAATCGGACGATCGGGGTTTAAGCTCGACGCACTTATGTCGATCTTGCCGACCGCTCTCAGTCTCAACAGCCAAACTTTGCCAACAGAGATGGTGACCCCGCCTTAGGCGGAAAGCGCTCTTCCTCGTGTCAAAATCTTGGAGGCGACCGAAATTATGCCACGTTACGCCACCTACCGGTTATGACGCAGAGTCCGAGGGGAGAACGGCTCCTCAGTCACTGCCCGTGTTAAACATGTCACGCTGTTGGGCTTCACGACTCTTTGCATTTAACAAAATGTCTAAAAAAAAATCTAAAAATGCACATTTTCCTGTAAGGTGTAGATTTAGGTCTAGGGTTTGGTGTAGGGCAATAGAAGTATGTATAAAAATAATTATGCACATGGAGTGTCCCCATAAAACATGGAAATCTGCCGTGCGTGTGTCTGTGGTTTGGTTTATATATTCTGGTGGGGACCTAAATTGAGCTTGTAAATCGTACAGAATGAGATTCTATGAGAAAATAAAAATGCTAAGTTTCCTGTACGGGGTAGGGTTAGGTGTAAGGTTGGTGTAGGGTGAAAGAAAATACGGTTTGTACAGTATAAAAAGCACTACACCCGTGGAAAGTCCCTGCAAGGATAGAGATTGCTGTTCTAAAAGAAGTTAAAGTCTGCGTAAAATCAAAGCCTTTATCTTTCGCAAGCACTACTCTTTAGCACGCTGAAGGATAACCACAAAAACTGCAACATATAAACTCAAATACGACAACAACGATGTAACTGCATTCAACATTTTCTCCATCCATTTCTATGCCGAGCATTCTGGGAACTAGAAAAACACCGCCCATTTTAAAGTTATCAAGACTATTTTATGTCACTATTCATTTTAAGCATCAAGTATTGTAATTACATTAAATTAAAATGCTAATTTAATGTCAATGAAACTGATTTATTTATCCAAAAAGCAATATAAATTGTGGTAACAGGTTACCTGAATTATTGAACGTAGACTGAACTTAACATCTAGTTTCTTTAACATAAATATTGTCGGTTAGATTAAATCCTCAGTCAAACCATTACTATACCATATGCAATACGGAGCTAAAGCATACATACAGCTGCACTGCCACCTGCTGGATTCTTTACAATGAAATGATTTATGACTCAATAAGCTGTGCTAGCTGGGACCATAATGTCAGCAGCAGATTCTTGACTGGATCGGATTGAGATCCGGGGAAGTCAACACCTCAAACTCATTGCGCTCCTCAAACCATACCTGAACCATCTTTGCTTGGTGGCAGTTCTCATTATCCTGCTGAGAGAGGCCGCAGCCACCAGGGATTAACGTTTCCGTGAAAAGCTGCACATGGTCGCTAACAATGCTTAGCTAGGTGGTACGTGTCAAAGTAACATCCACATGGATGACAAGACCTAAGGTTTCCCAGCAGCAGGTTTCGGCACCCTGGCTTGTCGGTGGCTACGCAGCCCTATACACAACGAACTGTAATGCGCCGTGTATTCTTACACCTTTCCATCAAAACCAGCATTAGGTTCTTGTGCAATTTGAGCTACAGTAGCTCAGCAGTATCTGTTGTATTGCACCACACAGGCCAGTCTTAACCACCCATGAACCCTGACGCCAGCTCACCGCTCTTCCTTCCTTGAAGCACTTTTGATAGTTACTGACCACTGCAGACCGGGAACACCCCACAGGAGCAGCAGTTTGGAATTTATGCCTAGGCATGACAATTTGGCCCTTGTCAAACTCATTCAAATCTTTACATTTGTCCATTTTTCCAGCTTCTAACACATCAAAGACCTGAGAAAAAAGTTTTAGCTCATAATGTTTTTTTAGATTGATTAGAGCATCAAAAATGATTTTTAAAATTATTTAAAAATCATATTTAATTTGTTAGTTATGCTATGTTCTTAGTTGAGGGTTCTTAAAAATCACTGATACATTTTTAGTTGTTTGTTTTGTTTTGTTTTGTTTTTTTACCATATTTTTGTATAAGGATGACTCTCAACCACAAAAATGGTTTGGTATACCATTTTTCTGCAAAATGTGTGTAAAATGATCATAAATGGGTTTTCTTGTTGTATTTATATAAAATGTATATATATATTAAATCTCATTTGCATATTAACATGTTTTTGGGGCAAAATGTAATGAAAAAAAGTGTAATAATGGGAGTAATAAATGACAAGATTCTCATAATAATATATAATATTTCACAGAATATTGAAATGTAGTTTCTTTCCCCATTAATTTGTCAGTTCTCTCAAAATATGTAATAAACACGCTTTTAGTCCCGGGGTGTCCTCATATGAAATCATCCCGTTTGGTGACAGAAAGTCATATTTTGATTTGAAACAAAATTACAAAAAATTACAAAATATTATCATGTTTACATAAAATAATTTCAAACATTTTTAAGGCCAAAGAAAAGGAGTGGTTAAGGAAACATTCAAATCGTTTCAACTTGAAATAACTTGCTACCCCTCTGTCCAAAATTTTTACAAATTTTTAAACAATTTTTTGTTACTTAATGTTAATTAAGTATAATTATGTTAATTAAGTGATAACTAAAATATTTGAATTCACAAAAATATGGCAGCAGGGTATCAAGTTATTTCAAATTGAAACACTTTTTTTTTTTACAGTGTATGAAAAGCTTTTAAGTTTTTTTTGGCATGTAGAAAAATTCAGTAAAATTGAATGTCCTCATACGATGCTTCAGAACCCAGAGTCTTAAAAGGTTAAGGACAAAATGGTCTCTTGAGTAATATATCCTGTCCTTTAACAGGTGCCACGATGAATAGATAATCAGTGTAATTCAATTATGCCTGAACAGTGTACATTTATATTTTTATAACAAATGACATATATGAATGCTAACTTTGTTATCTCCTCAGATTTGGTGAAGATGGAGGCCCCATTCAACCAGCAGCAGAAATTTAATTGGAAATAGCTACTGGAGAAGCCACCTATTTGCAGGAGTCTGTACAATAATGGGTTGGATACACTAGTCATGATCTTTTATGCAAAGTGACCACTTTAGAATGTAATCAGAAACATTCCTTAACTGTTGTATTTATTGATTCTAATATATTGTCACATGCATAGCCTATTATGATCTCCATTGTGGAAATGTACATACAATGACATTGTGAAAAAGCCGACAAAGATTTTAATACTTTTTAATACTTTCCTGAAGAATTACCAAAAATGTCCAAGATAAAATGTTTGATAGTAGCAATTAATAATGTTATGTGACAATGGAAGAACATCTGTTGAATGAACAAGCCACAAAACATGGGGCTTTCCAGGTTCATTCAGTGGTAAACTGTTACACCCACATTTTGAAAAAGTCAGTGTAGGGGAAGACCAATCACTTCTCAAACAAGAGTCTGAGCTGGAAATCTCAAAGTAAACGTGTTCAAAACGGCAGTGGAGTCTAAATTCTCGAAATTCGATATGATAGAAGTAGACGGTGAACATCCCAGCTCCAAGAATCCTTCAAGAAGAAGAGAAGGTCCACCTCAGGAATCACGGAGCAACAATGAAATATTTAAATTTCTGCAGGCAGTATAAGAGTTTACACGAAGAAGAAAGGCATGTGTCTGCCTGCTAAAATTTTTAGCTCAGTTGTGGGACAAATGCTTGCAATTAGTGAAGCATTCACAAAGCAATTCACGCTACAAAACAGATTTCATACAGAGTACTAAACTACATCCCCACACTTTTGTAAACTGCAAATTTCCTTTAAACGTTGGCAGAGTCTGACCTCTAGGCTGAGCTAAATTCAAATGTAAAACAGGAAGTAGGTATTAACTCTTAGTTAACTAAGAGTTCAGTTAGACTTTTTTTTTAATAACTGTATATTACACTAAAAGTATGACTGTGATTAAAAACAGACAAACCAATCCAAACCATTCCCAGTAACACTTAAACATCAAATAAAATGCAAAACATTATTTTGCTTTATCTAAGTAAAGGCAAAGATCCCACATTTTTGCCATTCTTCAAGAATCGAAAACCATGTTGCATTAACAATGTTTCACAAAAAGCATATTTCAACCTGTCTAAATGGCCAGCTTGAATGCCATGGAGGTGAAACATATGTTAGGACTGCACCGGCGGTTTTGAAAAGTATTAAAGACTGATGGTCCGATGGACCTAATCATTCTTCAACCTTTGCAAGCGCCTGAGACACTTCTTAATGAAACATAGTTTACTTATAAAACGTATCCACTTTTTTCCAAATGTAAAAATGTATAAATTCTATTGTGTCTAGCTTTCCATCCACATTCAGCTATTTTTAGCTGCTTGATAATAGAAATTGTTGTGTCTCATTATCTTAATATTGAACACAATGGATTGTAGTGCAAACAGTTTTGCTGTTTACTGTACATTGTTATCCTTCTCGTTGTCTACCTATACAGGCCAATGAACCAGGAGTCTGGCTTGAAAAGGTAGACAATACTTTTGAATATAATTGGCCGAGTCATTTCTTTTGTAAAATACTCTATAAACACATGACCTCATCGTACAATTGCATCTCTGTCTTGCTTATCAACCATTCTGCCGAAGAACTATAATTTTTAGGGGAAGGATTATTGTTTGTTATCAGTAAATGATTACATTTCATTTTTGCTGTGTTTATTTTATAAAAACTCTTGCCAGGTACAACCCGAATTCTGAAAATGTTGAGACGTTTAATGAAAAAATATATAAATTACTTTCAAATCCCATGAGGCAATATTTTATCCAAAGAGAACATAACAAATGTTTAAACAGAAAAATGTGTTGTCCACTAAATGAGCTCATTTCAGATTTCATGCCTGCTACAGGTCTCAGAAAAGTTGTCACGGAGATGACAAAAATTTTTCAAAGATTCAGCTGGGAGAACATTTAACAACTAATTAAGTTAACTGACATCAGTTCTGTAACATGTTTAGCTATAAAAGTGATGTCTTAGAAAGGCAGAGTCTTTCCAATCTGTGGAAAAAGACGGGAAGAGGCTCTACAAACATAAGAAGTGCATTAAAAGATTGAGGAATACTTTAAAAACAACATTCCTCAACTTCAAAATGCAAAGGCTTTGCGAATCTTTTCATCAATGTGTAAAATCATCAAAAGATTCAGAGAAACTGGAGAAATCTTTGAAGACCTTTGTTGGATGCCCGTGGTCTTCAGACCCTCAGACGACACTGCATCACTCATCGGCATGATTCTCTCATTTCTATTACTAAATGGGCCCAGGAATACTTCCAGGAACCACTGTCAGTAAACACAATCCGCCGAGCCGTCTCCAGATGCCAACTAAAGCCTAAAAAGGAGGCAATATGTGAACATGGTCCAGAAGAGCGGTCGTGTCCTGTGGGCCAAGGCTCATTTAAGCTGTTTCAAAGTGTAAAACCGTTCTATGGTCACAAGTATGTGAAATTCTTTTAGTTTTCCTTTTATATTCTAATTAAAATAAAAAAAATCTGGTGGCATATAGAGTAACCAAAAAAAAAAGAACAGCTCTGCACGGTGAATGATGATCAAAATGGCTTCTTAAGGATTATTGATGCTAGTTGGCACACTGGTTCCCAGTTAATTGTTTTGGGTTTTTTTTTGCAATTATACCAATTATATTTATTAATTTTTTTGTTCTTCAAACTAAATACTTTGCTAATTTTGTTACCTTATACATTTTACTTATTCGTGGATTTTTTTTTCACAATTGTGCTTAAAATTACACTTAAGCATCAGAGCAGTAAAACTCTTTTAAAACTCTACTTTTTAGAATTTGGTATGGCAACATCAGGGCCATCCTCAGCTGACGTAGAGAGCAGGGCCCCTTTGGTCCGATCACGTTCAGAGAGTTCTCAAAGCACGGAGCCCAAAGCAAACCATTGTCTTTTAGAGCTGCTTTCCAGCAAAATCTGTCTCCATAGTTAAGTTTACATAATTGATCCTACTATTTTCTGCTTACCACTGTGAAGCTGCTTTAACACCATCTGTATTCTATAAAGCTCTATAGAAATAGGGGTGCCTTGACTTGTTACTCCATAGGTTTATTGCTCAATTTATATTTGTCATTCACTGTGGATAAGTGTCTAAAGCTGTTAACCTACTCTGAGAAACATTAACTTGTGTAAAAAGTGTGACAACTAGTCTCTGAGGCTAGTGATGTTTCTGAGATACAAGATGAAAAGAAACAAAGCAAAGGCTAGAAGCACTTGTATAGTTAGATGGAAAAATTCCATGATCTGTCATCTGTGCACATTTTTCTAGATTCCATTTTCTATATCCAAACAATAATCTTTAAATAACTCAACAGGTATTATTAACATCCACTATTTTCATCATTACAACATAACAAATGTACCTCAAGGATTAAAGCACTAAGGCATATCTTGTACAAGATAGATAGGTGACTTTAATTTAACGTTTTTAATATATTTAATAAAGTTCTTCCTCATAAGGAAGAAGCAGAATAGCACCATGACTCCCTAAAACCTTATAAAAACCATTATTAAGGGTGGAACTTGCAGTTTTGGAAAGCTGTTGTGATTTAGAGTAAACAACATTTGGTGTATTGTCTGAGGCTCAAACTATGGCAATGCACGCCATACGACCAGATACAAGTGATGACTGTAAGTGGGAAATCTTACCATTGGCTGGAAATGGCAGGACTAAGGAAAAACACAGAAAGACTAAACAAAAATCAACAGAGACAAATGTCAGACTACATCATGTAAGCGGTCAGAAGCTTTTAGTGGTAGCGATTGGAGCCACGATTGAAACAATGCACATTCTGCAGCTTCATCTGAACCACTGTGATGATACCACTGAACATTAGTCGAAGGGGGCCACTGAGAAATGTATTTTAACGTTTCTACTCTGCTTTTTCACCCACTTCCTCGTTCTCTTTTAGCATCTGCTGAACTATTCTCCTTTCAGTTGACAACACCACTCCATTTAAAAAAAACATTTAACTCCCACGTCCGCTCTTACAGCCTTTTATGCTACTTTACCAAGAGGATGTTTATCTGAATACTACTGTTCCCCAAACTTTTCTGAGTTTGTTTTAGAATTATTCAACATACCTCATGATCGTTTCAAATTTGCAGTCCCTTATTTTAAGAGGTCTTCTAAAAAAAAAAAAACTTGGAAAGTTTTATACTTAACTGATTACCTGTTCAGCCACGGCCTAATAGATGGATAGTTTTACCTATAACCCAAAGGTCGTATGCTTGAGTCCCAGATCCAGCAGGAATTATCAGGGGGGAGTGAAAAACTCCACCTTCAACACCATGACTGAGGTGACTTGGCTGCCCACTGCTCTGGGTGTATGTGCGCTCTTTGGATGCACAAATTCCAAGTATGGTTCACCATACCTGGTCACTCACTCATCTAATTAGGCAGTTCCAGTACTTCACGGAAAGGAAACATTTCAGCTGCTAAATACCTCTGTATAACTCTTCTTTTGTTAACAACAATCACAATTTCAACTCCTTTCAATTATTTCACTTAATTATTCATAGTAGCCGAGTAATAGCAAGGTCAATCATCCTGGCTGGATTTGGTTTTTTATATAACGACCAGCTGCCCGTACAGTATCTCTTACCTAACGTTTCAATCGGATCTTTGGCATCTTTTAAATTCCAGCTTGACATTGCATAAATTACAAAATAATTAACACCTTTATTTGGGCCGTCCTTGTTGCTAAATCATTCAAGTTGCTAAATAATTCAATCTTATTAATCTCTACGATTAAATATGCTATAGAAGATATGAAAAATAAGTCATTTTCATCTGTAAAAGTTAAAAAACCAAACCATTCGTGCGCGTGAACAACGCACGGAGAACATGGCATTCATGGAAATGTTTTAGACTGACTCACTGGCTACACTCACCTGGCGCTTTACGCTATTAATTATTGTTTGAACCATTGCGGATTTACGTCAGTTATGTTCCTTTAGACCAACGCTCAAAATCAACACCGATAAAGATTGGCAAAACGCAGATGAGCGTCGTCCACGGCTCTATCACGAGGCTTGCAGGCAGTGCAAACTCATCTCGACTCTAATCTGCGTTCGATTGAGACTTCCTGTGTGGCAGAACTGAGAGCAGGCGAGCGCGTAATCAGCACTGCCTACAGACTAGTTTACGGTAACACTCTCTAAAATCGCCGCCTGGACCGACAAAAGTACTCGTTCGGACTTAATCGGGAATGAAAGGCTTCATTCTAACTATAATGTTGTTGGATAGACGTTGAGCGCGAGAACTAGACAGCAAAGAGATCCTCGGTGCGGGTCAAGCACATCTCACCCGACCAACTGAAAAAGGAGGAGAGGCCAAAGACAACTGCAACTGGAGGAAAAAAGTGTCTACAATCTTCACGGATTGCCACAACGTCGAAGATTATCGTGACATGATGGCTACGGAGGAACTCTACGAGGTGAGCGTCGGTGGTTTTACCGTTCGCGTCCGTTTAGACGCAGTTAATCGATTTATATTTGCGTGTAGTTGCACGTATACGACGCGTCCCGAGGCTCGTGTAGACTGCGCTGGCGAATAGTCTTAACAACTGGCTTGCTCGCTCGCATAACTAGTTAAAACTACGTCGGTAGGGTTGCGTGCTAACGATATAAACTAGTAGCTCGGGCTAGCGTGGAGCCAGTGCGGTCCTGGTTGTTAGTTTGCGGAGTTTAGTGTGGAGAGATGCTGGTGGAGGCAGTGGATGAGGCGGGGGAGGGAAGGAAGGGCACTTTGGAGAGTGTTATTTCATCAAGCTAGCTGCTAACCATGAGGTCTTTGGGGTGTGATGGACACAACAGGACAGCTGAAAGTCAGCTCGCTTCAGGATGTTGTATTCAGCTCCGCGGGAACTTTCTTTCACCCGCTTTCCAGCAGGACCTGTGTTTTTAGCTTCACTTGCAGAGCGTTCAACCTGCTTGGATCAGAACTAGCCATCCAGCACTCTTGTGTTTTGGTCGCCTTTGCTTGGTTTCGTTTCCAGTTAGATCATTACCGAGTTTTGAGGTTATGGTATTAGGAATTATAGTAAATAGACCGAACATGGCGTGTGGTTTCATATAAAAGACGCCCAGTGTCACGGTATATATGGTTTAGTTTATTCGGAGGCTTTTAAAATGTTGTTATAATGGCAAGATCTTGGAGAGAAGACTACATATAGCATGTTTATCCAGCCTAAATATTGAGAATTAGATGCTACAGACTACATGTGAGATTACAATTGATGTGCTTATTGGGATACGCTGTTGATTAGATTAAAGGTGTTACAAAGGTGTGATGAAGAGAATAGATCTATTTAAACATGTTTGACCAGTTTTTAAAGACCTGCGTGAATAATGCCCCCATTTTTAAACACCTTAATAATACTGTCCATTCAACCGACAATACCAGAACTCTTAGTCACGATCCATTTCCATGTGTTGTCAAAAGAATGGTGTCTTTTTGATTGCAGCTTGGGCAGATTGTTTTGGTTTGGTTTTTGCACCCCAACTGTTGACTTTAATCTTAAATCTAAAAGGATGGTCACGGCTTTTATTCAAATCTTTTTGGCTGGCTTTCTGTTCTCTACCTTCTTTCAACCTGATAAATAAGAAAGTAACAAGGTATTTATTTCATTTTCCAAACTGTCTTGAAATTGTTTAGAATGTTCTGGGTTCAGTACCCAGTGTATTAAACTTTAAAGTTTCATTAATTTTCTCAGTTAGCAGTAACCTGTTAATCTTTTTAGACAGAGCATATAACTGTATAATAATATTTTGCAGTATTCAGATACGTTGAATAGTTATATGAATACTTAAAGACATTAAATCAATAATGTACCCGAGGTGTTCTTTATTGGAAAATTTTCTGAAATCCCATTGAGGAAAATAAAAGAAGAAAAATACTGAGTTGAAGAACTTTGCCCTTGTGGTAAATGAACCTAGTAAATCAGAAAAATGATATGTGCATCCCATGGGCATCTTGGGGTTGAATTATCTGTTGAAACTAGTATCAGATGGTATTTTAAATACTTGAGTTGATGAGTTGCCATCTGATTAACAGATTAACAAATTTAGACAGAAATCACAAGTCCAGTGTGGTAAAAGAAATAAGAGGAACAGGAACAAGTGTATATTTGTAACTAACATCTGTGAACTACAGACTGATGGGAAGGACAGGGAGATGCTTCATCAAAACTCAGACCTCAAGAGCCTGTAAATAGTTGTTCAAAACGCTGTAAAACCAATCTATGGCATTTAAAATACTCTAGTGAGACATTAATTATGCACTTGCCCTTTGCAAAGTTTCTGGTGTGTGTATGCGTTTTATGTGGCAAACAATATGTTGGGTCTTCTTTTCAAACTGGTGTGATAAACCATGAAGCCAGTAGAAGAATGCGAATCTATAATCCTTGAAATGATGACAGAGTCCATGATAAAAGATAAGAGTAAAAGCCCTGCAGCAGATTCTGTAGTTACGCAGAATTCCTCAGGCACCTTGAATCTTTGGGGAATAGGATTTTTTAGCTGTGGCAGAGCTCAGCAATGTCACATTTTTACATCCAGTAAACAGCAATAGCCCCCAGTACAAACCTACAACGCAGCCTAGTAAAAAATACACGTTTTCTCTAAAGTTAGAAAGTCAATATGATATATTTTGGACTTTTTGTATAAGCATTCTTTAGTGCTTTTATTTGCGCTTGAGGAAAAAGAGCCTTCTTTGAGTCATTGTTTGGCTTTGGAAACAAGAGAAACGTTTCTTGTTGATGGGAAGTAATTCAGTATTGCTTTAAATTCATAACGGTTCTGAAGTCCCTTCTAGACTGTTAACTGAATAGTTCTCATGAGTAGGGTTGTTAAGAACACATTTTATCCAGAACTAATTAAATAGACACGAGAAGCTACTGTACATGCATATCTAATTTATCTAATATGTGTTGGGATATTAACGTTTATTAACTTGCTGAATGTGATGAATATTACCAGTGCTTAGTTTCATGCTCAAATGCAATGCTCAATATTTGAGAAGGTCATATTGCTTTTAGATGTTTCTTTTTAAAAATAGTAATGATTATAATAATGCAACAGCGCTTTTTTTTCCCGTCATATTTGTTTAACATTAGACAAACTGGCTTTGAAAATGCTCTGTCGCTTTGAGAAATCACTTGATAATGTTGATGAAAATACAAAACACATCTGCCATAAGCGTAATAATGAGAACTTTACAGAATGTGAAATCTATAGTAAATTCTGTTTGCATCCGTTGTCCGTGTTTCATACACATCACAGAGCTCTCTCTTTCTCTCTCATGCTATAGCAAGTAACTTAAAGGGTTAGTTCTCTCCAAAATGAAAAATTTGTCATTAATTACTGACCCTCATGTTGTTCCAAACCTGTAAGACCTTCACTCATCTTCAGAACAGAAATGTAGATATTATTGATGAAATCAAAGAGCCATCTGACCCTCCATAGACAGCCATACAACTGAAATTATCGCAGATCCAACCTTGTAACTAAGTCAGTAAAAAAGTCCATGTGACATCAGTGGCTCAATTTCAGTTTTGCAACGCTACAAGGATACTTCATTTTAGGTTTCATTTGGGTTGAACTCATAAGTTTAGTGGCGTTTGCATCCTTTTATGCAGATACAAGTTGTAATGTTACGTCTATGTTACGTATGTGTCTATCCGAATCATTTCTTAGGAAGTGTTATAGAACAGACTCTTGAAACTGTTTGGGGGGCCTTTTATAACCCATAAGTTGTTCTTTTTTTTATTGGAACCTATTTAGAAAAAAAAACTTGTTCCTTGTTTTCATCCACCTCCAATCAACTTACTTTGAATGATTATATAAGGTGTTTAAATATGCAGTAGGGAGATAAGGAATTGTGGATGTGCACAATAGGGGAAAAAAGGTGTACTGGTTGTAGTTAGCAGTGTAGTTGTACTGTAGTGGAAAAGCCTTGATAGGACAGTTTGTTCTAGAATGTTTGTACTGTTCATAAAATAAAAGTTTAATTGTATGGACAGGTTTGCAACGATATAAAGGTAATCAAAGGGGGGGTTTTGGCAATAACTAACAGTCCTGTACTGCTTCAAGGTAAGCGGCAAAATATTATATGAATGGAGTAGAAAGTGCTTTTGGTGATTGTTTAGGTTTACTTCTGGATTGAGTTGTGTGTATCTTTACACACGCCGCCTTAGTTGTGTTTGATAGTACTACACAAATAATTTCTCTGATTTTTGTGTAATGAGTAGATAATGAGAAGATAATGATTTCGTGGCACACCTCAGAAAGCACAGGTGTTTTTGTGCCTCTTTCAGATTGGCTACAGTATTGTGAGACTAAACCAGGCCAGTAGAGATTTGCATGCCAAGGAACCTGAAGCAGCCGACACTTTTCTCTTTTCTCTGTAGTGCCATTGATGTTGATTGAAGAGTTGCACTCACTGGGTGTTCACAAAGAGTTCACAAAGGGCCTTTTTTGTCATGTTGACATTCACAGTCAGATTATTGTCATGAAACAGTCTAGTTAGAAGCTCTTGTTCATTCCCACATATAGTCATCTTGCTGTTACTAAAGATAATCCCAATTATTGTAGCATCTTCGTGAAGAAGTACAGCCTTGGACTGAGACATCAGCCTGGTAAAATTACACTCCTGTAATCATTTGCTTACCTTTCTCAATTCTTAGCTGAAAGGTTCTTTTAGTTAATTGGTTTTGTGAACCTGATAAACCAGTCTGATGATGATTTGTTCATAATTGCAAGATTTGGTTAATTTATCCTTTAAGTTTTTATTGCAAAACCCTTTTTTAATTTAAAGGAATAGTACACCCAAAAATGAAAATCACTCCGTATTTTACTCACTCCGAAGCGATCGTAAATGTATAGGACTTTCTTCTATATATCCACAAGTATTGCGACGTAAAACTAACCTATACGCCTTCGGGGGTTTATCGCATGTCCTTTGAAGCAGATTGATGGGTTTTTGTAAATTCTTAAAATTCTAATGTAAATAACTGACTGACTAAGCGCCGAATTCCGGCTTCTTGGCTGAGTTCTGACCTATGATGTAAGTTGCATCATACGTCGAGTCATAGTCATTCTCACGGAAAGTTAGTCAGTTATTTTAATTATATATGTATATATCTACAAAAAAAACATGATTCAATAATTCATCTCCCCCGTGTCTCTGCGTGTCACTGTAGTTTTGGAGAATATCCACTGAACGCACTACTTAAGCTGTTCTGTTTCAGCCGTGCCACAAGGAAGCATTGTTTTTGTTTAAATCAAGGCATAAAAATGCACAGAAAACGTACTGCAGCTGACAGAAGAGCGTATGTTTTTGCGTCCTGTGGATATTCTCCAAAATGGTGGCCATCTTTGAAATGTCTGCAGCTTTGTATTGGGAAACATCAAATTCTCCTAAACTGTTCTCTAAGCATGCAATAAATTTCATATTTGAAATCACCAATGAAATCTAACAACAGCTGTGTATTGTTGATTCTTTAGCTCAATTAGCAATCATAAAAAGCTTATTTCCCTGGCGAGATCAGCTGGTGCGAACGCGCAGTCCTAGGTGCACGTCTCAGAATGCTGCTGTTTCTATAACTACTTAAACTTCTAACGACAGATGAGGCGATGCACTGACTTTCCAGATCAGCTATTGGCTATTTTATTCAGAAGGCGGGGCTTCCTGCAATTGATTGATTCCTGTTATGTGTTGCATTTTTCCACATTTAAATCTGTACAAGTGACACACCTTGGGTTTTCTATAGTCTTTGGTGATTCTGAGAGACGCAGAGAAGATAAATTAGTAAAATTAGAAAACTATTTTTATTTTCTTTGTGTATAAAAAGTATTCTTGCCTCTTCGTAACATTCAGATTGATGGCAGATGGAGTATTCTGATGACTTTTTTTAATACTTTTCTAGACCTTGGTAGTGTCATTTACTTTGCAGTCAGTGGGACAGTCATAAACCTCCTATAAAAATGAACTTAAATTGTGTTTTGAAGACAAACAAAGCTCTTATGGGTTTGGAACGACTTGGGGGTAAGTGATTAGTGACAACATTTTTATTTTGGGGTAGAGAGTCCCTTTAAGCATTAAGTGACGTTCAAATCCAACATGGAACTGGGCCTTGTTTATAAAACATTTTGTCAAATGAAGGGAACAATCAAACATACTTTTTGAGACTCCACTGCTTTCCCAGAAAAACAAGCTGTATCCGCCGTCCATGTAATGCTGGGTCCTTTGGGAAGCTGATCAAGGTTGTCTTTCGCTTACAACCAACACCACACTTTGTTGGAGACATTCTTTTTTGAGGAAGTTATATGCAGCACTGTCGAAGGACAAATGTGGATGTAGAGCTGTGCGATACATAGAGCGTGAGAATCATGTGCATCTCGTCAGTAAACCCAGCTCCTTGAATAGTCGTAAAATGTCCATCACCTGCTTTCAGATAAAGCAGCATTTAATACACAAAGCCATTGATAATTGACTAGCTACGCAATATCGCATTCATAATCGCAGATGAATCACCTTCAGTTTTCTTGTATCTTGTGAACATTGATCTTGCTCTGTCAGTATTTTTCATTTTGTGTTCATCTTCAGCATCTCTGATCTGTATTACTGGCCGTTTGCATACATAACGGTATATACTTAATTTAAAAACGATGTAATATTTCTAGTTCCGAGTTCCAGCAAAGCACAGTGTCAGTGACTGGGAGTGATTGACGACTAATGTTATGTAATGTTGATTAGAGCGGCATAGCCGTTACTGCATCAGCTCACAGCAGGCACATACTGTGCATTAATTTGTTTTGCACAGAAATGAAAACAGGTTGCACCACAACAATTATTTACACAAATGTGCCCAAATATATTTTGAGTTGTGCAAATTAAGTTCCTGGAGCATATAAGCAATTTGTAGCCTAGGAAGCCTAGCCTACCCTACTAGTCTTTTAAAAATTGCTTGTGTTGTAAACCTCTTTTATTTATGTTTGATCACCAAAACGTGGATCCAGTATTTTTGTTAACTTCTTTTCTTTTAATTTGTATAGGCAATATTTAGTTGTTGTTAAACCCTGTGTGAGCTAGGTTAGTACATTTTTAGTTAATTAATGCAATATTCTGCACCAACAGCCTAATCATGAACCTTCACCATCTCCTTGCTGGCCAAATTACCTATTCTTAGTCCTTTGTTCAGTTCAGTTGAGTGCAATTAAAAGTGGAAGCATTCATTTATTCATACTTATCTAAAATCATAATTTTAAGGCATGATGTTAGTTTTTTTTAGGTTTTTTAAGTTGCACAGGTATGTGTAGTAATAGCTAACAGTACATTCAATGTATCAGTCAAAATTCTAGATTATTATTATATATTTTTTGTTATTATATTAAAACCTAATTTCTGATTAGTAATATGCATTGCTAAATGCAAACTGCATTTGGACAACATTAAAGGCAAGTTTCTCAATACTTAGATTTTTTCTTTCTTTTTTTTTTTGCACCTCAGATTACAGATTTTCAAATAGTTGCATCTCGGCCAAATATTGTCCAATTCTATCAAACTATACATCAATGGGAGGCTTATTTATTCAGCTTCAGATTTCCAGCCTAAATCTCAATTTCAAAACAATTGACCATTATGGCTGGTCTTGTTGACCAGGGTCACATTTGATGTGTTTAAAACTACCTGCTTTTCATTTATCTAGCCAATTTAATAATTGCTATAAATATGCATTTTTCACATCTGCTTTAAAAAAATAAAACTATTGTATAAAGTGTACTGATAGAAATTGCCATCTTCCTTCATAGCTAACTAACTTTTATTGATTAAATGCTGTTCTTTAGTCTGTCAATCTCCAGCATGTTTTTATTTTATATACATTTCAGTAAACCATTTTTCACCCCTCTTTAGGTGGAGAGAATATTAGGCAAACGTAAGAACAAAAAGGGCAAGACTGAGTACCTGGTCCACTGGAGAGGCTACGGTTCTGAGGGAGACACCTGGGAGCCGGAGAGTCACCTGTCCAGCTGTGTGGAGTTCATCCATGAATTTAATCGGCAACACATCGAGAAGCAGAAAGACGGGGCTTTACTCCGTTCCACGCGCAGCTCTCCCAGCACAGCCGGAGGCAACACTAGCATCAACGCCCGCAAACAAATCAGCCGGCCTCAGCAGTCCTCAGCGAGCCCTAACACAGCAAAGACCTCTCCACCCACCTCAAACACACCTTCCACAAAACGGCTTCAGCCAGCGCAGCCTTCACCGCACAACAGCGATGCGCAGCAGCAGAAGAGTAAGCGAGCGGCCGGCGTGAGCGCCACTGCCGTTTCGAGCACATTCACTGACACGGCTCCGACCGCAACGCCCACAGCTGCCCCTACTGTGAGTGCGCTGCGGCGTAGTATGGACCTGGCTAAGTCTGGCATCAAAATCCTAGTGCCAAAGAGCCCAATGAACAGCCGCACTGACACAGAGGAGTCTCCCAGTGAGGCGGCGCACAGTCTGGAGCAGGGAGGCCAAGAGCCCGATGCTGTGCCTCCTGAAGTGGCCTTGCTGGAGAAACCCGCCGGAGCTGTGCGCGTTCAAGGAGAGGAACGGGCCCGTATGGGCACGAGGCCCAGAACGCAGACAGCCCTTCCGCCACCGCAGATTCCCATTACCCCCGCTGCCGTCCGAACATTAAACGGGAAAGGTAGAGTCCTCTCAACTAACGCCGAGAACATTACAGTACATGCTTTTGAGGTTTAGTAGAGAATTTTGTTTGTTTCAGCTCGAAACATTTTAATGCATGGGTCACCAAGTTCGGTCCTGGATGGCCGGTGTCCTGCAGAGTTTAGCTCCAATCCTAATCAAACACACCTGAAGCTGCTAATCAAGGTCTTACTAGGTATACTTAAAACTTGTAGGCAGGTGTGTTGAGGCAGGATGGAGCTAAACTCTGCAAGACACCGGTCCTCTAGGATCAAGTTTGATGACCCGGATTTAATGGATTGCCTGTTTCTAGTCATGGAACTACACAATAAACCCTAATAAACAAGCACTCAGTGAATGAAAGCAAATTTGTCGCTGCAGAACATCAAGTGATTCGATTCAGGCATGTGTTATACTGAATATTTATGTCAAATTTTAAAATGTAGTGGTATGTCTTGCATATGCAGATGACTTGCGCTATTAATTTCAGGCCATGATGTTGTTTGACCGCACTAATTTGTATATATTATATTTATTCATTTTTGCTTTTTCGTAGGCGTGACTACTCTCATGGAGGCCTCGTCTGCAAATGGAACAGCCATTACTCAAAGTGGTGCGGCAGGAGGGATGAGCAGCTCAGGGCTCACAGGCAAAAGGCGCTTTGACGACCGCGCAACTTTCGACAAGCGTCTGCGCTTCAGTGTTCGTCAAACTGAGAGTGCTTACCGCTACAGGGACATTGTAGTTAAGAAACAAGATGGCTTTACACACATTCTGTTTTCTACAAAGACCTCCGAGAACAACTCACTGAATCCTGATGTGAGTACAAATATAATATTGATAATAATGTCATGTAATATTTCATGTTAGAGATGTTGATTTGACTTTTAAAATGCACAAAAATAGTTTGGACCAAACCTCCATCTCTGAATTAAGGATGGATGGTAGAAAAAAACAAAAACTGATGACATACAGCACATGTATAGTGTTCTTTACAGACTGCGTCACAGAAAGGCTATTTTGTTTCGACACGTCTTGTTACGTTCTGACGTAGACACAGTGTAACTAGGTTTCTATTACGTATGATATTACTCCTACTATGATATTGGTCATTCCCTCACCCCACTCTAAAGTGATAGAACATCACTCAAATGCTTTTCAGGTAATGAAAGAGGTTCAGAGTGCCATGGCCACAGCTGCAGCTGATGACAGTAAACTTGTTCTACTGAGTGCCGTGGGAAACGTCTTCTGCTTTGGCCTCGACTTCATCTATTTTATTAGGCGGCTCACGGACGACAGGAAAAAAGAAAGCATCAAAATGGCGGAGACAATCAGGTACAAAATGATGAGAATATAAATATTATGACAGCTATTTACCTCCATATTTCCGAAAATTGTTTTGTTATAGTAGCTATATATAAACCGATGTGTTGTTTGTTGTCTGCAGAACATTCGTCAACACATTTATTCAGTTCAAGAAGCCCATCATTGCTGCTGTGAATGGGCCTGCTATTGGGCTTGGAGCGTCTATCTTGCCTCTGTGTGATGTCATCTGGGCCAATGAGAAAGCTTGGTTCCAGACTCCTTACACAATCTTTGGCCAAACCCCAGACGCCTGCTCCTCTGTAACATTTCCTCTCATCATGGGAGTCGCTCCGGTGAGTACATAAAGGTTGCCTCTGCGTGAATAACTTTTGTGTAGTATGTATGGGGCTTAATGTTCTCCGGCGTGCAGCATATAGCTGCAAAAAAAATATCCCCTTCCTGTCCATGAGTTCACCTATAAATGGTATGTGAGCAGCACAGCTTTCACTCTCAACCAAACTAACATTACTAGCCAATCTGAATTGTTTGCACAAGACACACGCAGCGCTGATGAATGAATAAGCGACACAAAAAATGGCATTTTTGAAAAGATCCTGTTTGCACACAATCTCTTAAGTGTGTGTGTGTGTGTGTATGGGGTGTTTTGGATCATAATAAGCAAGGTTTAGAGCTAATCAAAGGATTTGTTAACCTAGGTTTTATTTTAAATCGAGGTGCATTGTCGATTCATTTTGTCAGTTTTCCATATCCTTTAGACTACCAAAAACACACTGTGACACAAGTAGCTCTTGCTGGTAAAAGAAAGAAAATTGTAAAATGTCAGGCATCTGTATAAACCACTACATAGAGAGGCTATTGAAAATGTATTTATAGCATCAGTTGAGTGATTTAGCTCATGACAAACTGGCAAGGCAAGATTTGTGGAGTGGCTACCTCTGCTTGTGACAGCGCCGACTTTTGGTCACCACCCTGCAGCTACCATGAAGTGGGCATGAGAAATGAGAAGTGTGGCAAAAGAGACTGGAGCTCATCTCATTATCACCACTGCTGTTAAATTATAAATATATTCTTTTCTTTGCCCAGCACCGAAATGCACCATGAGCATAAAGGATTTCTGCCAAGAAATGTAAAAGATCTTAATTATTCTAAATGTTTGATAGGTATATATTTAAGTATGCATTAAAACACATTTAGAAATATAGTAAGCATGTAATTACAAAGATAATATTAAGTAATGTCTTTGTATTTGTTCTGACCAACCTCTAAATTTCTTTGCTCCTCGCGCGTGTTTGAATCTTTCATTTCTTTCTAAAATGCTGGAAAGGATTGATGCAGCCTAGGTCCAGGATCATCTGTCTAATAATAGTCTATATGAGCAATTTCAATCTGGCTTCCATTCACACCATAGTGTTGAGACTGCATTAAGTTAAGATTTCCAATGACTTGATGGCAGCTGCTGATTCAGAACTTCTATCTATTCTTATTTAGCTTGACTTGAGTGCAGCATTTGAAACCATCTCCCACAGTATTCTGTCAAACAGTTTGGAGTATATTGGAATCATGGGAATTCAGAGGTTTTTGAGCTTAACAGGTTGTACTTAATTTGTACACCTGAAGCAGTGTTGGTACTGGGGTTCCACAGGGCTCAGTTTTAGGACCTCTCTCATTTATACATTTTCTACCTCTTGGTAATATTTTTTTCACACCTAACTTTACCAGTCCTCCAAACTCACCTCTACGAAAACTGTGTATCCTCTCAGATTGCGTAGCTGAGATTAGAGGCTTTTTTTTTTTGTTTTACGTCAGATCTTCTTAAACTAAATATTAGCAAGACAAAAATCAATATGGCCAAGTCAAAAAAAAAAAACCTGTTGCCTTAAGTCTACAAAAATGGTTCAATCTAAAAATAAAGTGGCAACATAATCTCTGCACAGGTAGTAAAGTAAATAGCGCTATCAGCCAATATGAGTAGAAAAATATGGGCATATCGATTATCTGGAAAAATCCAATATCATGCATCCCAAAAATTCTGATTTCTTTTTTTTTTTTTACTGTCAATGTAGGCTAATGAGATGCTCCTGAGTGCGAGGAAGTTGACAGCTCAGGAGGCTTGTGCCAAAGGACTCGTGTCCCAGGTTCTGTGGCCAGGGACCTTCACACAGGAAGTCATGGTTCGCATCAAGGAGCTAGTATCTTGTAATTCAGTTGTAAGTCATCTCTTCATTTTTGTTTTTTTTTTTCCCCTTTTTTCTTGTTACATTTTCTCAGTGCATACACATCCACACAATCCCCTCAACTTTTCATGTTGTTTTTTTTTTTCCTTTAATGGCTTTTCATTGTAACTCATGGGCATTTGATTCTCAGTCTTTTTTTAGGTAAACTTGGAAATGAGCTTTATCCTTATACACTATGCTTTAAATCCTGCTTAGACCCTTGAGGATTCTGAATCATTGGTTTGCAGTTGCGATAACAACAATTTGTGTACAAATTCACAGTGCATCCACATCCATAAGTCATGTGCCTTCTTTTCCTTTTCTTCCTTATTTTGTTCCCCTCATTTTATTTGTCATGCTGATGCCGCCGGAAACACTGAAGGTTCTGCGCGAGTCCAAAGCACTGGTGAGGAACATTAACCGAGCCGCCCTGGAGCAGGCCAACGAGAGGGAATGTGAGGCACTTAAGAGGGTCTGGGGCTCTCCTCAGGGCATGGACTCCATACTCAAATATCTACAGAAGAAAATCGATGAATTCTAAGTCAGTTAAATGTCCTATGGGTGTCAAAACCTCCATCCTCAAGTGCCTGATGTTATTTAAACAAGGTTTGTCAGTGGTTCCTTTTTTTTTTTTTTTTTTTTTTTTTTTAGTAGGATTTTCATGGAACAGTGGAAGACTGGCGTGGTCAAACCTCGCACTTCATCTTCGTCCAGGACGTATTTCATTTTCTTTAGATTGCAGAAAGCTGCGACTCATTCTGCTACACTTGATAATGACTTCAATGCAAAGTTTGTGATGAATCTTGCACTGCGCAGAAGGACAGAATGCCAATATATGTCAATTCCTGTCATCTTTCTGCTCAATTTCTGTTGTATCAAGTAATGAATTGCTTTTTGTCATAGAGGTTTATACAGATTTGGGCTACTTTTCGAAGCACCACCTATGCAGACCGATTGAGAAAAGATGGATAATAGTGTAATTTAAGAAAGGGATGCATGAGACTTGAGTTGAATTTTGCTCATTTTGGATATCGTTACACTAACAGATTGTAATTAGTATCAAGTCTTTAGCAGTCTTTTCTTCAGTAGGTACTTTTTATTCAGCAAACAGAAAGCCTTGATCATCGTGAATATTCAAGCAAATCCTGCCGGCATTTACATCAGCCAGCCCTTTAAAGTCACTTTTATGAATTGATGGTTATATCAAGAAAAACAGACACTGGCGATAACAAAAAATGACACCAGTGCTTAAAGATCTAGCATCAGTGCTGTTACACAGACTACTAATTGAATTTCTGATTTACATAACGATCAAGTCAACAAAATGAATACTTATGGATTTGCAAGGCTCTGGCTTAGTAGGAAATCAGTTATTTGTATCAAAGTTAACATTTAAAGTTTTCTGCTTAGAGTTTCATACAAACTGTTTGCTTTGGAGTAACATACCACCAAATAATTTTGATGTAAATGTTTTTGACACAGTATCTCTAATTTAATAACTTATGATATTATGAAATTGAATGAGGTATGTTCCTCACAAGTCAATAAAGGATGCTGGTGTTTTTAAATCTGCATCCTTCTTTTTCTGCTGGTTCAAACGGACTTGGACTGCTGTATCATCAGAAGAGCCCTTGAGATAAACAACCATCTCTAAGGGGAGATCCTACTGAAATCCATCCAAACATCTGTAATGACTGGCTAGTATGCACTGTTATTAAATGGAACGGATTTCTTATTACAATTTTTTTATAACATGGGTGGGGATGGAGTCAGAAAATGCGTTGTGAGACTGTCCACATAAAAATTGCATAAAATGTGACTTTGCAAAATTATCTTTTTCTTAGTGCTAAAGTCCTACCTCTCAAAAACCATATTTTTTTTTTTTTTTAAGCAGTGAAGCTTCCTTTTTTCAAAATCTCATGCTAAAGCATGTTTCTGGTACAGATATCTATGCACTATTCCTTATTCAGCTCCAAACCTTTGCTTACAATTGGTATGTTTGACAAATACTTTACAGGAAAAAAAATAATCCGCTCGGCCCCAGCGATTAAAATGTGTAACTTATGTATGTTATTATTAATTGTATTCAGTATTTATTGACCATAGTTCGCTGAAGTGGTTCCTTAACATGGATCAATTAACAGATGGTTGTGTATGTTTTTCCTTTCCCAAATGGTTTTGTAAAATTAATTCTTGTTTACGAAATTATATTTATGATTGTGGAAATAGAATTGTTTGGATTATTTCTCTTATACCTATTGAATGCTTTTTTTAGTTCTTACTTTAATTGGAGATTTTTACAAAACAGGTTATATTTGATTATGAAGTGCATTGTGACATTAATAATGTCTTATACCTTTTAACTTGTGGTATGTAAACTGCTTCGTTGACTGTCAAAGAAACTTTGATCCGTGATAATTAACATTCGATATCTGTTATTAACCCTGAAAGACAAAACCAGAAACGCGTCTTTATTTTCTTAATGCAGCTTTGCGATATCTAAAATGTTTTTCGTTTTTGTAAATTTGAGACTTTGAGCTCAGCCCTCTCTCCATTATGGATGTCTTTTGAATTCTGTATACAGGGTGTTGTAGTTTGATGTAAAACATTGCTGACTCTATTCCTGGGGAAAATAACTTTGTTCCAGTCACTTCACTGACAAAAGTATATCTATTATCAGCATTTTCTGACTTTCAGCATAGCTGTACATAATGTGATCTGCCTTTAGTTTCAAATGCTGGTCATATATATATATATAAAAAAATGGCAAGGCTTATTTCTTATAGTTGATATACTAAATAATGCTATAAATTGTACAATCTGTAAAGATTATTTTTAGGTTTCTGAACATGTAACAGCTGTGAAAATGACTGGTCCAAATAAATTGATATTATATACTTTTTTTTTTTACTTACTGTTGTCCTCTTATAATTTAATAAAAAAACACTTGAAACAACAGTGCACATTTTATATTTATATTTGTGTTTTACATAAAAAAAAAGACGAAAAAAAAAAAAAAAAAAAGTCCACTGTTCTAGGGTGGGCAGCCATCTTGAGCACCGGTAGCCATGAGTAACCAGTAGTCCTGATTCTTAAAACAAACAAAATTGTAGAAGTTTTCACCCCCTTTGAGGAATCCATGTTCTGTGGTTCCCCAAGACACGGGACTATCCATAAATCCATGCACAGTGAGGGAAATCCATGGTGTAAACTTCGGCTCAATGAAATACTGCCTGGATGATTCAGGGTAGAGAAATAAACAGCTTGTCAAAAGTACATTTTACTATGCTACCCTAAAGAGTATATGTGTCATGGAAAAATAACAATATATTTAAGTATAATACTTGCAAATACCCAGTTTTCAGACACTCTTTTGCAATTAAATGTATTATTTCAAAATGTGAAGAAAATTGCTGATAGGAGGCTTTTATATACAGAGTTCTAGCATTAATCTCTATATGGCGCAGTCCGATAGATTTACTCATTACGATTGGTTCTCTTGTATCAGTAGCCAATGAGCTCACTCAACACTGAAATACTTGGCTAATGCCTGCGCATTAAACCCTCCACCTTCCCCAGCTCCACCTGTATAGTTCTGCGTCTGGGTTATTCAAGTTATATAGGTACAGCAGCTGTATAACTAAATGCCCACAGCTGTAGTGCTGGGTACATTTCGATACCTAAGGGGTTAATCTCATCGACGTGCGATTTCCGTGACCGGAAATGGCACGACGCAGATTGCCACCCACGAGGGCGATGCACGGATCAGTCTGTGTAAACTAGGCGTTTTCTACGGGAAACCAAACCCAAATGCAGGACGAAACAGCGCAGTATTAAAAGGAGTTTGCATTTTAGTGCATTCAATGAATGATTTTAAATAAAATCTTGTTTAACGCACTAGTGTTAAAACTGGAATCAATTATTTTATATGTGCTTTAAGGCACATAGTCCTCTCTCAAATTACAAGACAGAACTTGCTTACTTATAGTTGTCTTTGCATAATTAATTGGAATACAGTAGGTGACAGTAATGCTGGGCTCTCACCTGAGTTCCTGCAGCAGCACAAACACATTCTCAGGTGAGATGAAGCCAGTGACGGTGAACAGCAGGGCCTGACTGACAGAGCTCTGGGGCTCTGGACACGCATATGTTGACACGAAACTATCAGCAGCATTTTCACTGAAAACATTGAGAAATACAGTCAAACTCTCCCAGAAATCCAAAGGCAGTTTCAGTTGTCCCTGTGCCATAATCAAGTATTAATTGTACAACAATATAAATGGAACCAATTCGTGTATTTAGCAGATGACAATCATGTAAGAGCACTGCATGATACAGCTTTAGTGAATTTAACACTTCATCTCACTTACCAGCTGATGTCTAGGTTAACCGCTCCAAGCCACTCCAAGAAGTGATGTGGGTCACATGACAGTGTCTTTCCCTGTATATCTGATGGGTAAAGTGTGGGACATGGCATATTTTTCAGGGTGTGATGGCTTAAAGCAGGCTTGTGCTCCTCGTAAGAGTACTGGGACAACAGCTTGTTCAGAGTCAGATCTTCATCTGAACCTGAAAAATTCAGAAATACAAAAGGCTAAGGCAATTTAAAAATGTGTTTGTTGAAGTCAGCGATGATAACGATGGATTACTTAAGACAAACCTGTCTTGTATTTAGTTAAAAGAAAGTCATATTTGAGTGGTAGTCTGTCCTTCAAGCTTGAGAGAACCCGCTGGTATCGTTTAGTGCCTGGGTTCAAGCTTTTATCAGTGAGATCCAGAGTCACCACTGCAAAACATAGAATTATTATAATAACATTAGTACGGTCACAGAAAATTGTATGCTTGTTCATATAAAACATGTCATACATAAAAAGATAGTGAGAATAAAATAGATTTACCAAATCTCATGGCTTTTTTGTGATTGTATAGAGATGGGCGTCCCTCCAAGCCAAGCTGTTCATACGTGTCTTTATCGAGAGACAAAATTAACTGACCTTAAAAAAAAAAAAAAAAAAAAAAAAAAAGTTTAAAATGAATATTTCATGTCTATTACTCCATGTCTATATCCTAATGTGCTTGTCACAATTAACCCTTAATATATATTGGCATATACAGGCATTCTACATTAATCCAACTAGCAAGTATGTTCATTTTAATACATTAAACCAGTACATTTAAAATAAAATGCAATACACCACATAACTTTTGAACTTACAAAATACAATGATTAATTTAAAATAAATTAACCAAACACTTATCCATGCAAGCCTCTTGCTTACCGCTGGAAAGAAGAGCAATGGCATTATCTTCATCAATTCTGGTGTTGTAGGAAAGCGCGTAGAAGTTTCCTGTGTGAAAAGATAAAAATTTAAATGATTCAATACAACCGAAACAAAAAAAAAAAAAAACAAGCAAATATGATACCGATGTATAATGGCCTCCTACCCTTCTTGACAAGCGACTCGAGGAACGTTTCTTCCAGCAGTTGATAAACCGGCAGATCCCGCACTAGATAGTAAGGGCTGAAGCTGTGGAGGACACCTCTGATGTTCTCAGGAAGGGTCCCGCATTCAGGTATGAGCACTGAGATCTACCGGGACAGAGGCATCCAAACACAGTCTAACCTCAGTCAAATAATATGTTGAGCACACGTTAATTATATAATATGTTATCATATTATATGTTATAATAACGTACGTGATTAAACTCACCTTGTAATTAAAGCTGTGCTTCGACACGTGGATGTCATGCCGAGACTTTTCATGCAAGAAGTTTGATTTCTCGCATACCAACAGGCTTCTCGGGCACTTTTCCAGCTCTGGAGACATTTTGATATCTGTGCGCAATGTCTACATTTTTATGACACCACCCTGGCAAAAAAAAGAAACAAGCCGACTGTGCTCCCAGGTTATGCGGCTTTATGTTTAGAAACCGCTACCAACTTCTGTCGCAAACATTTGACGTCAGTTCCTGCTCGCGGGCAGGCTCGTAAACCTGATAGGAATATTATTTGCAAATGTGTGCCCTTTGAGAACTTTAAATCGTTAGTGCCTTTTTTGTATATACATTTGTTATTCTCTTCAATAAAAATAAATAGTTAAAAAGTTAATTAAAGCAAATGTGTGGTTATTCCGATTTATTATTTTATAAACAACGAATAAGTGTATATTAGTATAACTGATACTATAACTACAAACGATATTACACCTACAAATAAAATAAAATAAAACTAGAATGACTTATAAAAACTTAAATGATCCTGCGCCGTAATGGTTAGCTAAAATACCCTAAAGTGTGGCCGGATTTGTGAAATAACAGTTATTTATAGTCTCTGTATGGAAAACCACGGCGCCAAATTACCCAAATTACCTCTTTCAAAATCCTAAGTAATTGTTAGGGGACTTAAATCATAATTTGGAACCAATCCAAAAGAATCCTCTAAAATTAAAGGGACAGTTCAAACTAAAATTGTCCTCATTTGTTGTTCTAAACCCGAGTTTCTATTTTCTGTTGAACACAAACGAATATATTTTATAGAAGGCTGGTAACCAGTTTAAGGTAGATATTGACTTCCGTATTATTTTCCCCCAAATGATAAGTTTCCAGCATTCTTCAAAATATCTTCAACAGAACAGAGAAACTCATACAGGCTTGTAGATTGGAATAAACCGGTGATGAAATGATGTAAAAAAAAAATGACCTATTCCTTTAAAACAAGATGCTAGCTGAAATTCTGGAAGGGAAAACAACTTCAACATAATAATAATAATAATAATAATGTCCTTAACTATTAAACTGACTGTACTCTGTTTTCATAAAGGGTGTAAACAGACCCACATGCAGAAAAATGTGCTCCCTGTCATGTGCGCACAAGCACTCTGCAGTACGTCATACTGTTTCTGCACTAGACAATGATTGACAGAGCAGATAACATACATTGGAAGACTAAATGTGACTTTAAAGATTGGATGTTCTTTACAATTCTTTATTATCACATCATCAAATTTAGTTTTAGTGTAACTAGGGAACAAATTATAAATTTCTTGGGGCTACTCTAAATATATATGACTTAAATTACAGATGAAAAATCTTATCAGATGTAAAAAAATAGCTTAAATTTAAATAATCTTTGTTTTTTAATTATTAATATTAAATAACTATGATTATGTCCTCAAAGGCTTAGGCTGTTTTCCGGCTTTTAAACGTTTTTTTTTTTTCCCCGCTGATTAGACATCACAAATTTGTTTGCAAAGACAAGTGACGTTGCTGTGACGCAACTCATGTGCACATAATATTTGTCGAGCATCGTTCTTACGCAACGACTGCAGCTCCAGTTCCTATATTTAAAAGATCGTCCGCTCCTCATTTACTAGCTGGACAATATGATGAAAACCCATGGACACAGAGCAGTCAGAGGACACTCAAACTTCAGATGAGACCGAGCGTCTGTCTAAAGCAGCATCATCACCTAATTCACCAAACACCGACAGGCAAAGAGCCAAATCTCTGCCTGCAGATCTACACCAGCATGAATCTTCCTCACACAAGGAACATCCAGCCCGCGGAAAGAGAGTCCAGTTTGCGGACACGATGGGGTTGAACCTGGCAAGCGTCAGACATTTTGACATCTCTGACGAAACATCTGGACTCCGGAATCGACCTCAAAACCAGCAACTGATTTCAGCGCGTTTAGCGCCAGCCTTTGAAATGCCTGTGAGCTCGCTGGAGTTCGATATGAAGTCCCGCCGCCTGGGAGTCGCACTGGAGTGCGTCACAATAACCGCTTCTGAAGTGAAGGGTGTGATCAGAGCGATGCAGAGCAACCCAAGTGAGGTTGGGGTTAGGTATACTTTGAATAACTGGCTGACATTTACGGACGTGCAAGCTGCGTTAAGACTGAATGAAGAAAAGGGGATGGAGTGGGGAAAGTTTGACTTCATTTTGTACATGCCTTTCTGTTTAGACAAAGATTCATCGGTGCATTTCGCAGTGTATTGTCAAACCGAAGAGGGGAAATACTGGGACAATAATGACGGACAGAACTACACTTTAAGGACTCAAACTACTTGATAACCCAAGGATTTAGTATCTGACTACTTACAAGCTGAAATTTAATTCAATAAAATGAACCTGACTTGTAGTTGCATGCTCAATTGTCTTAGTCATTTAAACAAAGGCCTACCGTCACATCATGTTTAGCATTTCCATTAGTATGTATTACAGAGCTTCAAAACAAACTTAAGAGTTGCTCAAATGTAGGTAAGCTGTTTGTGTATGTTTTTTCTATTTATAGTGATTATCATATTCTAGCCATTCATTAGATCTTATTTATTTTCTACAAAATGTAACATAAACATACATTTACAATACACTCTAATATACAATTTTACAAACATGGATAAACAGGTTTGTCATTAACAAACCACCAGACATTTATAAATGAGGCTCTTTTTCAACAATTAGCTTCTGGGCAGAATACAGATGGCCAATGGAAACCTGTAAGACAAGGATAAATGATACGGTTTTAGATGTAGGACATTAAACGCAATTTTCATTATTAGCAACTCTAAATGTTATTGCAAGTTCGTTGGCCACGAAAATCATAGTGAGATTTTAAAGAAAGCTGGCGTTGCTTGCCTGTCTCTTGATGACCGCCAGATTCTCTCTAGCTTGATTTATGAGCATATCCAGAGTTTTGGGGTTGTCCACATGAAGGTTCTCCCTGAAGCCATCTTTCACTCTGCGAAGTGCGTATGTTCTGAAAGCAAACGGTATTTCTATAGTAAACAACGAGTAAACGGCAAATGACAGTTGAAATGATAAATATAAAACGAAAGGCGCGTGTCGTTTACATATATAAGCACTTCGCGTTTAAATTAGACTGCTAGTTTTACAGTGGCTGATATAGCCTACGCACCTAGACCAAGACAGCGAGCTCAAATACATATATAATTTGAATAATTTATACACAGCGAATAATAATAAAAAAAAGCTTACCTGTAACTATACGAGGGGAATTTTTTACTCTCTTTCATAAGCATCCTGTAGAGAGAGATCACCTGAGCCCTGCTGCACGACGCCATGTTGGATTCAGTGCGGTTCTTCTCGCGTTGCGTTGGGTCGCGTGTGATACATCGCCCTCTAGCGTCAGGATCCGCTGAGCAGATGGCCGCGGAATATAAAGCACGACGTGCATTCCTACAATAAAGAGGCAAATGCCATCTTAGCAGCCTACTAGTACATTTCGGGACATTTCTGCAAATTGATTACCCATTGTAGTGTTTCGTTCTTCCAGGTTTTATGCTAAAATGGATTTGCAAGTCACTGGAGGCGCTCTCTTAATTTTTCCATTTCTTTTATGAGCGCTATACAGGAAGAGTTAGCATCACATTAGGAGAAATTCATGTCCACAGTAGTGTTGTGCCTGGGGAGACCACAGAAGATCCCTGGGGCCGCATCATGGCCGACTGTTGGCATATGGGGCCTCTTTCAATGACTGGATCATCATCACACACACAAAAAAAAACATAACAGACCTCAGAGACCACTGGGTCTAACATACAGTAGGACATACATTACAATTCTGTCATCTTTTACTCACCCTTGTAGTTCCAAATCTGTGTGAATTTCTTTGTTCTGGCGAACACAAAGGAAGATGTTCCGATAAAAGTTTGCAACCGTGCTGTTTTGGGTCACCATTGACCTCCATAGTAAGAAAAAATACTATGGAAGTCACTGGTGACCCAAAACAATTCAAAAAGCAAATAGATTGTATTCAGTGCGAGTCAGGAAAATATGAACCAAAAGTGCTATATACTATTATTTTTAAATTTAATTTAAAAAAATTACAGCAAATACATCTGAAGGATTCGGCTACCATCTCCAAAATTCATGTTTGTTTGATGAATGGTGATACACAATAGTTGAATGAATCACTATAATTTTCAGAATTCATATTTGTCATGAACAATAAGGGAAATAACCCCCCGCCATCTACAGGATTCATGTTTGTTTGATTGTTTTAGAATTAGTAATGTACAAAAAGGAAATAAATGGCAATCATTTCCAAAATGCATGTTTGTTTGTTTGTTTGTTTGTTTTTGTAATTAATAGTGCACGATAAAGGAGTTCAACTCTGCCATCTCCAGAATGAATGCTTTGTCATCAGTAGTGCGCAAAAAAAAAAAAGCTTTTATTTATTTATTTGCAAAATTTACCGTAGCACTTACGCTCCCAACTTTATCATTGAGATGAAAAGCCAGCCGGAGAACCCGAGTAACCTCGGCTTCCTGAAGTATGCCCGCAGCTACCGCACAAAATGAAATTCATTACAAATGTTAACATCTTCACAAGCATTGAGCTGAACCATTGAAAGTCTCTGTCTCTCATCCTTGACTCGCTGCATTCAAACATGTCACCCGTGTTTATTATTCATCCTCTGCTAGGCTGCTTCCATTTTCACAGGGTCCACATAAGATCTACCACAACCTCCTGCATTATTAACAACCAGAAAGAGAGCCTGGACTCTTTCCGTCTGTAGCCCACAGAAAAGCAGATATGACAATGCAATGGCCGTCTATGTGACGGTGAGTCAGTATTTTGCATTTAAAGAGGTTTTGATTCATTAAAGACATGATTCTATATGCATAAAGTCACGATTTATATGATATGCAGACTTCAAGTGCATTTACACTGGTAATAATCTTCAGAGGTACCAGAGCTAGGCAAGACGCTGCACATTATATCATATTCTTGCTCTAGACTTCCATCATCTGCTCTGACAACACCTTATATATTTCACATAATGATATTCACCGGAGGCTTTACCGTGGCTTATAAACTTTTATGACATTTACAGTTAAACATCTAGTCTCACCAACAGTTATCAACTGGATTTTCAAGGTAAAGGTAAAGGTTTAACTATATTTAAAGACTGGGAATATGGTCAAGTATGTTTAGTTAATATTTCTAAGAATGCCATACAACCAAAGGAATTGTTTTATTCAGAAATATTCAGATAGTTAATTCTACAAGCATTTGCAAAGAATGGTACGTCAAAATAAACATGACATTTTCAAGCGGTATTTTCTTGTAAAACACACAACTGTAATTTTTGGCGCAAGTAGAGATTTTATATACAAGCTTATCATTTTCACCTGCAATGATCTCTAGTGAAATCTAGCTCTGCTGCCAAAACGTGCAAAGCGTTCGTGTCAAACGGAGTGGTTTATTGTGTTCGGGACGCCGTCTTGAGTATGGAGGAGTCGCTAAATTATTAAACACTTACGAGTCACTTATAGTTTCTGCTCTGGATCTTGGATCTTATATACAATTCAGAGACCAATTTGTTAGTGATGCAGTCGGCGTTGATTGAATAAAGCGAATTGCGTTTCGTTTTTCACTCACGGATCCCACGGTACAGTCTTCTCCCAGGGTGACTGAATTAGATTCACTTTTATTTTGCTCGCGTCGGATTATGTAGCAAACAGAAAGACAGATGCGTTTGAGTCGATGAATGCTCAATCCCTTCGGGGAATGCTTAGACCTTCAGCGCAGCACGTGTTAATAACCAGGTTGTGGCCACGGTCCCATTTCAAGGGCTCATATTCACAATAAAAAGAGCATCTGGGCTTCTCCTGCCATTAATATTCCACCAGAGATGTGCCCCCCTCCTCCCTCCATTTTAATATGTATTGTGTGTGTCTTGCTTTAGACAGATGTTCAGGGTTTTTTTCTATCATTAAAGAGGAAAAAATTGCTAGGGGCTTTGTAAGGTAAAATGAGCATGCAACGCCACGTGGAAAATCTATGGAATTACTTGCAATCAGCTGTTCATTTTATTTAAAGCAACTCTACGCGTTGGGGCCATTGAAACGATTTAGATGATCAAGAATTGCAAAACACAGCAAATCGTTTGCGCTGCTGTACTTTATGAAGAAGTGAAAAAAAGGGAAAAAGGCAGGGTCTTTTATTCAAATATTTGATTTATTTGAGTCATGTTTGTTTGAGTTTCAGCAAAAGATAAGACACTTTTCTAAAGTTTGGCCAAATGCCTTTTTAGTTTATAAGTATACATTTACAAGTAAACGTCGTTATCTTATACTGTATTAAAATAAACAGTTTTTTTGGGCAGATCTGTGATGTTAAATATGTGCTATCAGAAAATAACATGTATTTAAAGTGTGCTATTAATAATAATAATAAAACTAGGTCCTCATTGCAGAATTATTGAGTTTTTACCTAATATAATATGTGAATAATATGTTTTCATATAATACAGTATTATATATTATAATATAATATCTTAAATCATTTTCAAATTTTGGTAAGCCATTTTTAGAGTTACTTGTGAGTTCTTCCAAAGGTCAACGAGCGCCAATAAGTCCTATTATTTAGCATAATCATCATCATATCACGTGAATCCAAACATTTACAGAAACAGGGATGCGTGTTATCCGTTCTGTAACTTGTTTCGGGTCAGATCTTCAGATTTATTACTCAAAAGCAAACCAAGCCACCAGTGCGGTAAAACACATCATCAGTATCTTCAGTTCCATTGGTAATAATACTCTGGATACTCCATTATCCCCGGAGCATAATTCAAACAAGCTTCCCTGATAGTTCAAGCTCCGGGACTGCAGCTTCAATTTCTCCCAGAGGTCTGTTGCTCCTTCTTGACAATCCGCGATTGCGGTGGAGGCACACGAGTGGAAGTCATTCCAATATCTGCATGAGGACGAACATAAAGTGCACAATCTGTTTTAGTCCCGGCGCACGGAATACGTTTCAGTATTGTGAGTCTGAGTCACGGATGGCACGAGTTCAACTCATGGGTACGTGAATATGAGAAAGACCACCAGACATTCTTCCAGAAACGATTGCAGACGGTGTGTACTTACGAGCAGATGGTCTGTAGGTTTTCGCTGTCATCCAGCTCTTGGGGATAGCTCACCATGTTTTCTCCAAGGCTGAGCAGGCAGTCAGAGAAACCTTTAAATACGTTTTCGCATGTTCCTCCAGCACATGCTGCCTGCAACAGTGAAACTGAAACACACAGCAGAACAAATTCAACACTTTAAAAAGTGCTTGAGCGTTTCATATTATCCTCAATGTACAATTTACAACCCGAAATGCCCAAATCGACTAAACGGTGCCCTTCACAGTCAACAGATAAGCTAAATATTACATTAATAAATACGTATTTGAGGGCAAGGTCTCAAAATAGAAGTTTTTTGGAAATCTGATCGTCACAACAAAACAAATATCAATATTCTGCATCCGTCTGAAGTCAATGACTCACCCAATTCCAGTGTGAAAAGTATCGAGTTGTATTTGTCGGTCCAAGTCGGTCCCATCCTACGCCTGACAGAAGCAGCGCTCCGTGGAGGATGTCTGCGCTCTACTCCCTTTCCCCAGCGAACCGCTGCATTTCACGAGGAACGAAACAACTTCTGTCACGGATTTCCCACAGCCGCCCGAGATGAAGCGGACCGCGGAGAGTCACCTACGCTCTCGCTCCTCCTTTACTTTCTTGCGCCGTGATGACGTCAGCGTGCACCTGACTGACAAAACCTCGCGTTATGACGTCACGCCTTGTATTGCGTTCTGCCTGTTTGTCGGGATCTGTGTAAAAGTAAAAGTAAATAAATAAATAAAAAATATATATATATATATATATATATATATATATATATATATATATATATATATATATATATATATATATATATATTTAGAACGTTCGAAATCGTAAGGTTTTTTTAATATGTGAAAGATATAATTTAAAAGCCCTACGTTTAAGATGAACGTACAAGGTCATGTTTTATTCGGCGCTCTTGCAGCTTACGCGGACGTATAAATGGGTACCAGAGTTAGAGGTGAGCGATTTTGTCAGTAATAGAAACCAAATGTGCCTTAAGCGCCCCCAAGCGATCAGTAGCCCAGCCTTTTGAGCTATTTGAAAAAAATAATAATGCACAATAATAATGCACATTTGCACAATACATTTATATTGTAATATATATATATATATATATATATATATATATATATATATATATATATATATATATATATATATATATATATATATATATATATATATATATATATATATATATATATACTTGTATAAAAACATATCTCATAATACCAACACTGTTGATTTCAATTAGATAACTTAATGGGTTTTAATGAAAAGCAAGGTGACTTGAATTTACTTCTAATACCGAATAATAACTCTGTTTATTACAGTAACTAACTGGGACCTTCTATGCCTTCTAGATCTGGAGAGGTCATCTCATCCCAAGGGTCCAATTTTATCTTAAACTATTAAGTGTAAACTATTGCATCTATTTATATTGATGTGTCCACCAATCAGAAAGCTTTTAAGTCCAACATATAATTGTCATAGATCACTATATTATCAGTTAACCTCAAAACTGTCCGACTAAATCTCACGAAGGTTGACATTCATACGATATTGCAAAGTACGAAAAGCGTTGTTAGGAATAGGAGTCTAGTTCCAATCATTCTGTCCTTTTGTAAAATAAAACATTGACCTTTCTCACAAACTGCAAGAAGGTTGGCTCAAGGGGATCCAGCTTGAGTCTGAACAGGACAAAATCCCATGTTCCTTCTCCACTCCCTACTTTCCTGCCTCCGCATTACACAATACAAAAAACTATTATGAAGTACACTACCTGTAAAATAGCAGCCTACCTGTCCACCTGTAGCAATAGAACCAAAAATAAAATATAAGGCAAGAGTCCATTTTTTATTATTTTAGACCGTGACCACTAAGCAGTAAGCTACATACAATTTGCCATCAGATGGCGCTGTTGTCAAATTAAGGCATACTGTGTGTAAAGCCATTGGAGGCATGTGTTTCTTCAACACATGCTCATACACAGATATTTCAAATAATAGTAACACCCATACGTGCATAAACACACGCTCATAAGCATTACAACACAACTGTACCCGATAGCCGTATCACCTTGAACTCCCAACATTATTTTAAACTGTGCTCAATCTCGCTGCTTTCTGTCTTTTTCGTGCATTCCATCCTATTCAAACCGAAAGCTTTACATTTAATCAAAGTTTTTGTTTGGTTTTTGTACAAAAAAGAAAAAAAAAGAAAAGAAACAGGAAATAAAAACCGAAAAATGTAAAAGGAAAAGAAACTTTTTATTGAATCGTGCTAATACAAAGAAACATGGGACTTTGTGCAGGATGGAGAACACTATGTAGGCCAGAGGCAATTATCCAGGTCACTGTGGGTCAGAAACATTGCTTAGTATACCAACACAAGGTCACTCTCATGTGATTACATAAGGCGATGAGGAGACTGCTCTCTAGTGGCAGAACAAGCACAAACACAGGCTCAACACTGCTGCCTCGACGCCTCAGGTATAACCCTGATCCCAGTAAAAGATATTTAAAACACCAAGTTAAGTGTTTGAGACACAACTATACATCAGCCCAATGCTCTGGCCTATATCAGCTAACTAGCCTATACGAATGTCACGTGATGATGACTGAAGTTATGATGATGACTGCTAAATATCACATATATAACTTGACTTATTTTTAAATCAGATCGTTTTCTCTCAAATTAAACAAAACACGCAGCACGCTGCTGGGGGAAAAAAAACAGCCTAGCCTTAGCTCGACTTAAGGCGCGAATTTGTACATTTGTAACCGAATGCATCTTTAAGGTTGACATTTTGTGACTGCAGACGCGTAACATGTCCACGCTGAACACTAAAAACGCCATTAATCAAAACACGAGCTATGCCATATGGCTCATGAGGACTTTTTTTTGCACGCCGAGTTACATTCGGAGCCACGTTTTGCACAGGGCTGCTGTCGAAAAATTCACAGAAAGGCGGGAGATACGTGCAATTACTTCGTCTTCGTCTTGACATTTAACTCCTCGTTTCTCTCTGAGGCTATTAAACGCCCTTTCACAATATTTTTTTGAGCTGACGGATGCCCCATTATAGTAGCAGTGATGATCAACAGGTGTTTGTCTCGTGATAGCAAGAAGGCGCCAAAGAGCGGCGCGTGTTGCATCATCAGTATCCCGTCACTTTACATTTTCATACCGTTTTATAGTTTATGTCGTCTTCCAGTTTATATCGCCCACGCGACATAAAACAGCCTGGCAACCGCGTTACGGTTTAAACGATATTTTTGCCTACATTTTTATAAGTATGCGTTGCCACAAAGTTGGTTTGCGCCTACGAAACGCTTTACGTAGACGCTTATCGCTACACCAAACTATCTATCTATCTGTGAATAATCGATGGGATGAGGCTGAAGGAGTGAAGTTGTCCACCCCTCCCGTAGAGATGCTCACAGCTGAACTCCAGTGGCAGCCTCAGTAACACACGTCCCCTTGGAGACTAGAGCAACACGTGATGCGTCTACTTATCACGTTCACTGAGCAGCGCTCAGGAACACACTTTGAGGAAAAAGTGACTTTTCTGACCCTCATTCGTCGCAAGTGTCGATGGCCGTCATTCCTTTAGGGAGCTAACACGGCGGGCGACGCGAAGTATCCAGTTGGCGAACTTTGCACATCCTCAAATGCGCCATTTTGATCGCTCTCCGGAACAAGTTTGCAGTTTTTTTTTTTCTCGAAGTCCCATCATCTCTTTTCACCATCACCATGTCTCGGCGCAGTCAGCCCAACCCCGACAAAGTCAAGCGTAAGTACGGAGCACACTTTTCTACTTTTTGCTGTTGTTGTTGTTGTTGTTTGTTGTTTACGTTCTCCATCCACCCGACGGCAAACTTTGGTGGATGGATACTTTGTTGGAAGTTTTATAAACTTGGAAGGCCGAAGATGTTGAGATGATGTCCGATCTTTTTTTCCCCCCCTGGCCCGGGTTTTTTTTGCTTCCTCGTTTCATTCTCGCATCCAAACGTTGAACGCCTGACTACAGGAATTCGCTCGCGTCTAACCAGCGCACATGCATTCATACCTGAGTTAACTTTAGCGCTTTAAATAACCGCACGGTCAAGGGCACCGATGTGGCTTTGGCTCCCGTTTGTCAAAAAGGACGTTTAGCACGTATATTGTCATCAGAAGCGAGTATTTTACAGTGAACCGAAGAAGCATCCACATCTGAACTTTGATCGAGGCTAACGCGTGGGGGGTTGGACACGCTTCCCTTTATATTGTGACCTTGTCGGGACATGTTGCATTTACGTTTTATACGTGCTTTCGACTTTTCCTCGCCACCGACAAGTTATCGCCGTCCGCCGAACCGCCCTTATTTCGCCAGGCACGCTTTGCAAACTTAACGTTCGGGAATGTCAAAAGTTTTAAAGGAGGAAGTTCGCCGTCGTCGTGACTGTCTTTGGGTTGGGTTTTGCCGCACGAGACGAACGCCGATCAGTCATACGAGGGAAAAAGTCGGGTTTTATGTTCGAAGCGAGCGGCCACATCGACGATACAGCTGAAACCGTCTCGGTTCGGGATGACTAATTGCTCGGATGCATCATATTGTTCGCGCACGGGTGTTTTGCGTGCTTGCGCCCTCCTCCCATCATCCTCTGTTCGTTCTCGCGTCTCTTTGGAGAATCAGAATGTGCAGAGATCCGGATGAGCAGTTCACATTCCATTACCAAATTCAACACTGGGCTCCAGGAGGCCTGCAGTGGCAGCATCATTCGCTCGCTGACTTTTAGCTACGTCTTGGTTGTTTTATATACCACGCACTAAAAGCGCGATGGGGCAGCAACATCAAAAGTGACAACTCTGCACTCTATCTTCCCTTTAAAAGTTGCACATTGCTACCTGAAATGGCGTAAAGTACCGTATAAACCTTTTAAGGGCCCTTTTCTTGAGTCGGTAATCTGAGTGTATTGCTGGGATATTACACTGTGGTTTATGGTCATCTACTGTATGGTGTGTAATTACCTACAACCAGGGGTCCCAGAAGGTTCTCCAGGGGGCCCGAAGAGACCGCCGCCTATATAAAACACAGAATTAAATTACGTTCCTTGCAAATTAGCAGTATATAATGTCATTTTTAATGTCTGTAAAAATGTAAAACGTCTGATTTAGGGGTTTTTATGTTTGAAATTAATTTTTATATATTCAATAATGTAGCTCTGAAAAACATTGCTAATTAAAGATAAGAAGATATCTTTTGTGCGTTCGCAAAGTGATCTTAAAAAAAAAAAAAAACCATTGTAAACGTACTCCGATCCAACATGGGAATGTTGTTTCATCACATGCAAAAATGAACTTTTCTGCATCACTTTGCTTGCTTTTTCCTTTAATAATAACAATATATATTTAAAGTTTTTTCATTCATTGTCTGCTGGTCCCCACCCCACCGGCGGAGAGGCAAGGTTAAAAACAAATCCTCCTTTTCTCGTTTTTCTAATAGCTGCTCCTCTCACAATGCGGGCTGATGCAGGGTGGAGATGTGTTTGTTCAGACGCGTAAAGCAAGAAGACCATTGAAAATTCAAAGGCATGTTCTAGTGAACAGTCAACCAGTGGCCTGGGCTGTAATCTCCTCTGTCCTCAGCAGGGAGTCGCCAGAGCTGAATAGAGAAAACCCATTGTGAGCATCAGAGCTGCCGTGCTGATAGTGATAGAAAGGGCCATCAGCTTTTACTCCGCTTTGTATTCAATCACTATGAAGTGTATTTAAAGTCTCGACAGCCTTGTTGCGTGGATGGATTCGTTTTGTACTTTTGCTTTGGTGTGTTTTAATATTGGGAAATGTTTTGAGTGACAGTCGGTGCATCTTGATTAGCCTTGATTAATATATAGTCATTAAAACGCACTCTCTGGGGTTCTCTAGTCGACTTCCTTTGACAAACATGCCCAACTGTGATTGTTTACGCTGTGTAAAGACAGAGGGACCGGTCGGTTGAAGACCCAGACTGGATGGAGAAACTTCTCCGAGCCGTTTGCCCCTAGTGATGGGTGTTCTGTTCACTCATCCAGGGGTAGAGATGGGCGTCCTGTTTCGCTCCGGAGCTATTTTTAACCTGTCTATTTTAGATAAGATTATGTTCCCTCTCCCTCGAAGGGAATGGGAAGCTTGGTTTGGTCCTGGGGTGCTGGGTTCGACACGGTAACCTGTAGGGCTTAAGAAAATGAGTTTGCAGATGGATGCTAGCTGTTTGCCCATTTTATTCGAATTCGGTGCGCAGGCTTTGAGAAAGCTTCATTTAGGGCCAAAACCTTCAAAAACGACTGTCGAAAGTTGTCTGTTTTAATGGAGTAGTTAAATGAAAGTTCGGACACGCTGTAAAAAAAATCTGAAGTTGAGAAAACTTATAAGTTTAAGGCAATCAGATTCAGCAGCTTCGTGCGTTTTCAAAACTTGTTGTGTTCAGTTTATACAATGTAACGTTGAGAGAACTTTTTAAAAAAATCTACAAAAACAAGTTGAGAAAACGTAAAAAATAGACTGAATCGACTAGTTTTTAAAAAAAATTGTACAGTGCATAAGTTATTCATCCTTATGTTGTTCCAAACTTGTACGTTCATTCTTTATAAAAAAGATGATTTGCTGAATTTCTTTTTTTTTTTTCTTCCTGCGATGATAGTCAGTGGGAACTAGCATCGTTTTTAACCCTCTTGACTTTCATTGTGTGGATAAAAATAGAAATAAAGAAATAAAATCAAACATGTTTGCAAAACGTGAGGGTGAAGAAATTTAAATATCATATCAAGAGAAAAATATTCTTTTGTTCTATCTATAGGTATTTTTGCACTGAAATATAAAATATAAATTCATTTGACCTTCAGTCCATGCCTGTCACTCAAGTTTTATTTTTGGCCTAAATTGTTTACTTTTTAAATTACGAAGCGTAGTAAAGAAAAACTAAAAGTGTATCTGAGTCCTTGTGAAAATGCTGTGGTGTAAGTGGGACGTGGATGACAGGAAATAGAGCAGCCTGTGTGGATAGAGGAAGTTAGAAAAAGATAAAAACAATAGGTAGCGTATCCTTACACTGTTCTTTAGAGAATCAGTTTTGTCAGTCAAACAGGTCATAATAGTCAAACTGTGATGTTTTACCATGATCATAAATAGCTTAGTTCGCTAGCACTCCGTTTTGAGGAATTGCGAGCTTTGCTTTCACTTTTTTACGTTTGTCTGTGAGAGGAAAAAGAAGACGAATCGCACGCGGTCTGCAGGCCTCCTTCTTTGCCTCCCCCTGCTACTTCCCCCGCCCCTCTTCTCCCACCCTGCCTCTGTTGCTGACTAAACAGTTTTGTCAGCTGGCAGTTGCCCACAGTCTGTGAATTTTTGATAGCTTCTAGAGAGGGAGCACCGCGGAGGGAGGCGGAGATGCTGAAGAAACGCTCTCGTTGCTCACTTAGGAGTGAAGGAGGGAGACAGAAACGGGAAGATGGCAGGTCAAGTCACATTGTGGAACCAGTTCGTCTTGTACTAGCATTCTTTGTAGGCTTCCCAGTTTCGTGCTCAAGCGCTGAACAAACATTTGAAAGATACGAAAATATGCCTGTGGCTAATTCATCTGTATCACGTATAGGGCTTGCTGAAATTGAGTCACGACCTGATAGAAGCGTTTTGCGACACTCGTAATCTAATGACGCAGTGAGCGATGTTACGTGCAATTTGATGAAATCTCATGACAAAGCTGTGACTTTTGTTTCAGTTCCAGTTCGTTGTAGTGATTCATGAGATGGAAAAAGCGATAAGGGAGGGACGGCGTGTGACTGAGTTCAGGAGTCATTTAACTTTAGGAAATCTAGGTGCGCATAAACGTTCGTCCTCATGTCACTCTTGTGTTGACCCGCGTGGACTTTGAATCGCACATCTCTTCTTGCTAAGCGCGCGAGAAGAGCTTCACAGAGAAACATCCTGGCTGAGGACAGATCCTCCTCTGTGTCTCTAAGAACGATGTGCAATGGGAAACAGATGTGGCTGGGCTGTTAGCTCAGTGCTTTCCTTCAAAGAGCTTCAATTAGCATGTCCGTATACAGAACGACTTCATAAGACATATTTTGTCAGCTTCGTAGATTTGTTATTGTAAATTCCCCGTCTCTCGGCTTCGCAGCACAGTTTAAACCGATTTGTCTTGAAATTTCCCAATTTTTGCCAAATGAATACATTGCGGCGATTTTTTTAAAACAAAAACGAAAATTGTTCACGATGCTATGAAGTTTTTTTCTTTAAAACACAAAAGGTGTTTTTTTTTTAAACTCTTTTCAATTTATTGAAGCAAAAGTTTACAATATGTTTGCGTGTATTACATATATGTATTATTTATATGAAAATGTGTGTTATTTTTTTGAATACATGCTGTATGTGTGTTTTTATATATACATAATACATATACACAGTACACACACACACACATTATGTGAACAAAATATTTTATTTTGAACGCTATTACTCGCAATTAATCAATTTAACATTTTAATTGTTCCTCACCGAAACTTCTGACCCTCTTTAGTTGCCTGATTCTTTTTCAAAAGTTCTTTTTGAGTCTTTTAATTGATTGATTCTGTTCACATCAGATGTTTAAGTAATTCGAGAGTTCACTGAAGTGAATGATCATCACTTGGTTGCAGGTTACTGACGTAAAGTTCGGTTTGTTTCTCACTCAAAAACCCGTAATGTTGTTTCAGAAGATGTGTATGTGATGATGTGTAAATCATATGAACTGTTTGTCATTTTGGAGGTCATTAGTGAGAAGGATAGTGAATAAACAATGACATCATTTTCCTTTTTTGGGTGGACTGTCTCTTTAAACAAGATATAACTCAAAGCACACTCATTCACCAGCACATCCATCTCATTAGTGAGCGCTTCATGGCACATTATCACAAGATCATCCCGTATCATCCGATGTCATGTTCAGTGGAGCTTTCATAACGTGTTAGCACCTTTTAAAAGTTGATAAAAAAAAAAAAATCACAGGTTATGAAATCATTCTAGCCGAATGATTCTGTTAGTTGACTGTTATCAGTCGACAGGATTAAGGTGATTCAGGCAGTTCTCTAGCAGCCTCTCCCAAAATGCCCTGAAGCAGCGTAGACAATGAAGCAAAAATGGCGTCCTTTCAGGAGGAGAAACCCGGCCGCTCCCATCTCTTCCAGCTCTTAGAAAATAAGGCACGCAGTGTGTTCACAGTGAATGTGGCTGTCCACCATCCTGGCTCTCTCTAATGTCTGATAATCCACGCTTGCGTCCAAGTCCCAGCTATGTTAAGTGTTCAGTACTTTAAACAAAATAATGTTAAAAGCAGATTTCTTTGTTCCCACACTCAGCACAGCAGCTTGCATAACATTTGCGAGCAAATAGTACATACTAAACCATTCCCTAGCTTGTGTGCTCAAGCAAGAAAAAGGTTTTAGTGGAACTGTTAAATGCAGAACATTGATTTTATAAAAACTGATCCAGAATCGTCAGGATCGGCTTTATTGGTTGCGCTTCATGCAGCTGTTTAAAGCAGAAAGTAATTGTATTTTGAATGAATGAAGGAATGAATTAATCACCATTTGCAAAAGCTGGTAGAGGAGGAGAGGATTCCTCACAGTACAGGACAAGGAAAACAAAACATGGAAGCGAGGCAAAGGTCACTCCTGGTTCTTTTGTAGCTTGGTTCATCTCAGGGTTCCAGTAAATATTAACCTGCTTATCACAGAGAATGGGACGTGTCCTTTTAGTGTACTAGAATGAGACCGAAAACTTGAAGAGGCGAAATGAACACCAGTACGTAGGTATTTAAAGCAAGTAATGTTAAATTTTCAGTTTTTCGGTTTATATTCCACGTAAATATTTACCAAGTAAACTTAAAAAGCTAATTCTATCCAATCAGAGAGCCTCCCCCGTAGCTTCCTCCATCCCCAACCAATCACAGCATTGTGTCTTTACTATTTACTCTGTTTACGTGTTTGCTGTGTAAATGCGGCTCTCAAAACATGCCGTTTTGTGAGCAGCCGTGCCGCTTGGTTTAGGCATCGTTTCTTTCGTTTGGGCTACTAACAATGCGAGTATGCCACACCGCAGACAAACAGCTATGATTGAGATAATCATTAGATAGGGCAGACTAAAAACCAAATAAAGTAAATAGACGCTTTACCTTTGGCCAACTATTTCCAGCTGCGTTATCTGCATTTACACAGCCAACGTGTAACATACAATTAGGAGTTTAGTAACACTGAACACGTAAATATCTAACACGCAAATATCATACTCATGATAACGAATTGAACAAATCTATATTCAAAAGTTATAATACGAAGCAAAAAGGATTTCTTACTTATTTTTCAGTACTTGAAAACAAGAGTGGGGTAAAATAAATAAACTTAATTCAGTTGGAAAAGTTTATTTTTCGTACTTCATTATAGGAGTGTAAAGGTACAAGTATTGCACACGTGTACCGAACAAATCCACGTCACGAGTGAAAACAAAGTCTCATATTTTAAATTTTGTCAGTTTTTGAATCTGGAAATTCAAACAATAAATGCAAAGTTTATAGCATAAGCTGGGTAATTTCTTTATCCCTGAGAAAGAGCTTTGTTAAGTGTTTAATAATAAAAGAAATGTTAGTTTTTCCGCCGATGTACCAAACCGTGACACCAAAACCGAGGTACATACCAAACCCTTGTGTTTATGTGCCGCTAACTACTTTACTCCCTTACTCCCTTAGCATACTTTAATTCTGATACATTTCCCAGAAAACACAAGAACATGCTAAGATCTTTGTACCAGAAGAACAAGCAGTATTTAGCAAGATTTTTTTTCTTTGTAGGGTAAATCATGTACATATGTAAAACTGTATTTTTTGCGTTTAAATTGCACTGATAGACCGTTTCTGATCCCAGATCAGTGTGCTCACCAAGGCAAAGTACAGAAGATTATGAGGGGTCCACGGTAAGAGAGGGATTAGCATACACACACATATGGACTCTGCCCGCAGGAAAATGACTTTGTGAAGGTTTTGCTAACATTTAGGGACTTCCAAACCCCTCTTATCAGATTCTCGGCATGCAGTTTCTGTTTGTTTGCTACAATGACGCTCTAAAACTGTGCATTTTTATATCAGCAGCATTAGTTAATTCTAACGGCTAATGCTGGATGGAAATCATCTTTTCCCTGCAAACGTCTCCTGTATGTTACACCCTAACTGGCACTAAAGCCGCTCCAACACAAAGTCTTACTTATTTTAGCGAAGGCCGTTGTGTATGCGCGAGCACATTGGATTATTTTCGCAAAGGTGGTTTGCTTTTCTCCACTCTAGCTTTTGACAAGCGCCATGTGGTTGACAGACAACCTCCGGCTGTTTCCAGCAGTTACTCGCTCAAATAAGCCTTGCAGTGTCACCTGACTGCTCCAACCAGATTGGCCGTTTTAAATGACAGGGCCCTCGAGGAGGGGCGGGGCTTCAGGGGCGGGAGTCAGTGAATGGCAGTTTCTATGGTGACCGGCGGTCAGTGATGTGGCCCCGTACTTTGATCAGGTACGGCCTGAGGAGATGGTCACCTTTGAGCGCAAGAAGCTAACCGTTCGCTTCCTTCTCAAAGAGATGAAAAGCCTGTGTGTAGTTTATAATTAAGCCCCATCGGTGACTTATTTTATGCAGAAGTAGTCTGCGTGCATGCAGGCTCATGCATGCATGCATGCGCGCCGCTCAGAGGCGCAAGAGTGGGCGCGCTGAATAGACAGAGTCTGTGTCTGATGATAAGGACTCTGTTGAAGGTGGGTGGAGAAGGACAGAGGGCCGGTTGGGGTGGATATAACAGACTGGCATGCATGCTTTCAGGCGGGAGGCTGCGAGCTCTGCAGTGGAGACGGCGAGCGTAAACATGCGTAACACTGCCAAATACACTTTCTGACCTACTTCAGCTTACTGGGAATACACTGTATTGTCTGGCCCCAGACAGTGGCTGTCTGTAAGGCCTCAAACCTCAAATCATTCACCAATCGCTTCATTCTGCTGCAGCAGAGTGGCCCTTAAAGATGGCTTGTGGAGAAAGATGGTGAGATGGGGAGAGAATGGGGGTGGGGGGGTGGGGTTCGGGGGGTTGTGAAATAATGACCAGAAGACTATGCTTGGGTAAATCTGCACTGGGGTTGAGTTTTAAATAGCCTGGAATGCACAGTGCTGGAAATGGGTGGCAGTTCAGCGAGCTCGGCCTGCTTTACTGCAGTGCGTGTCGCATCACGGCACAGCAGCTGTATGTGACAGAGGAAGTTAGGGTCTCCTCACTGTGCATGGATGCTTCAGTAGCACAGACTAAAAGAGAGTCTGCATGTGGTTTTTTTGGCTACAGGAAAGTTCCTTTTTTTTGCTTAAACAATTACTAGTGATGCACTGAAATGAATTTTTTACTGCATCGCTGAAATTAAAGTATTCATTTAACCAAAAATAGATTTTAAGTGTGCTGTTTTGTCTTTGCATGAGATTCGCTACTTGATATTTCAGACATGTAATGCATTGTTGCCATCATTGTTATGAAATACTTTTTAATTGCTGAAAGTTCTTAACGCATTGCATCACTTGATACACAGTATATCAGTACCAAATCATGTTTTTAGTGTGTCAACATTGGTGAAAATTTGATTTTTAATTATCTTGCTCCTCATTTTTACATTTTTACATTTTCATTGCCATCATCTGAGGCACGTAAAACTATTGCTTAAAAAATCTTAGCAAATCAAAATTAATATCTATTTTTTTATACATTTATAAATTTGTGTAATCAGGGATTCATTTGTAGGGTTATTATCGCCAACTAAAATTACATTCCTAAAAACATTAATAAAAATTACTATAAAACATTGAACTTGAAATAACATGTATTTTAACATAACTAACTAACATTTCTCATTTTCATTTAGTTGACGTTGTAGTACTAAAATAACTAAAGATAAATTAACTGAAACTAAGTCTTATAAAAACTATATAGATATACTTTTAAAAACAACAGTAACAAAATTACTAAAACGTTCAAACAAAAACAGGAAAACTAAAAAATGAAATCAAATTTAAAGACGAACAAAAACTATAATAGTATACTAGTATACTATAATAGATACTAAAATAGCACTAATTTTAGCATTTATAATATCAGGTTTTGGTAAATATCAGCCGTAGTATGACAGGTTGACAGAATCATCCAGAATTGTCCCGTGCATCCCTATTAATTTCTTTTAGGCCAGTTTTTTTTTTTTTTTTTTTATGAGTGCATCGTGCATATCACACCGTGAGCATCCCCCTACCAAACACAAATAAGGCATATTTTTGGATCTTCCGGACTTCTCTGACTGGAGTTCATCCTCCCCGTGTGAAGTCACAGGCTTTGCTGAGCTCCTGCCTCGATTGCCTGAAACAAAATGGTCGCTGTATGCAATAGAAGCCAAAGGTCATGTCAGGGCCACCTGTTTGGAGTGACAGCTGAGTGCTGCTTTGCCAAAGGCCTCATACGCCCCCCCTCCTCCTCCCCGTTAACCCTTCGTGTTCATTCCAATCAAGCACATTTCTTGATTTGTCTCGGTCTCTCACTATTCCCTCACCTGCTGGAAAATCCAGCCGAAACCAGCGATGGCTGTGTTTTGGAACATGATCGCTGGTGTCTAGTTAGTCCAAGCTCAGTCAGGTGCCCAACAGCTGGTTCTCCAGTTTGGACCGTCTTGGACCAGTTAGAAACCAGTTGGTTTCTTTTATAGTTCTTGTAACATTTAATAGCGCTTATATTTTTCAATGACCCGGCCATTTTAGTATTTATTATTTCTGGTATACACTTTCAGAGCGCATTGCAATCAATGCAGGACTTTTGAAAAAAGAATGCGTGACACTCTTTCTTATTTCATGTGTGATGGAAAAAAAGATGGAGTTTGTAAGAAGGAAGGAGGAGGAGAACCACCCAAAGAGAAAAAGAGAGAGTGAGAGAGAAGTGAGGTAAGAGTTGAGCAGCAGAACCAGTTTAACCAGAAAGCTTCTCTGGGTGTCTCCTCTCGTCAGGAGTCCTCCTCCCGGTTCTTAGAGTGTTGTAGCCCCCATCCCCAGCGAGACCCTTCTATCCTGACACCTCCCCCACTCAACACAAACACACACACGCTGAAACTGATACAGGAACAGTGCGGAGTGTAGAGCCAGCAGAACGCGATAGCCCCATGAGCAAACACCTGCCCACAATCCAACACTTGCCTGTGCCTGTCACACAGGGATGCAAGAGCTTTGACACACTCTTGCCTCAGACGCACACTATTTCTTTTCTTTTTTCAGTTTGAATGTCGTTAAGGCCTTCTTAATAGCATTACACTAGCAAGTCTTTCTATTTCCCGTCATATTTACATTTATATTCTTAATATTTTTACGTTTACAATAACTTAAACGTATTTATATGTATTTTTGAGGGAAATGTCCTTTGTATTTATCTTGTAATAATCAGTAGCTCTGTTTTCTTGACACACACACCTCTGTTTAAAAGTTTTTAGAACATTTTTTTTAAAGATGTCTCTTGATTGCCAAGGCTGCTTGTGCAGTAAAAAATGCAATGAAAACAGTTATATTATGAAATATTGTTGCAACTACATTTTTTTGTAACTGTATATTATTAGGTATGCTTGTGATGGCAAAGCTAAATTTTCAGCACCATTACTCCAGTCTCTAGTGTCACGTGATCCTACAGAAATCATCCTAAAATGCTGATTTGGTGCTCTGGAAATGGATTAGTTATTTATTATTAATATTCTCAATGTTGAAAACCAATTTACTGCTTAATATTAATTTGAAAGCTATATGTTTTCTTTGATTCTTTGATAAATAAAAGGTTCAAATTAACAGCATTAATTTGTGATTAAATCTTTTGCAACTTTGTAAGTGTTTTTAATGCCTCTTTTGGCCTGTTTAATGCATCCTTGCTGAATTTTTCACTTTAAAAAATTGATTATTGACATTTAAACATTTTATTTTGTAATTCTAATCCTAACTATTTATCCAAACCTTTTTAATCCAATTATAGAAAGCATTGTTAGTGCATTGTTTTCTCATCATATTTCCATCAGCAATACAGTTTTAATTATCATAATTTTTGTTTCATTGATTTTTGACAAAATCAAAAACCCTCAAAAACTTTATTAATGGAAAACGCAAAAGGGAATGAAATAGACAATACAAACTCGTACAGCAGCACGAGCTCCATCAAACTATATCACAGTAGCTTCTTTTCTGTATAAAATGTGCGCTCTAACTCATATCACACGAAAGATTGTCAGACTCACATAAGTTTTTCCTGACTGGATAATTTAGTATAAGCCTGTTTTGCTCGTCCTGACAATCCTAAGCTCCATCCATCTGCCTTCCATCCATCTCCATAACGTCATCCGGCACTCCATCCTGTCCCTGTCCCCTCATCCTCACGCTCTTCTGTCTCCTTTTGTTCCTGGGTCTTTTAATACCAGCTCTTGTGATATGCTGTAGCAGTAGTAATGTTCCCTACAGATGCCTGTAGCACTGGCTCCTGCCCTCAGCAGAAAGGAAACTTGGCAGTGTGTGTGACTTTGTGTTATGTGATGGCAGCGCGTTTCAGTTTACCAGCTCAACAAGAGGCCCGAGGCTGGATCTCTCCTGTTACCTTTACACTACAGAGAGCACATCTGAAATGATGTCACTCTTTCTCATGTGGCCTTTTCAGGTCGCTGTCTCTTCCCGGCCCTCGCCTCATGGGAAAACATGCTCTGAATCCAGTATAGCCTGAAGGATTTCTCACTTTAATCCTGAAGGGATAACACCCCACGTTCATTTTCATGCTTACTCAGCAAATCGGCTACCTTTAACTCTTGTGTTAATGTGTGCTTTTCTAAACATAATGCTCGGTTTGTTTGAACTGCTTTCTTGAGGTGTAGCACTTTGCGTTTTGTGCATTAACTGTGTGTTTTGCTTGCTTTCAGTATGAGCAGAGGTCGCTGTCCCTCATCCTGCGCCCGTGACCCTGTGGCTCCATGACCCTGTGACGTGTTTAGCCCAGACCTTAAAATGGGTAAATATGCAAAAGACACCTGACACTACTGACTCCTCTGTGTGTGTGTGTGTGTGTGTGTGTGTGTGTGGTTGCAGTATAGGTGTTGGGTTCAGATGTCAGGTCTATGACAGATCTCTTAATCCATACACTGTTAAAAATGTTCCTGATTTTTAAAGGAAAAAGTTTCTGCACATTGTATTTTATGGCCTGATGGTTTTTTTTTTGTGTGTACCACTTTTGTACCACTTGTATTATAATGATTGGTATGTTAAAGGGTTGGTTTACCAAAAAATGAAAATTACTAACCCTCAAGGCATCCAACTAGGTGTATATCACTTTCCCTTTTTTAGATGAATTCAGTTAGAGTTATATAAAAAATGTCCTGGCTCTTCCAAGCTTTATAATGGCAGTGAATGGCTGTTATTTTTCAGTAGTCCAAAAGAACACCGGTAAAGCGCATCCATCCATCATGAAAAGTGTCCTAATAAGCATGATCTTTAGATTTTCTTTTACAATGTAGACATATATATTTTACCAGCTCATTTGTGCGGATAATCAGGAAGTGTTGCTCAACCTCCATTAAGAGATTAGTTGACCCAAATATATTGTCATCATTTACTCACCTTATTTTCATTTAAAACCTGAATGGCTTACTTTCTGTTGTGAAACACAAGAATAGATGTTTAGAGGAAATCTGGCAACCAAACAACATTGAACCGAATTGACTTTCTTTGTACAGACAAAAATAAATTTTTCAAAATATGCTCTTTTATGCTTCACAGAATCAAGAAAGTCAAACAGGTTTGGGTGACATGATAAATGATGACAGAATTTTTGGGGAAATCATCCCTTTATGGTCCTTAAAATGTATAAAGTGCGCACGCTGGTATATAGACAGAGCTTCTCTATTCAGATGTCAGCGCATTGCAGATTAATGGTGATTTTCCAAAATTAGACAGAGAAAGAGAGGAGTGGTTGAGTGAGTGAGATGGAGGATGGTCTGTAAGATGGAGGATGATAACAGAGAAGAACAGGGGAGCTCTGCAGTGTAGAGGAAGCAAAGGAGAAGAATGGCTCAGCATTCCCTACAACTTCCCAGCCACCACACCAAACAGGAAATGCACAAGTTCCCCGCTTTCTCTCTGGTGGAACAGAGAGGGAGGGGGTTCAGACTTTCCATTCCTCTGAGCACTTATGAACGAAAAGAGGAACAAAACAGTCAAGAACACTCTGAAGCATAAATCTACTATGAGCATTTGTGCAATCCTTTTGGGTTTGAGTATGTTTATTGCTGGGCAATACCAGAATCCACTGCAACAAGCTGTGGTGGATATTTATTTTTTTCATTTAGACATAAGGATGCTGCTTTGAGAAGACCAGAGCTAATATTTTCAATGGATGAGCCTATATGCCTCTTTTTCTGATTCCTGTTGTCTTGTTTCTTCATCTTGAAGCGTGAGTGTGTAAAAGAGAGTGATGGTCCCGAGCAGATGGACTCATCATTATCCAGTGTTATCTGTTCCCAGTAGGAGGGAAGGTCTATATAATCCCCACACTCCCATTAACTAAGACACTTTTATAGCCTGTAGATGAAGGAGGTCGTGTGCTTGTCTGGACAGTGTCTATCAGAGCACCATTCATCCTTTTTGTTCTTCACATGTATAAAGTGTCTTGAATCACTACTGCTTACATTACTATTATTATTGCTTGTAATTACTTCGCGTAGTTTTAACATAATTTTAAACAAACCAGTGGTCTCATAGCAACACCTTGGCGTCCACTCCTACAACATAAAAAAACAACGTCATTGTTTACTTGTACACTACTGTTCAAAAGTGTGCAGTTTTTTTGTTGATGAGAAAATGAAAATTTCTATTCAGCAATAAAACATTAAATTAATTAAGAGTAACATTAAAAAAATCGATTTAAAATAAATGCTCAAATTATTTAATAAAAGAATTCTGATAAAATGCATCCGTTTCCACAAAAATCATAATTGGCAAAACTGTTTTCAAGCATTGATGATAAGAAGAAATGTGTCTTGTAGAACAAATCAACATATTCAATATGAATATATATTCAATGAAAATGTGTTATATACATATATGTACATATATCCAAAAATAGAAAAATTAGTTTAAATTGTAATGATATTTTACAATCTTGCTATTTACTGTATTTTTTTTATCAAATAAATGCAGGCTTGGTGAGCATAAGAAAAAAAAAAAATAAAAAAACATTAAAAAAATCCAACCGGAAACATTTGAACAGTGTTGTTTATTGTTCTTTGAATTATATTTTTGTGTTCTGCATTTTCTTCTTGCATGTTCATTTAATTTTCTGCCCCTCATATACCAAATATCTTGTCATTATATTAGTCCTATGCGCCATATGATGATATGTTTAACTGTGATGTCCATCTGTCATTATTAGCTCCAGTTGCTAATGAATACTGTCTTAAAGCCTGATCCTCTCAATTTGTGCAAAGATGCTTGGCTAATAACAGCTCATTAATCTCAGATAATCTCTGGATCTATGCTGTATTGCCATCTCAGCTCGCAACACTTATATCCAGCATCTGTGAGGCTGGTAACTGTATTGTACTGTTTTTTGATTGCTGGACATTATTTTCAGGCGCTGTGCCTGCTGCACACATGGTACCACAGCAAAGTTTCTTGGTCATTATGCCAGAATGATGGTATAGTTATATAAGTTTAGAAAATCCCAACTTCATTTTTCTGTTGGTCTTGGTACACAATGTAACTACAGAAAAGTCAAGTTTTTAAAGGAAAATATTTGGTTTTCCTATTTGGTTCTGAGGAAGATGCTAACCAGATTCAATGATCTATGCTAAGCTATGCTAAAAGTGCTACCGCCGGAGCCGGAGATCGGCTCAGTGGATTAAAAAATAGTAAAACTGAGGTAATTGAGTCTATTTTCAGAAATAGTGACGTGTTCCTTTAAGTGAAACCTTTTCGGTGTCAGGCTTTGAGGGCCTGACAGTGATAGTGATCTGCAGCAACACATTGCCCAGATGTCATTTGTTTAAAGTGAAAGCGGACAGTTTCTGTCGTTGCAAGCAAAAGCGACCATTGGTGATGCAATTTGGACCTATTTGATTTGTGACCAGAATTTTTTTCATACTCTAATAATTTTAATATGATGCGTAACAGTGCTCACTAGCCACCTGGCGACCTGAGGTGCAAAATTTCTCAGTGTAAAAGGTGCATTGCACTGCAGATAAGTGCATCTCTTTTTCTCAAAGCTGAATCCTTATAGATACAGAGGTTACTTTTTCACTTTTTCAACCGGTGGAAGTACATGAGCAGAGTTTGGGATGGTGGGAGCAGGGAGGGGGATTTCCTACCCTCCCCCTCCAGCAGAGGCGATCACACCCTGCTACGGCGCACACAGGGCCGCATGGTTAGAGCAAGAGACAAGCGTCTACCCTCCACTGCTCTAACAGCCACTTCCTGCTTTGCCTCTCAACCCAACCCCCTACTGTTCTTCTCTTCACAGCAGAAAAGACTTCCAAGTTTCTCCCGTGTGAACATGCACCCAGTCTCTCGACTCTCTTTTCCAGTCCTCTCTCTACACTTTTCTCACATTTCACTTTTCTTTCTCTGCCTTCCTCCATCTCTGCCTCCCCTCCTTCGCTCTCACGTATGTGTCGTTCATCTTTTTCTCCCTCGTCTCCTCACCCTGCACCACCCCCCTCACTGGGATGGGCCTCTCTCGCTGAAGTATCACACTCCCACAGCTGCCTCAAACAGTCCACAGCCAGTGCTTTTCCTATCTTCTCTTTTAGGCAGCCCAATACAGAGAACTCGCTTCGAATTGAGAAGTATTTGAGTAAAATGTAGCTTTTTGAATACAGAATATACACTGCATTTTAAATGTTTGGTGTCAGTAAGTTTTATATTCAGCAAGGATGCATTCATTAAAAAAAACGACAGCGAACATAATGCTACAAAAGATTTCCGTTTCAAAAAAATAGTTCTTTTGAACTTTCTATTCATCAAAGAATCCTGGGGAAAAAAGTTTTATGGTTAACACAAAAAATACTGTGATACTGGTAACAAGAACTGTTTTATAAGCAGCAAATCAGGATATTAGAATGATTTCTGAAGGATCATGTGACCCTAAAGACTGGGGTTAAATTCAGATTTGCCATCACAGTATTAAATTACACATTAAAAAATACTAAAAGTAGACTCAGAGACTTTCTTTTTGCCTTTTTGGTCAGCCATTGAAAGAGACTTATTTGCATCATACATTTAAAAAACTAAACAGACAATTGCTTTAAATTTATGCCTATGTTAGCTCAGCATGGTCTTTTTTTATGTTCATAATCTAGAGTTGTTGTTTTGTTTTGACATTTGTTTTGTCTATTTGAATTTAAGAAAACGATTTAAGAAGCACACATGCTAAAAGAGGAAGTTGATATAAATTTGTTACTGTAAAACACACTACAGCTCCTTCAAAGGGCAGTGATAAGATGATTTGGGCTATTTAGTCATTGGTGAGAGGATTTTCACATGGTTTTCTGCTTTCATGTGGGAAAAGTAATTTATTAATAGGTGTTAAATTTGTCGTATTGAGATCTGTGTGAGTAACAAATACCCTCTGTCCTTAGAAATGGAAAGTGCCTCCCCTGAGAAGACTGTCAGCAATGCTGTTGGTGCTGCTGATGTGAATGAACAGTCTCATTTGTCAGAAGATTGTGTGAACGATCAGTCTTCCTCTCACACACCAGAACCCGCTGAAGGTAAGAAGCCACTGTGGCTCCAAGGGAGAAAGTTTATCCAAAAATAAAGATTATGTCATTCTTTACTCGCTCTTATCTGATTTATAGAAGCAGACTCTGATGGAAAGGACAAGTCAGAGCATGGAGATGAAGATGAAGGTGGAGTTAGAACAGAGGAAGAGCTGTCCTCCATCAACTCTATGATGAGCACTGTGATGAGCGTGGGCCAGATCAATGGAGTTGATTCTGAGCCCACCAAAGTATCTCCTAGAAGTTCAACCAAATCGCCTGCTGTCAATCGTACTGGGAGAAGAAATCAGGTATAGCAGAAGCTAATGTTACAAGTTGTATTATGATTATGTGAATATATATATAGCATGATTGTGTGTAGTATGAAGGTAACGCATACATACTAGTTTCATCATGTTACAAGTGTCAATTGAGTCATATGACTGCCTTTCACAAATCCTTACTCGATGCCTCACGGAATGGCAAAGTGTATATTTAATGCGAATGATAGCGTTTTATGAATGCTGTTAATTCAGACATGCTGTACTATTTTCACATGCACATTTTTACCTACTATATAGATTGGAAGTATGCAGCCTAAATCTCTTAAGGCTGTTTGTCAAGGGTAAACTTCAGTAGACTTCATATTTCAAATCAGAAATAAAATGCAAAACGTTGCCTCTTTAGCTCAAGTGATGCTACAAAAGTCTGGTCAACATTCTCGATTCATAAGGTGACATTTTTACTTCTATATGCGCCATATTTAGTCGTACAAGTTTCCCTATTTTTCTACAAGTGGTCCATCTCGTCTCCCTCATGCTGTCTCTGGTGGTCATTCAGAGTGACAGTTACATAAACTCAGCTAAATGAGTGGCAACAAATGGTCCTTGCGCTTTCTCAATCCCCCCTTTGTGAGAGCCGATGCCTGTCTTATGCCTTCAATTAAAGTGTGGGATTTGCCTGAAACACTTCTCTGTGGAGAAAACAGGTGTTTCGGTCTCCCAGCCCCCTCTGGTATCCCATCCCACAGCCCTAACTGTATTTCCATACGCTGAGAGTGACTCTGCACCGCTGCTCGGCTGCAGAAGGTCTTACCCACTGAATTAGTGATGCTCTTCTTCAGCCAGTGCTGCCGTTGTCTGGAGAAACAGATGGAGAGGCCACTTGTTGCTCCATGTGACGCGAGCGCACAACCGCTCCTGCTGCTCTGACACATACTATCTTCATTAGGCAGACCACATCCTGCATCTGTTTTACCTATTGTGTTTATCTCTCACTGGGGGACAAATAAACGACTCGCTGGGGGTCCGGAGTCATGGGGAGCCACATGTGTTGAGGAGCTGTATATTTGTTTGATTAATACATAATTACTGTGACTCTCGTAAAGTGTAACGTTTCATTTTACATAGTGTAGTTAATAACTATATATAGGTTAGGTACAGTACGATTTACGGACATTTTGTTATGCTGAACGTATTAGAAAAATAGAATTACATATTTGAAAAGAAAATAGCTAAATGGTACACCTTAGGTATGATACTAGATACAATATTAATTCAAACTCATATGCCACTAAATGATATAGTCATTAGCTCAATAATATACTGAGGGTTACCTTTAAAATGTTTTACACAGGCAATCTTTTAAAACTGGGTCGTCCCTGTTACCCACTCTAAAAAGTAACAGGCTTGACAATTTCAAACAAATTTGCTAATTGCTAGCTAATAGTCAAGTTCACAAAAGCACATATTGTTTTTTAAAAGTATTTTTTGGAGTAAACAAATCAAACAAACAACATTATCTCAGGCATCACACACAATCACAAAGAAATAAAATGAGAGAATAAATAAAAAAATAAATCTACACTTTAAACAAGTTATAACAATTATGAATACATATTGTATTAAAGGTACATATTGTACAGTTTGAAAGGATTTTATTTAAAGATATTGATTATATTAAATGTACAAAATCAGTGTTTAAAATTATATTGTAAATATATTTGCAAAAAGATATTTTTGGTGACTCATAAATCATCTAAAATAGAACACATGGAGGAGTGAAAGAGAAACATGCGTATGTTTTAAGTTTACTGGCTACGAAATTGTTCATTTCTAGAAGTGATGTCACTTGAACGTACAACATTTCACAAGGGGTTTTCAGAATGATAGAAAAAATGCATACTCCTGCAAAAACATTCAAAAATTGCTTAACCATGAGACTACATTTAGAACAATTTGCAAATGATTTTGTAGCATTTTTAAATCAAAAGTACAAAAATACATATATAAGCCTACCATTACCAACATAAAAGCTATTTAAATAATTGTGAATAATGTTGAATTGACATTTTTATGTTGTTATATTAAAGGTATGTTCCTTTTAGGGATGCAAAAGGCAACTATATAAAACTTACTAATGAACTATGTAATTTAGTACATTGTAACTAAAAGATGTTTTGTGTTTGTGTCTGCTACAGGAAGTCAAAGACGAACGCTCAAGCTTCATTTGCCCCCTGTGTAACAAAAACTGCATGACACAGCACCAGCTCACCATGCATATCAGACAGGTGCACACTCTCTCTTACACAAACACACCAGACATCATCCCTACATGTACACTGAACCACAACAGTTTGTCTTAAAATCAGAATTTTACTGAAAACCGAAAATGTTAGTGTATTATATATGGACTATATGTCAGTATGTTAATTTCTGTGCATTTTTTTTTCTCCAGCATAACACAGATAGTGGGGGCACTGACCACTCCTGCAGTATCTGTGGGAAGGCTTTGAGCTCAGCCAGTTCTCTGGACCGCCACATGCTGGTTCACAGTGGAGAGAGGCCATACAAGTGTGTGATATGTGGTCAGACTTTCACTACCAATGGAAATATGCACAGGTAAATGGTCAGACGGTGTTTTTAAAACTGTAGATGTTTAACTTTTATGTAAGCATAAACTAGCCTATTCACTGGCTCACAGTGATACGCAATAGTTTTCATAAATATATATATTGCTCAAAGTGAAGCTCAATCAGCAGACTATATGGAATAATAATGTTCAGTACCAAAGGAAAAAAAAATTTTTTTAAGTCAAAATATTGGTTACAGTAACATACCTATGTTGGAAATAAGCATTATGCAGGATTTAAAAGCCAAAATGTGAAGCTTTTATTTTTGTTAAAGAGAATTTAGGAAATATACTATCAACATTAACCGACATTAGAGAACGTTTAACAGGCGAATGCATTGTTAAATTGAAATATTAACTTAAAATCTTAAGGGGGATACTTCAATTAAATAATTTAAGCTTGATGCTGGAAAAACTCCAAATACTTTAAAACATATTAATACCACTTTTGGGTTTTAAATGTGTTGAACTGCAACGTCGGTGACCTAAAGAAATAATTGAAATAATAAATAATAAAAAAAATGTTGTGTATGCACAGGTTTCATGCATTAATAGAAGTAGTGGTAACTATTAACTACGACTTTTCCCTTTTCTTAATTTGCTGCTTTATAATAGTCAGAGAGGTAGTTCTTAAGTTTAGGTATTGGGTAGGATTAGGGATGCAGAATGATGTAATGTAGAATAAGGCATTAATATGTCCTTAATTAGCACTAATAAATGGCTAATATTGTATTGTGCATGCTAATAAGCAACTAAATAGGTGTAACCTTTAAATAAAGTGTTATCGAAGTAGTTGTAAGTTTGTGGAGGAGGAGGAGGGTAGGGATGAAGGAATTTCTGCCTGTGATGTGAGAGGCCTGATTCTCAAGGCTGACTGATATTGACGGCTGTGCTGACTTCTTTCTTTCATTTCACCTATATTTGGAAAGATGGGTCTGTGTCCATGCTTTCTTTTCATGCGTCTTTGTGGTGGAGGGTTTGATGTGTGACTCTTTTTGTTTGTGTTGATGGGATGTGCATAGAGGGCTTCCTTGTGCAGTTGAGACATGCAGGCATTCCAGATGGGGGTGGAAGAAGTTTGTGTGAGTGAGCGAGAGAGAGAGAGAGGGAGGAGAGGCAGGGGGCAGGGAGAGGGCTGCTGAACATATTTTTTTGGATGGCACATTATGGATTTTTGGGTCACTTTTAACCATATCGTTTAATATATTACGTAACAAAAACAGCTTCGCTTGGCATGTTAAATCATGCAGCCTAGCCATTTTTCCCACACTGCCCTCTGGCAATATTGACGAGGCACTGCAGAAGGGAACATTTACTCAGTGCATCAACTAGTAACTTCAAACACAAAACCACAATGTGATTAAGTGCCATGTGACAAGAAATTGCAAGAGCTGGTATTATGGTTGCGTGATAACATAATTATGCTGATACTGTTTCAGTCTGTAAGGTATCAACGTGGTTTTTATTTGCTGTGGCCAGAGACATGAGATGGAACGGGATTCAGGCTGTCAGGGTTGGGTCCACATGTGGGTGACCATCACTCTGCCTCTCTGCTATTAATATCTTTGGCTGCAGAATGTAAAACAAGATTCTTACCACTGGGTCTGCTGACATTTATCCTCCCTTTCCAGTTACACAGTGCAGACCATTAACTCTACGCACCACAATACAATACACTTTTAATTTAAAAGCGTGTACACCGTGTATATTCTCTATAGACCTATTTGATCAACCGTTTCCAATGAAACACAGCTGCACATAAGCATCAGGGGCCTTGTATCTGGTTGAACCTGAAAGGTGGGTTTGTTTCTGTGTAAGTGTAGGAGGGTGAGGGGTGCACACGTTCCAGCATGTCGTAATGTGACTCCCTGCACTTTGCCTCCACATATTACCTCTGACCTCTGCTGGCCATATAATTGCATTTCGTGCCACCTGGTCACTCCCTGTTGTAATTTGCATGGTAAAATTATTGAAGTATTCCAGTAGTTCCGGTGCCATCAAGTGACAGAATGTTTTAAATGGATAAGGTTACAGATTTTTAGAATGCTTATTATTCTCATTTTTACATTTAAATCGGTTACACTGTATTTTAAGGTGTCATTGTTACTATCTATTATTCATTTCAGTACTGAATAATATCAGTTAATTACATGTATTTATTATATGTATAGTTTAAGGATTTGTCTTAGGGTTACTTGCATGTAATTATGCATAATTATCTATTATACTAAAAGTAAATACATGTAAAATCTTAAAATAAATTGTTAACAGTTTATTAATAATGAATTAATTAAAACAGTTTTAACAGGAACTATACAATAAGTTTACAACAGTGCTGTCCATAACTCGGTCCTGCTGAGTTTATCTCAAACTTTAAACATCTGAAGCAGAAAATCAAGCTGTTACGAGGCATGTTAGAAACCTGCATGCAGGTGTGTTGAGGCAAGTTGGAGCTAAACTCTGCCGGACACCGGCCCTTCAGGATCGAGTTTGGACAGCCCTATTTTATAATATTGAAAATGGGACTTTGCATTACAATTGACAGATTAAATTTAGATAAATATATTTATAATTTTTTGTCAACACCTAAAATGCAGAATACAATACAGTAAATGCAAATATATAGCACCTATGCGTATTGTATTAAATTATTTTTCTCTTATTTTTATGATGGTTGTTAATAGACAGAACTTGGTCTGAGTTTAGTTGTATATTTCTGCAGGCACATGAAAATTCATGAAAAGGATGCAAACAGTATTCCTACCCCAAGTTCTTCCCCACTAAACAAGCGCAGACGACTCTCTAATAAGAAGAAATCCATTGTAGAGGATGAAGTGGAGCAGGCTGAGGAGCCGCCAGTTAAAAAGGTACGTTTCCACCCTACTTTATGTCTCTCAGTAAAAACAGTCAAATAGTGTAAATTACTTTTGGAAGTTTATGCCCAAACCTCTGAAGGTATGTGAAAATAAATTGTCTTGTTTTAGGTGATGCTTGTACAAAAGTCTGGAGAGGATGATTCTGTTAAGAGTGAAGAAGACATCTTTCATTGCCCAATCTGCTTTAAGACATTCAACTGTAAATATGATCTGGAAACACACATGGAGATGCATCCTGACACTACACTCAGGTAGGCTCTGAATGTTGTATTCTTGTATACATATATAGTGTGTGTATATATATACTGTTTCTGACTGTTTCCTCTAATCCTAGGTGTAACATTTGTTGCATTACCTTTCGCACACACCGGGGTCTTCTGCGTCATAACGCTGCTATTCATAAGCAGCTCCCTACTGATCCTCTGGACAACCCTTTATTCAGAATAACCCCTCCATCCCTCTGGGGTTTGGTGACTTGGCTTTCATTGACTTCAGCTGTCAAAAGTTTCCCCAAATTGCACAGGTAAAGACTTCTAAATACATCAGATAATGCAATTACTTTATTTCTTTTTTGAATGATAACAGAAGGTAATTTGTTTCATTTATTCAGGTCTGGTGTGAGACTAATTTGCGCAGATGCTCAAGCAAGTTCCATAAATTTGTCTGTGAGGTCTGCAACAAGGCCTTCCCTCTTCAGCAGTCTCTGGATCTCCACAAATCCTCACACAAAAGTAGCGCAGACACCAGCACTGAACCTCAGGAACATAACGCAGATGGTGTTATGGATGCACCCAAAGTTAACTCCCATTCCACGGATTCTAAGAAGGTCAGTGAACAAGTACCACATGTTGATAGTACCGGTTCAGATGGGAAAAATGGCTTCTTGGAGTGCCTGGGTCTCCAACACTCCTCCTTGGCCAAGCCCGCGAAATCAGAAGAGCAACTTCAACAGGAAGTTTTAGACAGCATTCGCTTCATTCGCATTGAGCCACCTTCAACTAATCTACCTCAAGATAGCAGCAACAATCTCGGTGTCTCAACTTTGGAGCCTGTCTCTCTTCAAGCCGTGAACAAGAACACCGCGCTTAGCCTCCTGTCGCTCCAGCCGCTCCACGGTGTCGTCAGTAGCGGTATGTTTGTCCCAATAAGTGGTCAAGCTGCGGTAGAGCTGGCGGACATTGAACAAATCCTTAAGCTCGCATCCACTGTGCCACCTCCTATGTCTCTGTCTATGCTTGCCAAAGGTCTGAGCAGTCCTCCACAGGTGGACCCCAAACAGATTGCTTCTCTGAAGCAAAAGCCCTTAATCACTCCTCGATCCAGCATGGGTGCCTCCACACCCCCTCCTCCCGTCATGAGCGCCCAACAGGCCTCATCGGGCAACATCAGTCCTAGCCTTCCACCCCAAACTGGTCAACAACTGAGAACTGCCAGACAGTCACCAGCCTCCTCTTCGTCCTCAACCTCGTCTTCTCCTACCAATTGGGAAAGTACTCAACTAGGGCCAGATGTCATAGGAAACACCATTATCTCATATGAAACTGGAAAGCAAGAAGAGTTTGACGGCAAGGAGAAGGAATCAAGAGGCAAGAAGGCAGCCAAGACAGAGTATCCCTGTCGGTTCTGCAAGGAGGTTTTTTCCTTCTTAGGCGGCCTCCAGGCTCATATGCGTCATCATCTGGGAGCATCACCATACCAGTGCACCATTTGTAGCTACGCCGCTCCTGACAAGGCAACGCTGATTAGACATCTCAGAACGCACAGCGGCGAGCGGCCCTACGTCTGCTGCCTCTGTCACTACCCTTTCACTGTGAAGGCCAACTGTGAGCGTCATTTGCGTAAGAAACACATGAAAAACACACGTAAAGACATAGAGAAAAACATTAAATATGTAACCACCTCCTCCAGTGTAAGTGGTGTAATCGGAGGCACCACACTTGACCTCCTTGATACGGCCACTGCCGGTAACGCATCTTGTCGATATTGCGGAGAGGACCTTAAGAACTACAGAGCACTTCAGATTCACCTGCGAACACACAATGGATGTCAGCGGAAGCCATTTGAGTGTAAGCAATGTGGGGCGGCGTTTCTTGCTAAAAGGAACTGCATTCACCATTTGCTGAAGCACCACCCAAATGTTCCAGAGCGGGAAATTGAAGAACACATCAAAAGTCTTGTACCGGTTGGAGGAGAACCCAACCCTCCAACCTCAAATGGGCAGTTTAACAGCACCGTTCCTCAGAATGTAGGCCCCTACTCTGGAACCGTTGAGCTGGACCAAGACCAGCCTTTGGATTTCTCTAGCAAATCTCAAAAAACGATTGCTTCAAACGTTAAACTTGAAGTAACATCATCTCCTCTGATTAATGACTGCTCTATGGAGCCCATTGATCTCTCGATACCTAAGGATCCTGAGAAGAAAATGACGAAAGAACAACCTCAGAGCATGTCTCTGAATCATCAAGACATCAAGAAAGAACAGACCCTGGAAACGACCCCTGGACTTCTTGCAGCTCTCCCAGTCCCCATTTCTAGCCTTGGTTCTGCTCTATCCAGTGACCCTACTAAGCCTTTTACTCGCTTGAAGCCATTGCTACCAAAACCATCTTCTGTTTCCAGCACTGAAATGGCACCGCTGGCCTCCATTACTCAAATCATCTCATCGATGTCAGCTACTCCAGTGTGGATCGAAACAGGAATAGATGGCAAAAACAGTGCAATGGATCATAATACACTAAGTGAGAAGAAGGGGAGTACCAAACTGGATTCCATTCAAAATGGGTCTTCTGATAACTCAAAGAAAAGAGGCAAGAAGAGACCATTTCAGGAAGAGATCTGTGATCCGAGAATGCCAGCAGGTTGTGGCATCGACTTGGAGTCAAGTGGAGAGTTTCCCAGTGTGGAAAAAATGCTGGCTACCACAGACTCAAATAAATTCAGCCCCTACTTACAACCTAGTCAGATGGAGCCAGTGAAGGAGGAGAAAGAGAAGCAGTCCATCAGTGAAGAGGCAAAAGAGGGACGAGAGGATAAGCCAAAGAAACCTTCACAGAATAAAGGAAAGAAGAATGCTTATTCCAATTCAGTGCAGAAAATGACCTGCCCATACTGTCCACGTCTATTCCCTTGGGCCAGCTCATTGCAAAGGCATATGCTAACACACACAGGTGAGACATTGTTTACAATTTATAAATTATCTCATAAAGCACTTACTTTTTTAATTTACTCTATCCTACAATACAATAAGCTACATACCATTCTTAGGAAAGTGGAGGTTACAGAATGTGTTAAATGTTGTACACTATTTCATTCGTCAGCCATTTTGTTCTTCAGTCATTAAATATATCTTAGATCATCCTTACGGTTCTGCAAAAAGAACACACATGCTAAAGTTGGATGTTTTGATTAGCTTTGAAATTCATTCACTGTCTATAATTATTTACTGTTTGGAATTGTTGCTGTTGTTGTTTTAAGAAATTAAGAATTTTAGCCAGAATTTTTTTTTTTTTTTATAAATTCTGTTCATTTAACTGTATTTTTCAAAGAACACAAAAATACTAAGCAACTGTTTTCGACATTAATAAGAAACTTTCTTGAGCAGCAAATCAGCATGTGATGTGATGATATGAAGTCAGATGACGTGACACTGAAGACTGGAGTAATGGTTGCTAAAAAGTCTTCATGGAAATAAATTACATTTTAAAATATATTCAAATAGAAAACATTTAAAATTATTTTACAGTACTACTGTTTTCACTGTGTTTTTATTTAATCGATTCAGCCCTATTGAGCGTTAGAAACGTCTTTTGAAAACCAAAAATAATTTTACTGACCCATACTTTTTAATTTATATTTTAACTCTTCTTTTTTTTGATCCAATGTATTTGAACCCTTTTCAGAGTGTTACAGTTTAATGCATTGATTTCACAGGTCAGAAGCCATACCCTTGTCCTCAGTGTGAGTCATTCTTCTCCACCAAGTCAAACTGTGAGCGCCACCTGCTCCGCAAACATGGAATATCTAATCGGACTCTTCAAAACAGTGGATCTCGACCCAAACCTAAGGCTGACGAAGGATCCCAAGGAAGTACTGGTACTGTTGGTCAGTAACATTATATTATATATGAATATGTTGCACTAATGATCTTTTATATATACTGTATCAGTTAACATTTCTATCTAAAAATGTGCTGCTTTAAATTTTGAGATGAAGTGTTTATGGTGTTTTATAATTTAGTGTCTTTTCTATTTTTCCACAAGTCATATTGCAAATATTGAATGTTATTACATCATTGTGAACTTGCGTATGCAAAGCAGTGCGATGTGTATATAGTGCTTAACAAGCTTTTCTTGTCTTGGTAGAGAGTGTATCTGACACTGAACCTCCTGCAGCCAGAGATATTTTGGATCTGAGCTCCGTCAACCCCAAACAAGAGGACAAAGCTTCATCTCCTGAACAAGCGCTAGAACAAACAGGACAATCAGCCGCTGAACAAACAGACAGTATCTCAGACCCAAACGAAACACAGCCAGCAGAGGGAAGTCCTGAGGGAGTAGAAAATGATGACGATGACTCTCAAAGCAATAATAGTCTTGATATGAACCTCGCCAACAAGCTTGTAGACTTCAAGCTTTCTGGAGCAGAGCAACACCAGCCGAAATCGGCTGAAGCGGTTTCTCCACCAGATGAGTTCCCACACACCTGTGTGTCCTGTAAGAAGACCTTTCGCCATGCAGCCACCCTCAGCAGGCACCAGAAAACTCACATTCAGGAGGTCCAGCCAGAGGATGCAGGGAAAAAGGGAAGACGCCAAGCTGCTCCTCAAAACCCAGTCACAGCGCCCAGAAAGGAACTGGGGCTGGAGGCAAAGTTAGAAGATGATGAAAAGGATGAGAACAGCAGCTGTGTGGATAGTGGTGCTGATGAGGAGGAGAAGGAGAGGGAAGAGATGAGTGATGATGATGAAGAAGAGGCTGCTTCCTCAGAGCTCAGGGCTTTGGAAGAGGAGGGGGGCGACCTGGCTGGAGGCAAAACCGACAAGAGAAAGAAGATCTGTGCTGTGTGCAGCAAACGCTTCTGGAGCCTGCAAGACTTGACCAGACACATGCGCTCACATACTGGTAAGATCTGGAGCATTTTACTGTTATCATTTACTATCTTTAAGTTAGGAATAGTTAACCCAAAAAATTTAAATTCTTTTATTAATTAGTTACCCTCTTAACCTGTAAGATCTTCATTCGTCTTCGGAACGAGGGTCAGAGAGCTCTCGGATTTCATCAAAAATATCTTAATTTGTGTTACAAAGGTGAATGAAGGTCTTACGGGTTTAGAACGAGTAAAGGATGAGTAGTTCATGACAGAATTTTCATTTTTAGGTGAACTAACGCTTTAACACAATCAATATACAGGTTGGTGCGTCTAACATGATCCTTGTTGTTTTAGGAGAGCGACCTTATAAGTGCCAAACCTGTCACCGCACCTTCACTCTGAAGCACAGTCTGGTGAGGCATCAACGCGTCCACCAGAAACCCACAGATGAAAAAGGGACAGATGAGGGAGAAATGAATGAAGAAATGGATGGTGCAAGAGATAACTGTGAAATGCTGGAGGAAAAAGAGGTCAGGTGTTCATCTGCAAGTCAAAGTGAGGCAACAGCTCCAATCCAGAGTGAGAATGAATGTGAGAAAGCAGGAACACCCCAAGAAGCAGAGAGTGAAGGACATGTGGAGGAAGTTCAGCATCCTGAAGATACATCCATGGAGATGAATTCTGCTGAAGAACCTCAGCCAGATGGGGCTGAACAAGAGGACCATCAGACATTAGTCGCCTCAGCAGAGGCCCAATCAGGCTGTGATCCAGAACTTGCAAAAATCAGTGTCCATAGCTGTACAGCAGCTCAGGAAGTGGAGACGCCTGATCAGTGAAGAGAAAATTCACTGTTACTTTTGTGCCATAGTTTATCAAGCTTCCACAAACACTAGGAGCTGCAAAGCCTGGCTTCTGCCGATATTTGTCTTATACGGTATGCGTGACAGATGCATACTGCGTAACAGTTTTGGATTCTTCTCTTGATGCCTTAATGCTTTTTTCTAAAGATCTGGATCAGCACATAACTGGACAGTAGCAATAATCCTATTTATATGATTGTTAATGAATCATATAAAGCCTTTATATCAATAAATTAGAAGCATTTGTATGATGAACAGAAGATTTATATATCAGCATTAAATTGTATTATTCTTAAGTCAGTTTCTGTATGTTTTCAGTATCTGTATGGAGTTGTTCGGTTTCTTTTTTTTGTCTTATGGAACTGAAGAGCTTAAGTGCCTGACTCATTTTCATTATCAAGATTAGCTGAATACAATTTGGATAAAATTGCTGTTTATCTATGTAATTTTTATTTTGGGTGATCGTCGGCCAATCAGTTTATCGGCAATATTTGCCCTTTCTTTGTATATTATTCTTCATCTTTGAGCCTCATTGACAAATGTTGCAGAAGACTTGTATAAGTGGCTGGGAAGCTTGAAACAGCGCCTTCTGGTGGCGCAGAGTGTGAAGTATTATATTGTGAGGCCTGTGCATCAGAGAGAAGTGCTTCTGAGAGTCACACAGTATGTATTTAATGTCAGTGTGACTCAGAGTTCATTTTATGTATCTTTAAAGTGTGATTTTTTTTTTTTTTTTTGGTTTTGTTTGCCTTCTTGGTTTTGTGTTTGTACTGGAAATCTCCCTAGGATTCATTTTGACTTCTTCACTGGCGTTCACACTAAAAATCAAACACTTTTTTTCTCTTTATCCAGTAGATATCGGTTCGAAAAAGCAATCTAAAATGTATCCCTTATATTGGTTCATGTAAAAGGGATGTCAAGCTTGCCTAAAACGAAACAGAAAAACTGTACAGCACATTAGTTCTTGTAACAGAGTGAATTGAATAACCCCTGAAGCCCACACAAAACTTCACTTGAGATTCGGTGAATTTGAAGTCCTCTTAGTGGCAAAATGTTTGCTAGTTTTCATCAATTTTTCATTTTCATTTTGAGTCTTTGGATTTAAGACCAATTCAAACATTGGAAACGAACTGGCCTTTGCATTTTTGAAACACGTTTTCTTTCTTTTGTTTTTGTGTAATGATGTTTGTAAATGTGCGTGTGGGTGTGCACAGTCATATGGATAGAAAACACTGAACATTTTATGCAGGTATTTATTGATAAATCTAAAGCGTGTGGTTGTAATTTTGGAAAGCCATGTAGAATCCAATTTGTGCGGCGAGGAGAATCAAAAAGACAAATGTTGTTTTGAGATTGAGGTTTTCGACATTTTCAAATACTTTGTACATTCAGATGCTTTAGACAGTTATATCTTTTGTGTGTCTTTTTGTTCGTCCGCTAATGAAAACTTCAGCCAATTCAGCTATTCATTCATTTGAGAGCATTGAACCATAGAGTTTAATTTGATGGGTTTGACATTGATTATAAAATAATGATTCTTGCATGTTGAGCTAATTTGAATTTCTCAGTTATTTTCTTTCTCAGGGGCTTTTCAAAATCTGTGTTTCTGTCTGGTGTATAAATGCAAGCTCTGTTCACTACACTACATTTTAAGAGCATTTGACTGAATTTGGTCACAGTATGTTTAGGCCTAATTGTACCAAACCTTTTCTACAAATTATTGTAATTAATTCACATATCAGTGACCATGTTTGTCTGAATTGCAAATACTTGTCAAATCAGTTCAGATGTAGACAACTTCTTGATTTTGCTTTTTTTGACCTTGTTTATTTTCAACCCTGTAAAGCAAATAAATCATCCAATCAATAAATGTACACTAAGAACAAGTGAGAATTCAGTTGTTTTCCTCAATTAAAAATTTGTATATAATATTGGTATTAATATTATTATAGTATTATTCACGTTTTATACTAATATTATTAATAAATGCTAGTATTTAACTTAAGTATCTAAAGATGATTGGGGCCAGTAATTGTTTGATAACTATATAAAAATGTATTAATGTAGTATTGGCAACTTCATAGCAACCATCCGGAATATCCTAGCAACCTCCCTGCCTGAATACGTTTTATATCACCAATATATCTTCATGAAGTACAATAATTCGTAAATGATTAGCCTGCTGAAAATGGGCGCTTATTTTAGACACGAGTTGTCTCTTTGAGCCTTCTCGGCACCCGTACCCACATTACCGGAAATGGGAGTGCGCTGGCGTGAGTGCGTGCTGGTGGTATGTAAGCGTGTTTTGACAGTGTTTGGTCAGTTCATTTAATTCGTAAATTTTGTTGAGATATATTTAAGGATTCGGGCGTTTTCGTTTATTGAAGTTAGAGCACCGCGATGTATCAGGTTGTACCAGGGCAGTTTGATGATGCGGACGAGACGGGAAGGTATGAAACTTCATTAACTTCAATTGATAGAGGCAACACATTTGCAATTGGTGTGTGTGTGTGTGTGTGTGTGTGTGTGTGTGTGTGTGTGTGTGTGTGTGTGTGTGTGTGTGTGTGTATGTGTGTGTGTGTGTGTATATGTGTGTGTGTGTGTGTGTGTGTATGTGTGTGTGTGTGTGTGTGTGTGTGTGTGTGTGTGTGTGTGTGTGTGAATATATGTGTATATATGTGTGTATATATGTGTGTGTGTGTGTGTGTGTGTGTGTGTGTGTGTATATATGTATATGTGTGTGTATATATATATATATATATATATATATATATATATATATATATATATATATATATATATATATATATATATATAATAGAAGTGGGTGAAGGTTTCACAATGTTTGGTTTCATACAGTGAGCCTGAAATCGGTCAAGTCTCTGACAAGCTCTCCCTGGAGAACCAACTGGATGAAGTTACTTTGCAAACCTTCGTAAATGATAAGCAAGGTGGAAATGAGGAGGACTATGATGATGAGGAAGACGAGGATGATGATGATGATGAATGGGACTGGAATGAATCAGGAGGAGGAGACTTTACCAAGAGATACACTGCAATGAGGGCTGGGAATAATTCACAGGTATTTGTTAAAGAAAGCAAACCTGGGCAGTAAATAGCAGTAAAAGGGGTTTTTTTAAGCAAAGAGTTTTATGTTGCCATATTCAAATAAAGATTTTAAAACACAGGCTAAGTGTGATTAAAACAAGCATATGTTCAGCTAATTGTCAGCCTCTTATGTGTATGCTTCTTAGTGAATATGCTTATAAACAGCCTTTCAATTAACAGAGTAATAATCATGGAAGATAGCAAGGGACACGGACATGGCGGTTACATTTTGCACAATTGGTAATGAAAGCAAGGATATAATCAAAGTAAATTTTGGAGTAGGGATAACCTTCAAAACCAAAGGTGGTACCTTTTATAAAAGCTCATAATCATCAAATATTTCTAAAGTGTTTATGGTCCGAAGCGGATTGTTGGCCATTGTAGGATAGTTTGTGGCTTGGTCTCAATCAATCAATCAATCCATTAAGTCCCCAACTAAGCAAGCAAGGACCAAAACCCTATCCATTACAGAATGGAGACAAAAAAAACCCTTGAGAGAAACCAGGCTCAGTTGGGGCCAGTTCTCCTCTGTTAATTTCCAGTTCAGTTTTAAATGCAGCTGTGTCAGATGTGTGTGCATGGGACTTCTAGTGTGTGTGCATCTGGTTCTGGTGATCTGTCCACGGGACTCATCTAGGTGTTCTGGTCTTCGATGAACGTCATCTCTGGGTGCTGATCCACCATCTGTAAAACTGTATCCATCATAGAGGCTGTTCTTTTTAACGATGTGACGATTGCATTGTTTCATGAAGAGTGTTCCCGGTTCCAAGAGATCTAATTAATGCAGCCCAATAATCCTTTAACGGATTATTAAGGTTAAAAAGATGTGTCTTTTAATCTAGATTTAAACTGACAGCGTGTCTGAACAGTCTTGGGGGGGATTGTTCCAGAGTTTGGGTGCTAAACAGGAAAAGGATCTAGTTATTATCTAATGTCTAAAGTTTTGAGAACGCTGAGGACGTTCAGGACTATGATGTGATAAGAGCTCGCTCAAATATTGAGGTGCTAAATTATTCAGGGCTTTATAGATAGTTAACAAGATTTTTAAAACGCATTGAATACTTGTGGAGCAAAAATTTAAGACTGATACTTTAATAGTTGTAAGATTTTCTCCTAAGTTATGAGCTACTTTTACTCTTAAAGCAGTTTGTGAATACAGGCCCTGGTGTTTCTAGGAAATTGAGTTGTTGAATGACTATATATTGGGTTGTATATGATTTGTTATTTTTGTTTTTGTTTTTTGTTTTCCCCACCAGGCTAATCGTCAAAGTTCTAATAAAAATTCCTTAAAAATGTCCACTCCATCAGACAAGGTCCTGAGGAAATTTGAAAATAAAATTAACCTGGGTAATCTTTTTCTTATTAAATCAGAAATTCAGTTTAGCTAACATGTGAAAAGCTGTACAGATTTATCCACAGAAAAAGTTTTGATTTCTGATTCACGTGTGTTTGTTTCACAGATAAACTGAGCTATGCTGATTCTGTGATCAATAAAGTCACTGTGATGCAAAAGCAGAGGGAAGCAGACACGTATGTGATCTTATTTTAATATTATTTTTATACTGTTATAGTATTTGTAAACAATTTTTAGTAGTTTTTGTCATTTTATTATAGATTTATTTGTATATATTTGTATTTTGCTTTATTTTTAACTGTTTAAGTAATTACAAGTAAATTTTAAAATGTAAGGCAACTAAAATAAGGTTTTCTTCTAATGTTTGTATTTTATTTCAGCTTTAATTGAACAAGAAGTGTAGTTAATAGTTTTTAGTTGCCAATAATAATACAACAGACATGAATTTCAATAAATCTTAAAAAGCTCATTTTTTGCAGGTTTCGAGTAAAGGACAAATCAGACCGAGCTACAGTTGAACAGGTGTGTTTAAGCTTTATTTATATGTTATATGTCTATATGTTGTAATTATTCAGTGTGATATCTGAATGTGTTTGAGCAGGTTTTGGACCCCCGTACACGTATGATTCTGTTTAAAATGCTCAGCAGAGGCGTCTTTTCAGAGATCAACGGCTGTATCAGCACAGGCAAAGAGGCAAGTTTGTTTAAATGTCATTTTAGTGTTATTAATATATTAAATTTAGTTCATTTATTCATGTAAAGTCATATAGTTCATTATTATAACCCTGGTTTGTTTAGATAAAATCAGTAAAATTATCCCTTACTTTGGCTATGTCCGCCGTTTTAATGAGTGCTAATGTTAATGCTGCTTTTTTTTTTTTTTTTATTATTTTTATTTTTTATATTTCTCTCCTGCGTTTTGTACCACAGGCAAATGTCTACCATGCAACTACTGCGAAAGGAGAAAGCAGAGCCATCAAAATATACAAAACGTCAATTCTACTATTCAAAGACAGAGATAAATATGTCAGCGGGGAATTCAGGTAAGACGCATGTTATTATTCAGGCTTTTAGTCCTATGTAGTCTTACTGATGTGAGCGATTACACGCTGATTTTCTATGTCTGAATATAATTAAGGTTCCGCCATGGCTATTGCAAAGGCAATCCTAGGAAAATGGTGCGCACTTGGGCTGAGAAGGAAATGAGAAATTTGATCAGGTTAGTATCGTAACTTCTTACTTTTTCTTTCACGAACACCGTTTTAGGACAGTTTGTCTATAATGCGTATCCATTTATCTCAAGACTACAGACCGCACAGATTCCAAGTCCAGAGCCCATCATGTTGCGGAGTCATGTTCTCGTCATGAGCTTTATTGGTCGAGACGACATGTACGTCGACGTTCGCCTTCACCATTCACAGATGCACAAATACTTCTGTTCACAAATACAACTGATCCAAAAAAAATGATGATGCTTTTTTAAGTGATCTTATTGGTGTGTTCCTCAGGCCTGCCCCTCTGCTGAAAAACGCTGTCCTTTCTGAATCCAAAGCGCGGGAACTCTACCTCCAGATCATCCAGAACATGAGAATAATGTACAGTGAAGCTCGTCTGGTCCACGCTGACCTTAGCGAGTTCAATATGCTGTAAGCTTTCTCTATGCGCACAAGGCTTCTAAGCGTCAGTTACTGATGTTAAATTGTGCTGTGATCAGCTGCAAGTGTAGAAAAACATGAAGCACTGCTGTGTTCTGGTGTGCAGGTATCATAACGGAGATGCTTGCATTATCGACGTCTCTCAGTCTGTCGAGCACGATCACCCTCATGCTTTAGAGTTTCTTCGCAAGGATTGCAGCAACGTCAATGGTAATTATACGCCCTTGAATGGTTTAAGAGGTTATTAATGTTGTCAACAGCATTTAACTTTAATTCTTTTTTTTTTTTCTTCTTCTCAGATTTTTTCCAGAAACGTAATGTGGCAGTCATGACTGTGCGTGAGCTGTTTGAGTTTATCACAGACCCCTCAATCACATGTGACAACATTAATCAGTATCTGGACAAGGTCAGTGAGTTGCGCTGAAGCATTATCCTTAATCCTAACGACAGGCTGCTTCCTTTTCTTGTGGCTTTTTGTGCGCTCAGACAAGCTTGATGTGATTGGGTGTTAAAGATGATTTGAACTGACTCTCTGTTTTTGCAAAACAGTATTGATTCTTAAATTCTTAAATCCAAGAACCAATTAGTCTTGCCTGTTTTCAGTTAATGAAAGGAATGGTGTAGCACGCTTCCCATCTAATAAATCGCAAAAAACGTTGTGCTTGACTTTTTAATACGAGTCTTACACTTTCAGATTCCGTCCATTGTATTATAATATTTAAACAATAAGAGCGGTTTTGGCAGATCAGTCAGTGTGGCACCTCAGTTTAAAAGAAGCTGCGGGACGGATGAACTGATCGACTTCTTCGCTTGAACCAGAACTTTGGGACTGATTTTAATTCTGTATTGTAACTTACTTTTAATTGTTACTTACAGAATATTAAATAAGTAAACTAGAGGGCGCTGCTTGTTTATTCTACTGCAAATTGACTGGATGTGGTAAAGTAGGCGTTTCGTTCATAAATGAACGCAGACCGTTGGGGTGTGATTAAGGATGTTACCCAAACTGATGCCAGAGAAGGCCTGGGGGGGGATTTTCAGATTTGGAATAGGTTTTTAGGAAAGTGTATAGAAATCTATGTAGCATCCTGTCTTATATAATGTTTTCGTGAAAAGACGTCAGTGTAACAGCTTTTACGTAATTTAATGTTACATCACATTTACCTCAACATATTCAAAATAACATATTCACTAACCATAAACTCTCTGAATTATAGAGATTTTATCTAAATATTTTCAAATACTTGTATATTTACTCTTCTTTCATTTTTACTGTTCTTCAGTGTTTAGTCAGGTTTTTATGACGGCCAATATTACAATTTTTATATTTCGAAAAACATAGTAGTAGTAGTCACTTTTAATATCAGAATCAAATTCTGAAATCCGTCAAACCCCAGCAGTATTTTGTGTGTATACTGTACATGTGGGATTTTTGTGTGCGTGTGTGTTTGTGGTAGATTGATTAAATTTATTTGTGGTTTACCTGCAGGCGATGGAGATAGCATCTGAAAGAACTGCAGAGGAAAGATCCAATCAGGACAAAGTTGATGATGAGGTGAACTCATTTTACATTTCTCAACATTTGCATCCATGTTTAAAGTACCAGAATTCACACGGTCATGGTAAATTGTTGAATTATTAAAGTATAATGCGTAGTCCTGGAAAGTCGTTGGATTGTTAAAATAAAGATATAATGAAATGTAAAATATCATTGAAACATTCTTTCTGTGGTAAATATGGGGTTTAGTCAAATACTGCTCTTGCACTTGTAGTGTGGTTATAGTTAACTAGTATAAAGCTATTAATCATTCATTAATTGATTTTGTTAATATTAAATAAATTGAACCTGAAATTTAAATTGAGGAAAAAATAAATGAATAATAACAAATAATTACTACAATGAAACTAAAATGAAATATTACAAAATAAAACCAATAGAAGTATTAATAATAAACAGTGCATATATATATATATATATATATATATATATATATATATATATATATATATATATATACACACACACACTAAAGTTTGCACAGAATGCTTTCAGAATTTTTTTTTTTGTCAATTTACAAAATGCAAAGTGAGTAAAAAAATCTAAATCAAATGAATATTTGGTGTTACTAACGTTTGCCTTCAAACCACCATCAGTTCTTATAGGTACACTTGCACAAAGTCAGGGATTTTGTAGGATTATAGTCAGGTGTATGATCAACCAATTATATCAAAGAAGTGCTAATGATCATCAATGTCACACGTAGGTTGAAACCCAGTCATGAACTGAAACAGAAACAGCTGTGTAGGAGACTTAAGACTGGGTGAGGAACGGCCAAACTCTGCTACCAGGTTCATGTCATGGCAAGCAATAAGACACACAGTAGTTATACTGCATCAACAAGGTCTCTCCCAGACAAAGGGATTTGTTTTGTTTGTTAACAAAGATTTCAAAGCAGACTGAGGTTTCGAGATGTGCTGTAGTCTGCTTACTACCCTTTGAAATCAGAAGATGTCCAACAGTGCCATCAGCTCAGAACTGGCAGAAACCAGCGGGACCCAGGTACACCCATCTACTGTCCGGAGAAGTCTGGCCAGAAGTGGTCTTCATGGAAGAGTTGCAGCTTAAAAAGCTATACCTCCGACGTTGGAACAAGGCCAAGCGACTCGAGTACGCACGAAAACATAGGAACAGGGGTGCAGAAAAGTGGCAGCAGGTGCTCTGGACTGATGAGTCAAAATGTGAAATATTTGGCTGTAGCAGAAGGCAGCTTGTTCATCAAAGGGAGAATTACAATAATGAGTGTCTGCAGGCAACAGTGAAGCATGGTGGAGGTTCCTTTAACGTTTGGGGCTGCATTTTGTTGGAGATTTGGTCAGGATTATTGGTGTTCTCAATGCTGAGAAATACAGGCAGATACTTATCCATCATGCAACGCCATCAGCGAGGCGTATGATAAATTTGGCCCCGAATTTATTCTGCAGCAGGATAACGACCCCAAACATACAGCCAAAGTCATTATGAACTATCTTCAGTGTAAAGTAGTAGTACTGGAAGTGATGGCATGGCTCCCACAGAGCCCTGATCTCAGCATGGGATTACATGAAGAGACAGAAGGATGTGAGAGAGCCTACATCCACAGAAGATCTGTTGTTAGTTCTTCAAGATGTTTGGAACAACCTACCAGCTGAGTACAAAAATTCAGACAAAAACTGTGTGCAAGTGTACCTACAAGAATTACTGCTGTTTTGAAGGCAAAGGGTGTTCCCACCAAATATTGAATCGATTTAGATTTCTCTTGTTCATTCACAGATTCTGATCATTTATAAAAAAATTACCCATTTACCAAAAATTGCCCATTTTTGAAAGCATTTTAATTTTTAAAACTGTTGCAGTATTAAAAATTTGCTAGTGTTTTATTTCCGTTTGAAAATGTTTTTTGTTTTTTCTATTCCCCATATTGTACAGCGATCAAGAAATGTAAGGTCATTGTTGTGGGAACACTTGTAATGATTGACACGTGGATCTGTCCCTAAACAGGTGTTTAAGAACGCCTACATTCCACGCACACTTAACGAAGTCACTCATTATGAGAGGGATGTGGACACAATGTCGAAGAAAAAGGAGGCTTCTTCTGAAGATGCAAATGGAGACAATGTACGTCTAAATGGGAAAAATAATGAACTAATTCTCTGAGATCTAGTAGCAGTGGTTGTATTGATCTGTTTTCCATTACAGATCCTCTACCAGACAGTGACAGGCCTCAGGAAGGATCTTTCCGGTGTGCAAACGGTGAGGAGAATGCCGTTTTTGTTTTTAAGAAGACCATGTGGCGCATTAATGATTAAGCGTTCGGTTTAAGACACCTTATGTGGCCAAGACTTTGTTTTTGCTATTAATGCACCCACTGGGTCTCTTTGGAATTTTCTTTGCCTACATGGCATGTGGGAGGATTAAGACTATAAACAACAGCCACTGCCAAACTCCGGCGTAATGGCAATGAGAAATCAGATTAAAAATGGCTGTCGTTGCAAATTTTTATTTTATTTGACAGGTACCCTCAATACTGGAAGACTCCACAAAAGATGATAGTTCTAACTCGGAGGAGGAGGAGGATGACGATGATAAGTCAGAAGGGGAAGACACAGGGGAGGGTGGCAGTCACACTGAGGAATCGCAAATAGACAGAAAAGTACCAAATGAATCGAAAAATGTTGAAACCAATAAATTATGTTCATGGGGTTGTGAGACTAAGTTTGTATTTCTGTGTCTTTCAGGAAAGAAAGAAGATGGTTAAAGATGCTCAGAGGGAGAAAAGAAAAAATAAAGTGCCGAAGCATGTGAAAAAGCGTAAGGAGAAAGTTGCCAAAATGAAGAAAGGAAGATGAATATGGGTGAGATGAAGGTGAACTGAGGTTATAGCAGAAATGCTATTTGCTGACAAAATGTCAGTCCTTTAACAATTGTAAGCGCCTGATATCAGCGTCGTATTTTTGAAATGTTTATTAAAAGTATTCTTTTTAATAAACTCTCTTTGATGTACTGCTTGAGTGGTGGGTAAAATGTTTTAATGCAGGAAGACGATTTGTTATAGTGGAACATTTAATTTACATTGTGCAGAACAGCATACACAAATATTCATGTTTTACAAGGCAACATGCTGTGAAAAATAATGCACTCTTTCATATTTAGGTGAGAAAATCCTCTTTACTTGTACATTTAACATTTATCTCAACGTAAATGCTATGTTGATACAAAACTGTTTATTGTTATTCACTACCTTTCCAAAGTTTGGGTAGCAAGATTTTTTAATTTTTCTTGGAAGAAGATTAAAAAATATACAGTAAAATTGTAATATTGTGAAATAAAGTAACCCATTTAATATTTTGTTTTCTATATTAATATTTTGAATGTAACATTCAGTGTCTTCAGTGTCACATGATCCTTCAGAAATCATTTTATTTGCTGATGTATTGCTCAAGAAACATTCATTTTTATTATCAATGTAGAAAAACGGTACCTCGTGTTTTTGTAGGAACTGATTTTTAGGATTTTTTTTTTGTTGTTGTTCTGAAATCTGAAAAGATCCTAATTTATTTTAATTAGAAGTATTTTACAGCAATGTAATGCATTTACTGTCACTTGATATAATTATTTCATCCTTGCAAAATAAAAGCTTTATTTTAAGGTTTCCTTGTTGCATACGTTTCATGTACATAGTATTATAATAACAATAAATGATGCATAATTGTATGCATTAATTACCATAACCATATAGTTCAGTACATGTAATGAATTCATATTTATTACAATTACACTGTAACAAGGACACCTTAAATAAAGTGTATTTAATTCAAGTACTCATTTAAAAATAAATGCATGAGTAAATATATCTTGCAGTTGCCAAACTTTTGAACAGTAGTGTGCGTTCACTTACACTGGACATTCAGAGTAACTCAAAATGAGAAATGTAACATTATAAACACTTACAAAGTGGGACGATCCGCACTATTAAAATAGAGCTGTACCTGTGACCATTCACATATAGTGTTTGATTTGAGGCTCAGTGAGACCACTAGCGCATGCCCTCCACGTAGTTAGCGGGCAGCATGCCCGACCTCCCCGTCCTCTGAACCGTTCCATACATCCAGCCTTCATCGATCGGCTGCACGTTCTGGATGATGTCACCGTCCCGGAACGACACCTCGTCGTAATCCTGCGCTGTGTAGTCATACAGGGCCCTGTACACAGTCTGGGGGCCAGGTTTTTGTGTAATACGGGTAAGTATTTTATGATGCATTTTAATCACAGAGCTACATAATATTGCAGAAAATCAGGACGCACCATGCTCACGTGTTGTGACCTGAGCTGCATGGACCTCAGTGAATGCATGCTTGTCTGATGCATGTAGCTGTGCCCGTGGCTGTGGCCGCTGGGATAGTACGCACCGGGGAGAACAGGTGCTAGAACAACAGTTGTGACAATTATATTGACCTTCAATAGTACTGTTTTGCTTGCAGTTGTAAGTTTGTTATTTTGATTTAGGTATTACAGTCAGCATTTGAAGGGGCTAAAAAAAGCCCTAAGACAAAAACATTTACGTTTTAGGACAATTCTGATGAATGTTTTTGATTCACTTCAAACGTATGTCTCGCATTAGAGGACTTACCCACAATGACGCCAGGTCTTCGATCCATCTCCATGATGTACTGGTGAACCCCTTTGTGTGTGCTGTTCCCCACCGTCTCGTTGTTGGGTGTCATCTGAGCCCGTACCAGGTACGTCCCGCGCGTTCCCTGAGTGAACCCGTGCAAACCTGACACCTCAAAATCCTTATGATACTTTGCCTGCGAAAATGGAGACGTCAGCTTTTCATTCACATGTAAGTGTGATATATGCACTACCATTATGAAGTTTGGGGTCAGTAAGAAAAACACTTCTATTCAGCAAGGATGCATTGGATCGATTCCTAAAAAATGCTGTTCTTTTTAATCATCAAAAAATGTAAAAGTGTGTCATAGTTTCCAGATGTGACATCATGTGTATCATAGTTTCCACAAACACTTTAGGCAGCACAGCTGGTTTCATATTGATAATAATAAGCCACTGCCTCTGTCAGGCTCCTCCTTTCCCTCAAGCTCCACCTTCGTCCTCGGTTCCCCAGACTCCCACCTCCGGACTCCCATCTCCACATCGGTTGATGGCGCCATCTTGGCCCTCAGGACCCTCAGCGACGCTCTCTATTACTGTCTCTGGCTCCTCCTCCACCATCGGTTGGCCCTCTGGAGTCGGCGGCCATTCCTCCATGACTCCTCCCTCCGTCAGCTCCACCCTGGGCCGTCATTATGGCTGTGGCCTGGGAACTGCTGGACTCCTCCTGGTCCAAGTCTCTCCATCCACCCTGGCTCCTTTATGTTATGTCCACCTGAACCTCCTCCTGCCTGTCTGTGCCATCCTATCACCATACCTCCATCTCTCTCTTTCCACGGCGAGAGGTTGCACCTTTCGGGAGGAGGGTGGTGCGAACTGTCACACCCCTGAACTCTTTAGTTGCTTTATTCAGTTTCTGTCATCTGCCTTAGTTTATTTCCTGTTTGTTCCTGTTCTCATTAGTCTATCATCAGTTAAACCCCAGCACCTGTCTGTCTTACTAGCCCATTCAGAGGAAAATTTCCTTTTTTTTCCCCGCTGTATTTTTGATCAGATAAATTCAAGAAATCAAAAGCATAAGAGATTTATTTAGAAGAAGAAAAAATCTTACTGACCCCAAACTTTCGGACGGTATGCACGTTCGAAAAAAATGCTTGCATATCTAGTACACTAATGTATCAAATTTACACTTTAGTTTTTTTTACAGTTCAGTTTTTCAGCATTTCTCAGCATACATTACTGATCTGATCCTGGGCCTTCCTCAGTCTCTGTAGCTCTGGAGTATCCAAGACAAATTTGAGGCCGCGACCCTTACTCTGTTCAAAATCCTTCCTGTACTTGACCTGCAGAGCAAGAAAACCGGGAAGTTGGTATGTTGTTCTTTTAAACGAGTTCCTGTTCCTCCTGGCTGCGAGGGAGCTCCGTACCGTTGGTTCTAACCCAGATTTGTCCTTATCACAAAGTGTGAGCACCATTACATGCAGCAGATTAATTGTGTTTTAGTATCATCAAATATATTTTCCCAGCTTGATGACCTATCTTTCAGAAAAAAAATAACATTTTCTGTCATAATGCCAGGATTAGGTCGCAGTATGGACCTGGCAGCATCTTTGGGCTGCCAGGTGGAGAAGCTGAGGGGATCGGCCAGGGCACCATGGAGCAGACAGCTGCCTTGCTTTTCTCCATGCTGACCTCAAAGTATCACACCCAGTCCCTGCCTGGCAGCCGAAACACTCATGCGGCTGTAAGTGATTGTCTCATCCCTTTGAATCGTCTCTACCGATAACAACAAATAACAGTATCCGACCCTATAAATGCCCCTTTAGATTTAGAGTTTTTTTTTTTTTTTTTTTTTTAAATATAGCCATTTTTTTATCATGTGTAATAACGAAACTACACCTTATACAGAGAACAAGTCAACTTACCTGACTTTGGAGCTCGCTTTGCTGTCTCAGCCGTAGGTTTTCAGGGGTGTCTGTCACAATTGTAAAGGTCTGTTTTGGATAATGCCTTTTTGAAAAAAAAAAAATAATAATAAGTGAGTCTTTTTTGCTTTTTATATCAAATAAGTAGAATTTAGGGTATCAGTGAACCTATATTTCAACACTTATCATTAAAAAAACTGCCAGTGTATATGAATGTGTAAGTGATTAATAAACTAGCATTTTGATGCAATGTCTCACGCGTTGCAGTAGGGCTTCTTCTCATATCCCTTGTAGTTGTTCATGTTGAGAGTCATTTTACACACCTCGCAATGGAAGCATCCTTTGTGCCAATACTGCGAAATGTAGAAAGACGAGAACAGCACGTGAAGGTGAATCCACCAAAAACATTTCTGAAAGAACGTTAAACAGAAGCGTTTGCACATTTAAAGTTAGGCGCATCGGAGCGTACCTTGTCCAGGCAGTTCACTTTCTCTGTGGCGTAGACAATTTTCCCACAGCGCGCGCAATGAGGATTCATTTTTTTTAAGCTGTCGCGATGATCCGGGAAAATAGCATAACTTCTCCGGTCGCTCCGACGATCCACCAGCTTGTAAAATATCTGGGAAATATCGGTGTTGCCGCAGCACGCGGCGAGTTTATGTCGCAGGGCTTTAAATCGCGTGGCTCGCGAGTGTTTATCAGCGTGCTGCTTTTCTCGCGGTGAGGGAACCGGAGCAAAGACGCGTGAGATTTCACCAAACATCACCCGCTGAGACTGTTGGAGGAGCAATCAAACACTGACCGCGGGGATTTGGCTTTTTTTCTGTGCGTGCTCAAAGGGCCAAAAAAGAGAAAAACGAATTGGTCTAAATAAAGAGCCAGACTTTGTAAGCTGTCTTTATGTTTTTGTTCTGACACGATGGTGCGCGTTATGTTTGTAATGGTGTTTTGGTTTCTTAGAGATGCTGTTACTTAGTTTCTCTCGTCACACATCAAACCTAGAAGGAAGAGGCATGAGTAACATCGCGTCTCTTTGATATTTCTTAATTTATAGGATGATTAGCGGTCAAAAGTCGTTAAGGATAATGGCATCATAATGCCTAAAGAGGGCAGTAGAACACCGAAAGATGGGAGAACGATAGAAATAATGTTTGTAAATGGCTGGTGATTAAGACGGGACAGTATAATATATAGCAAGTATTAAAACACCATAAAAAGTGCTTTGCTAACTAAAAAGGTGTGCTCGGGTGTGTGTGTGTGTTGCATACTCTTTAACTTACAGTTACACTGGCAATGTAAATGTAACATCATGCAAAAAATAAGTTGAGCCATCAGGCCTCGTTTATTCTGTGAGCAAGTGTCTGATAAGATTAGCGAGATAATAATGATCTTAACATGTCTGCCCCCATGAGGCGACCCGCTCCTTAAAACCTTTATTAGGATACCGATGTGGCTGCGTTTTCATCTCATAGGAGCGAACAGCGTATCTCTCGAAAGTGCTATTAATTCATGTAAAATGTAGATGCATGAAACTGCAACTTTATTAAACAAAAAACGAGCGCGGTTTGTGGTCTTTCTAGCATTTTTTCTTAAAGCACAGTAGCTATATTTGCATAAAAATTCAAGCTATCATCTCCCCCCCCCAAAAAAAAGAAGATAACAGGCATGTAAGATTTTGTAGATACATCTGCGTTATAAACCTACGTTGATTATCCGCCCACGCCGTTTGCGCCGCAGGTACGCGGTAACGTATACAATTAATCTGTTTAACGTCCTCGGCGACATCTCTTCTGCGTGGACTCGGGTTTTGTACGGGGTCAGATTGCCGAAGGCTCGTTCAGACGTTTACGTTAAAGACTGAGCCTGCGAAGCTTTTATTGCCGGCCAAAACCAAAATCGACAACCAGTAGGACCGCGTGGACTTCGTCGCGCTGTAGCGGTATCGACGAGAGAGCGGCACCGCGCCAAACGCGGGAACGTGAAACGCAAGATTAACGTGTCAACGTGCTGAGCTGAGCTAAAGCGGAGCTGTCAGAGAGGCAGCGAAGCCTGATCCAGCTGCTGCATACAGGCGCAGTGGATGGGCTCAGATGCCCGCTCTCCGTCGGGGCTTCACTCCAGCAGTCGTCTCCTTTTAGCGTTTCGCTCGTTTTCTTTTTTTGCGCTCGCCGCTGACAGATCCGCAAACGGTCGTGCCACGATAACGCGCGTCGTCGGGGTCTCGCGGTGATTTTAAACGAGGCGACACACCTTTTTATAGCGGGGTGCTGCAAAATCTCCGCGCTCCGAATCTGTGCGCTTGTTTACTCCTCGTAACGTTTCGCGACGAGCACCGGACGCCCTTCGTTTGAGCCTCTGGGATGCTTTGCCGGCCGGGTTTAAGGTTTAGTTTGCGTGAATGAGTTGGTAGCGCACACGTCCAGCCAACTGTAACCTTCAAGCTAACGTCAATGACAGCTAGCAGTTAGCTGGTGGGGGAGTTTGGTGGATAGCGGGGTTTCTGAGAGTTTTTTTCCCCCCGTCGCTCGTCAGCTGCGCGTTTGCAGAGGGATGCGTGAACGCGATGCATTAAATAACGAAAGGGACAAATCGCGTGTGGAGATCCGGCGGGGCGCTGCTGATTCCGAACAGCTCGTGTCGAGGCATCGCCGTAGAGAGGGATTTCATTCATCCGAGCCTGCTCGCTAAACATGGCCTCTGCAGCCAGCAGCCTTGCTGCATCCATCGCCAGCAAAACCAAAACCAAGAAGAAACATTTCGTGTCTCAGAAGGTGAAGCTGTTTCGGGCCAGCGACCCGCTGCTCAGCGTCTTGATGTGGGGAGTGAACCACTCGGTAAGGCTCCGGTTTTCTTACAGGTTTATAACAGCTGCGATGCTCAGCGCGAGCGGATTGAAGAAGGCACGTGTGGCGGTTTTCTTGCGGCTTCTTGATCCCTCGTTAGGCTAGAGTTTCCTTCATTCTCCGTCTCGAAGCATCAGAGGTATTTGTTCGCTCGCGACGCGATCAATAATCGACCTCGAGACGTGACAACATTTCCGCTTGCTCTCAGATGATCCACTCGTTCGAATTTAGAAACATTTATGTTACATCCGAGAACAAAAAGCAGATATAAAACGTTCTAGTAAAGGAGGAAGTTCTTAAAATTCGAATAACATTCTTATATTCTCTTTAAACCATTTTGTTACGTTGTTGTTTGTTGATATATTCAAATCAAATTCAGCTTTCATTTTTCGAATTCTAATTCATCTGTTATGAGATCAAACAGGCCCTAATACATAAATTATTTCTGCTCACATTTTCTGTCTCACAGTAATAATATGATCACTTGTTAAAAAAGTAAGGTAATTTTCCACGTTTTAAGTAGGTTAGGTCCTGTTGTAAAACCAGCAAAACAAAATGGCTACTGTAATATGTGCGTTATGCAGATTGTTATTATTCCATTAACACGTTACATTTTCGCTACATCTGATGGTGGTGAAAATTCAACAGATGGTGCTGAAAATCAGTTTGAAGCATCCTGTGGTGTCAGCTGATTAATGTCTTGACGTGAGTGCTTGGTTTGTAAATATTTATATCTCGTTTGACGCACTGTTTATGTATCTGGCGGTGCTGATCCATATTGAGATATAGGAAAGGAAAAAATGTGAAAGAAGCGGGGGTTTACGGTCAAATTTGGGGCGAGCAATTAGAATTACTCCGACAGGAACCGTCCAGAAGAATTTCTTGAAAGCTAAATGTTGGTTTTTCATTTTTGTGGCACGTCCTGGTCCTCAAGATTCGGTGAAATGATTGTGTCAGCAGGCAAAGTGAGTGTTAGCTCAGATGAGAGGCTCTGGCGTTGAAGACGCTGAATGACTAACTGCACGGGCTGCTGTGAAGACAGCATTTAGATCCCTGATCCCTCCAACACTGCCAGCACAGGAAGGCTTTATTTCTCAGTTACCTGTAGTAAACTCTGTAGTCTTCTAGTTTCTCATCATTAATTGCAAGAACACCGTTTAAGTATTTTTTTCCCTGTGATTAACTCCAACTGTAGGACTTAATGTGTGTGTGTTTTCAACCTGAAACAACACGTCACGTTTAAAGAGTGCTTCTCCTGTGGGAATGGAAGATTTCCAGGTATCTGACAAACCTTTAATTGGCCTCCTGGGAATCTGAACACTGGTGTCTGGGAGTCTTGTGTCGCTCTCGTAACGCACACGCATAAGAGGATGCATTAAAATGATCATTTGCAACCTTTGTGTTGTGGGGAGGTGCAGAATTATTAATTTACACATTGATCTCAAGTTATCAAAGCCTCATTGTTTTTGTGTGCTCTGTAGGACTCAGATACCACTGGAAAGAATTAAAAATTAATGCACACGTCTTTTTTATTAGATTATTAATTTATGGCATCATCGGAAAACCATAACCATGCGTCAATGTGGCATAATCCAGAAAATGATAACAGCACAATGATGGTGTTACTAATCACTTTTATTATTTTGTGCTCTTTGTAGGCTGTATAACCCATCTTCAAACGAGGCGTTTGTCTTGTAGACCCTCATATTTGATATGTGAAGACTTTGTAAGCCACTGTTCTAGATGAGTTATCTATTTAAGGTCAAACATCAGGTAGAAGAACACAAAATCTGTGAAGTTTATGGTAAAATGCCAGAATTTTATCTGAAGAAATATGCAACATTTTAGTTTTTACTAAAACTTAAATTCACGATAATAATGTATTAATTAAAACATTTTTCAGTAAAAAAATATTCCATTTAATAGATATAATGTTAATATAAATCGCTGATGTACACAACTGTTGGGGGGAAAAAAGAAGAAACGGTTATTTAAATAATAAAAAAACATGAAATATGAAGTGTCACGCAGGGAATTCTGGGAGTGTTAGTTCACGGTTAAACAGTGACTTGTTCTTTTTCACTTTAAAAAAAACAGTATTTAACTGTAAAACTGCATTAAACGTAATTACAGTTTTCCATTGAGTATAGTTAGGCTGTATATAGTATCTTTCTTACTGTTAAATTCTTGATAATTTTTACAGTGTACTTTTTGAGTGATTTCATGCTTACAAAAACTCATATGTAATATATATACACAAGTCTCTGACTGTTTCAATGTAACAAAGCTCGATTTGGTAAAAGAGTTGCGTCGTCTGTCAACATCATAGTGTTGACAGGAAGGAGTACTCTACAAATGCAGCTCCTCTGAGTATAATAAAACAAAAGCCAGCAGTTTTGAAACAGAGAGGTTGTTTGAATGGCCTTTTGATCTGTTTTCTCATCAGGCCTAGAGCTTGGCTGTGTGTGTGTATTATATATATATATATATATATATATATATACATATATATGTGTGTATAATATAATGTGTGTATATATGTGTGTATATATATATATATATATATATATATATATATATATATATATATATATATATATATATATATGAGTGTGTGTGTATACATAAATTGGCATGAACATCTTGAAGGAGTTTTTGTTGAGTCTTTTCTCTCAGTCATTGTGTGTTTTTGTAGAACAGCATCACTAAAGGCCAAGCCGAATCCATGTTCCCCGCAGGTTTATGCTCTTAAACATCATTAGCACTTTCTTCCCATCCATCCTCCGTGGTTCACCTTATTGACGCTCTATTACAATGAGATCTTTTGACCTCATAAATGTAGTGTTCAGGAATATCGCCTGTGGGTTTAGCCTATTTTTATAATTCAGGCCAATACAGCCCCTCCTTTGAGCACATATATATCCACACCGTCTTGCGTATGCATGATGCCTGTCTATTCCTTTCATACTTCTTTTAGATTCATCTCTCCTCTCTCTCTTCTAATCCACACCCCTCCTTGCCTCTTCTCCCCTTTTAGATGTTTTATCCTCTCATTCAGCACTGAGTCAGATGAGCTTTTTCATGTTGATTATGTAAGAGTCTCGGAGGTATAACTTAAGTCTGAGGTGAAGGACATAAAGGCCTTTTCCATTGTGGCAGGAACTAATGGCCAGAATACGAAATTGCCTTAACTAGAGCCCAGAACCCCTCCATACACACTTAGCCGGTCTCTTTTCACAGCACATAAGGAACGACACTGTGTGTTGCCCTTGATGTGAATTTGTAGTAGCGCTGCGTTATGTAAAGCGGGTGATAAGCCGTATGTGCCGACAGATATTAGTCTGTTGAGAAAACAGGCTCCAGTAATGGAATTATTTTAGCTCTGATTTGAAATGCAATAAAAAGAAGTATTAAATCGCTTGTAATGTTAATGGTGTGCATGTTTTAGGGTGGGCTTTCAGAAAACACATGGCCTGCTCCGCCAGAAAAGCCTCTGGTTGCTTGCTTGATTAATCTCAATGGCTTTATCCAAATGAAATTGTATGTTGATTATGTAACCGAGTGTAAAGGGGTGGGGGGTCAAGAGCCGATATGCCACATACTATCTGTATGTGCATGTAATTACATCAACACGCTCTCTCTGTGCTATTTATATTTGTCACGTCACAGTTCTCATTACCAATTTGATTTTGTAATTAGCATTAAGTTTAAAATGATCATGAATACAATGTGCTTTCAATTGTAATGTGTAGTTATAAATGCTTGATGCTACATTTAGCATATATATAGTATTTATTTATGAAACTATATAAATATATATTAAAGTATTTTTATGTCATTCATGAATATATTTTTAATAAATATAAAAAGTATAATCATATATTATAAAAATATTACCAAATGATAATCACATCCAAACCTTTTTTGACATTATTTGTGTGTTCTGTATTTGTGTATCTTTACTATGTCCGTATAAATGCACACACATATATTTTGAAAATATTTATATGCATTTACATGTCTACATTCATATCATTTTTATTATAAAACATTAAATTAAATACTTTTTCTATATATTTTTTTACTATATATATATATATATATATATATATATATATATATATATATATATATATAAATATAAATATAAATATGATATAAATGAATAATGAGAATTACAAAAAATTATGTGATAATATGATAAACTGTCAATATTATAAAAGACAATCATTAAAATACATAAAAAAAAATGTTTAATCTGAATCATATAAGACATAGATTGTAGGTGTGTGTGTGTGTTTGCGTCAGACACGCTCAGGCTGGTTGACCGTGATTTGTCCTTTCCCATTTTCGGCTGCTGCTGTTTCAGTGCTGCTCTCAGTGAACTCGCTGCCCTCTCCCCCAGTCTTGCAGTTGCTTTCTTTTATTTCATCTCTTTGTGGGCTACTGTTTGGCTTTGTTTAAATCACAAAGTATTGCCTTCTTTACTAAACTGCTTCCTAATCGACAAGAGGACACCCCCTGATGCAGCAGGGACAGATGGAGGCACAGGAAGATGCACAAAAATAACTCTCTGCACACAGAGTGTTTGTGTGGTGTGTTCATGTGATGGAAAAGGAGTGTCGAATAGCCAGGTTGGATTCCACCATGTAGGACAATCGGACATGTACACCAAAATCTGGTTATCCTTAGCTAAGCAGGCACCTTTCTCAGTCAGTCAACTGACTTGAGTTTAAGTGTAGTCATGCATGTGCTATTGCCCATGAAAGACCACTTGTCGTGTACTGAATAATTTAAAACGATAAAAAAGGAAGTGGACGGTCCAGCCAATAAGTAATGCTTACTCTGTTGGCGCAGACGGCTCTGTTTTTCACTGCTGCTGTTGTTAGTGAAAGGAAGTTGCTTCTTGGCAGCGGTCCATCAGTGCAGCACATTTTGAGGAATGGCCCCTGTACTGCAGATAGGTCTTGGTAAATAAGAAAACGCTCTGATTTATTCATTTGGAGCGGGTCCAGAAGTCTCTTGTACAACAGATATAAAGCTATTTTAGATATGCCTCAGCTGTTCAAATATTATTTTGTAATCTGGCATTACTGAATAATTTTCTCTCCGTTATTTTTTCTTTCAGATAAATGAACTCAGCCACATCCAGATTCCTGTTATGCTGATGCCTGATGACTTCAAAGCCAACTCAAAGATCAAGGTGGACAACCACCTCTTCAACAAGTGAGAGAGTCCGACTTTACGTGATAATTTTGCCACGTTCATTTCTTCGCTTTTGGTAGTTATCAGCTTTTACGCCTCTTTCTATTTTCAAAGAGAGAACATGCCAAGCCATTTCAAGTTTAAGGAGTACTGTCCTCTAGTCTTCCGCAATCTGAGGGAACGGTTCTCCATTGATGATCAGGAATATCAGGTACATAAGTGCTTAAATAAGCGCTCCTCCATCCTCCGCTGCGTGCCATATGGTCCTTTGCCTCTATGCTGTGTATTACAAAAGTTTATATTACTGCTGAATGCTTGAATATGATTGGCTGATGAAAGCTCTAAGGTGTGAAATTATTTTTAGGTAAATGTATTGACTGAAGTAGTTTCAGGCAGGTCTTGACCACATTACATGTCCATATCATTTCACCAAATGATTCCAATTATTATAAAGGGCCTTACAGCCTATAACAGCTAAAGAACCAAAACCCACAACGACACCCACCAAACAAGTAAATATACCAAACAAGGTTTTTACCATGTAGTGAAAGCACAGACTCTTTTTCTCCCACTCAACTGTACACACACATACATCACACATATAGATGAACTGTACACACACATATATCAATGCACACATATACAGTACGGACACACTCAGCAAAATAGTTTAGCGACTTAAAAGCTACATGACGAGTGTGGTAAAAGCGGTACTGTTCTTGAAACAGATTAATTTACAGTTTCGCTAATATTTAAAGCGTTGCTGCTGAACAAGACAAACAGATTCAAGTAATTTGCATACTCTTAGTCTGTCTCTCTTTATAATTTCTTCATTATTAACTGCATTTGTCTGCTATCAATGGCTCAAGCCACTGTTGCTCTGGTTTAAAATGACGTTTTGGGATTAGCAACAGTGGCGCGGGTAGAAATGCGTAAGAATGCAATCATACACACGAGTGTTTTAAGGAAAAAACTTAACAAATGCCTTAAAATACAACATATTAACAGTGTTTGAGGTGTAACTGTATTATTAAGGAAACAAGTCACTTCAGTCCATTGAATTATTAGAAAAGATGCGTTTGGCTATTTGCTGGATATGATGCTTTAATTAAAGTTAAAGCTGGATGTGATGTTTGCAGGGAAATATTTGACCGGAAGGGTAAAAACGGCGGTTATTTTCATCAGTTACGGCTCAATAGTGAAAGCATTCTGTCTGGTTTGAATAAGACACAGAGTGAAATAGTGCTGTAAGATCACATTTATTTGAATGGATTTATTTTTTGAATTAGTCATCTAGAGAGAGAGAGAGAGAGAGAGGGATTAAAGTTAAAAGTGAAAGCAGTCTGTTAATATAAAGCTAAAAACTGACTTTGAACTATAGCGATGTTGGGAAAAACTCACATTGCAAATGCAATGTTGCGATATAGAAAGAAAATCACATATTCACAGATCTATGATATACTAAAGTCATTTTTTATTTATCTTATTTTAAGTTTATTTCTTTGTTCACAACGTTATTTATTGTTATGCTTTTGTTATTTTCTTCTTTCTTCGAATGTGAAACGAGCAGCCTGTTCACACGTCGACTGCAAGTTTGTCATGTGTAATTTTTTATTTTTTTTTACTGCCTCATCCTTCAATAAGCCTCTTTGCAAAGTCTGCAGTGCACCACGACACATTTACCCTGAGATGTGCTGCACAAGCTGTTGCTTGTGAAGTTTAAGATCTGAAAGTAACATTCACAGCTGAAATCTTTCAAATGTTGATTCAATGTCGAAAACTGTTAAAACCACATTTAATGCTTAACGTTTTCAAAAAGGTTAACAAAATATAAAAAAAATCATGTTGACTGTTACATTAACAATTGTTAAATTTGACACTGTTATTTAACCTTGCTCAATTCACTCTTTAAACTGAAGCGTTTTTGTATCTCAGTTCCTATGTAGAAAAAAAAAGAAATAATATCAAGTTTTAGTTTCTACAGCCATCATCAGATCTTTCAGGCTCAGATCAAGTTAAATGCCATATGCTGAAAATACTGTATTGAATTTGGCCCATCTCCCAGAATACTTCAATACTACACTTACACTACTGTTGACCCAGCACCGGGATCGTAGGAATCAGCATTTAAATTTCATTGAAGTGAAAGTGCACTTTTTTGATGCAGTTGTGTTTGAATGTCTCCGGGTTACTTCAGTAAAACATCTCCGAATCAATAAACACAACCTATATAAATAACAACAAGAGTGGTTCTCAACTGGTGGGTCATCATAACCAAAAATATTGGCTTTTGTGGCCTGTTCTGAGATAGAGACAGCGGTGGGGAAAAAAGCAATGCTAATGCAGCTAAGCAGGAAATTGTGAACTGATACTGTAGAAAAGCAAAATAGGCATCTAAAGGCCTGTTCACGCCACAATAAAGATTTTCGTCCACATCACGACTATAAAGATGAAGGCACAGTGAAACGATATCATTGGAATCACTTTCACAGTGATTTTTTTTCCAGTTGAGGAAAGATACAAACACTAAGATCCAATCAGAATCCATTTTGCTATAAGGCACTTATGAATTTGAAGCAGCAGACGCGTGTCGCTGGTGTAAGCGTTAATTTCATTATCCTTAATAGTTACTGTTCTTGGTGTAATCAGAGCTTAATAGCCAAAACCATATGCAGAGAAAAAAAAACAATTTTGCATATAGTTTGGCCTGTATTACTGTGTTATTATTAGATAAGCTAACACAAATACTTGATTTGTTGACAATCTTCAATTCTTGATATTCCAATCTGGATATACTTAAGCAAAACCAATTGGGAACAGCTTTTAACATCGTGAAATCGAATCCCACTCAGAACAGCGGCAACAAAGAACGTGTCTATTGCAGTGAACCGCAGAGACCTTGCAGTTTTGGCAGCTATACTAAAGATGGCTTCCAAAGCTCAGGCAGTTGCGCAGCTGTGCTTTTGCTGGTTGAATAATGCCATTTTAATGCAAACCCACTGACTCCTGCCTTTCTGCAGAGGGCAGTAACTGCCACACGCTCTTTCCCGTTTTTCCCATTGCCGTAGAAGAGGATGCTGTGCCATCCAAATGAGCAAAACCTGCCAACGCGTTTCGGTTCGTGATGAGGTTCAATAAAAGAAGTAGCCAGACAGTACAGTCTGGCATTCCAGGCTGAGTGCAGACTGCAGTCTAGGAGAAGTGCCAGTAGCTTTTCACCGTTTTATTGGAGCCGTTTAGCGCAAGCCTGGCAGTGTGAAATCCTTCACTGTTCTTTCCTCCCATGGCAGAACTCTCTGACACGCAGGGCCCCAATTCCCAGTGACGCTCAGGGCCGTAGTGGAGCTCGTTTTCACACTTCGTACAACAAGAGGTATGTCATCAAGATCATCACCAGCGAGGACGTGGCCGAGATGCACAACATTTTGAAAAAGTACCACCAGGTAGAGGGAGCATCTGTTTCTTTGTTAAGGTGATCCTACGGTGAATCTCACAAGCTTTGAAGTGAATCTCTTTTTTTTGTATTTGCCCACTGTAGTATATAGTCGAGTGCCATGGAAACACGCTGCTCCCTCAGTTTCTGGGCATGTATCGCCTCACAGTGGATGGAGATGAGACCTACATGATCGTAACTCGTAATGTCTTCAGCCACCGGCTGCCTGTTTACAAAAAATATGACCTGAAGGTGAGTTATTCTAGTTGGGAGAATATGTGGGAATGAATGTGGTATTCTATTTCATGATTTTTGAGGCATATAATAGCTTTGTTTAACGTTCATTATAGTTCATGAATCATGATTCTTTTGAATCAGAGATTGAATTGTTTCAAAAGTGTCACACCAGTGAACACATAACGTTCCCCAAACGTTTTGGTTTCCTTTTTTAAGAATAAACTAACATTAGGGGAACATTCTTTTTTTAAGTTTTACATTAGTTTTTTTTGCAACCATAAAATAATGTTCCTGGAAGGATGCAGTGTGGTTATTTTAAAAATAACTTAAAAGTAAACTATGAAGAACCATAAAGTAACGTTCCCAGAATGTTCTTTAAATGTTAAGGAAACTTTTCTGACTAATGTTCTGGAAACCAGAACCTGATGTTCTGGTAACCAAAGGTTGTTAAAAAAAAGTAATGGTTTAATGAGAATAAATGTTTTTTTGATGTATTTTTTAGGGATCCACAGTGGCAAGAGAGGCTAGCGACAAAGAAAAGGTAAACTATCCCCATTTTCTTATTATATGGAATGAATTTTTGAAAAGGGGGTGAACTTCTGTATTAGAAATGTTTCATTATTTCCAGTGTATTATTATTACATAAGTGTTCAGAAAACTCACATTTGCATGTTGAATGTATTGCATGTCAGAGTCTTAAAATTATGTGTAAGGAAAAACATTATAATCACGATTATAACATCATTTTCCTTTCCATGTGTGTTGTGCATTAATAAACTCCCAAAATAAAATTCTCCCGTGTGAAAGATCCCATTTTCTACTCCATTCCTTGGGGAAAAAGAATACTCTCTGTGCTCCTTTTCTGTTCAGTGTTTGCTTGATTTAATTTGCTTCAGAGTGTGGGAAACTGCACTTTGTAGTAGAGGGGTATTATTTAATTCATTTAAGTAATGGTCCTGAGAAGAATGAAAATAATTGGAATAATTTAAACCTAAGAACCGTATCTCTGTATATTGTGATACCCTATTGTTTTACACTGTAATTTAAGTGCACTGATCTCTGAATGTAAAGAGATGGTAACAGAAACCAGTGTAAATAATAGATCAGAGATTGAGTACTTGTCTTCATGAAGCATTTGACTTGTTGGATTACACGTTTTACATTGATTTACTGTGAAAACATTCTGTACATTAATAAAAGGCTAATGAGTTGCAGTTTATACTTGTGTACAGGATTCTCTCACATAAGGCAAACCTGATCTTGTGTATTTTTTTTCATATCTGTGTCCATGTGGAGGGCATGTGAATGATTTGCATGTATATAAATATATATTTTTCTACACGCATGTTAGTTTTTCTGGCATGTTAAATTGTTTCTTCGATTACTTCCTCCTCCATTGAGATTTTATATCTACATTCTAATGCTGTATATGATACTCTCAAAAAATGGCAAATATTAACTGATGTATATTTGTAATTGTGTGTCATATACAGACTAGATTTGTTGTCATTCACTGTATTTGATGTAATGTTTCCTTTGCTTCTCTACTGAGATTTCCTTAAAGGGATCGTTCCGCCGAAATGAAAATCTGTCGAGTTCAAGTCGTTCCAAACCCGTGGGAACGCACGCATCTGCTGAACACAAAAGAAGATATTTTAAAGAACGCAGTCTTATCGATAATTGATTGGTTGCCAGCATACTTCAAAATATCTCCTTTTATGTTGAACAGATGCTCCTGAAGGTTTGGAGCAATGACGACAGAATTTTCATTGAGTGAACTATCCCTTTAACATTCTCCCATGATATTTTGTGTCTTCACTTGTTTTCTGTACAACAGCCATGTTATCAGTCAACTTTATATCACTATGTACATTTGGTGTGTTTCATTTGATGCATGTATGTGGAGATATTTCCATCTTTTTCATTTTTCCATTTTCTCCGGGAAGGCTTTACACCTTTGCTTTATGAAAAGAAGTCCTCAAAGTTATCTAGAAAGCTCTCGTCTCTCACCTCCACACACTGATCTGTGTGTGAAGCTGCTTGCATCTGACACTCCTTTTCCCTGCAGCCACGTCCACCCGAGGAGGCTCCGTCCAAATCACGCATGAGCCAAAAGCTACAAACCATCCGGATTGCCACACGCTTTTACTGCGCCATAAGACACGTAAGGACACGACAGCCAAGAACTGTCCCATATTGCTCTGTGTTCTTCTTCAACATGCCTTTACCCCGCATTTTGCCTCAGGAAATCACCGGTCCCTCTGGATCCCACAAGGGACTGTAAACCCAAGCCCGGGGTTGGTGCTTTATGTTGTCTTCCTGTTCCAGAAAAATAAAGCGTTGACGACTTCTTCGACAATCTCTGCTGGAATTTGTGAAAAGAACTGGAATACTAGGCTTTTATATATATACCTTCACATGTCCTTCTGCACACTTTGTTAGTTTGAAGACTTATTCTGTTCCTTGGGAAATTATTCCTATTTTCAACAAATGTTGAATTGGTCATAAAAGGTCCAAACATTTTTCTTAGAAGGAGCTATCTGGATTTTTTTTTTGTGTTCAGTTCTAAAGGACTAACCTAAGGCAAAGTTATTTAGCTAAATAATCTTTTTTGTTTTGCTTTCTTTTATGTTTGGTAAATGTCTCAAACATTTAATGCATTGCATATCTAGCTCTTGAAAATCGGATCAATGTTCGGCCAAAAGTTTAATGATTTACTCACCTGTCATTCTAAACATGTATGAACATAAATTCAAATTTTGAATAATGTTTTTCAATTTTGAATAATGATTATTTATCTATCTGTCCATATCTGAGATTAAAAAAAAAGAAGTTATTCAGTTACCTGTATATGTGCAGAAAATATTCAATCATTCAATTGTGTTCCACAGAAAAAGGAAAGTCGTACAATTTCGGAAAACAGTTCTTTATTTTTGGGTGAACTATCCCTTTAATCTTGACACTGGCTGCTGTAGGCTATGGTTTGGAATCGCTGATGTTTGTGGAAGTAGGCATTTAGGAAATAACCCTTGGTTTAATCATTGTAATTATTTGAATGTTGTAATTGTCTGTTGACTCTAATCGTGAAATCTAAATCACTCCCTGTTGCTCGGAGTGTCCACAGGGGGCAGTCTGTTTTATGTTACACTCCGCTGCTTCTGCGAGCTGCTATTTTTCTCTTAGTGAGTTCTCAGATGTTCAGTTGTTGTGCGAGCAGATCATAAGAGTGCCATATCAAAACTTTTTTCACCCCCAAAGATGATTTCCATGTGTGCTATAACGGAAAGTTGACCAAAAAAAACAAGTACATCATTAAATGTTTGAATTTTGTAGTCAGTGAGGAAGTAAAAAGTGTGTTAATTCTCTAAAATGTTGTTTCATTAATATTTTATTTTATTGCTGCTGGAAACAACATTTGTCAGTTTCCTTTGGTGCCACTGATAGCACAGAAATGACCACATCACCTTTCATTTTGTTCCTTATGTAAACGTATTTTCATATCAATTGATCATTTTCATTTTTGAGTCTAATAACGAATCAAAAAAATGATAATTTGTGATATTATAAGTCAATGACATTTTGTTTGATTGCTGAGTGAACTGAAAGTTTAAATTTACAATGAACTCTTAACACTGTTTCCAAATGTGAATAACAGACCAAGGAGCTTCCCACTTACAAAGACAACGACTTCATCAACGACGGCCAGAAAATCTGCGTCGACGAGGAGAACAAGAAGATGTTCCTGGAGAAACTGAAGAATGACGTAGAGGTCTGTGTGCGTTATCTGTCGTGTTCCTTGCTGCTTTTCGTCCTGCTCATTTGCTTTGTTTAATGTAATTGGCTCATTAAACTCTTATCTAAACGCTCATTCGTCCTAATCACCCCTCTGCGCCATCTAATTAAAAAGACAATGAATGTTTCGTGCTTAATCCCTTGGAAAATTTGTTTCTAGTTCCTGGCCCAGCTGAAGCTGATGGACTACAGTCTTCTGGTGGGGATCCATGATGTGGAGCGAGGGGAGCAGGAACAGCCCGAGGAGGAGAGCGAAGACAACGACGCTGGAGAGGAGGAGGGGACGGAGAGCGACGGAGGGGCCACCGGCTCCCCGCCGGACAGCCCCAGTAACACACTAGACAGCAATAGACCTCTGGGCCCGGGAGAGTTTGATCCCACCATTGATGTGTATGCCATCAAGAGCCATGAAAGTGAGTCGTTTTCCACGCTGCAAAAAAAAAAATAGTTGGTTCAACTTGAAATAACTTGTTACCCTGCTGCCTAAACATTTTTTTGTTGAGTCAACTTAAAGTTTTAGTTGACTTAACAAACAAGTTATTTCAGGTTGAAACAGTAGAGAATCAAGATTTGAAATATGCTTGTAGGCTGTTAGATGGTTGTTTACTGGCCCACATAAATCTCTTACGATTTTCTTGTCTCCAGCTATAACTTAAGCCGTTTTCAATTCATTTTTTGTTTTATAATCCACCAGAAACAAGTAACTCACTGAATTATGTTTATATTTCTACACTGAGGAGGACCCAATCGGTTACAGTGTACAGTGTACACCATTGCTTTGTAAATATTTTACATTAAGCCACATTTACAGTGTAGTTATATTTATAATGTAATATTGCACATTCAGTGCTCAGAAATGTATTCTTTTTTTTATTTGTTATTATTTAATGTAAAGCGGAACCTTTTAAAAATGATCCAAAATCAATATTTGAGCAAGTACATATCCAGTCAGTGTTCAAAACTATCGCCTTAAAAAAACATTTATTCATGAAATGTTATATTCTGGGTAACATTTTACAATAAGGTTACATTTTTAACATTAGTTAACTACAGTAGTAAACATGAACTAACAATGACAAATACTTATAACACATTTAATAGTTAATAGTAATAGTTTAATAGTTATTGTTGATTCCAACAGTTACTAACACGTTATTAAAATCAAAAGTTGCATCTGTTCATAAATATCTTGAGACCTTATGGGTTTGGAACAACATGAAGGAATTTAAATTTTTGGGTGAACTAATCCTGTAATGGACCTGGGCTAACATGGACTAATAATAAATAATTGTATTGTATTTATTATGTTAACAAAAATTCACTAATGCTGCATTACTCATTTTAGTTAATGCATTAAATATAGTTAACAAATGGAACTTTATTTTAAAGTGTGTTACCATATTTTCTGGGGGGTTTTTTTCTTTACAAAAGGAAATATGCAGCACACTGGAAATCACGCAGTTGTATTGCAGCTCTTTAAATTCATAAATGCTTTTTTATAAATATTTATTCATTAAATGTTACGTTTTTCCTTTACAAAAACAAAACAAAAAATAAACAATCTTGAAACTTCAGAGTTTTTATTATATATATTTACTAGAAATATTCATTCATTAAACACAATACAAAACAATCTGATAAACGTTTACAGCTATTTTGAACATTTTATACATTTTTTCTGTATTTACTAGAAATATTCAATCATTAAACGCTACGTTTCCCTGCTTTTTCATTACAAAAACAAAATGTGCTACAAGCTAAAAGAAATTACACCGCTGTGAAGCCACTTAATAATTAATAAATGCTGGAAAATGAGGATAAAATTACTGACTGATTTGTAGTTTTTAACACATAACCGGTGCTTTCAAGAGCGTCATAAGTCATTTTTGCATAATTGTAAAACTATCCATGTTATCCAGCTAGACTGGTGACAAATGTGCAGTATTTGCAGCAACGATGTTAAATGCATTACAGAAAACCATGCATTTCATCTTACAAGGCCTTTAAATGGCTGCGCAAGGTCAGTAGATTAAATTAAAGTTAAATATTCAGTAGCAGCGCAGCACTGGGCCAAAAAAAGAAAGTAACAGTCCTGTGTCTCTTTATACCATTTGTATCCTGCTTAAATACAGCAGCACATTCTACCTTTCAGATGCTCCCAAAAAAGAGATCTACTTCATGGCAGTGATTGACATTCTCACTCCATATGATGCCAAGAAGAAAGCAGCCCACGCAGCCAAGACAGTCAAACATGGGGTGAGGATATGTCATAAACACACCGCTAGTGTTAAATTAGCCCTCGGTTTCATTTTTTTTGCTCCTCCTTTCTCCAGGCAGGGGCCGAGATCTCAACGGTCAACCCCGAGCAATATTCAAAGCGGTTTTATGATTTCATCACCACCATCCTCTCCTAAGGGCTGCCCCGAGGCTGGCGCGAGGAAGAGTAACAGGTGGCCGCACACGAGCTCATATCCTGAGAGAGGTTTTGCTGTGGGTAACGGATCCAGTGTCTCTCTCTCTCTCTCTCTCTTTCTCTCTCTCACTTGTCACAGGATCACGTCTGAGATCTGTCAAGATCTTTTTTTTTTTCGTTTACAGTTTGTTTCGTTTTTCTCCTCTGTTGGATTTTTCGGTAGGTTTATGGCTCCACGTGGTTGATAAGGCATACATGTGATATAGTCATGCATATATAGCGTTCTGTACCTTTGTGTTAGATATTGTTGATTGAGAAACCGAGTGATGTTGTTTGTGCCCAGCTCCGTGGTATGATTATCATACTGGAATTCTCAAAGCTGCTTATATATTTATTGTCTTTACGTTCTCTGCGGAGCAAAAGTCATTGTTCTCAGAGGAATGGTTGACCTGAAAATTGGACTTTGCTGAAGACGTACTCGCCCTGAAGATGTAACCAAGTTTGTTTCTTCACATGAAACGATTTGAAACGTAGCATCGCGTCAGCGGCTCACCGGTGCAGTGAATGGGTGCCGTCAGAGCAAGAGCTGATAAAATAATTATAATACTCCCAAGTAATCCAGCTGATCGATTCATGTTTTGTGAAGCAATGTTTTTAATAAATTAATCGAAGCATTTTTAACTTTGTGCAGATTATGTTATTATGTTGGCACCCATTGACTGCAGAGGATCGGTTGGTGAGCAAGTGATGCAATGCTAGTTTTAAAGACGAAACGAACTCATCTACATCCTAGATGACCCCAGAGTACGTTTTCATCAAATTACTTTTTTATTTTTTTTTTATTTTGAAGTGAACTAAAACTTACTTGACTAAAAAAAAAGCCTCCGGTTTTAAATCGCAACTAAAAAAATCATTTCGATTTCTGAAATAAATTTAGCCCTGAACAAATACGACTAGAGTCAGAATAAATACAAATTGGAATAAATAGTCGGAAAGTGTTTATTGCACTATCGCTCTTTAGCTGCAGGCGGTACCTTTAAATCGAATCTGTTTACGAAGCGTTTGTGACGTTACGAAAAGAATGCAACTTCAGGATCGATTACAGCGTTTATAGTTAAGATCCGATCAGTAAATTGGATTTAGATGACCTGCCTGTCGTGCATTGTAAAGTCTTGCACAGGAGCTCAATATTTGCAATTGGCTCCGGTAATAACGTTTAGTATGACTCAACTGTTTTTTGCACATGATGTAACGCACCAAAACGTTTATGCAAATGATTCCAGTTTTACCACTGACTCGCGGAGGGTCATGCAATAGTAGTGATTGGTAGAATGTGTTAAGCACCTAATGGGTTACATGTGCGTTGCCACTTTTGTATCCCTAGTGAAGGAACAAAACATTGCCTGTTTTATGTTGTTTAGCTCTTGATTAGAGAACATTGTATGAAGACGAAGCGTATTTTGTACCTCCCTTTTTTTACAGTAATACTTAGCAAGTTTACAGTGGGCTGTTCTCTTGAGAATGCAGTTGTGCTGGCGCTATATAGATGCTTGAATCTGCGTATAGTGTTTCAGCTGCACTGTAAAGAGCGAGGGAACGCTGCCCCTTACTGTTGATATCTCTCTCTCTCTCTCTCTCTCTCTCTCTCTCATCATTGTCGAAACTTTGTGTGATCCCAGAGACCTTTAGTATTATAAAAATATATAGATATTGTGATACGTCTTCTTCTGAAATTTCGTTTGCAAAAGTAATCCTAAATATTCTACTGTATGTGTTGACATATATACACTGTGCGAGGGTGTGCCTTTTTTACTCTGAATTATTTAATTTTGTATTTGAATCATTTTTTTAAAAAGAGACGTTCGAAAAATGTTATTTTCTAAAAAGGGAAAAGGCGAATAAGGACGAATCCTAAGGTGGTTTTGCTGTTCCTGTGTAGATGTGTAAATATGCAAGTGTATTACGTGTACGCAATATTACGACAATGTTGCAGTCCTCACGGTACAAAAGCAGTAACAGTTTTCCTGAAATTATTACCCTGATCGATTTGCTTACTAATTCGATTCCTACATCGTTGTCATAACTGAAGTAGTTTTGGTTGACGTTTTTTAAGGCTCGATTGTGTTGTTGTATTTTGATTTCCGTGCTATCACTTGCTAATTGGATAATGAGAAATGTAAGCTCTTTGTTTTTAGGACGGTTTCCGGTGGAAGAGGCGAGAGGCTTCGTGAACACACAACTCTCGACGTCTGTACAGCACATGTGAATCTCAAAAAAAAAGACACTTCTGTGAGCTTTTGGGGGGGCGGGGAAATGACTTCGCTTTGTCTCAGATTGCATAGAGTTACGATCCCATGTGTTGTAATTTGTAAAAAAAAAACGACAAAAAAAAAAACACGCTTCCATGTTGATAGTGCTGTGCGGGGTTTGATGGAAAAAAGCGTTGAAGGACGTGCGATCCCTGAATATACAGTCAAAGGAAGATATTATCAGTTGTCGGTCTACTTGTCATAACTGTTATCTATGTCATGAAAGTGTGCAGCTCTTGTGTGTGTGTGCTGTAGGCCTAAAATATTTAAAAGCACTCTGTCCCGTAAGCATTGCTCAATAAAACGATGCATTGCTCCGCTTGATTAACGGTTGTGGTGTTTATGTATCATGGAAGAATCTTGCTTACAAAAGACAAACCATTAAAAATAGCCTATGAAGTGCTTCCTCTAAAAGATGTACATTTGGTTGTGTTCATCATAAACAAAATAATGGTTTATCAAATTTAAATGTAGCTGTTTTATATATGTAACATTTTGTTTAAATTCTAAGGCCTAATATTACTGTGCACAGCTCAAACTGACCTAAACGTGTATATTGTAGAGGTGCGTTTCAACCGGAAGAGGGCGCGTCGTGCTGCCGCGGATTTATCTCACGGTCAAAACAGGCCGGAATCCACAAAACCGTCTGTGAGGCGCGTTATTTTATGCGTGCTAATTTTTAAGTTAACATGTTGTATTAACATGAAAAGTTATGCGCAATAATTTCTATACTTTGCTTTGTAGACCTTTGCGGTGTCATCAATTAATCAAGCCTTTAAACTGCTTCGCCTAAAATATTATTCTTAAATTTGACATTATTGTTTGTGATGCGTTTGCGTTTGCCCGCTACTTCTGCGTAGGTTAACACCATTTTCCCGCTTTCGCTATTTTTCTCAACGCGGCTTTTATTAAAAGGAAAATCCCTAAAAGAAGCCTGGGCTCAGCTACACAGAGGAAAGCGGTCCGTGTTTAAACCGAGGGACTTCTCCTCGTTTTTGGACGTCCACAGATACTGCACGCAGAAAACATTCAGAGCCATGAATCAGCGAAGAAAAATCACTTCGGCGCTTCACTTCACTTCTTTAAGACATCTTAACAAAGCTAAATGCATTCCACTTAACTTGTATTTGCACAAATACAATTCTTAACGTTTAAAACGGAAGGGTTTTTGTTTTAATACATTTCGATGATAACCTTTTCAACCCCGGCCAGCAATCCGCTAATCCTGACAGGGCACCTCATTTACGAGATTATCCAAGCATGCGTTTAGGACGACAGATAATTAAAAGACAGCATTAATTGAGTTCCAATTTAAAAAAAATATTTATTCGGGCATCTTTGGTTGGGCCTATTGATTTTGCTCAATTTATTGCGCTTAACAGAACAGTGGGCCCGAGACGGTCTTTTAAATGAGGGAAAGGAAGGCGCGGCACCACTATATTTCTTAATATTTGTGTATTTTCGGCGTGATTGACATTTGTGCAAATGAGGTCAGCGAACACGGACAAGACGAGCAACAAACTCTTAAAAAAAACCTCACCTGTCTGCTATTGCGTCTGGACAGCTAGACCTGTAGCAGTCTGAAAGGTATTTTACGACAAGTAGACATGTGGCAAAAGATGGCCATTCTTGGTGGGCTATTTATTTATGCACTTTGTTATAAACGTATGCATCCACACGGTCACCGGGCCACTTGTTTGAACTGTGGGTTCATAGCGTATGGGATATGCATGGAATCATATCTTCTGATCACATAAAGACAGAAACCAAAGCACACGGACTAACTGCTCTGAACTGTAAAAAAATTGACAAAAGAACACGTTTGAGCTCACGAGAACATCATGCGGCTTTGTCGGTCGTAAACCAATAAAAACGTAGCGGCTTTTGCCTTCACATTTTATTTTAAATCGCGCACAGCTAAAATAAAACAATGCAGCTTAAAGTATCGAGCAGCCTCCTTCGAAATAGGAAGCGAATTCATCCAAGTCGAAGTTGGTCGCAGAGCAGGCCTATCGCGAACAACGTAGTTAATGGCGGGTTTTTTTTGTTTTTTTTTATCAAGGCCACACAGTGTATTTAGTAATAAAAAAGTAAAATGTTTATTTAGACAAATGTTTCATATTGTACAACAGTAAATGATACATTGGCTTTAACAAATAACCGCTGAACAGAAATGCAAAGCGAGAAAAAAAAACTTTCGGCTTTCCGTACACGTAGCCTTCCATCTATCGTCGCGAGATATCAAATCGGAAAAAAAGGACTACTTCTGAGCTTAGCAGACTTTATTTTTAAACGACACCTTCTGGGTTTATCCGAGACAGTGCTGACGCTGAATTCCTGCCCTTTGCGAGTTTAATTTGGTGTTACATGTTTCATCCGAATAAAATCAATACAATCTGGATAATCAAAACATTGCGCGTGCCTCCACGTGTTTTATTGAAGACTTCATGGACAAGGAAATGATTTATATACATCGATGCTCTAATCTAAAATGAACAAGACAAGAGTTTATAAAAACACCTAGATACATTCTCCTTGTTGAGTTTCCCTCCGGTACTCTTCACAATATTAGTTATGCCATAGTAATTAATACAAAATATAACACAAACAATGCTGTGTTACAAAGTTTTCACACGCCGTGATGAAACAAATATATTTAAAAATGATATAAAAAAATCGAAGAGGTGGTTTATAAAGAAAGCATCTACATCACAGCTCTGTTTTGCAAGGGGGGGGGTCGATGGCTTTGGCATCCATAAGCAAGTCACCCAAGGGAGTTGGAGCCGTTGTGAGAAGTTTTGCAGACTTTGCTGCTGAAAGGAGTTTGGCCATTGTGGCCCACTTTGGCAGAGACTCCATTAACGGTGGAGATATGGGGGAAGCTGGGGTGTGAAGACTGGACCGGAGCGCTCGGGCTGGGCAGAGAGGTGGAGGTGGATGGAGCGGCGGCGGCAGTCGGGCTGTTTGGTTTGTCACTGCTGGAGTCGCTTTCTATATCAGGCCTTCTGCCACCGGCCATATCATCCCTCGGGCCGCTTAACTTCATTTTTTTGCAACCGGGCCGAACTCTGTACTTCAATGGCAAGGGCCCGTTCTGGAAAATACGAACACGTTATTATCTTTGCAATTGGACTAAAATGTGTTTAATGTGTTAATTATTAGATGTAATAATCCTACCCTTCTCCATGTGTAGATATAAGCAATATCCATAAGAGTATAATAATCTTTCAAAGGCTCGTCTTCATACATAACTTCAATCTGGGAGGAAAGAAAAACGAATTCTCATCTTATACCGACACAGTGAAAAATTTTTGCTTTTACATCAAAAACACGGCCACAAGAAGTTTAGAGGAGATTACCTGAAAGGTACATGGTATATCCATTTTACTTCTGAGAAATTTTCTGAGATGCATTACTGTCATAGCCGCAGGGCACTGCAAGTACCGCTTTACATTCACCTAGAAAAATGTGATCATTACTAAAATACAGTCAGCAGTCCCCTATAACCTCTCAATGACTCAATGAGACAGGTTCTAAAAAACGTCACGTCTTTAGAAATAAGTTACCTCTTTTGTGGTTTCTTTTTCTTCTCCCTCTTTACTGTCAATCCTGATCATTTTAAAACAAAATAATGAATGCAACGTCTAACAGCAAAGCTTTATTTCATAAGCAACGTGAAAGCGATCTCTGATGATAATGAAAGTAAAAAAAAAAAGATTCCACTGAACTGAACCTACTTGTTCTGATCAAAAAACTCAATGGACAGACTGATGATCTCATCATCAGCAATGATTCTCTTGTCTTCATCTGCCACTTCTCCTCGGTCCTCATTAGAACCATTAGTAGCTGAAGAATAAAAATACAACGTCTAAATACAAAAAAACAGCGCTTATGAATTAAAATATCACAATTATTTTCTTGACAGTTTACCATCAACTGGATGCTCTGCATAAAAATCTCTCCTTCGTTTCATCTCATCTGAGTAACAGAGGCACAGTAAATACGTCACTACTGATTTAAGAATTTGTTTAACAAATTAACAAACAATTAAAATGAACACTTAAAAAAAAAAAGAAGACACTTACTTTTGAACAGACCAGGCACCAGCTTGTAGACGATGTCCTGAAGGGTCTTATCTGACCTGAAACACACAACCATTTTAGGGGTATACAGTCTGAGCCTTCTTTGATACAGAAATGTAAAGCTTTAACATATTTTTTGGAAGAACAGCAAACATGTATATTTTTTAAAAGAAAAATACGGTATCAAAAAAACGTTTAATTAAAACAGGCGACATATCCCCAGCCACATTACCTGATATTGAGGAGAGGCTTCGTTTTATGAACTTGGACATCACAAATTGGACAATATTTGCTGGTCTCCAGGTACCTCACAATGCACAGTTTGCAGACTGAAAACAGCAGGCGACAAATTACTAAATAGTACGGTTTGAAGCGGCTTAAGAGACGGTCCGGTTTGAACGTCCAGAAGCGCATTAACCGGCAAATAAGAAATAATAGAGATTATGACAGACTTACACGAATGCAAACATTCGACGATGGTGGTCGCGTCGATGAAGTATCCTCCACATAAAACGCACATCAGATGAGGATTTAGCTCCGTTATCTTGATTCTCGTTGTTCGGTGCATTGTCATTAGAGTTCGCAAACCTGATGACCAAAAAAGGGACATTCATTAATACTTACAGTCACAGTTCGAAAAATATTTTAATCGGCTTATTAATCTTGGATGGCCGCTTTTGGGATACTTGAAGCGGACAAAGATGCGACAAAGCCGGACAAAATTCATTCAGCGTTAGGACGCTTTAACGCATAACCCCGTTAATAGGCTACAACTCAGACGAACTGCTGTTATTCTAAATTCTTTAAACTCGTCGGCGTTTCAGGACAGAGCCCAAGCGCGAGCGAAATCGGTTTGCTTTTATTCGCGCGGACGCGCACAGGTGAGACTGAAAGCCGAATGCCCGCACGTACAGTTGCCATGACGACGGGTTGTAATTGGCATTGTGCCAGTCGAAACGGAACCGCATACTTCAGATCCGCAGACGGCCCGGATCCTTACAGATGACCGTAAATTACCCAATTCGCGATAAAACGCCGCCGCTTCCTCTCGACAGCATTGTTTTTACTCCAAAAAAGCATGCGGCTACTTGAACGTGGCTGCCATTTTGATACAGAAAGCCCGTGTCCGAGCGAGTTCTCTCGCGTGAGGCTGAGACCCGAGCGCCACGCGCTATTGTTTAAGACGCGGTAAGCAGGCTACCGTCACCTGTTAAACACGTCGTGCGACCATGATTTCAGCACGCTTCGTTCCCAAACGCGAAAGAGAAAACAATGTGCTCTTCCCTGCCTCGCCGACGTCTTCAATGAGGAACACAGTCAACGGAAGCTCGAGAGCTCGCGTCTGCGATCCCGCTATCTCTCGACTGCGACATCGGTACGTGCGGGTAACGTTAATTCAGCGTCAAATGTTCACATATCAGTGTCCCGTAACTGCTAACGTCCACACCATTCTCAGTAAAGTGCTCCGAACTCAACACATCAAATAAAATTAGACAGTCAAGCCCTCAAATAGGCTAGTCGCCCAGTAATCGAGAGATATGCTCGATATGCCTTTATAAGGGACATAGCCGACAATAATGTAATAAAATAACTTTCTAATAGCGAACCTGTTAACTTACCATTTAAAAAAAAAAAGCAGAACAACGCACTGCACTTCAGTCGGTGATATTAACTATTCAAAACACCCGCGAAAGTATTTATGCAGCACGCGTCGGTACATATGAAGGTGGACTGAATTATTTTACATAGGCTGAGTGAATGTGTCGATCGGTGGATAACAGAAACAAGCTGGCCAGGTTTCCAGCAGAGGCGGAAAAAAACAGGTGTGCTTCGGTCTGGAAGTGGCTGGCCTAAGTAAAGCCATTTTTCAGGCTTGACCAATAATGCAAACTTATAAAGGCTAATCTACGCGGTTTAGTAATAATATTCGGATTACACTATTATTCCTTCCCGACAGACCATTTAACACGGAGCTGTGAAGAAAGAAGAGTTCACTGCAAAGACCGCAGTAACACTAAATCTGTATACAGGCTACCTAGTGCAGATGACGGTCATATATTGATATTCGGGACTACTATGATTTTTTTTTTGTTGTTGCTAGAAAGCATTGCAAGCAAGCGTTTTAGGACTTGTCTGTCAGACATATTCGCGGAGTGTCAAAATCAGTGGAAAACATATAGCCATGCATAAAATAAATCAGTGAGGCACGGTATGGTGTTTGAAAAGGTCAGAAGGGAAAGCAAATCTGTCCGTAACATCTATCATCTCAGCGTGGCAAGAAAGTAGGCTATGATTTGGCAATAGAGAAGCGGGTTAACAACCGACGATAGACTATATTTACATCATCTAATTTCTTGGATGGAGTTATCAGCAATATTTTTATAAACCATGACTGAGCGGGGGGTGAGTCACGTATACAGTTAACGTAACAACTCACTGATTAATAATTAGACTAACGAAAAAAAAATTAAAATTAAATCTTAAGAAATAGGACTCTTGTCCTACGTTGTTCAAATAGAAAAAAAAGGTTCGGTTCAGACTGAAGTATACCGGTCCAAACCCAGTCTCACGGCAGATGCGTGAAAACGACACCGTTTTAGTGTTTTTTTTTTTGTTTTTTGTTTTTTTAAAAAGCTTCATACAAAACACGCAAGCCACGTTACGTCCAGTGACAAACAAACAATTAATAAATAAAACATATGTGAAACGGGCTATAAGCTAACGGCCTCAAAACAATGTTATGGTTTCGCGTGGTCCTTCCTAGAAGGAGGTACCCGCAAGTACGCGCATGAATTTAAGTTAATAAAATTAATCCACGATGTGAATGCACAGCAAAGTTAATTTTTCCTAAATCTGCACGCCCTAGACTACCCAACTCTATAAAATAAGAGGTCTAACGTTTGGTTTTCGCGCGTGGAGAAATGGATGAAAGTGGTCACCCGTTAACACCTGCCCCGACTCGCCTGTTCTTCAGCGCGCGCCGAGTTTTGCGATTAAAAAAACAACGCTTGAAAAGCACATTTGCGTTTGAGTTTCACAAAGACGACACGCTCGTCCTCGCGCACACCGCGTTAACGTGTGTCACCGGTTGCGTTTCGTGAGAAATGTGACAAAACCGAAATGAAATTCGTACGTGCGAGAAACACTCGCGCACACACAAGAGGCAACATTGTTACTCTCTCGCGTCTCGGGAAAGAAAAGCAAACAAAGGCGAGAGAGCTCGCGAGTCCGCTCTTTCGCACATTAAAGCGTACATACCCCGTGCGTTTCGCGATGGTTTCTTAGCTTTGTTGTGGTAGACAATGAAACTTGAGAGTCGATCAGCAAAAAATGAATGCTACCGAAGCGGCCATCTTGGAATGAGCTGCAGACGCTGTCAATGGCTCTAACGTTTCACCGCCGTGCTCATTGTGGCCTTCTTGCGCAATTGCACATAGGTTAACGCAGCTCGCTCTTCGCCGACCCTTTCCGATTCGATTCACGGATAAATCCACAGATTCCGGTCATAGGTGGTACATTCCAGAGGCGCACTTCTCCCGCACGGCGAGCCGAAAAACAGCGCCCGATGGTTCAGCGCAAACTGACACAGTCCCCAAAATGGCTTAGTTCGACCGCCCCACTCCATCACGTGATCTCATTCCTCACGGGTAGCCTGGGAATTAGTAGTGGGGTATATCATCAATAGGGTACCCCTCTGACGGATGTCTTTGTCAAACCTCACCACCCACATCACCACTTCTGAAGAGGAAAATCCCTCGCCAAGCCTCGCAGTTCGGTCGGTGTGATTATTAGTCTATACGCAACGAAGAACTTTCAGAAGAGCAGTGTGTCCCTTTATTTTCACAAAAACCGCTTAACTCCCAAATGCAGAACAAGCGGACGAGGTATTTTTTAAATGAATCAGAATTAGGCTGCATTTAAAAGCTGCCACAAGTTAAGCAAGCGGAATTAGACAAGACGCTCCAAATGCGTTCTGTATCTTTCAATTCACGCTCATTTTTGTATTTTGTTCCCGAGTAAGACCTTACGTTTTAATGTCCAACACGGTCCCAGAACATTATGCGACTTGTGCAGAATATAAGCGTTTCAGCGGCCGCCGTGCCTCGTGTAGCCTAGGTCAACAAGCAACGGCTCGAAAACGATGCGTTCTTACTTATTAACCTTTCCTTTTTTGCCTACCGAAATGTCAAATATTTTGATTTCTGGTAAGATGAACAACCAGTCAGCCACGCTCGCCCGCACGTCTCGAGAAAGCAGTCGCTTTTCTTCGCACTCACTTTCTCGGTGGTTCCCGTATAAGATTTGTTTCTAACGGCCATGCCTTAGAAGAGGCAAATATGCATACTTTACAGCAATTTTGCAGCAGCAGTATTTATATATATATATATATATATATATATATATATATATATATATATATATATATATATATATATATATATATTTCATGTGTATAGGCTACACGTAAGTCATACTGAACCCTTGTCTCGCAAAACACGGCCAAGCCATCTTTTAGCAGGCTAAATTATGATTACGGCTACTTTAATGACCAGACTTGACTTAAAAGTTGGGCGTATACAGTTGTTGTTTTTTTTATTACTTTTTTTGTTTACAAAATCCAGAAAGCCTTAACATTTTTCTGCATGCTCCTTGATAACGTTCCTATAGCGTGACAGGTCAAAATGCATACGCTTTCCCAGCGACGAGCAGCCCGCGCTCTCCGTTTCCCCCGGCGGCTCTGGACCGGTCTGCTCCGTTCAGGGCACCGCGTTCACCGGCGAACCACACGCGCGGGCCGCCCGCCGTGACGTCAGCTGCTTTTATACAGGCACTTCGGCGAAAACAAAGAAGCTCGGCGCGCTGGCGGAAACCCCAAGCGCTTCAGCTTCAACCCCGCCGGGTTCTGCAAAACCTTAAAGCTTCTTCTTCTGACCGTGCACGCTACCAGTTTCGCTCGCAGTATCGCTACAATAAAAAAAACACGCCGTTAGGTCCGCGCGTGAATCGAATAGTTTGAGGTATGCATCAACCGCAGGCTAATTTCAGAGACTAACTCTGACAAACCGAACCGATTATATCTTATCTATACCCATTTCTTTATTCGGACTACAGATGTGACTCATCAAAATGGCCGTATCTCAGTCGCCTAGCGGGTGTTAATGCAGCACGGGATCCCGAGCAACAACTAGAAAGACAGCCTGATGCCTTCCTCTCCCAAAAACCGTAAAGTTATCGACAACCCCACAGCGACTGCGCATTATGGAAAACTACTCCAGTATGAAATAAAATTTGTGAAGAATAAACGCCATCCACGGTTTCGTTTTACCCGATTCCTCGCGCGATTAAATGCCGACCCGAATTTAACGCCTATGCATCGATACATAACCATTTAAAAGCACGCGGGCTCCTCCAGACGCGCCTTTATTCGATCATTCCGAAGTCCTCACGAAGACGATTTAAAGCGATTTATTATAACATATATAAATGGCCGAAGATCTCTCAAAAATGACTGCGCTCGGTGACCGCGTTTGCTGGTTTATCTCACCTATCGGGTTAAACTTTAATGGCACTATTGATTATTGACTGTTTACCGATTCCACGAAATTGATTTGTGGACCGAATGGGAGCTGGAGGTCAGGACTTACGGATTCAGCCGCTTTGAGTTTGTGTTTAGTTATGTCTTTGATGGTCTGAATCGAATGATGAGGATTTCATGAATAAACATGAATGTCGTTCCGTTATTATATTAAGCCATAAGCACACGAGTGGAGAAAAAAAAATACCGGTTTAGCCTATATTAATATCAGTGGTTTAATCGTTCGGAGAAATGTAACTTTACGTTTATTGTCGGGTTAAGTCATTGAGCTTGTGCATTTTTTTTTTTTTTTTTTTGCATTGCACAACACTCTCTGCGTATCGCTCACTAGATGTTTTTTTTTCCAATGTTAAGACATTAAGACATTAATTGTTTTTTATTTTATATGATGCATGCTGTCTTATCATCCCAACATGTTTTAATACGTTGCTGTCGGCTTATAACATTATATATATATATATATATATATATATATATATATATATATATATATATATATATATATATATATATATATATATATATGTTTCTTCCTTTTCGATACTGACATTGTTTAGAAAGAATAGGCTGTAGCCTAATTGATTAGATTTGTTTCATGGGATTGACTAAATAGGGTGAAACATGAAAGGGCGATCTTCCAAGCGTAAAAACAGATTTAGAAAGTGTAAAAAAATGTAATGATGATGCATTTAAAATATATAACTCAAACAAACGCGTAAGTAAACAAAAATATATAATTTATTCACAAAAAGACTTTTACTTATAGGCTATAAAAATAATTGTAGGCCTATCTGTTAACAGATCGCCAAAATTGAGATCAATGTGCTAGGACAGTAATCTTTTTTTTCTATTTATTTATAGCCGGTAAACTTGGCTTTTGCGCTTTACTCTTTTAGGCTATAACATTTCAGGCGGTGGCAAATGCATGCTGCATGTTTTCTGGAGGATTTAAATGAATATTTTGCATGCATGTCTACGTTGTAGCAATATTCCAAGACCATTTTAACTATATCAAGTGGTCAGACCTCAAGCTGTAATTCTTTGCTTTAATTGCTCACAATTAAAATACATAAATAAATGAATGCCCAGCACTTTCCGTCATATCTTACGTCCCTAAAGTTAGTCTGTGCCGACTGGACAAAGAAAATGGCTAAATTAAAGTCTCTCCATTAAATTTATACAATGGGGATGTATATTTCATTTCAGAATTCTGTTGTTAATTAAATAAGTCTAACTCGTACAGACTATAGGCTATATCCCTTTTTATAGCCCAACGACGCCCTCGTGAGTTTTTCTCAGTTAAATAAGTGCAAATGTGATCCTTAATCTTTTTAAAGTTTTCTCAAAGTGATGTCACAGAATCAAACACGTTTGCATAATTATGTTTGCATAGGCCTATGTCCTAATAACGACCAAATCAGAGCTACAAAACAACCTCCTTAATTAAAAAAAACAAAACAGAAATGATAACAATCATACATAAATTATTTAAAATATATTTTTTCCCCTCTATTTATTGTAGACCATATGTAGGTCACCAGTGACGGCATATGGGTGATTATAATTAAATTTGCTTAGACATTAAATTATTTCGTAGGCCTGCATTTTAAGCGTAGAATTGGTTCAGTTCTTCTTGCTTTTATAGATATGTATTTTAGCCAAACTGCGAGCTTTCTCTGTCTTGCTATAGCAAAGCTTAACTAACAAGTTTCTTGACTTTTGATCTCTCAGTATTTCAGTTTCAATCTGATGGACTTTTATCTGAACTTCATGGAACACGCTTGCTGTCTATAAGAAACTAGGCTATGGTTATGAGACCCTCTTTTCAGACTGAGAACAGAGACGACTAGTCTAAATGAAACTGTTGAATGTCAATGTCGCAAAATCGACGTGAAAGGGGAGGTTAAGAGAAGTACGAGCAACGCTGAAATGGAGGATTTTTTCCTCAAATCAAAATGCAAAACCACCACTAACAACAACACTCTAATCTAATCCTAAAGCATAGCAGCCTACATTTCTGCGTATGACATTTTTAAGTTAAGACATAAAATATAAGCTATATAATGTCATTACAGGTGTGGGAAAGGGTGTAACGATGCCGTGTCAGCTTATTTATTCATTTGGGAAAAAAACTTGATTTATAGTATTCTGAAATATAATCGATAGCGCTCAAACCGAGATGCCCGGAGTCCTGAAGGTCCCCTGGTTAGGGTGCATGTGACGCAGCATGTCGCTACCGAGGCTTCCGTGCTTATTGGCTCGCGCCGTGGCGGCTGCATGTAAAACGTGTGTGGCGTGCGTAGTGCAGGCTGGCCGAGAGACGGGCCCGCTGGAGCCAAACAACGGGAAGTTATGCTAAATTCGCCCGAAAACCAACATTGTCCGAATGGGTAGTAGGCAGTAGACCTCATCAAACGCGTTAAAACAAAGTTTCAGCGATGGCTTCGCCCGAGATCCTAACGTTAATGTTGTTCTCCGGGCTGATCGTTATTCAGCCTCCGCCAGCGTTAGCGTGGGACGCGGACCTGGAGCTTTTCGACCTAGTGGAGGATATTCCCCAATCCTTCTACGAGTTCCTATCGGTGAATCAGGTGAGAAAAAAAATTTATGTAATTCGCAAATTTGTCACGCGTGCCTCTGACTCGGTGATTCAAAGGGTGTTGGTAAACGCGATATGCACTTAACTTAAACGTATAGCAGCGCGCACCGATGTAGATTTATCGCTTGCTCGTCTTCAGTGCGTCCACAGACATCGCTTTCTTAGCTTCTTAGCTTTCGTTAGCCCCACTGCTGTCTCCCGACTCGGTAAAGCGGACTCTGCCTCCTACGAAACCTGGACGGCGGTGGCCATCGACAAAGAAACCTCCCGGCTATGGGCCTGCACTGCATACCGTGACGACGTGTCATTACTTAGCTCATAAACGGATGTTTTATAGTTTTGCTGTAATTTCGCTAGTCGCTTGCTAAGTCATACTTCGTGTCGAAAAGCCCACGCTCTTGCGATAGTGACCGCTATTCGTAAAAAATAGTATTTGGTTACTTTTCAGCCTACGGCGTCGACCGTTATTCAGGCATATACCCTGCAGAAATTTGCCATCAATGCATTTCGGAGGAAATGCTAAGTCTGTGCTAGGTAGTTTGCAGCTAGACGAAGATGGTTGTCAGCTAGTCCAGATTGGTAAACCAACTTCTGTGCTCCAGAAACCGTCTTAACCACACATGTATGATCGGCTGGTTTGTTACCAGTCCTACATAGTCTACCAGGTATAGCTGTTGGTGTGAACTTGTATATTACAGTTGGCAACATTGACAGTTTTTGTTGTTGTAGGAAACTATAGATGTGACATGCCTTTCGGCAGCATTTCTTGCTGTTTCATTTAGCCCCGAGAGGCCAAAGACGGTCCAATCTGTGACTGTTGTAATTTGTAAACAAACGCAAAAGTCTTCCTGAATTTTTGTCACATTAGGCTAATAAAATGTTTATGTTCTTGATTCTGTTTCTATCAGGATGCATCCTCATCTGAGATCAGGAAGGCATATAGAAAGCTCTCTCTTACATTACACCCCGATAAAAACAAAGATGAAAATGCAGAAAACCAGTTTCGACAGGTAGGTGTTTTGTCTTTGGGTTTCATGTTAACTGTTGCTGCTATTCCTTACCTTCAGTGTATTATAATTGAAATATTTTCCATTATTGTCATCTCTTACTAGTTAGTAGCCATCTATGAAGTCCTCAAGGATGAGGAAAGAAGACAAAGGTATTCTCATGATTTGTTTGTGAATTATTATGATTATTATTATTGTTATTTTTATTATATTTTATTATGTCCAACACATTATTCAAAGATGTAGTGATAAAAAGAGCTAATTTATTAACATCACGCCCTTGAGTAAGTCGCACCGTTTGACTATGACTAGGATCTTTGATCTAGATATTACAATTGCTTCGCTTAGTTTTTTACTTCCCTCACAGATATGATGACATCCTGGTTAATGGGCTGCCGGACTGGAGGCAGCCTGTCTTCTACTATCGACGTGTTAGGAAGATGAGTAATGGAGAGTTGGGCTTCCTCCTCTTCCTCATTCTGACAGTGGGTCACTATGCGGTTATATGGTCCATCTACCTTGAGAAGCAGCTGGTGAGTGCTGAGTTGTTGTACAGCGCTGTTGTTGTCTTGTAATGCTAGCTTCTGTATCTCGCCACGCCGTATTTTCAGAATGATGGCAGAAGGTCTTCATAGAGGCCTGAGCAACCAACCACAGTTGTGCTCTGCATCATACATGGCGGCATGAAAATATAAAGTCATTGTCCCTACGATAACAGACTAGCTTGTAATTCATGCAAGAACTTTGTGCGTGTTTTAGTGCAACAATGGTGGTGTGGACCTCGCATATTTTAAGACCAGCTTTAGTAATGCTAAATGTACTGTAGCATTCACAGTGATAGCTGCTACGTCTTGATTCTTCTCAGGATGAACTTCTAAGCAGGAAGAAGAGGGAGAAGAAAAAGAAGCAAAGCAATAAGATAACGGATGAGATTAAGTCCTTGGCACAGGACAAAAATGAGAGGTGACCTAATAATCAGGGGTTTTGTGTTTCTTAGTCTATTTATTCATGTTCATTTCATGTTTTTCTAAATTGATGCTGCGAAAAGGAGTAATAGACGAAAGAGAAAGATACTCATTGCATGCAAAGGAATACAAGCATCTATGTATACTTAAGCCAATATGTTTACTTGAGGTGCAGAATAATGATGTAAAACTTTATTTTACTTAAAACTTAATTGTTCTTGTTTTAATGAAAAACTTGCTTCATTTTGTTACATTTCTCAGAAAATGTCATTTCACTTGTTGAGTAACTTGATTTAAGAATCTTTTGAGCTGGAAAACACAGACAGGTTATGGTTGTTGTTGCACTTTTAAGCTGCTTTTTTGTGAAATGACAAACTTTCAAGCATTATTATTACAACTTGCTGTGTGTTGCCTACACATTTACATTTTGAGAACACCGACATATTGTTGCCTTGAAATTATTTCCTAAATTGTCTTTACATGCTTTTAAAAAGTTTCTACATAAACCCTGCAGAAACCACAGATAACATGATGATTTATTTGTAAAGGGAAAAAAAGAAATGACATTGGACTCACACATCTTTGCTTTTTTTTTTTTTTTTTTTTTTTTTTCAGGTCTGATAGGCCACACTGGCATGATATTTTGCCGCTCAAATTAAGCATCTGGTTGTACTATTCAGTGAAGTCCCTCCCTCATATAATACAGGTACTGTTTCACCAGATTTGTGTTTTTAAGATGCATTGACACCTCCACCTGTAGCCATGAACGTATGTCGTGTTTTTAGGATGTGAAGCAGTATTATAAAGATTATAAGGAAATGAAAGTAAAAGAGAAGCAGGAGGCAGAGGCTCTGGCAGAACAGGAAATGCAGCAGAGTAAGATCATGATCACACAGAGTTACACATTACACTCTGACCTCTGCACATACAGCCACGCACGTTACTGTGACTGTGGCCCTTAATGTGTTGCTCACTCTTTTTTTTTTTTTTTTTTTTCTGCAGAAGAAAAACGGCCCAAGGTGAAGAAACCTAAAGTGGAGTTTCCAGTCTATGAAGCCAATACAAATGCTGCTTTTGTGCCAATTTATGATCAGGGGACATCTATTGAAGATATTGAGGATCAGATGGATGACTGGTTAGAAGACAAAAAACAGCAAAAGAAGAAAGTAAGCGTTTGTCTCTGCTCAAAAGATGTTGATTTTAACTGGAAGTATTGAATTAACCAGTGGCTGGGGGTGATTGTAGGCTCATGAGTGGATGGAGGAGGATCTCAGCCAACTCTCTCGTTGCATGGCCAAGTTTCCTGGTGGAACGCCAGGCCGGTGGGAGAAGATCGCTCACGAGTTAGGCAGATCAGTGACCGAGGTAAATCTGTAATTACAGTACAGTTATGACTAGTAATTGACCCGCAGCAGCTATTATGAGATACATATTTGATAAGTATAAACTGAAATTAATCAACTTAGATTTTTAATTTTATGTATTTTAGAGCTATTTGACAATGCAACTAAACTATCTATCTATCTATCTATCTATCTATCTATATATATATATATATATAAGTTCTTTTTGTTAAAAAAAAAAAAAAAAATCTTAAAAATGAAATATGTGTAAAAGTCATTATTTTCAACCCTCATTCAGAAATAGGCTGTTTTTAAGCAGCAGGTCTTAAGTCCTCTCAGTAATCTGCCACTCTTATCATTGGCTAAAATCATTGCATAGGAAACAGTATCAACATCCCCTGGCCATAGACATTTTTGAAGAATTATAGGACACTAAGCACTAAAGTAATAGCTTCTTAAAAATATACAGCATTTTACAGTTATTTTAAAATGTAATAATATAGCACAATTTTATATTGTTGTTTTTTAAATCATGGTTTTGGTATACCTATACAGGTGACGGCAAAAGTGAAGCAAGTCAAAGATTGTGTCACAAATACATCAGGTAAATGATCAAATATTTTCAAGTTGACCTACGGTCTATGATATCACCTATCACATTATCAGAATCTTTCAGCATGCTTCCCCCCTCCTCACACTTGTCTTTATTTTCAGGGTTGGTGAAGCTGTCTGATCTGAAGGGTGGTGCGGTGATGGGAAAGAGCTCCAGAGCCGTCACTGTGCCAGACAGTCTAATGACCCAGCGAGAGGAGTCCTTCGAGCAGCAGCTGGAGGATTCAGCAGAGCCTGCTGGGGCAGAGGACTCCGAGGGCAAAGCGCTCCGAAGACGGACTAAAAAGTGTGTGGCCGGTAGCGCTGGAGCTGGAGCAGCGGAGGAGAAAATGAAAGGACGCAGACAAAGAGACTTTGACCCCACAGCTGTAGATGATGACAGCGAAGATGAGAAGAAACCGTCAGCCTCCAAAGAAAAAGCCAGTGCTGCTGAAGATGTCTGGACACAGAACCAGCAGAGGCTCTTGGAGCTGGCCTTGCAGCAATACCCACGAGGCACCACCGAACGCTGGGACAAGATCGCTAAGGTGGTGCCTGGGAAAACCAAGGTGAGCGTTAAGAAAATGTATTTAAATTGACATTTAACTGCGTATAAAAGCTGGATATTATATAGTAGTTAATGAACCGATTCTCTTTAACCTATTTAGGAGGAGTGCATGTCCCGTTTTAAACTGTTGGCGGAGCTGATTCAGAAACGGAAGCAGGCCAAGAGCTGACTTCTGGTCTTCAGTATTTCACCGTACCTCTCACCTGCTTGTTATGTGCCTTAATGCAACCCTATGTCCTGTTGTCGGATTACGTGCCATGTTCAGTCTGAATCATCAGCATTAATCATTGGAGAGATCCAAACTGCACACACAAAGGAGGTTTTATTTATTTTAAAATTTTGTTTCAGATTGTAGACTTATTTTTTTTTTCTTTCTCTTTGCAACCAAACCGTTCAAGGAGCAGAAGAGATGCATTTTAATTATTATAATTTTTTCTCCCCCGTAGTTTTGACTCATTGTTTTCCAGAAGCACAGTGTGTTGGGCTATAATGTTTTGGTCATATGTTACAAAATAAAGTATTTGCATACAATATCATAAATCCTAGTCTTTTTTTTGTGGTTATTAGTGTGTCAGCACATATTGGTTCAAACATGTTGCTGTTCTGTTGATTTGAATTAAATTTTGTATTTAATTTTTTTTTGGGTGGTCAAATTTTGTACTTCCTGTATACACATGTTGATATGCAGTTTCTTTAGTTCTTAGTAAAGGTGCAAGTCGCAACATTATTATTATAGTATTACAGCTACCTAAAGAGTGTTAATAATAAAATGGAGTAGGAAGTTGAGACCACAGGATGGAAAAATAAACCCCATTAGGGTGTTTTTTTTTAAATAGGCTAAATTAAGTAGGCTTATTTCTTCAGGAATAGGAACACTTTACCGAGGCCAGATTGATTTATGAACGCACAAATGAAAAGAAGTCTGCTGTCCTCATGTGGCTGTGAGAAGAAATGCAGACACTAATTGTTTAGCTTTATTTTTTTTGTTTAAAATTGTTTTACCAGCAGGGCAGGATACATTTTCAACTCTATTCCAATCTCTGAATGTCAGAAACCTATGGCTTCAAATCACACAGCTATGTATGACGAATTATATTTTGTAAAAACAAATGTATTTAATGTATCGATAATCTACAGGGAAATATCTAGAACAAATAAAGTACACAGGAGTCAATAATCAATCAAATATTGCGTTATTCATAATATTTAATCTTGATATTTATTTGGGATGTTAAAGTGTGATGTTCACCTTGAAATGACGGTCCAGATATTATCAATATATTTCACTCTACAAAGCCTACTGTATCATATTTGATGCATTAATTTCTAAATTGCCTCTAAATTATCAAAATGTTCGAAACTGTACTCAATCCATACAATATTCTTCCCTCTGATAGTTCATACTTTTTAGCAAGCAAAAAGCATTTTACTATAATTCTAAAAAAACCTCTTCAGGATGTAGTTATAATAAAGAAGTCATTTATTTAGGCTACATTATAAACGAACACAATAACATCTTACTTTCTGCCGTATACATAACGGCAACCATTAGTTTGGGTCTCTGAATAAAATGTAGATGTTTTTTTCCCTTCTCATTGAGCTATCTGAGCCATACATACATATAATATATCATCTAAAACACTATGTTAATTATTATTTATTCATTTTTCTGACTACTATTTTATACGACCACATTTACAGTGTTAAAAAAGAAGAAATGAGAAAGAAAACTTTTTTAAAAAAAACCTGTTAGACATCCATAAAGCAAGGATGTATATATATATAATATATATATATATGATGTATATATATAAACCAATTCACCTGCTAAGGCGTTTTGATGGCAAATTTGTTCATATACAATTTTGGCCAAATGAATCTGGATGCAGAAAAAGACGTGTCGTGTTGTTGTCCAGCAGGTGGCTCTCTCACACTCTCTTATTCTTTACACAAGAGAGCATCTTTTGTAACGTAAACAAGTTAGGAGACCCCACCTCTCCACAATAGCAGAAAAAAAAAAAAGTTGTTAAAAAGTTCTTGGTACAATTCAGAGCAAAGGGAAGACGACATTACTCTTTTTATATGTTTTTAAAGAGTATCTATTAGCACGTAAGCCTGTCGAAACAGCTAGCTAACTTTGCTAACTGCACACCGTGGCAAGCGCGATATCAACGACATAATTTTTAGCTTGCGAAAACGAGATAACGTAACATAATAGTTTAGATTTTTTTTTTTTTAAAAAAAATGTCTCTTCTGAGGAATCACAAGGTTGTGCGCGTTTTGCTCATTGTTTTTTCTCAGGTCGCTTACGTTGCTGCTTTGATTATCAACGCACTCGCGGGACCAGGAAAAGGTAACTTACGTGCCGCCTTACCATACATACGTATAATGAGTCACGCAACTAATTTCACCTCGGCTTTTAAGGTCCATTTCGGCGCAGCACTGGGAATATATCAGACAGATACCAGACAGAGATCACCCCAGCCGGATGGACCTTCTCTATATGGGGGGTCATATATTCCTGGCTCTTCCTGATGAACGCATATATCCTGACCTGGCTCTTTAGAGGGTACTTCAAACCAAGCACACACTCCGCTCGCGTGTACACTCATTCACACTGTTTGAAAGCCATCCTTTTGACAGTCTTCACCCGAATTATTGGCTGTCAGGTTGTACTCAAGCCCAGCAATCCTGCCCTCGGAATTCTTTCTCTCGTGGATCATCAACATGATTCTGAACAGTACCTGGCTGGTCTTGTGGGATAGAGAGTGAGTTGTGGGCAGCCAGCCTATTTTCAGAATCGTAGGTTTGCATGGCGCTTAGCCTGTCGTTTTGAGTAACGACTGTCTCAGGAGGTCACGTGTTTGTCTTTTATTGATTCAGGTTGATGATTCCCGCACTGATTGTTCTTGCCCTGATTGCTTTCACCAACTACCTGATGATCTTCTTCTCTTGTCTCGGTCTACGGGATCGTGGATCTTGGCTGAAACGGCAGCACCCAAAAGACCTGTTCTGCATCATAGTGTTGGTATGCATCTTTGAGAAAAGGCAGAGTACTCAAGATTATTCATGTTGTAGTTATTTTATTTAACAAGTGAACATGAAGCTGATTTATATCCGCAGTATTAACTCAAACAAAGCACTACATATGTGTACCTCAGGTTCAAAATGGCATTGCCACCTATGCGACATGGACAACTATTGCCACACTTCTCAACTTCACTATTGTGTTGGATCTGGCGTCCGTTTCTCCAACACATGCTGCTACTGCTTCTTTGTGCATACTTCTCTTGGAAGTAATGATATGGTAATCAACATTTATTTTCTGCTGTAGTCTTGAGATACGGCTTCGCGAGATTTAGATCCGTTTTCAAAAGCGACTTATTTATTAGTTTGTTTATTTAAATATTGAGGAGTTTTTTTGTAAGAAAGCAGGACATGCAATTCAAAATGTAATACGGGAAATAATGTCAACTTCATATCAAATAATTTAGACATTCATTACACTTTATGACTTGTTATAAAAGGTTCAGATTAGCTGAGCCTTCACATAATTTCCGGTTTGTTTTGTATTTGTTTGTTTGTGAAAAAATACAGTTTATAAAGCAGTACTTCAAAATGAATTTATTTATTTTAGTTTAATATTGAAAGGATTTTTGGGGATGTAAAGTCAAAACAGATTTTTATTATTGTTATTGTTTCTAAGAAAACAAAATGTAATGAGCAAATAAAAATAGTTTGATTAAAGTCCAATAATTGGAAGAGTTTGACAAGGCAAGTCACGTGACTCTCCAGAAAGTTCATAATATTTATAAAGGAATAATACGTGAATTGGTAAAAACGCTGAAAAATATATTTATTTGTTGGTTACCCTACTTGACATTTTTGGAGAAACCTAAACTAAGCCACTAGAAATGTTCTTGCATTTGTTGTTTGACTCATATTTAAGATACACATTCTTCCACAGGTTTACGGTTGAAAACTTTCTAGTAGAGAAGCACGTCCGTTACATCCTCAGCGTTTACCCTGTGATTATCTACGCTCTAATTGGAAGTCTAAGCAAGCATTACGTCGCAGCAGGACCCGGCCGGAACGCCGTCTTTTCAAGTTAGTCAATGATAAACACATCCGTGTCGTTTTGGTTAGCTATAAAAGTAGCATAGTTAAAGCACAAACTCATAAAGGTGTCCTGTATCGAGGCTGCATTGTGCTCACGGCGCTTCCAGTGTTGTGCTTTTATCTTCTTTTATAGTGGTGCTGCTGGTGTTGGCCTGTGTTGTGTTAGTGGTGCGTGTGGGGCTGGTGCTTTGGAGACACAGGACTAAGCCTCTCTTCCGCGAAGTAAGTCCTGAGGTCCTGATGTCGGCAAACAGCAGCACTGATAAATAACCACATAACCACTAAACACTCAAGAAAGCTTCCAAGATGAACGGTAACCCTTCCAGGTGTGCAGTACCTGCATGAATGTATCTCAGCTGGAACGGATGTCTTTTTCAAACTTTTATGGAAAATATGCATGAAACGGCATACAGTAACAACATTATATCCGTTTTGGGACATTAATTGTGCTGATTTTGTTTTATATTACTCTACCATTCTAACATTAAAATAAAAGTGCTTTATTTTTGATCAAAAACGCATTAATATAGTATTATGAATGACTATTAACACTATTTACAACAGCTTTTTATTTTATTTTCATATATGTTATAATGTATTTGAGTGTATGCATTTATGTACAATAACTTGTGACCAAATATCAATATTATACCTGACAGTATATTCATTTACTTGTTACCTTTTTACGTGTCTGTATGAATTAACATTAGTTATTTATATATTTAGCGATCCAAAGCAAAATACAAATAAGAAAGAAATTTATTACTGTATCAAAAGCAGTATATAAGAGCCAACAATAATCATAATGCCGTGTTTCAAGACTAAGTAAACACAAAAAGACAAGTAAAACGTTACTATTTTGTAGTATGTTTTTTTATTTAAGATATAACGTTTAAAAAGCTGATTATGAATGTACTACAGTGCTTGAAATTCATCAGTTGTCATTGTTAACGTTCACTGAAAATGTAACGTAGACGTTGCACGATACGCACTGGGATGAAGGATTCGTGAGAAACGGCTCTCTCAATTTAGTGCAATTGCTCTGGAAAGCACCTCGGTGTTGATCGCAAGCCTCTGGAACCATTGGTCTTTCAACAGTGATTACGGAGACATTCAGAGTTGCGTCTGGTGAATATACACGCTTTGATCGCGGCTCTTCTTGCGCGTTTACTTTGGTGTGGATGTGAACTGAAGCATCTTGTCATGCATGTTGTTGCCCTTTGGAATGCGTGTGTCTCCTGGCAGCAGCTGCGGCAGGCTTGACCCTGTGTACTTTGGCTTGTTCACTACAGGATGAATTACTTATGAGAAACTAAAAGACAAATAAAGGACATTTTTTCCTCCCAGGAGATTAACATCCCCTCCGTTTCAGACTCGCTTGCCCTGTGCTAGTGTGTTAAGAATCCTTTCTTTGTCCTCTTTAAATTGTATATATTTTAGATTTTAGTGTAATGAAACAAATGTTATGTTAAGTATTGAATTTAAAGACAAAATGAAGCATTACACTGACTAGACTTTCTATCTGTAGGGTTAGTTCACCCCAAAATGAAAATTCTGTCATTAATTGCTCACCTTCATGTCGTTCCAAAGCCGTAAGGTGTTTTTTTTACCCTCAAAACACAAATTAATATATTTTCGATTAAATCTGAGAGTCATCTGGCCCTCCATGGATAACAAAATGACTTCAAATCCAGAAACGTACTTAATAACATCAGTGGTTCAACTTCAGAAAGAAAACTAAAATAACATAATTTACTTTTAAAGTAATATACATTTAACATATCTGACGCAATCGGCCTCGTTCACGTTCGTTGGGAGAGCATGAAGAATGGTTGAGTAAATAATGGTTGAGTATGTTATTTTTGTTTTCTTTGAGCAAGAAAGTATTCTGGCAGAGTTGCAAAACTGAAGTTGAACTACTGATGTCCCATGGACTGTTTTACTGATGTATTTATACTACATTTCTGGACCTGGGATCAGTTGAGTTGTGTTGCTCTGTCTCGGTCAGATAGCTCTCTGATTTCATCCAAAATGTCTTCATTTGTGCTCTGAAGATGAACAAAGGTTTTTACGGATTTGGAAAGACATGAGGGTGAGTCCCAAAATGACAGAATATTGGATGAGAGAACAAAACGACAGAACTCTTTTTGGACAACGTCTCATCTCTTTAGGGCATTTTATCACGTGAGACTATGATCTGCACGCTATGGAGCAGTAACCAGACTCTTGACAATGCATTTGAATATGCTTTTATCATGGTCGAGAGGACCTTATATCAATCTCCACGACAAAAAAAGTATGCAATAGTTTATATACTATTACTACTATATAACAGAAGTGCATGGTGTAACTGCTGTCAAAGATGACATGACTGGGTAAGGGAACTCAGACTGATGTCTAGCCACTTGACCACATGCTTCTATTATTATTACAATACACTAACTCATTTTGTCCTGAAGCATGTCAAACATTTACAACTCAAAGACATACAGATGTTAAAACTGAAAGAAAAACATCTTATAAAATATATAATTGAGTTCTTTGACATATTTAAGTGGTTATTTTTAGATGATATTCTAACCCAAAAGAAGCTCCTGTTACAGGTATTACACAAGCATATTAACTTTTCAGTATAGCTTTAAAACAAAACATTATTTGAGGTTTTCATTTTACAGTGCAAAGGTACTTTTATTAGAAAAGCAACTCATTATAAAGCTGGATCTACTCAGATTTAGTGCGGATCGCCACACAAAAATGACAGTGCATTTAAAAGTGGTGAACATAAATTCATTTAATGAATCATTTCTATATTAGCACACTCCATTACAGCGTATCATTTTTTTTTTTGTTGAGCTGTCATTTTTGAATGAGAGCAATTTTACATGAATTATTCAAGTACTGTTTCATCTGGCTTGCTCGCATGTAAGACCACTGGCATCATGTTGACATAGTCCTCGTCTTGACATCCGTCCATTTTCCAATTTTTTCTTTTTTCTTTCAAACTTGTTTTTAAGTGATATATCCAAAATATCAGGACAACGTCGATGACCCAAACAGTGAACAAGAAGTAGCGAAACCATTCGCCAATAGGGTCTTGAAAATCCACCAAAAAAAACAATTATAAAGGGAGAAGAAAATATATGAAGTAGAGAATTGATTGATATTAAAATGATTAGAACATAACATCAGATAACAACATACTAAGCACAAAAAGCTGTAAAAATAAATGCATTCTTACCTTTTGCTCTCATATCTTCTCTAAGTAAAACTGAAATATTAAAACACATGTATATATAATGTATGTGTGTGTGTGTGTGTATATATATATATATATATATATATATATATATATATATATATATATATAAAATTACATGTACTTGAAAATTTACTTAAATATGTAAAATAAATTAAAAAAATATGAATGTTACCTTATCGCCTACTCAGTAGTACTAACTAGCATCATTCAACAGCATACTAATCTCAAAATAGTGTTAAAAGATACTTCCTCTGTGGTCAAGCTAAAACGATGAGTTCTTGTCACGGTGTGGTTAGCAAGAGTGCACGCAATGAGCATAAGGTAAACGTAAACACTTTAATCTACTCAGAACGAAGTGAACAATATCTTTACAGACAGGCAGACAGGACAAAAACCACACGCATATTAAAGACGATAACCGACGATTACACGGGATCAAACTAGAACTTAAATACAAATGGGAAATAACTTGCTAGACACAGATGAAGACAATGACACAATTAACACAAACGAAGGTAGGGCACATGGGGCACATGGCACAGGACAAAAACAGCAACAAAAAGAGTCCAAAGACGTGACTGTTCTCAATTTACTTTAGTAAATCAGGAACTAAAAATAAGATCTGTCACCTCTCGAGCGTCACAGTTGTCACAGTGTGTTGAATTATTGTTAGTTGGATGTGTTGCAATATTATTCTGGATAAACCTGAATAGTAGCTGACAAAAATATCACTACAGGAAGCAAACTACATGTAGAAGCTATAACTTGTAAAGAAGACCTTAGTGCTTCCCCTTATCTGCACGTCAACCATTAGAAAGGCTGTTTTGCAATCTATATTAACAAATGATCTGTTTCCACATTCACCACACTGTGTCACTGTATTTCCCATTAATGTAAAAGCCTCCACATGCATAGTATCACGGATGATTCCAGTTTCAATCAATATAATCAATTTGTCCACGGTATTTAACATCCAGGCACTAATACATTTAAATAAGGAACAGCTGCAGATAGTATTATGAAGTGTCTGGCTCACCCCAGTGAAAATACCAGTCTTTTTTTCCCCCCTAGAATCATTAAATCATTTTAATCAGTTGGATGTTTCGAATGTTGGATGTGGTGTCTTTTTTTTAAGGCAGGTTGTGAATTTTCCCAAAATACACTGGCACACAATTCCTTACACAGGCCACGACTTGTGCAGAGTCTGTTCAAACAGCAGGTTTAACGCTTGGTGTTTGTTTGTCTAATCAACTTTCAGCCAAACACAAATCTCTGCAATACACTAAAAATGTTCGATATGTAATCCACCATAATGCTTCGCACTCTGCTGTTTATGTGCAAAAAACTCGAATGGGGTATTAAGAATTACCTGTAGAGCTAATAAGACTTTCCTGCACAGCTTGCTTCTTCTCAAAGGCAAAAAAGCCATAGACTATTACCATCACCCACCATTGCTTCTGGTTCCTTCCAGGTAAGGGGGTTAATGTGCAAACTGATCTCTAACCAGATTTTATGCTGACTTGCTAGAGGGTAAATTGAGTCAACAGGTCCACCTTTGTTACATTTGGAGAATTGATTTGACCAAATGCTTATGAATCTCTACCCCCTTTTCTGCCCAAAGCATCAGCCCTCTATGATTTAATTAGCTTTTACTCCTGCACCTCTGTGATTTAACCTTGCCTAGTGGGTATTTTTATTGGAGACACAGCTTTCGGATGAATGAAATATATGGCATGCTGTGTATAAACTCTGAGTATCTACATATTGCTTGAGCGAGGAAGAAGAAGAGAGAATAAACATGGGTTACGGTTTTCATTGCCATTCTTGTCGTATCTTTAAATTTCGTACTATGCTATTCCTATGTTAAATAAAAGTAGCTCATTTAGGGCGAATGCTGTAAATACAAGAACTTCTATCAAACAGTCTTAAAAGAAGAAAATAATCATATGCAAATAAAGAAGAGATTAGTTCCCTTAAGCATTTTGCACCGGGATATTGATAGCCGTAGACTACCAAAAGACTGCTAATAACCCTTTTAAGTAAGAAAAAGCTAGCTATTGTTCCTATGTTTATTTATGGGTGCGACTGACAATGCAAAAAAATTCTGTTTCAACTGATGACAATTACCACGTAATGCAACTAGGAGTTATTGAGTTAAATAAACTATTGCTTCACACTTTATGAATGAAGTGCGAAGTGACAATCATAAAATGGTCAGCTCTCGGTTAGCCGTAGAATATCTTCTAATATTCATCGCCTTCAAAGGCAGCATGTCCGCGATTCTTAACGGGAACTGGCGCTACTTTCATGCCTCTCAAATCACAGAAAATTCACTCCGTTGTTTCAAACAAATGCCGCTTTCTCTACTTGGGATGTTAAATATCAATTGTAGTGAGAATTAGATTGGAGGACTTAAGTATTAATATAGCTGCAGTTCCAGCGTCATGTTGTTGAGGGCTATTTTGCATTAAGGAGATAATATACAAGTAATATATTATTTAAATCGAAATGAATAACTTCTTCAAAGTATGTAAACTCACGGGACACGACAGGTAATTCTCAAAGCGTAAGTTATTGTCACCTTTATGAGGTGTGTGACATATGAGACAGCTTGTTGATAGTAATGGCTTGTTTTAATGCAGACAGGCCTTGAGGGGGTGGCGCAGGGTTCCTTCATCTGAACAGGATGTGGGCTGAAGGAGGATAGAGTCCAGAAGATAGTGATAGATGAAGTATGAGATAAGAAGTTATATTCTTTCCCCATCACATAGCCACGGCCAAAACCAAAAGACGATTCCAGCTCATTCATTCCACATGTGAAGGCATACTTCCTCTTTAGACTGGCAGCGCTGAAATAATATATGCAATGTTTGATAGACTGTTTAAAAATGCCGTCTAACGAAAGGTCAAGTGAAAGCGACGTGATACGTTTATGACACACTGTTGATCGGAGAACTTGATAACACGCAGTAGCTCAGTAATTTAGATAGACCATCTTTAAAATTAGGACTCATAATTGAGAAAGAGGAGCTTTAAGCAGATTGTATAAACGCTTTTCAGGTTGTTTTAATCCGCGGTTAGTAGGATTTTATGGCATTCCGCAGACCGGTGCTTTCTGTGACTCATCCAAACGAAACACAACAAAACACCAGGATAGCATTTCACAAGAGTTAAAAGCGCATTCAACAAAAACCAGGATCCTGTTAAAACAAAAGTTAAATGAGCCATTGATATGCTTCTTTCATGTCTGCATATATTTGTTTTCACAGATCTTTGGCAGTATTATGCTGGAGTGTGAGTCAATAAATGCAAAGTCAATTTTCTGTTTTAGCCGCTTAATATCAATAGATGGGAAAAAACCAAAAGCACGCATTTTGCTTGAATTGTTAACTTTTGTCCTATTTCTCCGGTCGCCGGTATAAATTCTTGCAATATTAATGTTGGAGTAATGATGAAAGGTGCAATTTCGTGTGCTGGCACAGCGTGTCATAAAATCAATGCATCTCTGTAAATGGTTTGAGCAGTACATTAAAAGTAATGTGCAGCCTAGTATATAAATACTTTTTTGATCTGAGAGTATGTGAGGGCTAATAAGTTAAAAGGAATGTCAGTTCTTTAGGACATGTGCACCATTTAACATACATTTCCTTGGGAGTGTTTTTGTCTATACAGGCTACACCAAGTAAACTCTCTTGTTCCTCTGGCAGGTTCTTTTGAATAGAAACGAATGTATAAGATCTCCATACTATGCACTGACTAATATTAGGCTTTCTCTACTATGATTGATTTAATGCTGCAAGGCAAGCACATATGCATTTACGCGTACGCTTTGTTTGACTACAGTTCTCCATAAATTAAATAAATTCCCATGAAAGCATTCCCTTCAGAAATATCAGAGGCGCTTCCAACAGTCGGTTACAGTGGTGATCCTGAGAAGGCAGGAGCTCTCCTATTTGTATTGGTGTGTTAGTTTACAATATTGTCTTACATGACATGCCACAGCATTACGTAAAGTTCCGTAACTACAGTAGATCATTTAAGAGCGGTTTAATGGGAAAAGAGTAGGCAAGCTAGAAGAAACCAGGAGCTGTGAGATAGGTGCATGGACGGACAATATCCAAAAGGAAAAAAAAGCAGGTTATGACAAAGAATGAGTCACTTATCGCTGTTATTCAGGGCTGTGCTTCTGCTACTATAGACTACACACACACACACACACACACACACACACCTACTTTGGTTAGGACGTGGATAGACAGTCCACCTCGCGCGTGTCATGTCTGCATGGCTGTTGTAAACGGCTCCGCATCGTTCCGGAGTCGTTTATGAATGAAGTGTTTTTCACATAAGGCAGAAACATGGCCAGGTTCGGCGGGAAGGACTGCTGGTGAACCCGCGCGCACCGGAGCGCATAGTTGGCTGACGCTTCGGATTCTTCGTCAGTTACTTTTCGGCCATCAACTTGTCTCCGTGCGTCGCTGCTTTTGCATCCGCTGAATCGACTGAAATGGATACGTCTAAACGAATGCTGATTTTATACCTAACCTGCTCGTTGGGACCCGTGAGTATCAACACTTCATCCGTCATTTTATTCAGTTTTACCTGTAATCACTCGTCGACGAAACAAAAGTTATTTAACACACCTAGTCCTCAAACAGTTTGTCGGGTCCATGGATATAAAGATGCCTTTCCATTTTTCGTCTTTTCAATGAAGATTTTTTGCGTCTCGAACCTAAAGCCACGTTAAGTCGTGCTGTCGAAACAAGCGTCTAGTTAACTGTTGCTCTTTTGCTTTTCTGTCTCGGAGCAATTGTTGCCCTGTTTTCTCTCATATAGTGCAGAAATTTGTAAAAGAGCTGAATTAAACAGTACATTTCGTGAGACTCTGAAGTACTTCACTGGCTTGCGGTCAGCTTGGATAAGAGCGCGATCAATTAAAACTCTCTCCTCTCCATTATCCGCCAGAAATGAATCACATTTAAGTTTAAAAACAAGGTAGACATGACATAATTATGTGGATTAAAGAGCTTCTCCTGTGCACCGATTTTTGATAAAGCGTAGCCTATCAGTGGTATTTATAAAGCTGATTTATACAGTTAAATAACCATTTAGATGGTGTGCCTTTGTGGGGATGTTTTTCAGCGTTGCGTTTTGCTCGTCTGCAGGGCCAAAGCATCTTCTGCGAGCATGCACCTCACCAGCGGGGATGTAGCTTTCCATCAAAACGAGCGTGGAGTTGTTCATTGAATTAATTCAAATTGACTCGACAAATGGACTAAAGCTATATAAAGCTATAGGCTGCTTATTTATCATTTCACAACATTTTAAAATGCGCCGACATGTTAAAAGGATGCTTTGCCTTACACTTAATGTTAGAAATCTGGTCATTCCTGCAGGTTAACCTGGAATATCAATATTTATTTTTAAATGCTTAAGGTTTAGTGCTCCTGACTGATATTTCTAGTACAAACAGTATTCATTCACAGGACCAGTGTTACCACCAGAGGATTTCCTAATATTCAAATACGAACCATCAAAGCCGGTTGTCAAATTGTTAATGATGCTATTAGAAAGAGTGAAAAGAATGATTTTCTTTTCTTATTGTGACGCCATGGTAACAACCCTCATTTTCTTCTCTGTTCATCCCTGTGTCCATGTCAGCGCTGTCCTTGATCACGGCCTTTCCTCACTGCAGACGGTAGTGACTCACGTCTCTATAAAGTACAGCTTAACATGCAACTGAATTTACTTCTGAAGATGTCCCCCCACGCAGTACGCTATAAAGTCAAAAGGATGCTATTGTTTGCTCTGGGCAGAGGGTATAGAAAACCTGCGCTTTTAATTGACACAACATTGCGCTTGAGCTAAAATATACACTGAATAGCACACCTCTCAAGATGCTCGTGCAATGAGCTTTATTTATGGGGCTATTGTCGTGCAAAACAAGTTGTAAAACCCTGCGGTAGATCACGCGTACCGCCTGTTCCCGTACCAGGGTAACGTTTGGCCCATGGTCGTATTTTCTGTAAGCCTGTGGACTGGTTTGGTAAACATAACCATAGCTCTGCGGTGAAATTTTGATTGATGCCACCTCTCAGTGGCCTCATCTTTAGAGTACCTGCCATAAATCTCACTGTCCTATGGCGCTCCATGGGAGCGTTTTCTTATATAGCACAGCCTACATTTTAAGGAAAATTGGATACAGCTGCAGAGAGACAGCTTCAAGACAAATAATTTATGTATTGTGAACTTTCCGGCTTATAGATGTCCGGAGGTTAGTCCTTTAGGGATTGACAGAGGTGAAAGGAGACAATTATTAAAACCTCTGTGCGGTGCAGGTACTTATGCTACGCTTGTTAAATTTTGAAGCAGCAATATGAATTGTCCTGCCCTTCATCAAATCTCCATGACACTCAGGAAAAGGGAGAGGCAGTGTCACATGTGCAACCAGTTCACTTCATTCTCTCCAAACAGTAATTGTGATCAAAGGTCTGCTGCTATTCGGAAATGTGATGTAATGTTCCCTGAATCTTCAAAAAAACGTAGATGTGTTTTATTGCAAGTAAAACGGACCTCTCGTCAGAATCTTGTGATTGTGTTATTGATTTACACAGATGCTGTCTATCCAGATGTGCGAGATCATGTGGGAGCTGGAAGCGGAGAAAAGGGAATGTTTGTCCAAGCTGGAAAACATCACGTCAGGTATGTACCGTGCATATAAGTCACTGTATGACAACTGCGAATGTATATAAAGACAATGGTTTCTGTATATTGGTGATATGCACTGTAAGAATATTCTGTTACGTAAAAACACATTACATGGTACAAAAGTGACAGCTGTGGTTGCCAGATATTGACTACGAAAATATAGTGGCAAATATATTTAGATATCGCAGGGCTAGTGTTCATATTTCACAATCACAAGTGATGTATTTTTTATACACCAAAATCTGCCTTTTACCAAGAGGTTTGTGAAATATGGCATAAACTCTCATCATTTAAATAAAAAAACCAGTTGCCGTTCACATCACAAAGGCGCTTGATGAATTAGAGTTACTGTCTTTTAGCTTTGGCCAATACTTGTATGTGGACTGTGCACAAAAAAAAAAAATCCTAATGCACCTGAAATTAAAATACTGCAGCAAACAAATAAATTAAATAAATAGCAGATGTAACCTAACATATAGTAATCACTAATAGAAATATAAAATAAGCAAATATGTTTATATAAAATATGATCATGTGTCAGACAGGGATTTCTGAAAATGCCATTTTACAATTTCTCAACTTAAATTATATGGTAATTCATAGTTTTTTCTTTCCTAAAATAATAAATCTGACGTTTTCCTGTTTAAATCATGTACAGTTTTTCTTTGCAGTTAACCAATTAACTGTTTTTTTTTTTTACTGTGCTGTTATTGTTCAGAGGATTTAAATGTGGAGTTTTTTTTCTAATGGTCTTGGTTTTAAATGATCTCTTCATCAGCCAAAAATAGCAGCATAACTCCATACAGGAATACTGTAAGCACAGAGCAGTGTAAAATGTGGATTATGAGGTTGGGCTAATACTGCAAGAGCAACATTTTGTGTTTTAAGATCTGATTAAATGTGCAAAAATACATAGCTGCTTATCTGCATATCCGCAAAAGTGTCAATATTTTTTTCCCTCATTTCTTCGCACAGGCTGCAGTCAGCTCAAACCTCTCTTCTCATTACTGCAGACAAATTGAGCAGATAACTGTTGTTTTGTGTTTGTTTGTCTGATCGGGTTTTGCTGGTTAATTAGGCAGAAATGTCACTCTGTGAAGTGTGATCTTTACAACATCAGAGTTTTTACTGTCGTTATCTGTAAAAAAAAAAACCCAAAAAACAAAACACAGTAGTGTTTTGGGCAACAGGTTAGCTTTTCTTGCGACATAAAGATTTTGGGGTTTTTAATGAATTATTTTGCGTCATTGATTAGTTAGTTAGTGAGCCATTTTCAACTGATGATGCTTTTTCAAAAAAATGAGCCGTGTGCACTCCCATATTAAAGTCTGATTCTGCTGTAATAATGAAAAAAACATGAAAAAGGAGGTTGACAATGATATCAAGTTTTATCTTTGACTTCTAATTACTGGCAAGGTGGACAATAACCACGAATGAGATATGATAACACATATTTCATTGTAAATTCTAATTATACATGGAATATTGGGGCACCTTAATTACTGGAATCGTTCATTTGTGTTTTTGTGTCATTTGTGGATGATTTGTGTGTGTGAAAAACTAGAATGAGTCAATTAAAAGTGGACTTTAAGAGCTCCGGTGCCTGCCTATTGGGCATGTACTGTACCTCATTAAACCAAAACACTGCCTGTTCCAGCCTAATCTAATATCGATTTTGTTCTGACAAAGCAATTAGAAAAGCTGGTTAGCTGCGAGTTTGAGGTCTGATTATCCATGAGCTAGTGTGCCAAGTTTATGTGTTGCCTTTTGTGTTTCCTGTGATTTAAATCTCAATCACAAATCTCCCCTGAGCAATATATCTTAGACCAACATGCAAATTGGTTTCTCAGACTGTGAGATGAACTTTGATAAAGCCCTCTCCCATGGCATTGTGCATGATTGTTTTTTCTCTGTCGTGTAGCCCAGTCTGTTTAATATCTAAATCTTTTATATCTACATTCTCAGAGTAAAGAATAAAACATGGGATTAAGTTAGTTCACCAAATCATACGGTGTAAACTACTTTAAAGTAGATATGGAAGGAAAATTATGGTATCTTATTGCATGTTATTGGTTTCATTGTGAACATACATTCAAACAAATATTTATTTTATCTTATTTTTTTCTTTTATCAAAATGTAACGATTCAATCTTCCAGTAAAATCACAGATAAATCTCTGACACATGCTGGATTTAGGCTTTGCCTTCATCCAGTCAACAACGGATGAATAGATGGACTTTTTCGGTTGTATTGTCATCTACAAAAGAAGATATCGACTACTACTTACTGTATGTTACATCACCACTGTATTTTTGTATTTATTGTATCCTACAAAATCAGACTAACATTTCTGTAGCCATCTGTCCGTGTCTGCCTGTACCGTGTGAATTAGCTATAAGAGGATGAGTTGAGCAAAAATAATTGTATCAGTCTGTGCAGAACATGGCCTGAGTGTAACAACATTGAGATTAGCCAGTCCGATTTCCTCTGATTTTAGGGATTACTCAAAAGGTTAGGTTTAGGTGTAGAGATATAGTCAAGACTAAATTGGATTAAAGGTGCTATCTGACACAGAGTCCTTTTAACTAGGTATGTCTGCAAACATATTATAGTCTTTTTATGCTTTAGTAGAGTCAAAATCCTACATACAGCACCTTGTTGTTTCAAGGTCAACATCAGCAGGACGTGCATAGGACTGTATCAACTGGTTAAAGAGACAGTCTAGACTTTATCCCCAATTATTTTCATATATCTTGTCAGTATTAATCTCCTAATAAGTTTTTCTTCACTTTTTCAAGGTTGCACAGGTGAATGGGATTTAGCATGCTGGCCATCAGCTAGGATTGGGGAGTTGGTCACCATCCCCTGTCCAAATTACTTTAGCCATGTCAGTGATCAGAGAGGTATGTCAATATCTTTTTCAATACAATACAATACAATATGCTAAATGTTTTATAATAAACCTGTATTTCTCCTTGTGTTTTCGCTGTACTCCACTTCTAATATTCCCGCTAAAGTCTTCTGAAGTCACTATATACAACAATCTCTTTGGGGACTTAGGCCTTTGAGAGAAAGCAAATGTCCTCACGACTGAATTAGCATCATAACCAATGTCACATTGTTCTCAAAGCCTTCTTCTAAGTTCTTATGATTAGTCTTTGATAACTCTGGAGAAATTAGAAAGTTTGTCTGTGCTACTGGGACCTGCTGCTGTTATTTAGCAGAGAAATTGACGCACAAACTTTCTATTCATGAGAATTTCTCTGTGAAGAGCCTCATGGGCCAATTATTTGCTGAAAGTTTATGACCACTGTAATTTATTTAAAACGAGAAAAGCCACGGGTAACTTTTAATACTGTTCAGTAAGCTTTTTGTGGTTGTGTTTGGCTAATCAGGATTAGCTTTATATTAAGCAGCTGAACATGAAATCAAGGAAACTTGTTTATTGACAAGAGATTATTTTATTTACACACACACTCAGACGTTGGTATTTGTGATTTATGAGGACTCTCCATTGGCGTAATGGTTTTTATACTGTACAAACTATATGTTCTATTGCCCTACACCTAAACCACACACACACACACACACTAACATATAAAGAATGTATCACAGTTTCAACAAATATCTTAATCAGCACAAACGAATCCAGCATTAATTATGATAAAACTCACTATTAATACAGTGGGCAGTAATATAAGAGGTTTCATTCATACATATGTCCATTTGAGTCCTTGACTTACTGATGTACTGTTTGCTGACTGCCTAATAACAAAACTGCTTTCAGCATAATATTACTAGCTTGCAATCATCAGGATCACTGCTGACCTCAAGTTCTCTTAGACTGTCCAATGGACCTGTCAGTCATACAGACCTTTGATGGACAGGTTTAAACATGAGCACTCATATCACGCCAGATGTCATTAAAATGAGGCCTTACCCTGATTTATTTTAGTGTATGTAACAATCTAGGGAATTGAGAAATGTCCTTTGTCAAAAAAGTTAAAGTATCAGCTTTTATTTTCATATTTTCATTTTGATTTGACTCCACCTCTTAAATTTCTCCTTTCTCCTTCAAGCACGCAGAGGAGGGAAAGGAGTCATTTTTGACTTTAGAAGATGAAATAAAATGTCTGTAGGAGCTGAGAACTGACTACGACAGTTAGGTTTGACGCAAGAGCTCTAATAAAAGTATTTCATGAGTTTGGGTTGCTCAATAATCATGAAATTTTAAGTGAAAATGACTGGCTGGATCAATAATGTTTAAAAAGTGATCCTTAAAAGCAGTAGTGGCATCCATGTAATGTAGGGTCCATTTCTGTAACGATACATCATTGTGGACAATACAGACCTTTTGGTGGAGCTCCAAAAAGTAGCTGTGGCGCATTGACTTTCTTTTATTCAAAGTGTAATTTTTTTCTTTATAGGATCTCCATATGGACGATGCAGAATCTGAATTAATTCATTTGAATGTCCTTCCACTCACTTTTGCTTTCTGTCAGAATTTCAGCTTTGATTTACGACCGTAATTTTCATCCTATGAACTGTTTACACACATCTAATGGCTTCCAGGTCATATCTGTGTCTTGCTGAAAGGGGCATGCCTTTCCTGTGAAACTCTGAGTGCTCTGAGAGAGTGCTTTCTGGAAGAAATCCAAAACATGGATTGAGGGATTTAGATGGTACAGGGTGAAATGGAGTGGATTTATCTTCCTCATGCGCTTGTGGAGTTCATGCGGGAGATAGCCTTTGGTGAGCCGTGATGCAGGCCAGATGTGATTGGGGAAAAGACATGAATATATTAGATTGGGGGTGGGCCGACTTGATCATGTGACGGGGAAAAACTGATAACTAACTGACTGGGAATGTTGAGTTGGATTTTAGGGGAGACAAAAGCATATATAACAAACGTGATGATGGAACAATTTATGAAACAGAGGGAAGAACAAAGGACAGGCTTGAACTCAGTGGACACAAAAATCCTCATTAATTTATAGCAAACAGATTGAGGCTTTCTGGACCAATCAAAGGAACCATTTGTTTTCCTTAGCACCGACTTCCCAGAAACGTTCCATGTTTATTGCCCAGAAAGAGTGTTTAAAAGATATTGAACAGTGAATGTTGATGATTTTAGCTAGAATTGTTTTATGAGGGTTACGCTGCATTAGTGATTGCTGCGATTATGCTGATTTCAACATACTTTCTATGCGAAAGTTATGCAACAGTTCGTTGGATTGGATTGCTTTTGTAAAGCCAGTTGTATTCGCTTCATTTAATGACCTGCGCAATTCTGTCCATCAAAGCTTTCTGTATTGTGAAGAGTCTCCTTTTTGTCTGTTTGTAGCCCAACCAGACTTGTAGCGGCTCTAAATGACATTATCAACACTTGAATATCAAACAAAGTGGCATTTATTTCAGAAAAATGCAGTACTGAATACATTTTGGGAGTAGAATCAGTTTATGGCTCTTTGCTATTAGCAGTGATGCTTTGTGTAATCAAGCCTGAAGATTAAATCTGACTCCCGGTATTCCAGCTGTTCCTGTATTATCCAGCAGGAGTAAAATTCTTTCCTTGAAGTTTAATCTGTCCAGTAGTAGTATCAGATTATAGATTCGAAAGAATCTACCAGATCTTGTGTTACGGACTAATCAAGAAGCAATTCATTTTTATAGGAGCATGAAAAGGAAAACAAGCGTTACGAAACTTGGCAGCACACATATCCATGTCATAAATTTATTTTGGGTGGAGCTTCTTGTGTCCTAACACATGTGAACTTTTTACCTAGGAGCTTTACAGCAAACGTGCAGTCATTAATCTTCTCAACTGTTCAGAGTGGTTTCTTTGCTCATAACTCAGTCTTCACTTTCATGTCAATAGTGCAGTGACCTCGTGATTACACCTCATGTAAATGTTCAGAAAGTAAACTTTACCAAGCCGAAGCTGTTCAGTGTTACTTTTCATGCTTGCAAGCAAAGGTAAACACACCTTAAAGGAAAGCTCCAGGTTCTGATAACCACACACACACACAAAATTGCTGAATGTGATGAATGAGTCCCAATAGAAGTGAATATGGGCAATCTGATTTTATTTATGAAATATTTATAGATATATTGAAATTATATTTTTTTTATTTTTGTCATTTTATTCATATGAATTTTTAAAGTGCCCCTATAATGGTTAATGAATAGATTATATTTAAGTTTTTTTACCACTCTAAAAGAGAGCTGTGTTACACACTGCATAAATGATCATTTTCAAAAATCCACAATAGGGAAACTTTAATATTGATATATTGTTTTGCATATATAATATACATTATATATTATATATTTCTATATTATAATCATCATAGTTTTTAATTTGTAATTTTAGTACTAATTTAGTACCAATGCAACATTTTACATTTTTTAGGTTTTTAATCTAATATTTATTTTTCAGCTTTATTTCACTTATCAAAAACTATTTAGTAGTTTTTTTAGTTTTCATTTCAGTTCCTGAGCTTTAAACATTAAAACAACTTTTCAGAACCTTACAGGCAAAACATAAATACTCTGTGCTAAAATGACTTAATCACATGACAACAAAAAAATCTTGAAAGACTAAACTGAACTTGACTAAAACACATTTTTTAACAAAAAAATTAAATACAGCTTCACATTTCTGCTTTTAAACACTCCAAAAAAGCCATTCGCTTATATTGTAAGTACCTCAATGTAACCTCCTATTTTTTTAACAAAACAAGGGTGGAAACTCAATTACTTTTCCACAAATGCTGTTGATTGAGCTTAACTTGTATCGAACCCCGAATAGTCCTTTAATTACCCACATTTTTGCGACTTCTCACAGACAGCAGTTCCACTTTTTGAGCCGCTGTCATAATACGTCAAGCAGCTTGTGTTTGAAAGAGAAGGACACACCTACACACCCACCTTCATTGCAGAAAGCTGCTGTAATAACACTTTGCTCAAAGAGCTTTAACAAAAGCCCAGTCTGATTCATGTTTATACAAGTCATGCCGCTATCAATACTTGTTCAAGGACCAAATCTTTACCAGAACCAGAACCCTCATCCTCTCCCTTCAGGCTGGAGATAATCTTGCGTAAATTCTCACAAGGGCAAGCTTTAACCTGAGGCCCACCGTGTATCTCTGCATGCTTAGATGCAGAAGACCTATTCAAAGGCACGCTCTGAAATAACATAACAGCGGGTTGATTAGCTCCCATGTTCGGTCCACATCTTCATACATGGCCCCGACAACGCTCATTGTCTTGTTTTTCGGGGTGATGAAAGCATTCTTCTGACAATCCCTCATTGAAAACAAATCCAGACTTTAGCAGCAGTAGCTTATCTATCCTGGTGCTTGAGATTACACAGACAATGTCTTGTGTGTTTTTAATGCAAAGACATACTGAATGACAGTGATTTTCGCCAATGATTCAAATTAAAAAAAAGTCTTCAAAGGATTTTGTGCTCGGTGGAAGTTATCATTACGAGCTGAGCAGGAGCAGTTTGTACTTGAGTGTATTTGACTACGATCTGTTCGTTAGTTAGCACTAGCGCATGTTTTATGCATTCCTGAATGTCCTCAATCCTCTAAATGTAGATTTTTCGCTCTCTAAAGTAAACATCATCAGCTACACGCACTGCTGGCACGGTGATAATGAGGTTTTCAAGCCGTCCCATCTGAGCAAGATGATCACTGCCACAACTTGCCAAGCGCATATCAAACACACAAAAAAATTTTGCCTGTGTTTTGCCGTCATGTATTTTCCTTCTTGCTTCCCACAGAGCCAATTTAATTGGATGTGGGGCTGGCATTTAACTTCAGAAATGATAAAAATAAGCTTCTCTGTTCATGTTAACATGTTTAAAGGTCGTGGTGGACAGATGGAACAGGGTTCTCTTGGTGCTCATTTGTGTACACGTTCTGTCAATTAATTAAGCTAGGTGTGGTTAAAAAAAAAAGAAGACCCTGATTCTTTTTTGTGGTTAGTTGATAGCTGATTTTATGTCATTTCGGATCAAACATTCTGGTCTAATTAATGTACAGTAGGTTTAGATCAATCCCCGTATGCTGTTGTGTTTTACTGTCTGCAATAGAAGATGTTTTTAGAGGTTCTTTGATGCCCTTACGCTTCCCAAATGAGAAAGGTTTCTACAAATGAGAGTAACATATTCAGGGGGTGAAGAAATCAATGTTTTATTCATGACTCATTTCTCTAATTGTGAGGCAAATCATCCTCGGGGAATTTGTTAGAGAAAAATACAACCAGTCACTGTCCGTACATTGAAATAGCATTTTATTTCGTTTCATTTTATTCATTGCAAACAGAATATTCCCAAATTCTGAGGCATCTGCATGACGTTTCGATACTTGGTTACGTCAGAGACAAATTTATAATCCTTGCCACATAATAGTGGGAATATTTTGGGAGGTGGTGTTGTTAAAAATTCCATTCCTTTCTATTTATCTTCTGTTGTGACATCAACCCTTCAAAAAACCTGGCCTCAAGTGTATGGCAGAAAGGTCATGAATTTGATAAGCGTGACATGGACATTACATGTAGCGCAGAAAAGTGAGAGGAGGATCTAAAGGGTCATTATGGGAACGTCATAATGTGTCCAGTGAGTAAAAGGATTTCCCAGTTGGTATTTCAGGCACCGATAAGACAGACAGGACTACATCTGTTATTTTTCCTCCTCCACTTTGCAGGGAATGATTACCTAATGATGAGCTTGTCTTCTCTTTACTTCTCAAAAACAGACTGGGTGCAGAAATCAGGCCCATTCAGTTTGAAGTCCTCCAGGCCTGAGAGGATTCTCAATCCAATGAGCCTTTAGCACAGTAATCAGTCGCTGGAATCTTCTTTTACAAACTGCAAGGAAAACGTTCCAAAAAATGTCTAAAATAAATTAAATCACAAAATGTTGTGTTGCAATATGAAAAAAGAAGACTAGGGTGTTCCAAGTTTTCCAGTGAATGTAGATATAAGTAATTTCCTGTTGATTAATTAATTGGCCACTTGAGATCCATGAAGTGCTTATTTCCTTTGCTTGTTTTGCAGTAAATGCCAGCTTCGTCTTTGGCTGTGTGTGTTTTTAAGTGTGTCTGAGTAGCAGTGGTGTTTGGAGAAATCAGGCTGTGATCGAATCCTGTAGTTCAACACTCTTCATCTCTCTCTATTTTGACCTATGTATTCATTGTCCTTTTGACCTTTGCAGGAAACATATCGAAGAGCTGTACTGCCGATGGCTGGACAGAAATAAACACAGCTGTCGTTGCTTTTAACTGTGGCTATGACCCCAATATCACAGAGGATGGAAACATGGTGCGTGCTTTTGCTTTGTTCTGATTGGCACCCAATGAGTTCTGAAACAAACTAACCAAATAATCCAACAATCGAATACGGTTAAGACATAGACAGTTATTTTTGAGGCTGACCTTAGTGAACGTGGATTTGTAGGAGTTTCTTTTTCAAGTGCAATATTTATAGGAGGAGCGTAATGATAAAGAGAGTATTGATAAATTATGCAACATTATTTATTACGGTGTGCGCTTGTCAGTTGCAGTTACTAGTTGCATGTATTAACCCATTCTGCACTTAGCTGTGATAGTTGCTCATTTTCAATTGTTTTGGTAGACTGCTTTAGCCGTTATAGAAATGAGTGTATACTAATAAGTGTATACTTTCTTCTTTCAGACAAACACTCTTGAGATTTTTTTTAGAAATGTATCCTGGCTCTTCCAAGCTTGGTAATTCTGGTGGATGGTGGCCATGATTTAAGTTCCATAAAGTACTGTGTTCTGAAACAAATGTATACACCTCTGGGGTGTAGCATTACTAAGCTTGGAAGAGCCAGGATACATTTTTAAAAAACTCTGACTGTGTTCATCTGAAAGAAAAAAGTAATATACACCTAGGGTGGCTTGGGGGTGAATAGATTATGGCGTAATTTTCATCAACTATACCTTTAAGGTGTAAAGATATTTTTATGAAGGACGAATGTTTCGGATGCAGTTTATAAAACATGAATAACGTAATGTGAGGTCATATTATTTTTCAATGTGTGAAAATTTCAGATGAGCAATCGTATACTGTTCTTCCGTATCAAGAGCCTTGCAGATATTTCAAACTAAAATATAAAATTGAGTTACTTACAATTTAGTCACTCTATTAAGTTAATATTAGCTTAATATTACACAGCTATTAAAAAGCAGACGTTGCTCTAATCGGTTAAGTAAATGATTCAGTGACTCACTCATATAAGGATCAGCGGTCGTCTCCAAAATCTCATGCTTCCTGAGAAGGTCTTTCTTTTGAATAATTAGTTACTTGGCCACTGTTTAAAAAAGGTATGTTTTATATGTGTGTGTGGTATTCAGAAATACAAGTAATAATGTAAATATACTCTATTTGTCCGTGACTTGCCACTATCAGTTGCGTAACCTTTTTAGTTTTTGGATTAATCCATGTTTTAAACAAATTGGTTGAATAAATCAATAAAGAGAGTGTCTTGCCATCACCTACTGGTATGTTGTAAATCTAATCAAAGCATGATTAAGATATTCAAAGCAAATCAAGACTGATTTTGCAGTTCTGATTCCAGTTCTACATAATCATCGTTAGTGTGTTTCTGAGTTTAAGTAGCAGTCATTCACTCTTTCTTTCCTTGTAGGGTGAATTCCTGGGCTCTGTGAGAACTGGGTACACTGTTGGTCACACTGTGTCTCTCATATCCCTCATCATTGCCATCGTCATTCTGTGCTTTTTCAGGTAAATCCTCCATTCAACTCAAAACATACCATTGACTTGTGTTATAAGACAGGACCTTGGCTCACATAGAAAAAACTCCCATATAAATCCAATTTGATAGTTTTGTTGTTGTTTTGTTGAGTGCCCACATTTTGTATGATTGATGTGGCTATGAACTCGCAGCAAATCAATGTTCTGCTTAATAATACCAGCCAGATGACCTTGTTCAGAATTACTCATTTTATATCACATGTAACAATGTGCATTGCGAAAGAGCACAGATTCGGGCATTTGATATGGTTGTACACATAATCCATTATTGCACAACCTCTCAAAATGGTTTAGTAGTTTGTAGCAAGCAGCTTTGCCGTGCACAAGCTTCCCAGTAGTAAATTAACCACAGTGAATGTTCCCCTGAGTGACCTCAGAGGTCAAGCCACATCTCAAGTGTATTGAAAGCTTGCTTTTTTTTTTTTTACTTGCAACACACTTAATTAAACAGGAACACAGATATTGAGAGTATTTATGTATCACAGACAGCACATGAGTTTCTCTGCCCCTATGAAGGGTACAAGACACTCTTTAGTGTAGATAGCAATATTAATGGAAATGTAATGAATTGCCTCGTCGTGCACATGTGACTATAATGCAGTGTCTATATGCAGTATATCCAGAGCCTATTTTATAGCCATCAGCACATGGTTTATTGCATTTTTGTGTATCATTTATTATGCTAAAACAACTTATTGTGTCTCTTTATCTTTGCTTCTAAGAAAACTCCACTGCACAAGGAACTACATCCACATTCACCTGTTCATGTCCTTTATACTGAAGGCTGTGGCTGTAATTATGAAAGATGTAGTCCTGTATGAGGTGGAGGAACCTGATGACTGCCACTATGAATCTGTAAGTGATTTTTAAGTAAGGGATAATGACTGCTTGACCGTAAAAGTCATTAAGAAGCATCTTAACCCTTAAAAGAGGTTTTAAGGTAGGTAACTATTAGGAGTATGGAAAAGGACTTTTAAGAGGCTTAAGAGTTTCTTTAGCAGTGGAGAAAATGGGCGATACATGAAGAGGGAGAAGAAATGTGTAGTGTTGCACACAATGTTTAACAGTGAGTTAATAAGACACTACACATTAGATATTAGAGACACTATAACATCTCCAACACTGCGCAAAAATGCTGTAGCAACAGAAAAGGAAGTAATTACCACACATTTAGCAACTCGAAAAATGCAACTATCCATCAGTGATGATTTTAGTCACAACCTTCTTTAAGCAAAGTTATCACAAAAACATGTACAGTACTTTCAGACGTTTTGTGAAGTTTTCACACGAATACTATGAATTCAAACATACTTCTCTTTCACATACTGTTTCTATATGCATACTGGGACACAAGGGATGTCTTTTTTCAGTTAAGTTATTTGCAGTGGTTTATGAAAGTGGCTGGGCATTGAAGAGTGTGTTTTTTGGCAACAGTATGTGATTTGGTGGAGATTTCTTTGTTTCTTTGCAAAATTTTGTGAAACATAGTGGTTACAAGGAGTAAAATATGATTTAAAAAATAAATAGGTTAATGCAATATAATGTGGACTGTTGGCTTCAAAAGAAGCATATTAACAACCTACAAGCACACGGTAGGTCTGTCTTTAATGGGATAAATATATCATAAAAAATCATTACCTATGAAAAAAACATGATTTTTACTTTCAGGACTTCATTGTTATAACCCTAGCCACCAACGTCTGCCACTGACCAATCAGAATAAAGTTTTCCTGACACACATATAATAAAGTGTAGCATTCCGGTTATATTCACAATTATATTTCTTGGTACACCGTAAAACATATTAACAGGCATTTAAAAATGACCTTTGTTGGTGTAACTTAAATAGTCAGGTCGATTCAGTGATATTACATCATATTTTTGACTGGAATAAAACCACATAAAGCACATTCTTTAGGTTATACCTGACAAAACCTTCTTACACAGTATTTGATTGCATTTTACTGTATTACTACTTTCTTAGCTGAACGTAACCACATCGTGTGAATGTAATTTTTTTTCCACTCACCCTAAACAAACAGCATCATCTCTGCAATTAATATAGTGTCGTCAGTAAACTGCTCTGATGTTTCGTCACAAGGTTTGCTCTTTAAATGGTGTTTGGCAAAGTACTCTTTAATCTCATTTTTTGGCCAAGCGTAGCAGTGTTTGAGCGGTCCTTCAAGACCTTTAAAGAGTTTGTAAATGACCTCCCTCGTCCGGACATGGCTGACTTTGTATTTACCCAACATCACAGTCATGTTTACCTTGTTTAATGCCATTTTCATAGTTATAAATACCATATGCAGTGTTCCTGTTTCATAATAGCTGTAAAAAAAAAGACATTTTGCTAATTAAATCGAGTCTATTTTGTTATTCGAAAGCTTCCACGGCTTATGTGTGTATAGTAAAGATTTAGTAAAGTGTTCTCTGTGTGTTTTCCTGTATAAACACTCTTCATCTGGCGTTGAGTGTTCTGGGCCGTCTGGATGCAGCTGTCAGCCAACAGAATATGTCACATCTGTCAGGACAACAGGGTGCTCAAACACTCATAATGGCATGGTATCCCCTCTGTGAACCTTTGCAAGGTCACAAAAACATATTTGACATTTAAAGGGCCTTTAGATTACTTAGGCTTAGTTAGGTGCTGTCATTAATTAAAAGGATTCACTATTTAGATCATTTAGGATTATTAAAGATTATTTAGGGCTGTGTGATTCTTGGAATGATAACGAAACACTTCTAGGTGATAATAAGGACATTTCTGGACAGTCAGCTCACTACAAGAGCGTCAAACATTAACAGTGCCATTTTTTATATGTGTGCACACATCTTTAAATGCCCCTCTTTAGAAGTATTGCACAATGTTTTCTAGAGCCTAGTGCATGCAAAACACCAGCGCAAAGGCATTCCCTTTGTTTAAGTACATGGTAAACATGCAAGACCGCAGTTCCTGTTATAATATACACAAGCGCATAATGGCTCTAAACAAATGTCTCTGCATTTTACAGGTGGGCTGCAAGGCTGCCATGGTTTTCTTCCAGTACGGCGTGATGGCCAGTTTCTTCTGGCTACTAGTGGAGGGTCTGTATCTGCATGCTCTTCTGGCCGTATCCTTCTTCTCTGAGAGGAAGTACTTCTGGTGGTACATTCTCATTGGCTGGGGTGCGTATGTGCTCAGTGGCATTAAGACATATTGCCCATCTGCCTCGTAATTCTTTGTGGCAGGAAAGAAACGCCTGTCAAATGCGAATGACAGATTGATCACTAAAGTCAATAAAACCTTGTGCGTGTCCACACTCGAGATTTAACAGTTGACCTTTCCACTGACGTCACTGTATCGTGTTGGCAAAACTTTCACATGGCACTCTGATTTAAGGGTCAAATAAGGTTTAAGGGTAATTAGCAGTCCGCTTCTTCTTTTTTTGGAATTCCTAATGATCCAGTTAAATAAGGAATCCCTGGAAATATTCCTTGTGGCAAAGATGCCAACGTGTCAGAGCTGCATGTATTCAAATATTGACAATATCTCTAGTCAGTAAGTGCGGTTGTGTTACAGGAGTTCCAGGTGTCTTCATAACAATCTGGAGCATCACAAAAGCTTATTTACATGATATTGGGTGAGTAAACGCAGCTTGCTCGCAGAACCGCATTTTGATACAACATACTCATTTGTGGGAGCCATAAAATAATTTTGCTTGCCGTAGCCACTGTTACCTAAGAGTAACGATTAAAAAAAGAGTAAAGGGTATGACTATTTTTATGATTTTATGAGCTCAGTTGAATTTCTGTCTTCTGCACACCTTTTGCCAATAGCTACAGTATAGCTGACACTGTAAATTTCACTGAAGGCTGTTCCTTGATGATAAATGAGGTCTTCATGGAGGTCAGTGGGCTATATTTAGAGCAGAGCTCACAGGAGGAGACATTTGAAGAGAATTTATGTGGATAATTTAATTTTCATTGCCACGTTTTTCTTATTTCTCGTTTGCTTTTGCTTACATTAATTGTTCAAACGGCGAGAGTCCACTTTTCAGCAGCCTTGGCTCTGAAAATATTTTTCGCGGTCATTTTCTACATAGCGTTTTTAAACTATTTATTTAACAGTTCTAGACAGTAAATCAATCAGCTCTGAAAAGAGTCACAACATAAAGTGGCCAATAGTTAACAGGCTTTTCCGCTCAAATTTGACTATTAGGTAGTCCAAACAAATAAACTAAAGTTGAAATCATTTGTGATTATTTATGGCTTCTGAAGAAGCAAGAATCATGACATAACCACCTTGGAGTTCAGGATTATATAAATCCTTAAAATGTAAAAATAAATGTATCTGTGCGTTAAATGGCTACTAACTTTACTCAATAAACCCAAGTGCTCCATTACTAGTTTTATTCTATTATTATATTGACAGATGTTGGGATATTATCGACGATGATCTGTGGTGGATTATTAAAACCCCTATATTGGTAACAATACTGGTGAGTGACCTTACAGCACTATGATATAACAGGTGGTGCGTAAAATACTTTTAAATGATGCCTAATCTGTTTTTCTAGATGAACTTCATTCTCTTCATTTGTATCATCCGGATACTTCGGCAGAAAATCAGTTGCCGGGATATCGGGAGAAACGAGTCACACCAGTACTCGTGAGTTTGTGGACCACATTGCTGTCTTACATGCACAATATAAACACAAATGCATTCCAACATTTTTTTTCTGATCTACAGGAGACTGGCAAAATCGACTTTACTTTTGATTCCCCTGTTCGGGATAAACTACATAATCTTTGCCTTCATGCCTCATCACATCAAGTCTTATGTGCGTTTGGTGTTTGACTTGATCCTGGGGTCTTTTCAGGTAGGCGGCAGGAGACTGGAACATGTTCTATAAGCGTCGCTTATCTAGTTTGGATTCTCTGAATGCCAGTAGAATACTAAGATTGGCCAAAGCAATAGATTCACCGTGGGATCTGCCAGCACGCCGCAACCCCAGACATGCCCAGTGATATTTATTCCCACCACGTTCGTTATGCAGCAAGACGAAAAGGTTATACAGCAAGATCAAATGGCCTTAGTTCATTCCAAAATTTTTTTTTTTTTTTCATAATTTTACATCAATTTTGAGCACAAAAAAAGATATTCTGCAGAATGTCGGTAACAAGCAGCTTACAGTAGCCAATCACTTCCTCATTATTGAACAGAATTAAAGACATTATCAAAATATCTTTATTTGTGAACAACAGAAGAAATAAACAGGTTTGGAACAATAAGAGGGTGAGTATGAGACAAAATATAAAAAAAATTCCCCTGCTACCATTTTAAATACTTCAAAGACTTGCCATCTATCTTACTCTAAAGTCAAACGAGTTGAAAATTAAATATAAACATTTTGTAGACTAATACGCTTGCTTTCGTTAATGGTTGATTTATAATTAAAAAACGTTTATGATAAGAGCAGCATCAGCGTGTCTAAATTAGTGCTTTCAAATGATTAATCGCATCCAAAATAAAAGTTTTTGTTTACATAATAAATATATTTGCGCTGTGCATATTTATTATGTATACATAAATCTAAACACATGCATGTGCATATTTAAGAAAAAAAAAATTCTATATTTATGTATAATATAAAATATAAGGATATAATATATAAATGTATATACACGTAAATATTTTCTAAATATATACCTTGTGTAATATTTATACAGTACATAATAAATAAACACAGTACACATACATATGTAAAAAAACATTTATTTTGGATATCACGATTACGATTAATTGTTTGAAAGCACTAGTATAAATATTATGCTTAGTAAATACTGAAATTAGATACAGAATAAAAATTATTATTTGATTATTTTTATTTGTTTTAAAATGTTTTTGTTGCAAAAATATGAGTACAACTATTGCAATTGAATTTAACATTGTTTTACATAAGCTCAAATTGTTTGTCCTCTTTATTTTTCTATAGGGATTCTGTGTCGCTGTCCTGTACTGTTTTCTAAACGGAGAGGTAATATTACCAGAATTGAATGTTTTTATGTTTTTAACTGTACACGCCAGTCAAAAGTTTGGAAACGCATGACTAAAATATTTTTTACTGACCTCATATACGCACTCTTCAGGTCCAGTCTGAGATCAAACGAAAGTTTAGGCGGTGGCACATGCAGAGATTTCTGGGAGCAGACACCAAATACCAGCAGCCCTCCATGGCAAGCAACGGCCTGAACTTTAGCTCCCAAATCACCATGATGACAAAAAGCAGCCCCTCCACGCGCCGCGCTTCCGCCTGTCAAGATGACTTCTCTGCCGTCTGAGCGCTGAGTGATGCTCCGTCTGAGACGAGACGCAGAAACCAGTCTGGGCTCTACGCACACAGAAAGGGTTCCCCCCCCGGACCACCTCCATCATCTGCAGGTTGCTCGTTCCAGTAGGAACGTGAGGGAAACCGTGCAGCTCGTGAATCATAGGATGTATAACACACATCAATCGGGAGAGAAATACTGTATGCAAGTAAAATGGACTCTGATTGTGTTTCACCACACTACCGACTCAAGCTGGCTTCATAAGGACGCAATATTGTTGCTGAGAAGACTCGTCGGATTGATGGTCCACATCCATTGATGCGTTTTTTTGTACACAACAACGCAGACATTAATCTTCAGCGTTAGAGTTGGTATCTGTTAGCTTTTGCTTTTTTTTCCCCATGCCCTCATTATGCTGCTCAAGATTTCTCAGTCTCTTAATAATCTGTAAAGCTGAACGGTGACCTTTCGGGTCTCTAGTGACCAGGTTTTATTTTTATCTTCTTCCTTATTCCAGGAAAAAACGTGATGTGATTTAGACAGTCTGACATTCTGGTTTTGCATCCGTGTCATGTGCCTGCGTGTCTGTGGACATGTGGACAAACACAAGCGACTCTCATGGAGAGCCATAAAAGCATGTTTACTTGTGCGGCAGAAATAGTGCGTCATGCTTTATGTTTTATAATAGTGATTTATGGTGTAATTGTATAGTTGCGCGTGAAAATGTACGTGGGTTGTGTAACTGTGCACTTGTCTCGCAAAAACAATCGCAAAAGATGCATTTTTAGGGGAGGATTTTTAGTGTGAAGTCTTTTTAGCTGTCATAAGTACATGTGGTGTTAGTCGTAGTTGCTGGCATGAAAACAGTTGCATGCACGGTTCTTGTACCTCGTTGTGAATAAGACGAACGTTTACGAGAAAGAGTTTTGTCGCTGTTTTTGGAAAGTGTATTGTGGATGTTGTCGTCGAAAGTATACGGATCAATTTATTACATTAGATCTTAGTACGCCTTTTATCTTTATATAAAAATATTTATATGCTGTTTAGAGAAAATTCGAGATTTTTCTATTAAATTATGCATTATTTTTATTTTAACAAATGATCTCTATCACCAGCGTGCAATTTAATTTGTTTTCTCTATTGTGTTTTATTTTACTTTTTTGATTTCATCTAAGTTTATCCATCCATCCCTCCATCCATCCGGCATGCATTCGTAAGCACACGTCTACTAATTCTGGCATTAATTCAATCACAATAGCAACTGCTTTGTTTTCATATATTGTGGATTTCGGATTTCATAAAACAGAGACATCGCTATTAGGACGACAATCACATCTTGAGCAAGGATGATAAAGCGAGAGAAACCAGAGCCAGTGGAAGGTGAAGGAGATCTCACTTTGTTTACCTCCCATCTAAAACACATCTGTCATTTATTTATCTACCAAATCCCTTGTTAAACTATTCTCGTAACTCTCCCTCTCTTCGTCCCTTTGCGGATCTCTCCTTATATCATTTTTCGGTGTGTGAATACCAGTGAGCATGCGGATGTCAGAGCAGACCGATTAGCCGAACTCGGCGTGGTCAAGCGTGGTTTAAAATTACAGCGGGATCTCCGATACATAAACAAAGTGATGTTTATAGATGTGAGCAGATGAGCCGACAGGAGGCAGCGTCTCCTGAGGATTGCATTGAAATGAATGACATGACTCCCGTGAGGGGAGGGCTGGAAACTAATCCCAGAAGCTCTCCATGTTAATTAGTACAATATAAATATTAATTATATAAGCATGCAACCCCTTCTTATGTCCAAAAGGCTCATCTTCATTATAGCATAATTCAATTCCCATAACTCATTATTACGACCATAAACATCTTTGTTTGAGAGGCTTATTATTAGATATGCTCTTCTATATAGACCCTGTGATTTATGTTTATTTGCAACTTACTCGTGAACGTCAACATCACTGTATGATTTACAACCTTCCTCTTACTCCACGTTGTTTAGGACATTTGTCCAACGATTGTAATCTTTTGACAGAGTGTAACGCTAAATGAGTTACAGCAGAGTCGGTGTTGTCATCTTTTAGTTTTTTTTTTCAGCACACACGCCGATCTTATGCATGATAACAACACCAAAGGCAAAGAACGAGTGTAAAACGTAACTGTTAAATTGCATATAAAAATCTTAATGGAATGCAGAATTATTCTATTGCAGAGGATTTTGTGCATGCCTGTATTTAGGGCATTTTTATTTATTTATTTATTTATGTTACACAACTACAGTCAGTCAGTTAAGATAACATGAGTTTAGTCTGCAGATATTTTATAGGATTAATGAAATATCAGCCTCTTAGGACTTATTGTGTGAGGCTTTTACAAATAAAAATGTTTTAATCCTAATAATCCTATTATTATCATCAGCGACATCAGTTAGCCTAAATACAGAATTCATAAGGGTTAACTACAAAAACATGTAAATAATACACTGGGCTAAGATGCATTTCAAACCCAGTGTTATATAATACAGCTCTGCGATGTTTACTATCAGATCTGATTTTTTTATTTTTTTTTTCTCTGTGTTTTTGGACTTATTTCTTTTTATCACAACCCTAAAAACATGACATTAACTAAAACATACACTGAGCACATTGACCTCTGCAGCTCGACCCCATACTAAACTCTACTAGATAGGCCTAAAATATACTAAAGGTTAACTCCTAACATATATCATTTTATCCCCCACATTTGCAGCCTTTTAGTCATTTTTGATGGCGTGTGCACCAAGTGTTGGATAAAAGCCTGCAACGAACACTTCTGCCTTTTTGGTATAATAAACTACATTTTATTGATCTGCAGGGACTTGCTAACAGTTGCACTAACAGCAAACCCGAGATCACAACAAAGGCATTTATTGCGTTTTTTTTTCACAAAAACATTTTACCTGACCTTTTTAAGTGGGTTAATAAAATATATTAAGAGTTAGGAGTAAAACGTCGCATCAAATAGCAATTTCAAAACGTGAAAGCTAACATATTTTTATAGATGCTATAAAGTGCACGAAACGTCTCGGGCGCAGCTGCGAGTGTAACGATGGCGTCGACGAGAGCGTGCACCGGAAAGCTGTGTCGCGGCGCCACCGCGCGGCCGCAGCGCGCGCTGCCGGTGAACCGGTTCACTCCGCGGTGGACTCGCTGACCCCCGCTGCCTCGGGCTTTCGCTGCGCGGCGGCGCCAGGTGCTCAAGGAGACCGTTTGGGCGCTTCCAAAAATGTGTTCTACCTAAGCTTTTATCCTGTCGTTTGTAACCGCAATTCGGCTCCGAAAGCTTCGAAATGCACCCCCCCTTCATTTAATCACGTCCCTGTCGCTTTAAAGCTCCAGACAAAACGACCCATATGATTTTCCACCTCCAATCATCATCACTCCCCCGGCCGAGAGTGCGAGCCCTTCTGCATGCGGACATGGCGAAAACGGACAGACGTCTGCACAGAAGAGCGCAGCGTGGACGTGAATGACAGCTGTTCGCCTGAAAACGGAGCTCTGAAATGCTAAAGAGGGGGAGACGGTACTCCTTCGAGGCAGAGACCACCGAATCGCCATGGTAGTAAGACCCTCGCTGTCTCACTGTTTTTGTTGCCCTGCATGTCTGTGAATGTTTACTCGGCCTGAAGAAGCTGACAGACATCAGTCACATCTGGAGAATGACGTGCGTGTGATGCAGATGTGCTGATAGCGCGCCGCTTTCACGTCCGTCGAGAGCTGCTACAACTTTCTGCTACTTTTTAAAAAGATGCTGTTGTAAAGATTGTTATTGTCGGAACATCCGCTCATATTTTAATACAACCCTTAACTAACTGAATTACACTCAGCAGGAATGTGCTTAACTGTTCCTCTCGGGGTACAAAAGCTTCAAAGGGGCAATCTTCTTCATCAAGTGTGCATATTAGTGCCTCCATAGTACTTTTATGTTACTAATATGAAACCTGTAGTGGTAAAGAAGGAACAAAGTTGTCCTTTTGAGGGTACTGCCCCAGTGACAAGCTGTTGTACCCCAAGTCACAATTTTTTGACATTTATTTTATTTTATTTTATTTTTTTCGGAGAATGCACCTGTCTCAACTCATGACTAGTGGATAAAAATGATTCGTTTCTAATAATGTTGGTGTATATATTGTAGAACTAGAACATATAATAATATAATTAAACAAAATAAAAAAATAACTTGACATGTAGGCGATAATAGTTATTAATGATAACATATAATGTAATGTAAAATATTTCACATACCTTCACTGCCTGCTCGTCTGGATAATTGGATGACTGTTATGGCTGGAAAGCCATTGTACAAATACATAACATAACAATATTGCAATATAATATTAATTATAAAACCATTTTTATAAAATATAAATCAGATAATAAGATTGCCATTATAAAGAAAATATGTGTTTAATATTTAAAAATCAATCTATTCTAATCTAATATTATATATGCCTTTGTATATGTTTTAAAAAATGTCCAAATGTTTTCCAAAGGATAATATATATATATATATATATATATATATATATATATATATATATATATATATATATATATATATATATATATATATTTTATAAACATATAAAGGCAGCAGCAAAAATGTTTTCTAGAAATATTTTTTTATCATTAAAATTTGTACATTTATAATTTGTTGACTGCTTCCTTAAAAATGACAATTATACCAACCTGTTTTAATATAAACCAATATCTAATATTTGAAATGCATCTCAATTCAATCTGATGTTCTGTTGTAGCTCATAGTGGAGAAAACTGCTGAGCATCCATCTGCAGAGTTCTCCCTCGTTGAGGATGTGGCCCTTCACTGCACCTTTTTAATGGACAGGTTGAACAATCAGCGTCTGTTTCAGCCAGACCTGTGTGACATAGACATCGTCCTCCTGCACCACCAGACTTCTTTCCAGGCCCATAAGGGTGTCCTAGCAGCCTACAGCCCCTTCTTCCACTCGCTGTTTGCGTCGAGCAAAGAGCTGCGGCGCGTGGAGCTCTCTCTGGAGACCCTCAAGCCTCAAGGCCTGCAGCAGATCCTCAACTTCATCTACACCTCCAAGCTGCTGGTCTCCAGCTGCAATGCCCAAGATGTGCTCAAGGCTGCCACGGTGCTCCAGATGAGCAACATCGCCACTTCCTGCAGTGAGCTCATTACCAGAGGCTCGCTGGACATCAGTCCCAGTGTGGACCAAGCCAAACAGAGCTGGGGCAACAACAGCTCGGTGAGCTCCAGCTTTCACATGGAGATCAAGCAAGAGAAGGACCCCACCTGTGCCAGGATTTATGGAGGGAAAAGTGAAGCGAACCCGTATGCTGTTCAGGTTGGCGAAGGGCGTCCCGTGCAATTAGGCGGTTGCAAAGTAGAAGGGAAGGAAATGGAAAATCCAAAGGACTCTGAAGATCTTGATTCATTTAATAGAGAGCAAATTATTGTGGAGTTGAACCTGAACAACCAAACGCTTAATGTGTCCAAAGGTTTAGAGGGAAACTCAGCAGCTCACTCACCCTCGGGACAACAGCTTCCTGGAAAAGGAAAGAGGAGCGATGAGACCGTTGAGGAGACAAAAGACAGTCTGGCTTTGGAGGAGGAGGAAGATGAAGGTGAGCAGAGTGACGATGATGACGTGAGACTTGAAGGCACCAGTGAAGAGGAAGGAGAGCAAACGTTACCTGCATTCGTGTCTGAAAGACCAGTGCGACAAACCCGGGCCTCCGCTGATGCTGCCGCGATGGTCTCCAGGAGAAGCAGCGTGAGAGAGAGGCAGGAGACAGCTCATGGACGGGACAGTGAGGAGCTTCTGGACCAGGACAGCTTGAAGTTGCAGAGCTTCACCTGTGTGAGGTGCCCCAAGACATTCAACAACCGCTGGTACCTGGAGAAGCACATGAATGTATCACATAACCGCATGCATATCTGTGACAAGTGCGGCAAACGCTTCCTCATGGAGAGCGAGCTGCTGCTACATCAGCAGACCGACTGTGAGAAGAGCATACAGGTAAGATCAGCAGCGAGAGAGAGAGAGAGAGAGAGAGAGACAGTTATTTCTTTTGTGTCCAGCAAATCTTTCAGTATTTTTTCCTCTTTTGGAAAGATACAGAAACACTGTCTTGGATTTATTTATTTATTTATTTGCTTCTGAGGCAAATGGGATGTAAAAAACAAAAGGAAACGTCACCTTCATTTCGTTCCAAACTCGTATACCCATCGTTCATCTTTGCAACACAAATTCTGAGAGCTTTCTGACCCTGCATAGACAGCAAGGGTCTTTACACGATCATTGCCCAGAAAGGTACCAAAGACACTGGCCAAGTAGTGGTTCAATCAAAATTTTTTGAAGCTAAGAGAATACTCTTTGTGTGCAAACATGACAAAAACTTCAATAATTAATTTCCTATGCCATTTTGGAGAGTATCACAACGTATGTGCATGCTTTGATCTGAATGCAAGCACCGTAGAAAAGCATGCCTTGTTAACGTTCAGTGGAAACTCTCCAAAATGGCACCAGGTTGATGCAAAGCTGAAGAATTGTTGAGACCACCCCTTTAATTTGTATGAGTGTGTGTGTGTAAATCATTTAATGGTTTCACTGGTTATTAATATTTAAAAAGACTTTCAACAGAAAATATCTATTTCACATTTTTATGACAAAACAAAACAACATAACAATGAAAACCTCTACAGCATTTATTAATCTTTGCTAATATTGATTCCAGTGTTTACTAATACATCATTCAAATGAAAGTTAATATTAATGTTAGTTAATGGACCTGAGCTAACACAGACTAACAATAAACAGTTTAGATTTTTTAATAACGTTAACAAAGATGAATAAATACTGTAACAAATGCATAGCTTATTGTTAGTTAATGTTAGATAATGCTGTGAATATAGATAACAAATGGGACCTTATTGAAAGCATGACCCATTTTTTTATACCGATTATGGTCAATTCTGATAAAAAAAAATAGTGCAATAAACGAACACAAAAACTTAACGCAGTAAAAATGATTGCATTTGTTTTGACTGTTCTTTGTTTCCTTTTGTAGTGTCTAACGTGTGGTAAAGCTTTCAGGAAGCTCTGGTCGCTCCATGAGCACAATAAGATTGTTCATGGCTATGCTGAGAAAAAGTACACTTGTGAGATCTGTGAGAAGAAATTCTACACGATGGCTCATGTACGCAAGCACATGGTTGGTGAGTTGTGTTGCTGCCCTTTCCTCTCTTAAACTTTACTCCCAGTCTTATACCCTAAACAGTAAACGTGTGACTAATGTAGCTAATCACTGTCTTGTTCTATGTGTCTTTAGCCCACACAAAAGAGATGCCATTTACTTGTGAAACATGTGGCAAGTCATTTAAAAGGAGCATGTCCCTGAAGGTCCATTCCCTCCAGCATTCAGGAGAGAAGCCTTTCCAGTGTGAGGTATGCTTGAATTAAGCAATAAAGTAGAAGAAACCGTGATTTCATAATAAGAAAAAGGTCCAATTCTCTCTATTAACACATGCCATTTACCTCAAGAAACTCCTAAATTGCAGCTTATTAATAGTTATTAATGTGGTGAAGTTTGGTTAGTGGGTAGGATAGAATATGGTCATGCAGAAAATGTGCTTTATAAGTGCTAATAAACAGCCAATACGTTAATTATAAACATGTTAATAAGCAACTAGTTAACAGTGAGAATTGGTCCCTATATTAGAGCATTAACAAAAAACATATAAAGCACATTAACATTTATTAACATGTTTTTTAATAAAAACATTGCTAACATTGCTATTTTACTGTTTAAGCAAATTAAGTGTCATTCTTTTACAGTGAGATATAGTCACTGATGTACAGTAAGTTAACAATAGGGATACCATTATGTTGATTTGAATGATTCTGACAGACTAATGATTTCTAAAATCTTGAAAAAAAATGTTTTTTCTATATTTTCTACACGCATATAAAATTTGCATTGGTAGAAACTTCCCTTCATTTCCTCTCAGCAACACAACAAAATATTTTCAAAAAGTTGAAGTGCTTCTTTTACTAAATAGATCAAAAACAATAAGAAATACTGATATAATAACAATAATAACTGATTATGGATCAGTCTAAAACACTGGCCTCTGTTATTACCCCATTTAAACAACCGATAAAGTTTTTGTTTTTAGCACATAATTGACCAATCAGCATCCAGGAGCAGAACATTCAGTTTTATAATTTCCATTATTGACTGCCGGCCGTGTTTGAAACCGATCCACTCCGTGTCCTTTAGGTCTGCAGTGAGCGTTTTCAATATAAGTACCAACTGCGCTCTCACATGAGCATCCACATCGGACACAAGCAGTTCATGTGTCAGTGGTGTGGGAAAGACTTCAATATGAAACAGTATTTCGATGAGCACATGAAGACACACACAGGTGAGATGCTCGTAGGCATATATAGCACCTCGAAATCCTTCATACACTCCGTCTAAGAGGTCCGCTGCTTCTTTTTAGGAGAGAAACCGTATATTTGTGAGATCTGCGGGAAGAGCTTCACGAGTCGTCCCAATATGAAGCGGCACCGGCGTACGCACACGGGAGAGAAGCCTTACCCCTGTGAAGCGTGCGGACAGCGTTTCCGCTTCTCCAATATGCTGAAAGCTCACCGAGAGAAGTGTTCCCAGGTCAGGAACCCTCCTCTGCTGGACTCCTCGGCTGTAACCAATCAAACACAAGCTGCTGCAAACCAAGAACTGCCGGTCGGGATGGAAACGCTGAGGGATATTAGCCCGCACCTGCACGGAGTGGTCTCTTTTCCATCATCTATGCTGCACTCGGTGGACGGGGGTCCGTCACATTCTCAGCTGCGTTCCCTTACTCCGCTCTACTCCGCTGGAAGGACAGACTCCAGGAACCTGTAACTACTGCTCTGTATTATACTACTGCTTCTGTGACGCAGAGATACTTTTTATGTAGCAAAGAGTCTGAGATTTCATGTTAGTCTTATTTTCTTTTTTCACGTCATACTCTCTAATATCCCTCCTGTTCCCGTATCAAATGTTGCCGGAGTCCTCCGTGCTGTGATAATCCCTAGTTAGGCTTAAAGTGTTGATTATAATACTAAAACTATTACCCAGATGTAGAATACTAAATGTTAGACATATACGCTTTATGTACAGTATAATAAGAGAATAATAAATAGACAACAGCATATTCGGTTTATATAGCTTTCAGTTTACTTTTTATTGGTTTAGATGCTTTATGTAAGAGTTTGTTTGTAAGCACTATTTGTGTTTGGGTTGATTATATATAAGCGTATTCAGAGACTGATTAACGCAGGTGGGTGATGGAAATATGCAGCCAGTAGATTCAGTTTCTGGCACTTCGCTGAATTGTTGGTGTTTCATAAACATTTGTTTAACTCTTACATTTTGTCATAGTTTTGTCATTTCTGTTGTATTTGTTCCTTAAGCACCTTAACAATCTAATTCAACCGATTCTCCATCTTTGTCTAATTTGTGAATGACTACAGTTTGTATGTTTGTCAGCAGATGGAAATTTATGAGTGTAGTGTATGGCTAAAAAACCTTGAGGGTGTGTGTATTTGGTGACGTTCGGATTCTTGAATGTGTTTAGGTTGAACTTGTAGGTTAGAAAAACCACTCAACAGGTGAACATTCAACAGGTGAACTAGTATAATATAACTAGTATAACTAGTTTATATAATATGTTATTATTGGTGCTGTCATATGGTTTATATGTAATATATGAGTGTGTACTGTGTATATTTATTATGTATATATAAAACACATATACAAATACATGCATGTATGTATTTAAGACAAATGTGTTATGTTTATATATTAAATATGTTTATACAAATCAAATACACGAATATACATGCAAATGTTTTCAAAATATATACTGTATTTGTATTTTTATGCATAATATACAAAATACACACACATATTTTATAAACCCAAAATATTTTGGATGCGTTTAATTGTGATTAATCGTTTGACAGCACTAATTATTAAAGAAAATATCTGTTCTCCACCCTTTAGTGTTTATCCAGTCTCATGCAGACTCTAATATTTGATCTTCTAAATTGAAAATCAATTTTTTTTTAATTGTTTTTAACTGGTCGTTTTTTGCACTGTAGACAAGAAACTCATAGTTTCAGATCTGTAAATGTTTTTGCACAGCAATATATTTTTATGAATTGGGTATTGCAATCTTATTTTATTGCTGTAATGTTTTCATTTCTTTCTGTGTAATTCTATGCACAATATTCCAAAACCCGAGGTGTTCAGATCTCTTCATTCCAGAGTTCTTGTGTTCACAGCGCTAGCTGTTTAATATTCCTGATGAAAATATCTCTGAAGCTCCATCCAGAACTCATCGTCAAAGTCATGATATCAAGCAAAAAAAGACGCCATACATGGTAGAAAATCCTTCTATTCGTTTACCTTTTTTTATTTTCATGTGGCTTTGGAGGGTGTATGACAATATTTGAGTGTATGACATTTACCACAGACAGTTGTGTTTGTTGTTCTTGTTTTTTTAGTTTGGTCATTGTCTACAGTATATTAGGTTATTGTTCATTCACTGCCATTTATTTCTCTTTTTTGAATGTAAGAACATTGTACTTGGTCATAATTGTAAAATGTTCAGTTGTGTTTGTCATCTAAAATAACATAATAGAATGATAGAAATCAATGTACATGGTTATTTAAATAAGTCAAATTATTCAACATACCCAAAATGACTAACAAAGCATTCTTATGAAAAAAAAAAGAAGATGGTCTTGTGTTTGTCTCCATCTGCTGAGTCTTTTTTGGAACAGCAGCATCAAACACTTATCAAACATGCCTTAAGATCCATCACAAACAAGTGAAGTCTGTGACAAATGATTTAGTGGAATATGTATTGCTCTTTTATGAAGATGAGGGTGGCATAAGTGTATTTTGTCAGTCGTTTGCAGCTGTAGATCACATCTTTGTGAATCTCAAGGTGTTCAGACTCACTCCAACCACCGTGGCCCCAGCAGCGTAACTGATCTCCCTCAGGATCCCATTCCAGCAGTTCTCCTCCTCCTCAAACCTGTCACGCAAATCACACTTGTATTCCTCTGAGGCCAGCAAGTCGAATTAAACCAGTTTGAACTCATAAATACTCACCTCCATATGTCATTCATTTCAGTGGGCTCCAGTTTTTCTGTGGTCTCGTTGGGCATCATAGCAAAACCCCCCACGGCGTACAAGCAGCCGCCTAGTTCGATGAGGTTAAGAGAGCTTCTCTCCTGAGGAAACTCGACGAACTCTGACCAGCTAAGCAGGAGGCACACAAGTGAGCAGCTTGTCTGTGTTAAACAGTCTTGACAAAATACGGCAAAAGTGTGACTTACGAGTTGCTGGCGATGTCATAGACCTCCACACTGTTAGTCAGGCCATTATCAGTGACTCCAGTCGCCACATAGATTTTGTTTTTGTGAACAGCAGTGCCGAACAGCGAGCGGGCGGTTTTCATGGATGCCAGATCCTTCCATTCAAACTTGGAGGGATCGTAGACACATACTCTCCTCAGGCATTTCCTGTACAAAACATTTCATGTAAAAAAGCAAAGACAACTGAGCATAAAGCAGAATAAAATCAGGTTCTCTACCTACTTGCTTTCAGTTTTTCCACCTATCACATAGACAAGTCCTTTATGTGAAACAGTTCCATGTCCATAAACTGCGTACGGAAGAGGGTCTGACTCTCCCCATTTGAATGACCTGGGTGAAAATATATAGTTATCAGCTTTCAGCCATGACACAAAACATCCTGTTGATCAGGGGTTATGGCAAGAGATATATGAGGGAATACTGACATAAAATTGGCCTAATGGCTGTGTTGAAGTAACTAATCACATGGGACGTGGAACTGTGACATGTCAATGTAAGTCAAATGATGGTTGATTCAGCTGAAGCTCTGGTTGCTATACCTGCCCAGATGTCATCAGTGAAAGGTTGTAGGTTGCCAGGTTGCAGATATGTATGCAGATGTGTGTCATGTTTAAAAAATTTAACTCTTAACTTAACTCAGAAACTACATTTTCATATTCCTGACATGCAGGAATACAGCAACATTGTCATATTGTGCAACCTGCCTTCAGTTTGAAAGCCGCTGCTACTACGAGTTCAGTGTATGTCATTTGCTATATGATTGTACTCACTGTCTGTCATAGATCATAACAGAATCAAGTGCACGTTCTCCCTCCTTCAGCTCTTTTCCTCCCACCACATAGATGGAGTTCTCAGCCTCCGCCAGACCGAACAGACAGCGAGGGTCTGGTAGTGAGGGCATCCCTAACCATCCAGAGCTCATGGGATCAAACTGTGGGATGAAGAAGAACTCAGATTAAAGGACAATGATAAAAAAGCACTGTTCCCTTCTCCTACAAATATAATTATTTGTTTGAGTCTTCCTATACAATCCCTTCAAAGGTTTCTCTTGAATTACGTGAGGAAAATGTCATGTAGGGTAACCTTAAAAACATGACACATGAGCTTCAAAGCTTTAACAGCTGTTCTGAAGGAAAATGGACCCTGTGGTTCATTCTCACAAATGTATTTTTGGAACCAGAGATTCATAATGCTTTGAGTCATTGATTTGTAACGCAAGCATATTTAGCAACATTAGCAACCATGAGTTACCTGAAGAAAGTATGAACTGAACGGCTGTTCCTTGTTCTCTTCGTTGTACATCAGACCTCCAGCGACAAAGATCTGATTTTCTTTCGTGACAAGACTGCAATGGTTCTTTGGGATCTCGGTGGATGAAGACGCCACGTAGCACTCGTTTGCACCAACGTCATATGCTACAGCTCCTGTATCGCTAATCATCAATAAAAGTTCTGTTTGAAACATTCCAAAACGTGGATTGTCATTTAGGATTCCTGGCAGCAAACCCTCCTCATCCTCGTCCTCAGAATCTGCCTTCTCGTCTTCCTTCTTGACCCTTTTGATCCTGTGTAGCAGTCCTTTCTGTGCATCCTTGACAATCTGAAGCTCCTTCTTGAGCTCCTGGTTTGTCCTGAGCAATCTGTGGCCCTCAACTTTCTCTTTAAAGTAACTTTTCGGCATAAGACGGAAACGTACACAGTGTAGAAGTTGAGGCAGGTCATTCAATCTCTCGCCCGTGTCGTACTCCACCCAGTCCATGAGAGACTCAAACACCAACTCTTCTCGTTCTACATTCAGAGAGTCACATGTGATTATAGCCGCCAACTCGCTGGGACCCAACTGATGAAAGTCCTGGTCCCGAATGATGAGGGCATAGCGGTCACAGATGAAGTCCCGAGCCTCCATAGCCAAACGTGGACAGTCCAGCAATAGTCCCAGTCTAAAGATGGCCAGGCAGTTACTGAGAACCAGCTTCTGCTGCAGATACGACACACACACGCTGAAGATTGATGGAATCTGGTACATGTTGGCCGCCATGAAAATGTCTTGGACGTTATGCTCAGTCAAGTTGATATCCGAGGTGTATATGTACCTCAGGATCATTCCCATGACTCCAGGTTCGATGTCTTTTAGAACAATCTCCCGCTTTTTGCTCTCTTCCAGGTCCGAAAGGAACATGGCTTTGAAGTAAGGGCTGCTAGCAGCTAGCACTAGTCGATGACAAGGAAACTCTTTGTCTTTGATCTTCAGAACGCAGTCCACAAACTTGTTAGCATCCAGGAGATCACTGAGCCCATCTTGTAAGAGCGTTTGCTGGTACATCCGTGGCTCCGTCACTGGGTCCACTGACATGGAGGCCATCTTGTTATGGTTTGATTTGATATTTCAGTAGGAGGGAGGGGTGTCCTGGTCCTCTCCCACTGCAGAACTGAACTGACTGTATTAACACTGTTACTCTAAAAGAGAAATGGCGGAGGATGTGACGCTCCGGTGTGGCCTCAGCTCCTCAGCTGTCACAAGCTATCAGCTACTGACTGTCTATCTATATATAGAAATGTGTAAATGAACCAAACTTAGGGCCTGAAATACAAGCTGTCCCTCCCTTCCTCCCCAGCAAACAGATCAGACCAACAGCTGACATGTTGCTCGCTGGGAATATTAAGTTGTGGATCTTATGAAGAAGGACAGTAGAGAGTCACAAGATGGCAGTAAAATGTGAACAATTTGAAAAGAATGTTACAAAGTAAAAGAAAATATGGAAATCACACCCATTTAAGACTAGTTTTAAAATGAGATAAATAGAAATAGAACTGCCTGTTGTTTTGGGACATTAAAGTCCACCTAGTGAAGCCCTCTAGTGGAGCAACTAGGTATTATGGTCTCCTACTTCTCTTAGCATCAATTAGCAAGCACTGCTAACATTTGAATTTACAACAGGGGAAGAGGACATGTCCCAGGCTAGACTTGAACCTGAGCAACATGAGCACTGGAGTGCTTTTTTGTTCCAGGTCCAGTAGAACGCATTTTTGTTGTTTTGCCATTTTATCATATGGAGAGGACTGAAGATGGCATGGAAACAGGAATGGAAACCTCAATTGAGACCAGTAGTGTAATATGTTTGAACACATGCGCTACCCACTAGGTAATTATAGCTTGTTTACCTTTTTACCTTAAAAAAAATAAAGCAAATTCTGTAAAATTTTATAAAAAAAAAAAGTTATAAACTTTCTAATGGCACACTTTTTAAAAAATTATGTTTCAAAAGGGACGTTTTTGTAGCACTGACAGAAAATCAAAGTTTTCAGTCAATAGTTATTAAAAGGACCATTTTTTAAGATTATTAATCTGAATATTTTCAACCTTGTGTGTGATGGAAAGGTTCAATGGATAATAAAGGTTCTTCATGGAACCGTAAGGCCAAAAAAAAGAAGTTAATCTATAGTGTATATGACGACAAGGGAAATTTAAATTTTCACTAATAACCCATATAAGTTGACAAAAACTCCAAAGGGACACTAAAAACTAGGAGATATGTAATTGTGTGCCTCTAACAGCATAGCAGACCTACAGTATTCATCAGTGTGTATTTTAGGCCCATTAATCAACTCAAATCTCTAGTGTGCCATTCAAAGCTCGATGTAGGACAAAGCCTAATAGGGGAATGTGTTCACACCGTATCATTTGCTCGAGTGTGACATGAGTAACAGAAAAATGTGACTGCACAAAGTTTATTGTGGTAAAGTGATTAAGCTTTGTGTGGTTTAACGGGGCATCATTGCGACTATTGTTTATAAGTACTACAGAAATATGTGAAAAAATAAGTTTAGAATGTTCCTAAAATATATGTTGTGTCATAATAATGGCTGTGATCCAGGAATTTTGTTAAAGAAACCTGAAATTAAACCCATGAAGTTATTACTTTAAAAAAACATTATTTGAAATACAATATTTAAAAAAAAAACTATTTAAGAAACTTTATTTTAACTAGCTGTTGAGGAGACATTAAATGAAGTAAAATAAAAAACGATATAGACATATTTTAAAAGAAGAAATAGTATAAATGACAAAGCCACATCATTTATAAACAAGTGTAAAAATAAAAGCAACTTTCAGAATATTATTAGAAACTACAGCAATACTCAAATAACACTGCTGTAAATCTATTAAAGTATACTGAAATAAAAGACAACCCTGAAAAACATTGTACATTTTCATTTTATTGTTCAATATATTATTTATTCATAAAATATTTGGCAAGCCCATTCTTTAAATGGCCATATCTGCTTAAAATATAAATAAAAAATGCACTTGTTGGTTTGTTTGTGCTAGAGTATGTCAAAGAATAGGTTGCATTTGGCTAAAGCAAGTGCACTTCAGAACTATTCACAGTTAAAAACCTCTCGTGTTTTTAAAACAGACTTGTGCAAATCAGTGACCATAGTGATGGGACTGCATCGGTCTGGCATGAAAGCTCAGGGGCAGAATTAACAAGAGGGACCTCAAGAGCTGGAACAGATTCAATGACCTCTCTGTCCTTTACTCTGCCTTCTGTTTGCCCGCCTCTGTGGGCGGCACTGGTTCCGGATCATCCAGCAGAGCCTGCTTTCGCTCTCTCTCCTTTATCAGCTGCACGCCACAGTAAGTCACAAACAGCACCGAGAGAGTGGACAAGGGGAAGCCTGAGGGAACCACAAGGGTGCTATTATTCTCCATGCTATGTTTGTCCCATTCCGCTGGAGTTTTCGTGCAGCTTTACGTTTCAATATTTTCTAATGTATGATTTATATATACATCATATATGGGAGATTTACATACGTAAAAGAAAGAATAAGTATATTTTTTATTATATAGTAGTTTAAAACAAAACACTTACCTTTAAGAAGCAGTCTCTTGGTAACCAACTGAGCAAAATCCAGGCTGTTCAGCGCCAGGACGTTGTACAGGATAATTTGCCAGAAGTTAACAGCGTTGAACAAGCCCCTGATTCGACGTGACATTGCCTCAGACATAAGATTTCTCTGGAAAAATATTAGCATTGCATTATTACTCAGAGTTAGCGAATACTGTTATTTTCATGTCAGTGAAATGTAATGATATAATAATGAAGGACAAACAGTTGGTAGTGTAATGATTCAAATTCTCCACTCCGTCTTTGGGATCTTACCTCGACGGTGGAGAACGGTGGCAGAGAAAATAATTTAGCCACCCACAGTTCAAAGTTCAAGCCAAAGCAGTTAAAGAAAGACCAGATGTAAACCAGCTCACAGGGTCCAAGCCACAGAGTTGTGACAGCAAAGGTGCAAATGGTTGCAAGAAGCTCCTTGAAAATGGCATCGTGGTTTTCTCCAATATAGTCATAGACATATCTTTAACAAGATATATGCAAAGTTTAATATTTTTTCCTGAGTATATAATTATTACAGCAATATATCTTAAAAATGTTACATGTGATGATACACATATTGAATAGGTTATTTACTCACTTGCACAGCCAGTCATTGATTCCTCTGTCAAAGTGCCTAAAAAAGTCAACATCAGAAGAAACTGTAAACATGTAATCTGGTTACACATATATCAGCCGCTTATAAAACATACTCTTTCTTTTCTCTTCTGTTAATGACTATGCTTACGTTTCAGCAAAGACATAGAGCATTGTGATGCATTTAGGAGGCTGAGGAGGGTCAAGATGGTCCAGTCTGGACACTGTGTTAATGACACCAAACATGACGGCTGACTTCACCCAATCATACACCAGATTGGAGTACGCCAAGCCAGCTGAATAGAAAAAAAGAGAGAAAGTAAACAAATGAAATTGTACTTACAAATAATTAGAAACTACATGTAGCATAATGTTTCTAAAAGTCTACTGTTTTTTCTAGTTATTTACTGACCCAGAGACCAGTCAGACAGTTGCTTCAAAAGCTTCAAATCGTTAGGGATGGTCAAAATGTACAAGAAATGGAAGAAGACATCCACCACCAAAATAGCCCCAAGGTGCACCAAAGCATGAATGGTGATGTTCCACATCTCTCTATCTTTACGAATCAGGTTAGGGTTGTTAGCCTGAGAACATTAGAGGGATCATTACAGTGCAAACTAGAGTGACATTATCAACACTACAACAATTATTCATTCTATTCTATAGATCAGGGGTAGGGAACTTCCTTAAGGTCCTGGAGTGCCGATGTCCTGCAGAGTTTAGCTCCAAATCTGAAAAAAATAATTTACCTGTCTGTAGACTTAGTAATCCTGAAGACCTTGAATGGCTTGTTCAGTTGTGCTAGATTACAGTTTGAATGAAACTCTGAAGGACATACAGTAGGCACTCCAGGACTGACGTTGCCTACCCTTGCAATAGATTATGTTTTCTGTAAACTATTACACTATTCCATAATTCTTAAAATACAGTGCTCACCTGCTCGTGGAATCGATCAAAGGTCATGACAGGTCCAAAGAAGAAGAAGGGGAGGTAGAAGTTGTACTTGATCAGATCCAGGAAACTGTAGTTGCCATCTTTCTTCTCACAGTTCTCTAGGGCAAAGCTCATACAGCGCATAATGGAGAAGCCACAGCCTCCATAGAACAGGATATCTTGAAGATCAAAAGAGCCTGTCACAAAGCCTTCCTGCATCAAAACAGACAAATTATCAGAACATCGGAATCACAAAACTAAATACATTTGCACATGCACAAAGGGACTTGTGGTTAGACTGTGGGGAAAAGATGCTGTAATGGGTTATAAACAATAGCACAAACAATATTCAAACTGCTGTAAGAATACACATTATGAATATATTACACCATAAGCCCCATTTTTCCAAGACGTGTCCTGGTCAGGATTTCTATATTGCCTAAAATATCTAGTTTTTGACTTTGTTTGTAGTAGTAGTAGCTTCAGAGTAGTAAACAGGAAAATATTAGAATCAATGATGCAAACTTCTTCGAAAATGAGACAGATTCACCTTCCTGTTCACTGCCTATGAACCTTCTCACCTGCCAGGTGTTAAAGGGCTCCATTTTGAAAGTTGCCAGGCTGGTAAGTCCAGCCACAAAGCAAAGCCACTTCCTCTTAACAAGGGCCACACTGTAGAGGATTATGCAATGAGATAGGATGAGAGTGACGTATGTCCATCCCATAGTAATCAGCACAGCCAGAGATCCATACAGCATATAGATCAAAGATCTGTTCTGTGGGTAAAGAAGAAAGTTCCTTGTTAAAAGGCAAATTTATGTAACCCAGCTGTCACATGCAACAATACTGAATTGTCTTTTTAAGGAGCTACTTTTTCTGGTGTTAGAAAATGACAAATAAGTCCAGTATTAGCTTGAGTTGTAGCAGTATTGTTTGTTATAGTCAGTTAGTATGATCCAAACAAAAATTGTAGTGTTTAGAGTTACCTTGAATAAATCTAAACCAGCCTTCTTGGACAGCAGACAGAAATACGAAAGCATGTAACATTTCACACAACATTCAAATTAGACCATTTAACACATGCATAGTTAATATGAAATATTTTTTTTAAATAATATTGATTATTCAGACTCAGTTCATACATAAAATCATGCAATATTCAAAAACACTCACATAAAAAAAGCAATATAGCAAAATATCACTCTTAAATGTTAAATGCCTTGATCATTGTGCATGAGGTGAATAACTCAAAACAGTACCTTTGGAGACAGCATTGAGCAGATCTTAGCAAAAATCACATGACCGGAGAGGGCAAACAGGATATGATTGCGGAAAGTGGTAAACCACATTACCCATTCAAAATCAGACACATCCTGAAGAGACAGTGAATATCCGAAAATGATTAATGAGTCAAAATATGAATAAATACTCATTTATGTAAAATGCATCAAATCAAAACTTATTTCTCAAGCACTTAGCATCCCCAAAAACCCCAGAGTGTACCAACATGCTGTACAATTTTTAAACATTAAATAAAAAAAAACACCACAAATACATCTGCTCAAACCTTCTGGTCATTAAAAATAGTGAAGGCCTCTTCAAACAAATATGTCTCGAGGCTGTTATTAAATACAGCAGCAGAAGATCTAATAATATACTTGCCATTTTTCTGCCAAAGTAGTGCCATCCTGGTTTCACATTCTCTCTAAATGCCTTTCTGTTCACATTCTCTGGAAATAAAAAAGAAAGATTTCACAAAGGCAGCAAGACGCATCTCAGCCTAAATGATAAAGATTTCTTTCTTATTTAACGTAACAGTTCAATTGCTTTAAAAAGTAGAATATGTATTGTTTATGCATGCACCAAGTAATCTATGTATTGTTGAAATGTGTAAAATGGACAGCAGATCCACATGATTCCCCTGCAAACAGGGTTAGCTCCAAAGCAAAAACCTAATAGCATTACATAAGGTAAATTTTGCCAGCCTGCATTTTCAGAGGCTTCTCTGTGATAATCCAGACTCTCAAATATATTCTGAGATTATGAAATGGTCCTGCGAAATCTAACAAATCTTTGTATTATGAGTTTTAAAGATAATACAAATTGCGTAACAGATCTTATTTGAGAGTCAGGGGTTGTTGAGGGTATCGGTTATACATTTAGAGCTCATTCTAAATTGATGATCCTGAGTATATACTGAAAAGTAGACATAATCAATATGTGATCTTTAAAGCTGTATAGGCAGGACACGGCTAGTTTGCTCCAGTACTAGCTCAGAAGTCAATAGGCAAAACAGTCTACCCACACAAAAATAATAATACTACAGTGCTCTGATTTACAATGAACAAAAACACCTTTATTTGTTGTACACTAGGGCGTGCATGATAGCTGTGAACATAATTCCGTGGTCTTAATGTAGAAAGAAAAAGCGAGAGGTAAAAATAAAGTGTACCACTGGAGGCCTCAATGATCCAGCTGCCTGCCCATAAGAGTGCGAGAGAGAGGACAGCAGTGTAGAGGTACAGCTCAGACTTGGGAAGGGCTGCCTTGATCCCCATGGTTAACCTGAAGAGAAGTCTTAACATTAAAATCCTGTTACACTCTATGCTAAAGTTAACCGTTGACCACTGCAGTACAGTTCAATACAATACAAACTTACAGATACCTCCACGAGCTTGTTTGCTGTTGGTTTTACTGTTTGATATACGAAATTTACACAAAACCTTGTTTTATGCCAACTCTTTATTTCGTTTTTACTTCACTATTTGTTCGCATCGGACAGTCCTTTAATTAGCCCTCGCGCTCATACTTACTAACGGCCGTTTTAGGTCAAACGTCTTCTCAGATATCCAATACTTGGCTTCTTTTGGGTACTTCGCAACCAGGTCGGAAGGACACTTTATTAATACTTTTTTTGGTTTCTAATGAGGTATATTTGCGGTTTGGTGAGATCGTTGAGCTGAAACTGTGAAATTTTCGCCTAATGATATGAGCGGGAAAATAACCGTCCAATCGCAGGAGACTTTATGACGTGCATATTAATATAAATAAAGTTACTAATTTTAACTTGAGTTTAAAAAGTTAGTATTTTAGAAGATAAAGTGCTAGAATAAAAAAAAAATCGTGATTTAAAATAAATAAATAAATAATTATATAATCGCGTTAATTATTATTATTCGCGGTCACTAAAACCGCTTTGACTTCAGGTTTTGACACCCAGAATCAAGTTTTTCTTGCATATCTAGTTTGCGGAATCTAATTTATAAGGGAGTGGTGCCCTGTAATGCTTTAAAACTTTAGTGTAAATGGTAGGCTACAACAAAACATGTTAACCTGGGCTGTGCGAGCCTTTTGAATGTTAACGTGGACTACCATTTATTTGTGCGGTCCGTTCGTTACAGTGAAATAACGACATTATACTGTGTCTGCTGTAAACCATACTGTAGCCTATTAAATCACGCAGCCTCCGCGCCAAGTGCCAGTAAAAGTAAACGTTGTTTTGATCATGGAAAACACTTACAGCAATAATTGTGACTTCACGCGCGAGAATAATCAATATTTAATAAATAAGATTTGTTTTACTAATTATTGGCTACGTCAACACCAAGACGGTGCGGTCCCGGTCTAAGCTCGCTCCGACTACAATAGGATGCATAACAAAACTATAACGAATAAAACGACAAAAACATCCATAGAGCTGACACCCAATCTACTTCTCAGAAGACAAGACTGTAAGCCACCGACTTAAATGGGAGCGCCTCTTTTCACGGCTCCTGAGAAACAGCAGAGTCAGCTGCGCCGTACAACCTCTTCCTATTTTAGCCCGAGCAGTTGCTCATGGTACAGTGCGGCAGCTGCAGCGCAATGCGATCTCCCACACATCAGGAGATCCTTCACGAGCATAAAAAAACCGAGGGCTGAACTCCCAAATCGATTGCCATTTAACACGGAATTAATTAGGAAAGCGCGCACGCACGCACACGTTCAATTAAAAGCAGAGTACTTGTCTCAACTAATTAATCCAGCCGAAGTCCTTTTAAATGTAAATGATGCTGCCCGGCTCTGAACGCCCCCTCGCCGCCTCGCATACGATCCGCGGGGTCGTTTATCCGTTCAGCACCGCGTACAGTAAGTACAGTCATTCAGAAGGAAGTGCACTTGCTCAGTACTAACCTCGCAGCCGCTCAGACGTTTGAAGACAGATGTCGACCCCCACGAAATTGAAAAAAAGGAAAGAAAAAAAGGGGGGCGAGTAGGGGTTTCTCCTAATACATCCGTCCCGGTTTCCCAGTGCCGACGGTGCACTGTGAGAGGCAGCAGTGGCCGGTGTGGATGTTGCGGGAGGGGTGTGTAGAGAGTGTATTTATAATCCGGACTGAAACTGCAGAGGGGTGGCACCAGAAGTGTCCATCAGAAAGGCGCACAAATTCAAGAGCGAGCGCTTCACGGGACAGGTGCATCGCGGCCGGCTGGAGAGATCCCTGCTTTTGTTATCTTCTGATCCGTACTGTACTGACTTGAAACGGTCCCTCGTGTGATCCACCGAAGATGAACCATCTGTTTACTTCAGCCACTGGCAATACACTTTTACCCCTTTTATCGTCTGTACTCTTTTAAAAGGCATTAGTGACTTATTTAAAAAGACTTTAAAATGTTACCGTGGAAATTTTCCAACAGTGGGCTACAATGCATAAAAAAGTAAAGCAAGACTGATAGTCTGATAGTCAACCATATATATATATATATATATATATATATATATATATATATATATATATATATATATATATATATATATATATATATATATATATATATATATATATATATATATATATATATATATATATATATATATATATATATATATTTTTTTTTTACACATATATACATATAAATATATATATATATATATATATACATACATATATATATATACATGTAAATATATACATATATACGTATATGTATCTATATATATATATATATATATGTATATATTTATATATATATATATATATATATATATATATATATATATATATATATATACAATTATTATATTAAACATTATAATAACGACAATTACTAAGCTATAAATAAATATTTTATAGATTAATCAGTTTACACTTATAATAAAAACTAAAACACATGTGCGCTCTACTTATTAACTTTTAGGTTCTCTTATTGAACTCACATACAGGCAGACATGAAATGCAGACACGGATTGTTTGTTTGTTTTTATTATTATTAATATTCAGTTTTAACATAACACGGAGAGACACGGAACATGGGAACACGCGAAATAAAAACTTTGAACGCTTTTTTTTTTTTTTTTTTTTTTTTTTTTTTTTTTTTTTTTTACAGGACTGCAACAATATCTTTGAGCAGCAGATGGAGACACGCGACGCGATGCTGTGAAACGAAGCGCGCGTCGGGAAAGCCCTGAACTATTTAAACAGCACGCGCAGAAATACAGCCCGCTCCCAGCTGAAATACAAGCGCGGGCGATCCTATGACGAGACTGCCTCTTCACATTCCATACCTAATTCTATTCTACAAATTGCGTAGAATTTCGCCGTTTATTCGCACATCGAAGCTGCTCGATATAAATTAAACAACAGTAATGAAATTTAATCAATCAATATATTGTGGTAATCTACTTCCGTGAAACTCTAAATCTCACTCTCGTTCTGTTTCGTCCCACTTTCAATCCAGAACTGAAAACTGTGAGCCAGATCAAAGGTTCGTGTATTTCATTTTGACTTATGATTAAACACCACGGCTCCGCAGTCCAAGTTCTTAAGGCGTTGATGAAGAAATCCGTCAACTTTGTACGGACCGCTGTCATTGGGTGACTGCGTGCTCCCCGGCCGTGCTTTTATTTTTAATATGAGGGAGGGGGTTCCCAGAAAATACCTCCTCCTGCTGTTCCTCGGCTCTATCTCGTGAATATCAAACACTCGCCGTCTCCATATTGGAAGCAGAGATCAGAAAACACAGGAAAACATGAAGAGGCAGTTTTTGACGATCGCTTAAGCGCGCGGACGTCGGCGTTCTCCGCTATAGCTCCGGGAGTTTAAACGCAAGCGTTCAGACGTCGCGCGGGTCATTTATTCAGCCCGCGTTTGGAGGTTTCATGGTCAGCGCGCTAACGCTATCTTACATTAGCAACCCAGCCTCCAACTACTTGTTAGCCGTTCGGCGCTGGCGCGACTGGTTTTTGTTATGCGCGTCCACACGGGCTGATTGATCAAATGTGTGTCCGCGACGCGTATTTTAATGCAACAAAACGCAAAGATTAGTGGTCGGGTGCAGTCCGTTCGCCCACGCTAGCCTGAGCGACAGCAGTCTGCTGCTGGCTGGAGGTCTGCCATTAACTCGACTAGCTGTTAGCACAAGCTGAGACACGGACGCGGCCAGAACTCGCTGGAAAAAAAAGGAGCTAACATCTCGTTTCCATGGACAACACGTCCATAATAACGCAGGTTACGAACCCCAAGGAGGAGGAGATACTCTCGTCAAATGCTGAGAAAGGTGAGAGGTGTTTTGTGCGTGTTGGAGTCGCTCGCCGTAGCGCGTTTTGTTAGCTTTACCCACCATTTTAAACGAGCGGGCTGCGAGCTCGAGTCCGCGGACGAGAAACGTTTTTGGCATTTCACTACCGTTTGCGTTAACGGAAGTGAAAATAAGGCGGTTTTCGTTCACTTTTTTTAATGTGCTTTTACATGAGAGCGTGTTATTGTCGATGCAGATGCGACCCTGCGCGCGCGTGTGTGTGTGTGTTTATATAACGGAGTCGTCGTGAAGGCGCAACGTGAACCGCTGGAGACTCAAAGTTTTGAGCTCTCGTCAGCGTCGCTCGCCCGTGAGGTGAATGGAGACCAACATAAAAATGTTTCTTTCTGTCACGAGGCAGAAGCGCTCAGGAAGAATTGCATAAGTGGAGCGCTTTAAAGGGCACATGTTTTATTTAGTGTGTTTTTAAGAAGCGGCGGACTTTGATTTGTTCGGGGTTTTTTTCCCCAGTCCGGTCAGCAACAGGAATAGTTAAAGTAGGTATACTATTTAGTTGCCTGATTTTATTTAGTCAACACACAAGTCATTTATGTAATGCACATTCAGATTTATATTTATAGATATGTATTATATCAAGACACAACAGGTGAATATGGCACACTTTTTAACTAATAGATAACACCAAGTTTTCTTAATAAGGCACTGCGTAATTAGGTCGGCACTAATTTACAAAAAAAATTCTGAAAATAAATCTGAACAATGGATAAACCTAAATTCAGAATTCTTGGTTTATTCTGTTCACTTATCATATGGTTTGGTTTCTTTTTTAATCTTTCCTTAAATCAGAATATAAGTATATTGATAGGAATAAAACTTTTAGTTTTTAAGTGTATTTAGGATGTTTTTGTTTCCGTTAGTGCAAAAATTTACTAGTGCATGAATAAACTATAGGTGTGCCTACAGTATCCCACCGTGAATATCTAAACATTTTAAATGAATTTTGGAAAAAAAAACCATAAGAAATGTGTTCATCTATCTTTGCTGCAGAGATATGCAGCTATGAGAGCAGTTTTGCAATTCTGCCTCTGGCTGCCCATCTGAGGATGTCCGGCTCTGACAGCAGGCATTTGGATGGAGCACTTCCAGGGCTTTACCTTTGACCTCTGGGTGGCTGAGTAGAGAAGCTCTTCAACAGCTGCCCTCTCAAAACGGCACAGAATAAAGTTGAACCGTCTAAAATGGTCCCTGTGCTCTTAATGGCCTATTAGGCAACACTTTAAATGCCTTTTGTTACTTGCATATACTTCCTTGATCTCATCCAGACCAGGCCTCCCTCTTCAAAGGCATTAATGAGTCTTTCCTAGATGTAGATTAATATTAAGCCAGAAGTAATTAAAGACAGTAGTAATTACAGGATTTTTAAAGGCATCTCCATCTTCTCATGCCTTTGGCTCTGAGGCAGTCCGCCGCAGTGATCAATGTCTCTGGCCCATTGCCTGACAGGGATCTTTTTTGCATTCTGTCCACAATTCTGTAAAACACTCTGCAATTCACTGTGTTTTATTTTTTAACCTATTTGGAGTGTATATGGAAATACTTTGTGAGAGCTAGTTGCTCATTGGGAGGTCCCATAGTCTATATTACTCTTCATTAGCGGTAAAGACATTTTAAATGAAAACTAGATTACAGACAGATGTGTGTTTTTTTTTTTTTTTTTTTTTTTTTTTTGTTTTTTTTTTTACCTTTTATGTTTAGGTCTCTGTTGTGGAATTGTTGGCCAGTTAGTAGATATCAAGATGTGTTTTTACACCTCAAAATATGATGCTGAACTCTTAGAAGCCAAGCTGCTGTCCTCCCGCTTATGAAAAATGATCTGCTCCTTTGAAAACAAAATAATAGCTCATAATACGTATTTAGAAGCTGCTTTCTCCATCAAAACTATTGAGTTATAAATGTCAGCAGAATCTTTCCACTTGTCATAGTCTGTCATGCATTTAATACGGGGTAAGGTTTTTATTATACTTTATTTTGGGTGTAAAGTATTGCAGAGTTTTTTTTAATTTACAGGAGAAATGCGTAAGAGGTTCTGGTGAAGCTTTGAAATGGCTAAAGGGGCGGGAGAGGAATGCAAAGCTCTCATAGGCTGTTCATTTTCGTAGCTCCTCCTACCCTGCTGCTGCCCCTCCTTTCCTCTTCCCTCTCTCCCTCAAATATTCCCCCTCTCCCAATGCCTCTGAAGTCCTCACTGAAGCTTCAGGAACGAGGGAAAATAGCCTCTGTCCCTTAAAATGGTGCTGGATTCGACAGCCAATGAGTGGAGGGATGAGGGTTTAGGAGCCTAAAGGGGACGGGGTGGGGTTTGCAAGCGAGTGGGGTCTAGTTTCATTTTTTTTTCCTGCTTGTCACTATTTTTAAAGGGCCTTTACTTGCTGGTGACCTCAGTGTTAACATTTAGAGCCTCTGCTGTGGCGCTGGAATGAAGGCAGATTATTATTAGTGTGTGTGTGTCTGAATGAGGAGAGGAGAACCGTGAGGGTCTTTGATGTTGTGCAGTGTGTTGGTGTAAAGTCTGTCCATAATCAGTTGTAATGGTCTAGACGTTTAATTAAAGATCCCAAGTGACATCCTGCACTGGGAGAAAGCCATTTTCCTAAAGGATTCCCACCATCAGTGTCCTAATAAGTGTTATTGAACTTTGTGCCGTATATAAACTCATCATCAATAATAAATATCATTGCTATATATGCATCTATATATATTTGTATTTAGCATGAATTAAAATAAATTAGTGTAAATTTTAGAATAGAGAGATTTTTAAACGTTTCAATTAAATGCATTTTTTTTATACTCAAAGAATCACTTTGATAACTCCAATTCAATTTTGCCATTAAAGAAATAAATAACATTTTAAAATATATTGAAATAAAAAAAAGATTTTAAATTTGATATAAATGACCCGAATCATACGTTTTAAACCATGTTCGATATGTTCTTTGTCAGTGTCGCTGTCTAACAGCAGCCTGAAGAAGAAGAGGACTCGCAGCATCTTCAGCTCATTGTTCTGCTGTCTGAGAAGTTACGATGCCGAGCCCCCCGCCGCCCCCAACAACAACAGCAGCCCTCTGCCTCCACCTGTGGAGGAGAACGGAGCTCCACCAAAGGTGAGACGTCCGGACATCCTGTTTGCACAGGGGGTGACGAGTCAGTCAGATTCAGAGGCCGTCATGTGTGGTTTGCTGATGTTAAACAGAAGTCATCACAACTCTCTCACTCTCTCTCTCTCTTTTTCTGTGCAGACCGTATCACATTTGTCTGAATTATTGTCCATTTGTCTTGTGGTTCAGCACCTCATTTCCTCTCCTGTTTGTTTCCTCTGTCTTCATCTCTCATGTCCCAGTGTGACCAGGTTGAGGTCATCCCTATCCCCAGTGTATGTATGATTCCACTCCGTGCCGTCTGTCTGTCTGTGTGCTCTCGCATGCCGTATGGAGCGCCGCACCACTGTACACTCCAATCCACTTTTGAAGCGGCTCTGTGGACAGTGATGCACTTTGCCTGATGGATGCTTGCATGCACTGTATATTAAACTACTTCTGAGGCAACTGGAAAGCCTAACGTTTTTCCACACAATTCTAGGTTAAGGCATTTTCAACACGTGTTGGCTATGCCCAACCTCCTGCTTTTTAACTGTTTGGAGTATGACTGCTTATGGTTTGATGATTTAGATGTTTTTTCCCACTGTATTCTTGTCCATTTAAAGCGCTGGAGCAAAACTTTCTGCACCAGTGCCAGAGTGTTTTACAGAGTCCAACAGTACTATCTTTGTTTTTAGCAATTTTTGTATTTGTTTAAAATAATTTGAATTTCATTATTGTTTCGTCTTCAGTTTGTTCACGGGGGGGAAAAAACACAAAATAAATATTTGTTAGAAAGCTATGCAATACGATGCAAAACATTACTGGTTGGTTTATTGTTTAACATAATTCTATTGAAGCTTTGAAGACTAAATATGTTACATTTATATGTAATAATTTAGTAGATGCTGTTATCCAAAAAGCATAAGTGATTAAAAAGCATAGTGTTAATTTATCTTAATTCGCAACAAAAGTTCAGTATTTAGGGGTTAGTAAGATTTAAAAAAAATTATAAAATAAAAGAAATATAACTTTTTAAATGTAGGCCATTTGTTAAAGCGATAAATCACCCAAAAATGGAAATTACCCAATTTGGCAATACTAAAGCCATCCTAGCTGTATATAGTTTTTTTTCCCCAGACAAATATAACTGAAGTTACATTAAAAATGTTCTAGCTCTTTCTAGTTTTATGACGGCTGCTGATATTCAGTAATCCAATAGAAGTCCATTAATCTGTTCCAGTTCATCAAAAAAGGCCTCCTGAAGCTAATCAATGTGATTGTGTAAGAAATATAACCATTTTTAAAACTTTATAAAGCATAATCCTCCACTAACAGTGTAGCGCTCCAATGGTTGGTGTAGGGTTTTTCTTACACAAATGCACCTGTTCGCTTATTAAGCCCCTTTTATGATGGATAAATGCGTTATATTGTACTTCTATTGGATTGTTAAAAATCCATTATAAATCTTGGGAGAACCAGGACAATTTTTTTAATACTTGTGTTTATTCGTCTGAAGGAAAGAAAGTCTTATACAAATCTTGACACTTGATGGTGAGCAAGTCGTGGGGTAGTTTTGTGTGAACTATCCCTTCAAATCTTGATTTGCACATTTTTGGAAATTTTGGTCTTTTTTTTTTTATACTTCTGTTGTGATCCAAGTAAAAATCTGACACTTCTTTGTTTAAAAGGTTCATAAATAGATTGACCGATTATCTGCGGTCTTTAATTGATAAGGGTTTAGTGTGTCTCTTCCGCTGTTAATCTCAATGGTAGTCTGTTTAAGTCCAGTTCTGTTTAAATCCAGATCTTTAATGAGGTTTTAGTAACCCCACGCTGACATTTCCACTGCATGATTTGCTCTACCATTATTTGTGTACTGACTAGGAAGTCGCGTCAAGCCGAACTGTAAGTGTTCTAGTTTTTTTTTTTTTTTTTTTTTTTTTTTTTTTTTTTCCTGTGTTCATTCAGCGGTTTGGACCAGGATCATGACTGCACCCCAGCGGTTCCTCCTAAGCTTGATTCATCCCATTAAACAGACAGGGATTTAGATTAGATGGACTCGACAGCATACTGCCTCCCTCCATAACAAGATTGCCTGCGCTTGTATCGAGACGGTGCAGCGAGGATTAGAGAACTGGATCAAGAGAGGGACCCGTTCACCCGTAGCTTATAAATAAAGTGATGGGATTTCATACGGGCAGCCAGTGCTGAACTCTCTCACTCTCTAACCTTACCTACTCTGCATCTCTGATTAATGTGTGAAAAACCTTTTAATCCCCACGCACGGCCGTAATCCTTTCCACTTCCGCTCGGAAGAGCTGGGATGTTACTGCATGAGCGTCATCTGCGCGGCTCAGGAAACACGCTTCCTAAAATGCCCAAAGCTGTCCCTTGCAGTTTCCAGAGGAAATGTGTAGATGGTTGGGAACCGTGCTGCTTTTCCTCATCTTTCTGCTCATTCGGCTCGATAACGGTCTAACACGTCTCGGTTTAACCCCCCCCTGCGCCTCATTTCTCACTCATTACTCTGACGTTGCTCCGTGTTCAGCATGTTTACTCTCTCTGTTTTACATCTCCGCAGCCTCCAGAGAAGTACCTCCTCCCTGAGGTTAACATAAATGACTATGGGAAGAAGTGTGTGGTGATAGACTTGGATGAGACTCTGGTGCACAGCTCGTTTAAGGTAATTCATTAATTACTGCCTGTAGAAGTTAGTTCAGGTGTTTGCCAAACAGAAACGACCAGGGATGGCCTGCAGACGCAGCGTAACCGTGACTCCTATCTGTAATTCGCTTAGTGACTTTGACCACTGTGACCTATCTTAGGGATATACATGTATGCGGGCAGAGCTTCCTGTGATGCTTAGTGACGGCCCAGTCAGGGCGCATTTGCCTCTGCTGCTTGTAAGAGGAGAGTTGAAGAGCAACACTGATTGTGAGTCTCAGTATTGGGCTTTTCAGCATCTTGAAGCTCAGACGTTTAGCGCAGGGCAGGGTTTTTATAGTTCACTGAAACAAAAAAAAAAAAGTAAAAACAAATGCAGTTACTTGATATAAAATAAATTTGTTTCAGCTTGTTGCTATGGCAGAATTTAATTAACTTAATACCAAAATATAAAATATATATGAACTATGTAGACAAAAAAATAATAAATGACAAAAACACACAAAATGATTAGTATTAAATGAAAACGGAAAATATAAAATAATCACAAGATTACTATACTGTAATAACATCTCAATGATACTGCCACTTTAGTGTGGGGTAGTTTGTTGATAAATGAAAGATTTAACTCTATAATGCCTCTTGTATCACATTACATTAAATTCTAAGGCCACCGAATTATCAACATGATCAGAACTTTACTGAAAAACCTGTTGTACATAATATTTTACATGCCTTCAGTTTATGCTTTTTGGCAAGTGAAAGGCATTTTATTATTCTTCTAAAAACATCCCACTTCAGTTCATGTTACATGTGTTTTTTTTTGCTGGGAAATCTTTAATGATTTTTATTAAGTAAACATAACTTTAATATTGTTGGTAATATTTTAAGATAAATATGTCAGCTGAACTAAAGCGACTTGTATTTACTTAAAAATATAGGAAGATATGTGTGGACTATTAAGGTTTGTATATTTTTAATAACATGAGTATCAAATATGCATACGCTGTTTGTTATATAAATATTAGCAACTGCACAAAATTCCATATTTTTGTGGCATGTGAATAGTCATACGGCATGAGCCATAAAAGCCTGACATACCAAATAATGTAAAGGCTTACGATTTTTCACATTATTTCATATGTCAGGCTTAGCAGGGTAAATTTGCCTTGAGCTCCTATGATTGAAGTCGTGCTAAGGACAAATATTTAAGGTGTGCAGTTTTCAAACCTCCCTCACAAGAGTTTATTAATATTTGATTAGGCAGCTTGGTGTTGAAAGAGCACAGACGCCCTCTGCTGTTTGTTATGAATACACTTATATTTAGCGTAGGCAAAATTAAAGTAAACACCGCTTATCAAGTATCAATAACATCTGATTGCTGTCATAATGTTTATCAGCTGTTGTTAGTTAAAAGGTCACTTGAGGATTTATTTTAATTATGAGAAAGACGAGGCACGAGACGAGTAGCTACAGATTCCTGGCTAAAATGTTTTATGTACCAAACACACAAAATAAGCATTGCTTTCAATAAGACGAGCATTTAGACTTCGGTGTAATACCTTCTCTATTTCAGAAATGGCTTCCTTCACGTTTGTCTCCCATCTGAGGCTGGGTCATAACTGGTCTGTGTTGTTTCTTTCTTTCCCGTAGCCCATTAGCAACGCTGATTTCATCGTCCCAGTGGAGATTGACGGCACAGTGCATCAGGTACAGTACAGATGCAAACATGCGCTGGTTTCATATTACACTGATATCTGATTGCTGAAGATGGGAACGTGCGAGCAATTATAAACGCTCTAGTGTATTCTGCAGCAGTTATGAAGCCATTTATGTGTTTTGTCAACTTGATTAGATGTAGTTTGGGCTGAGAGGCTGTTCCCTTGTTCAAGTAATCCAGGATAGGCTGTCTGTCCTGGGAGGCCTATTCATGATTACTTGCACTAGGTGGCAGTCGTTTGTCTTCACGGAGCTGATGCAAATCATCTGGGCTTGATTTGTGTTCCTTGTGTTTCGGCCTTCAGTTCGACGACCAAGAAAATGACTTATGAAAATATATTGTTATTGTAATTTGTTTTATTTTATGAAGGTTTATAAAGTTTAAATTTATTTAAATGATTTCAAATGACCGAACCAAATATATTAGTGAGTGATGCACATTTTGTCGTTTCACAATTTTAATATGACTTATGTTGAAAATACGTTTCATATATTTTCTAGTTTTAAACAGATTTCGCTTATTTTATATTTGATAAATATCATCAAGATAAACATCAAGATTAAATTTAGTTTTTTTTTAACTAAATGAATTTTACGATTTATTTTGGAGATGTTACACATTTTCATATTTTATAGTGTATTGTTACAAAATTCACTGTTATTATATATATAAAGATTTATAAATAATAAAAAAAAATATATATATATATATATATAGATATATATATAGATATATATATATATATATATATATATATATATATATATATATATATATATAGATATAGATATATATATATATATATATATATATATATATATATATATATATATATATATATATATATATATATATATATACACACACACACACATACACACACACCTTTTTTTGTCAATTTTATCTTTAATGCAGTATATACATTTTCGTATTTGTTTTGTTTGAATAAAGATTTTACTAATATTGTTATATAAAAATGTATTTATTATAAAGATTCAGATAAATAGTTTTAAAGTATTAAGAAAATAATTTATCATGCATTTTCACCATTTATAGTGTATTGTTTTCTAAATATTTTACTAGTGTGTGTATAAATGTTTGTAAGGATTGTATTAAACAATTTAGTAAACATTTTATACATTTAAAAAAACATTGTATTATGAACATTATCATTTAAATGTTACTTAAATGGCTGTTTATCGCATTACTGCTTTACATATAATATTGTGCTTTATATTAAATTGTTTCGCTATTTCGCGAATTGTTTTTGCTATTATGAGCACTTAGATCCAATTTGAACTGACTTGAATGGCTCTGTGTATCACGATATCTCCCCTTCATAGGTGTATGTTCTCAAAAGACCTCACGTTGACGAGTTCCTGCAGAAAATGGGCGAGCTGTTTGAATGTGTGCTTTTCACAGCCAGTCTAGCCAAGGTTCGTCCACCACACCATGACACCGACTCACTTCACGTCAAAAGACAGCGTCTCGTAACTCGCTGCACAGAACCTCACTGCCCGACGCGGCCCAAATGTTATTTAAGGGTGAAAATACTGTGATTTATACCCCTGCTGGGCGGGTGTTGATTCATACCTGCTCTGCTAATATCTGACCCCCTCCCCTCCTCTCTGTCTCTGTGTGGCCTGCGTTTGTTTTAGCCGCTAATGCATGGGTAAGTGTCTCTATGGAAAATGTGACTCTTCCAGAATGCGTGCCATGTAACCAGTAGTTGCAGTCGCTGCTGCCTTCACCTTCGAAAGCTCGCATTGTTTGAGTTTGGCCGCTTTTACGATACGCTGCGAAGTTTCATTTGTAGCCGATGTGTATTTTGTTCTTCTCATAGCTGTTAGTGACACATTAGCTGCGGAGAATGTTACGTAGTTTAGATCACGTCTTAACGGCTCATTGGCTTCAATAGCAAGCTTTGTTATTAAGAGGCACGTATCTGAGTATGGTTTGTAGGTTTCTCTTTGTAGACGTTTTCGTTTGCATAGACATGGAAATAGTGTTGCGTTGCCCTAGCAGCTTGCTTTTTCTCCGTTTTTCGTATTTGTGTTTGTTGCAGGGAGCGGCCGGACGATTCTACGTCGAGTCGACTGTGTAATCGGTGCATGAGCGGCTTGAAGGCCCTCCTTGAACTTGTTTGTAAGTGTCTGTTGTGTCTGTGTGTGCTTCAGTACGCTGACCCCGTGGCTGACCTGCTGGACCAGTGGGGTGTGTTTCGGGCGAGACTCTTCCGGGAATCCTGCGTTTTCCACAGAGGGAACTATGTCAAAGACCTTAGTCGGCTCGGGAGAGAGCTCAGGAACGTCATCATTGTGGACAACTCCCCTGCTTCCTACATTTTCCATCCTGAAAACGCTGTGAGTTTTGATTGCTGATGAATAAACCACAGTTTGGTTACTCTACTTATGTAGTAGTGGGATGAAAAACATTAACAGAGATAAGGCGGTTAAAAATCATCAAGTTAGTGATTTAAAAATGTAAATAAGTATGCACTTTTTAAAAATGTTTAATGCATATTTGAAGTCAGATTGCATTAATGTCACATAAAAAAAAAAAATACTTTTGCAACAAATTATAAAGAATTGTATGTATATTTTTAGTCATTTAATTGAACTTATGGCTCAGCATATCACTAAGAAATATTAATGTTATACATATGAAAATGACCTTTTTCTATAGTATTGAGTTATAAAAAAGCACTTAATATTTATCTTTTATAAATATTATATTTGATATTATGAATATTTATAAATTATAATGTATATTATTTTTATTTGTATTATTGACTATACATTATTGTCACTTTTTTTTTAACCTCATCAAAATAACCCAACTGCGGTTTGAAATTTGAAATGAATTTTATCATTTAAATTCTAAAAAATAATTGAAAATTGCTCCAAACGCAGTTATGTTTTTGCAAATAATGTCGTCCTATGATAAAAATCAAGTATTTTAATAATCTTGTAATTTGGATATTGTTTCATCTATTTCAGTTACAGCAGTAATTTACCCTGCTTGTAGAAACCAGTACAACTACAATATATATATATATATATATATATATATATATATATATATATATATATATTTTTTTTTTTTTCTTTGTCACACTGAAGGTAAAAACAACAGAGTGTGGGTGTTATAACATGAATGTGACACTGTCAGATAACAACTGTCCGTGTGTGTCTGGTGAAGGTTCCCGTGCAGTCGTGGTTTGATGACATGAATGACACGGAGCTCCTGGACCTGCTGCCTTTCTTCGAGGGACTGAGCAAAGAGGAGGACGTGTACGGGGTGCTGCAGAACCTGAGGGGCAGGTAGCAGGCTGCTCTCTCTCCTCTCTCCTCTCTCCTCCAGCCTGCGGTCCTCACCTCACCCACACCACCAGGACATCAACAGACTCTGAACATTAACAGACACTCGAATACTTCTCTTTTGAAAAAGTGCTTATGATAAACCAAAAAATCAACTATACTACTTTTTCTTTCCCTTTTTTTGAAACGATATCCAAGTCCATAACCATTCTCTGAGGTGTTGCTATGCAGGTAGAAATCCGTAGGGTTTAAAGGACTGTGGGGTTTCCTCTCCGACCCAACAAAGTGCCTTTTTTGAATGTCATTTTTACGGGGGAAATTAACATTTTGTACACGACATATTTCCAGAGAACCTAATCTTTACAAGAATTATATGCTTTAAAACGGAGGCAGGTCAGACTCTTTTTATAAAAGCACTGTTAAAAGAGGCCAGAGATTTTTAATTATGTAAAGCTGGGTACACGTCTCCATCTTCTGTTCTTCTCGTGCTCCTTTCGTTTTCGATTTTGCTTTAGCTCGTGCCATTATATAGACCGAAACTATTATCTAGACTTGTATATGTTTAGTTCGTTTTCTAAGAGCAAAGGAATGCATTTGCACTTGTTAGGTTACTCGTCTCATATACCACAGCCTCTTTTTGCCAACTAACCCCTTGAATCGTGCCAATCGCTAATATTTGTCTCGCAATCCGATGCTGAAATACGTTTCGTTTTCGGCAAACAGGCCCCCCGACGCTAATATTGGTGCTGGAGACAAATGTTTGGACATCTCAAAAACAGAACGTTTTAGCTTTTTTTTTTTTTGGAACTTTGTTGATCCGAATGCCTTTGGTGAAGTAGCGTAGACACTGCAGTTGTTCCCCCGCTAGTCGTTTTTAAAGGGGAAATGTCCTTTTACGTAAACCAGGATGCACAATTGCAAATGTATCCCTTTTATCGTTTTTAATTCTTTTGTTTGAGTCGCGAGTTCTTGAGAATTGGTACAGGTCCATCATCTTATATATATATATATATATATATATATATATTTTTTTTTTTTTGGATTAGTTTCGACTCGTTTTAAACCATACCCTGCTGCTGCTATCACTGTATACTACACTACAAAAGACCTCCCTGTAGGGTACCACCAGTACCAGCCCAGGGACTAGAGCTCTGCGCAGCTTGTAGGCTTTGCTTTTGCCCTCTCGCAGAGCTAAACTTTTTCTCCTAGTGAGGGTTCGAAAGCGTTCGGCGCAAGCTGTGCAGACTCTCCATCACCGCAGTGCCTAAGACGAGAGGAGCGGCGGCGGGACGTCCCGATCGCTGCTGAACAGGCAATAACCTCTCTTTCTTTCTCTCTGCCCAGAGTCCGTCACGTCACGGTTCGGTGTCTACACGTTGTCCACGTTTTAGTTTTTTTCCCCTCAGTCTTTCATCGTCTACCTCTCTCTATCTCTCTCTGTTCATCCTGTTCTGCGGCAGGCGATGGAGGGCGATTCATTCTCACGTTTTTGGTCTTCTGTCAGTATTCGAGATGTATGCTTATGTTAGCCCACACTTGCTGTTTTCTGCTCGTTGATGCGCTGTACAGCCTCTCTTCAGTCGTCGCCGTCGATTTGGCTTGCTAGCGTTTTTGTTTCTAATGGTCAAACAATGCATAACACGTTGCAAATTTCACTTTTTTTTTGACACCGCGTCCTGGTGATCTGGCAGCGTTTAAACACTATCGGTTTTGCTCACAGGTGATGCTTCTGTTTTTCACACAACTAAACAGTCAGGTGCTGCTTTTTAACACACTATGTTTTTGTGACGTCACTTAAAATATCTGGCACGTTCAATTAAATTATGCCTTATTTTCTTTAGCGATAATTTTCTTTCAGTAAGCCATACAGACACTTTAAAAGGTCCACAGATTGAAATCAGTTTGGAGAGGCTGTGCAGTGCTGATGTTTGGAGTATATTTCAAGCTGAATTGATTCATGGTTGTCGCAAGTTTTCTTCCGGACTCTGACATGTTATATTAAAGCACCTTTTTAAAAAACAACACAATGGCTTTTATTTGACTTCTTTTGTACAGCGTGTGCTTGAAGTTTAGTATCTCAGCTCAGGTGTTGGTATTTCTCCAAAGATCATCATCATTTACTCGCCCTCAAGTAGTTCCAAATCTGTATGAATTTCTTTGTTCAGCCGAACACAAAGATAGATCATTGAAAAAAAGGTTTGTAAGCCAGCTGTTTTGGGTCACTTGACTTTCAAAGGAAGAAAAAAAAACTATGGGAGTCAATGGTGACCCAAAACAGCCTGGTTTTGAACGTTTATAAAAGTTCTCACAGATTTGGAACTCTAAATGATGACAATTTTAATACTTGGGTAAACTTAATTTAAGTGATTAAGAAATAATTTAGACTAATTAGACTTTCGGTTTACAGAATCAGCAGTCAGGTAATTTGGTTTTATGATCAAACATGATTTAAGATAAGCTGAATTTAAATTTTAATTCTGAATGTTTTAGTATGTGGCTCTGATGATCATGTTCTCAGTATAATTTGGTGATTCAAAGAACAACAATCGCGTCAATTTGCTAATTTGTGATTTATAAATCTTATAGCATGTTTTAAAATGCAAAATATGAAGCGATACTAATGTGCTAATGTCAAAATTTTCAAATTGTTACCAAATAATGCAGTTTTTCTTCTTTCATATGGACTGGATGTCCAAAATAGTATAGCTCACTCTTACGGTTTTGATGTGAAACCAAGTGTCCCACAAGCTCAGTAAACTTTTCAAACTCTTCAATGGCTGAAGCTATTACAGAATAGGCATATGCTGATTTTCATGCCGCGATTTAATTGTTAATGCATTTAGCATGGTATGCAGTATCATCACGATATTGACATTTAACTGGAGAAAAAAAAAAAAGTGTCAAAGTATTTAATTTTTTTTAAAATGCCTTTTCTTGATTTTAACAAGGTGTTAAATAAAATATTTAAATTAATATTCATGAATGTTTAGAAGAATTTTTCGCTGGGAGTTATGTAATGTTAAAAAAAATATGACACCCTAATGTAGAATGTGGTTGAATAATAAAGAAATCTAAAATAAATTTCATATTGGGATTAAATATTAAAAGCATTTGGCACTGAATGAACACCACTGTGAATCCAAAAATATGAACGTTATTTAATTTCAATTTGAAAGTACTGCATCTGCTTTGTTTCCAGGGTAACGGCTGAGTTATGGCATATTCATTATTGTGACATTGCATCACCGAATACCACCATATATATTTATTACAGAATCTAAAAAACAACAACTAAACACTGCAGTTTTGAATAACTTACATTTATTTCACCTTTACATGAATGTATACAGCTGGCAATGGGTTTTATCAAAATCACTGATTTTACGAGTATTATGGCGTTTAAGTACCTCATTTATAAATCGAAAGTGTTATGTAACTACATATAAGACAAAAAATATAAAATCTAATGCAGGCTTAAAAACAAGTAGAGAATCTACCCAGAGGATTTCTATTTCCACCATCAAACGATTCCTCGGCTAAAATCTGCATCTCTAAAAACAGTGTTCAGTTTAACTAACGCTAAAGATGGACACTCGGGCAATCTATTTGGCGTACTAAAGTGTAAGAAATGTATTTTACAAATAGTAAAAAGTATAAAAAGTAATTGATATGCGAAACCGTCATATCGCAACTTCAGAAAAGTTGCTCTATTCCCACAAATGTCTCATTTACCCATTAGGATCACTCAAGCTGCCTCGTGTTTTGCCGACTCTTCAACATATGATCATCTCAGACGGAGTATAAAGCCTGTGCTATCGTATGTTATTCAGCATCCACAACCATGATGTGAACGAAAAGCCCAGCGGAGGAAAGGTCGTCTCCATTCACAGTGAGCAGTGGCACATGACGATATCCTGTGGCATAACACACAAACTAATGATGATTGCCTGCTTATGTGGTTATAGCAATATTCATCGTGCATACTTAAAACAGCAACGGCAATTTACAAAAACTAAAGGATGAGCATGCATTTAAACTCACTAACCGTTCTTCAGGCTGTTAAAGGGAAGCGTGTACTGGCCAATAAACTCATTGCTCGAACTGAAGTCGTAGTCCTCGACCAGAAAGCGCACAAGGGCTAGATCTGGCACACGCACATCAAACTGGAAGTTCTCGTTCCACATGGGGTTGAAGCCTTGAGAAACAACAAAGCGATTAAGCAACATCTCGATCCTGAGGAGAGCCCTGACTAGGGACACTTAGAGAGTTATTATACCGTTATTCTCAATGTACTGCGTTTCCACCACAGTGGTATCTGCTGGCACACCGTAGATCTGCACTTTAACAATAGGATCCACAATGGAGGACTTCCTTTCACTCACTTTGGGTAACTGCTGGGCTGAGATCACCTGTTAGACAAAAAGAAACAGCGCACATGTAAAATGCGGCATTGTAACTGGAAGATATGCAAGTACAGATCCATTACCATCACATGAAGAGTCTTGTTCTTTAACCACGGTCCTTCTGGAAGAACGATGGGGTCAAATGTAGTGTCTCGGTCTCGTAGGTAAGAAGGCTTGAGGTTGTAACCGCTCTGTCCGTTCTGGAGGAAAAGCCCCTGGTTCAGATCCATCTCTGGGCAGGGCGTCTGGAAGTTAAGGGCCACTGGAGAAAAGGGAGATAAGGGTTTAGGACTACGACACTGACATCAACGTCCACTCTATAACTAGATTTGAATATGAACAGGTCTAGGTGACGTTGGACGCTGGGTATAAAATTCACATGTTCGTTACCTATCTGACAGCCTGCGTTCCACAGAGGCACGGGGTTATAGTTCGACGAGTCCGTCCTCACTCCCGATGGGTAAATCCGGCTGAGTTTGTCTATGTTGTGATGGATATAATCGTTCACTGCGATGGGAAAATAAAATTATTGTAAATAATAGGAATAGTTGACAGTTGGCATAGAAAAATTTTGAAAGGCTAGATGATTGTAGGTCAAAATGCACACTAATGTTCAAAAGATCAAGGTTGGCGTGATTTATACACACACCAAGGCAGCATTTTCTGCAGAAAAAGAGGAATATTGCAAAATATTATTACAAATTTAGATATCAATTTTCAGTTTTTACATTTTATCAATATAATGACTGAATAAAAAAAAAGTTAATTGAAAAACTATAAACATTTGAAATGTAGTCTACACTGTTTTAGATGCTCCAAAATTCCCATGTGTGTGTAAATTCCCTTTTTTTTTTATTTTAATTGATAACTTTACATTCAAGTCTAGTCAAGCGTTAAGATATATGAATGACTCTTTTCCTTGTTTGGTCACCTGCTCGTTTCCATATTCAAAGTTGTGTGTCGAAGGTCTCCCTCGTGCAGAACCATCACCTGTGACGTTGTGCGCATGTCTGACTGTATTTTGCAGTGCAATGAATCAGTGCAGCTGGACAAAGTCCAAGTCTGCGTCTAATGACACGTACTCGTACGTTTAATAGCCTGTGTGTCTGTGCGGCGCAAGTCATGAAGTCGCACCTGATTCCTCCGCCAGCTTCACAGCTTTTCCTTCTTTGAAAGAGGCCATCTCGTAAAAGGACTGCTTGTCCCGGGAATCCTCAAATCCCTGGAAGTGGACGCTTTTGCAGTAGATCACAATATCAGACAGCTCCTTCGCCAACTTCAGCGACTTTGTTTTGCGTTTGGGTATATGTAATGGCAAAATTGGGGAAAAAGAAAAAATTTAAAAATCAGAAGAAATTTATAATAATCACTTAAGTACATAAGAAAGAGAACACAGAAATCAGCTTACACTAGACTTCTTTTCCTGGTCTTCTTCGTCTTTCTCATCATCTTCTTCCTCTGTTACGCTGTCTTCATCTGCCGTTTTAGACTCTGAAAACACGTCCTCAAGTTTGTCTAGTCTTTTCCCCTTGATTATGAACCGACCTTTGAGCTCCTAAATAATAAACAACACATCCATGTGTGTAAACAAGCAGTGTCACCAAAAGATCACAGTTCACACTTCTCATATCTGAGCTTAATAGTGCAGATTACCATCAAATGCTGGTATTTCTACATAGAGAAAATGTGCCAGCCAAAGAGCATATTTACAGCACACTGATTTTGGTACCGTTTCTAACACGGTAGTTTTAGGAAGCTTTAGCTGTAACTGATACTGCGAGGAAAAGAACAGCAGTGTTTGTGTTGTTGACCGTGACAGGCCACACCTTGACTGAGGGGAATGGAAAACAACATTATGTAAGCTATGATAATCATCTGCTCCCCTACAGGCAAAGCACCAGTCGTCATAGTAACCCAAAAGCAGAGTCTTTCAAAGCACGTCGCCACAAAACCACGACGTGAACGTGATCGCACAACTCTGCATCGGCCATTTCCTCATTTCGCGACAGTTTGGCGTTTCTGAAAGGGCTGACATTTGCAATTGTGTGAAAAAGAGTGAAGAGATGCAGCGATGATCTCAAATAGAGAGCGGCTGTGTAAATTCCACACATTCCACAAAGAATTCCATCCTCAAAGCATCTCCTGTTCAGACAGGCTGGAAAACTCTTGAAGCTCACATCTAAAGCCACGGCTACCGGATTAAATTAAAATCTGTTGAAATTCATTTAAACGATCAAAGCAGTTAAGTAAATATTCAATTTGTGCAAATGCACATTTAAATCAAAATAAAGCATTACTCTGCTCGCTAGAACCCTTCTTAATTGGTTGAACAAGGTATTCTGTGGTTAATTATTTTTCTGTATGAGAAGACACTGCATCTTCAGTTCCAGGTATCGTTGGTTGGTTGTGTTTAAAGACAGTTCACCAAAAATTTTTAATTTTTATCATTAATTACCCTAAAGGCGCTTAACACCATTCATCTTCAGAACACACATTCATACATTTTCGATGAAATCCGAGGCCCAGAAATCGAGTTAGGACAATTTCTATAAAAAATTCTTGTGTGTGAAAAAAAGTACATTTTAAATAAAATGGTAAAACTTTTCCAGGTATCGTAATCAGCAACATAAAATAATTTTGGCTTACTGCATCAGCCAGAATGTTAATATCACTGCATCCCAACTAAACATTTTGATATTTACCTTTCCTGGTAACCAATCTCTAAATCGGTCTCTTTCTATTCCACCATTGCCTCTTTCTTCTTACATGATGCTTTTTGTTTGTTTGTTTGTTTGTTTGTTTATGTTAAATGGCATGCCAGCTTTTGTGACAAATTTCATTAGGTTTTTAAAATGCATTTATTAGAATTAGGTGTGTAATTAAAAGGATAGCATACAATCAGCATGTCATTATTAAAAAACAAACCTCGGCTCCGCTTCCTGAGCACCGTCAGGTTTATTTTGTATTTTAAAATAAACCGGTTAACTGAAGATTACTGAACATTTGCATCTTGCAATCACTAACCTCTGGAGAAGGGAGGCATGTGGGCATCTGATCTCCGAGGGGTTTGGTGACCAGAGCGCTACCCAGGATGGAGATCAAGTGCTGAGCCATGACCTTCTGCTGCTCCACACTGCAGTGGTTCTCCAAAGAGAGGATCACGGGATACTTGGACGTCTGGTTTAAAAAAAAAAAAAAAAAAAAAACACAAAAAAAAAAAAAAAAACACACACACACACACACACACACACACACACACACACACACACACACACACACACACACACACACACACACCACTTTGTAAGGCACACGTGGAAAGCACACCAGAAGGACAAGCTCTACAAGCTCTAAAACAAACATTATCCGTCACTGTATTATGTTGGTGAAATGACAGCTGTTTGCATTCGTTGTTATAAATATTTTTTTACCTTAAAGGCATATTCTTGAATGGCTTTGATCACATCCTTAAAGAGGACTTTTGAGGTGAGAGTGTATCCGTGGTAAATGACCGGCTCGTCATCTGATCCATCCCAGCAGTCCAACTCCACACAGCGGCACCCTTTCAGAAGTGCTCTATAGAGGGAAATAAAAAAAAAGAAATCATGCTTTAGGAAAGCTAAATGAATTGAGCTACTTTCATTATGAAACTAGTATTTAATTTTGCATTTCATCTTTAAACTATTTCAATAAAATGCAAACAGGACGAGACAGGATTACTTTATGTATGCCTCCGTGCTGCTGGGTCCTTTGAGCTGGTCCTCCAGCAGGTATGTGTTATGAGACGAGGAGATGAAGTAATGGTTGAGAGGCTGGTTCATGTCCTGGTAAACACTTTTATGAGCCGGGTTAAAGATCAGCCCCTCCGGCTGGTGCAAGTACATTAGGAAGCCATCCTTTGTCATTTGTTGTTTGGCTTTGGCTGCAAGAAATGCACAGCACAGACATGCAATTACAAAGACGTTGTAGTTACACTAGAATTCAACACTGAAACTGAAACTAAAACTAAATACATTTACTTAGACCATCACTCAAAAGTTTGTGCTTGGCAAGATTTTTTCTATTCCAAAATGCTATTTATTCCTTTTGTGGCAAAGTCATTATCATACAAACATTACGATTTGCTGATCAAAAAACAATTATTTTTTTCTTGTTATCATTATTGATTTTAAAACATTTTAATGAATATAAAGTTCAAAAGAACATTTATTTTAAATAAAAAAATATTCTGTAACTAATGCTGTCAAATGATTAACTGCAATTAAAAGTTTGTGTTTACATAATATATGCGTGTATTATACTGTGTATTATAGATAAACCATATTTGCATACACACTTATACCTAAAAATATTTTTTTATTAAATATATACATGCAACTATACACACACATATATAAATGTAAAACAAAAACTTATTTTCAATGCAATTGATCATTTGACAATACTACTGTATTTGTAACATTTCCGATGTCTTTACTTTCATTACCGATTTACGAATTGAATACATCCTTACTGAATAAGTCATTTCTTTCAAATGAACTAAAAAAAATCCTGACCTCATACTTTTGAATGGTAGTATATAGCAGATGTTTTTTTATCCGTAGCAACTTACGAATAAGAGTAACTCAAGCAGGAGGCATTACCATTTTCATCAAGTTCATATTTGTCAATAAGCTGAAGGGCGTCATTCTGAGACACGGCTTCTCTCTGTTCGTTCAGCAGGAAGTTGAGCAGGTCAGCGGCGCTCATGAGACCATCCGTCTTTGCATACTCTGCATAGATGACATCAATCTCCTCTCTCTGTGTCAGGATTTCATAGAAATGCTTAATCTCCTCGCCCTCCAGGAATCCACCCTTTGATTGGTCACATTTCTGAAAAAGAGTAAACCGTCAAGTTATGTCTCGTGTGGGCAACATTTTACAATAAGATACTATTTGCTGTTAACATTATTCAATGATTTGGAAGTATTAGTTTATTTCAACATTTATCAACGTATTATTACAATCGAAAGTATCTCTTAATAATGTTTAACTCAGTTCATGCAAAATGTTTCTCAAACACAAAATATTTTGTCTTTAGTTGCCCCTTGAAATAACTATTCATAATTTTTTTACATTTTCGTGGAAAAGATGTGTTCCCTGGTCAGTCACAATTCTGACCAGTGGGATAATGTGTATACTGAAATTTTATGATTTTTGCAGGCAACTAAATTCTTACATATCTCAGCCCAATTATTAACCCATTTATCACCTTCACATTTTTGCTTTTCTCATACAACACTGAATAGGTGTAGAAAAAAAAAAGTTATTATTCCACTATTAACGTGTTTAATCATTCTATGTCTACACAAAACTGAGTAACTGTGAATTCATATTAATATTAGACACCTTAAAGATAATGTGTACTAAAAATCCTTGTCATGTCTTTATTTATTAACATGCATAATTAGCTTTTGTTTTGGAGCTTTGATGCACCCATCATTTTCTGAAAGTACAAACAGGAAGTAAGGTGATCTGGTCATGTGACAATTTGCACTAATCGTGTAAAACTGCACACATTTAATTGAGACAACTTGCTTTTTCCATATTTGCAGAAAATGCACTAAAATGCCAGTCAGTAACATTTTTAGAGCTTTATAAACTTTTTTACAGTCTCTATTGTGAAGAGTGGGATTAAATTGGACCTAGCTAACAATTAACTTTCATATTAACTAACTCGTTATAATAAATACATATAAAATGCATTGCTTATTATTAGTTAATGTATGAGATGTAGCACTGTGGGAAAAACATAGACGGACAAACTAGGTTAGAATCCTCATAAACACAGAAATATTACCTGAAAGAGCATTTCAGCGTAGTCTTCAGACACCTCAATGTTGATGTCTTGCAGAAAGCTCTTCATCTCTTTCTGACTGATCTTATCATCAAAGTTTTTATCTGCTTTACGCAAACAGCTGTAGATCCAGCTGGAGCTCGGATGTAAGGGCAATCAACTATTTTAAAAGAATTGAAAAGAATAGCTCTTGAACTGCACCTCGACGTCACAGGTGTCTGAAAAGGATACTGCTCTGTTTTCTTCTGAGGAGTGAGGTTCTTCGTGTTCGAGATGACCTTCTCCAAACCGCCGACCCACTTCTTGGCTTCCTCCTCAGAGCTGGCGATCAGGTCCAGGCCTTTCTGCCTGCCCTTAAACAGGATGGAGAACGCTCGGCCCTCCAGCGACTCCTCCGTGTATTTCCTCAAACCCTCCGTCTGCCGACCCGTTCGTACCTCGTCGATGTCCTCAACAGAGACTTGGTGAGAGACAGATACAGAAACATAAAATATAATGTGGGTCTACGGCTTTCCCAACATCGAAAATAACGCTGTAGTTTAGCAAATGTAACATCTGTACTGTGAATGAAACGGTGATCTTATATTTCGAACGATTTATGTTCAATAGTTGTGATTACTTGATATAATAAAATGTTTTAAATCGGTACTTCATTTTTATTTTCTGGTAAAAAAGTATGCTTACATTGATTCATGTCTTTAAAAACTATATTTATAATAAAGATATATCTCTAAAAAGCAGTTTGTCCTAGTTTTGTGTTAAGAATTGCAGTTAAACGCAATATGCATATGGAAATTCTATGCAGACAAGGTCATGCATAAGAAAAAAAAAGCATTGGAAGCTTGATTTTGGACATTTGCATACTTTGAGGCAAAATATGCATAAGTTTTAAACATAGCCGCAGGCTTATATTTTACAGCACTGGTAAACACACAACTTGTTCATAAATATTTTTTAAAAACATCTGTTTAATCTTAACCGCTTTTAATTCATTATATTTAAAATGATGCACAGATCATGAAGCTTTGAAGCATTTAAAAACAGATCACTATGATGACGTAAAGACGCAGTGATAAAATCATACATTATAGATTTTAGAAACAGCAATATTGTGATTTTTATTCATTTAAATAGGTTTTTTCTATATTCCTGTGAATTTCCATTATTATTATCCAGTCTTCGGTGTCAAAAAAATCCTTCAAATGTAATTTTGATATGTTGATTTGATGCTCTAGAAACATTTATTATTACTATCAAAGTTTAACACAACTGTGCTAATATTGTTGAGACCACTACAGGCTATATTTCTGAATTTTTAGATGAATAGAAGGCCAAAAGGAAATCATTTATCTGAAACTTAAAAAAAAAAAAACAATCTTACAGAGCCTAAAGTTTTAAATAGCAATACACATCAATAATTCAATAAATCATAATCAATCAGTATTTTTGAACATCACCCATAAATATAGGCCTCAGTTCAACTGATAGTGTTGCCCCAAATCTAATTTGTATTCCATACAAATAAAATAACTTTAATATATAAAGCACGTTCATTTCACTGTCAGACATTCTTCAGTTCAACTTCATTTTAAAGTTTATGCATTCATTTTACCCCGTTTGTGTTTAAAAATGTGGATTTGCGGAAGGAAGCGCTGTAATAACTTCTCTGAGAGACATTCATCAACATCAACATCGGTCAGCGCAGGACACGAGCACGGAACGGCTTCACTGACCCACCCCTGCGCACATTCTTTTTAGGACTCACATGTCTGTTTGGACTTCAAGGCCTTTTTGGACTCATGCCACATGGTCTTGCAGTCCTCCTGGAGTTTGTAGTAGCGCGTCTTCTTCCACGAGCCCGAGCGGACCTTCAGAAGATCTCCGCCGCTCATCAGGAACTGCAGGTCCCCATCTCCCTCCAAACCTGCGGGGAGGACAAGAGCGAGACTGCTCACGTGGTCGTTCTCACAAAAACTGATTAGTGGGCCATTTCCCCTCAACATCCTTTTTATGAAGGCAGAACATGATTGTCGCTCTCTTGGTCTAATTGAGGAAGGAACCCTCCCAATTCATGAGCCCAGCTGCTGAGGAAGAAAACGTGGCTTATGAACTTTTATGTGAAACACAAAAGACGCTGCATAAAAAGACTAGCACACACACACACACACACACTATGACACCTGACACCAACCAGGACCTGCTTTTAGGTCAAACTGCCATAACACAAATGAATTATTTACAAAGGCGTGGTGTGTATCTGAGTAATTTAAACACGGCCATGAATCAATTAGGCGCGATGCGTTCTTGCTCCATTTACGACGACATTAACAGCTCCCTACTTACAATGCATTACAATTTCCCCGATTTCCTTTTCAATGAAAAGTACAGATCTTTAAACAACCAGCTGAACGCCACGGCAAAGGCGGGTATGAAAGGTCAGGCTCTCGGATTGCACGCAACACTATCGTTTTATTCACTGTCCTACCGAGACGCTTGATGTTGTTTCTCGCCGTTGTTTTCATCTGCGCGCGGTACAAGGACTCTTGAGATTTGGTCCGCGCTGGTTGTCTTCGCACACACTGCATGTTGTCGCTAGTCCGCAGCACAAATCAAAACTGCTTCTGAATAAGTGAGCCGCACATATACGACGAAGACCTGTCGTGTTGTGCTCAGTCACCTGTCCGAGGAGCGGGGCGTGTACTAATCCGAAGTTCATCCCTAGAATAACGCTGCAGCGACACCTGAGTGGCCATCTATATACGTTGGTGAATATAAACATCACTTCACGGATGTTTGTTTGAAAAGTAAGTTTAATTAGTTAAAAGTATACTTTATAATGCAGTCGAAAGCGCTACACAACAGCTGGTGTATACCTGTTGGACCTGGGAGTGTTTTTATGACTAGAATCGATGGCGCCATCTTGTGTCTGTGTTTGACAGCAGCCGGTGGATTCACGTTAACCCTTGAAGTGCCGTTTCTTTACGACGGCGGCAGTAATGACTTTCAAAATTACACACAGCCTTCTTAATTTCAGAAAAGTTGTTCACGCCTCACTTGGTGCCCATGGCGTTTGGCACAGCGCATTAAACCTTGTGAGAGACATTATCTTACATGTGAAGAAGACCAGAAGGGTTTCTGTACCGCAATGTCAATGTAAATATCGTTTATACATTTTGATGGTTATACAGATAGATAGAGATGATTAAATACACTAAGCCAAGCTAATGGTATTATCGATAACTAAAATTATGAAGTATAATTTGTATGAATTAAAGGCGGAAGTAAAAATACAAACCATAAACGGGAATAGCTTAAACGAAATCTAAAGTTTAAAATGAAGTTCAATAGACAAGTTCAAGTGACAAAAGCACATAAAAATCACTAAAACCCAAACTAAAATGAAAACTGGAAATAAAATAAATACTACAATTTTAATATAAATACAAAAAAAAAAAAAAGTACAACTGTTGTTTATACAAATGTTATTTCATTATACTTTTCTGTACCTAATTTCTAAAGTAAACTTTTGTTAATTTCTAAACGGCTTTTATAGTATGCTTTTATCTACTTATATCTACTTTTAAACAAAGTTCTGCTCTAACTGTCTTCTGTTGACACTGTACGGTGTTTGTTTTGGATTCAGATAGGCATCTATACACCACAGCTTTCTTTTAAACAAAACAAACACTTGCACTGGTTCTGTGGACTTTTTCCCCCCCTATAATATTAAGACGATCTGTACCGAGTTCATCTGCCCCTGAAACCCACAGGCCGTTTCCTGCTGCTATTTCAGGGCGAGGAAGGACAGTTAGATCCTATTCATATCCGTCTAAATGACAGAGATACTGAAGATCCAGTAGGTGTGTACACAACAAGCACGCAGTCATTCAGATGCCTTAGGCTTTTTAAGGGCCCAAAGGCAGGTCATGTTTACCGCGACACCTTATCACCTTTTGGTTAAAAAAACCTGAATACTAAAACAATTAAACTCGCTCATCTTAAGAATATTTGTCACTTTTTTTTGTAAACTGTGATCTGTTAAAAAAACACCGTAAAATGAGACGAGCCTTGGTTTAAGAAGCGAGCAAACCCATAATTTGACAGACGTTTGAGGGAGAGGAACTAAAGTAATGAAAGGGATGTTATGTGAGACAGTCAACGGAATGTTGCCTTGGGCTACTGACACCTCTCCTGTGCCTCATCCTCAATAGAAAGTCTAGGAGCTTATTATATTGCTGCAAAATTGGAGCACTGTAAGAGATGGACAAATACACCAAACACATGACAATACACAGTTACTAAGGGTGTGGCAGCCATATTATCTCCTCTAACTCAATTTACACTATACACCACCCATTCATGCGTTCATAATGCGACATCCACAGAAATAGTTGACTGAAAAAAAAAAAAAAAAAAGGCATTTTCAAAGGCAGAAGCATTTTGATATCTAATACATATAGCGCAATAAAATAAAAAAAAGCTTGGTTCGTCTTCAATTTGTTTGCATTTTTACGCTGTTCGCAACATCGACCTTTAAATCAAATATTTCATAAGCGCGTGCGGGAGGAATCGGGTTTGGTAAAGGTTAACGATTCAGTTGCGCGTGGCTGAAACTCAAGAGCGCGTGCAGGTTTAGCGAGCGCCACTGCTCCCGAACTAAACTCGCAGGAGTTTGCTCGACTGACTTTTCTGACGGTTACTTTGATTCAGTCGCGGCAAAGTTCCGTTTAAGTTTCCATTCAGCGCTTACCTTGACTCTCAGCAATGCCGTTGGAATCCATTTCTCTTTAAAAAAAAAACCCCAGCAGACTGTTATATCCTCGTCGCGCGCGATCTGTCCGGTGCTCTCGAGTTCACGCGCAAAACAGAAACGACACAAAACCTCGCGAAGGCTCGCTGGCGCAAAACAGACGCAACCGAGAGCCGCGCTGTTCCTCTGGTCTTCCCTTCGCAGGTACGGATTACCTGCCTGTGGCTGCTATCGTCTCAGTAAAAGGTATCTCATGATGAGCCACTCCCACTTACCGCTTCAGCATCTTATAACGGCAGCGGCATGCTGTGCTTTCAGCCGCCTATAGGGGTCACGATAAACGACACTCAAGTAGCAGCAAAGCCAATCCAGGCCGAGATTGAACGTTTGCTCGTTTTATTCTGCAGAATCAGTTCTTTAACGTCGTCCTGTAATTAAAGCTGTAGACGCTAGTCATGTCTGAGAGCTCAGATGCACTGTCAGTGTAAGGAATCTGTCACTGATCATTTATTTAATCTTTTTTATTTTTCTGAGTCATATAACGTAGGCAGTTGTTCAAAGGAATACAGAATGCATTACTGAGGTTAATTTGGATTCAAATATACTATATTTGAAATCTGGATTTTTTAAGCTGTGCACCTTAAAATGTTTTTATTGCATGAAAATAATGATACAATCACATACAACACACACACACACACACACACACACACACACACACACACACACACACACACATCACCTTATACACACAGCTTAATTTTAAGCCAGCACTAACTTTTTTTTACATTTTTACAGCTTGTATGTGTGTATTAACAGAAAGTATTTGAAATGCCCTATATATTATACATTATATAGGGCCAATACATTTATGACATTTATGAAATTAATCATCAGAAAAAAAAACTTTTCTCAAAATCTCTTCACTTCAAACAGGCCTATGAAAACTGGAACACATATTCAAGGCGTTCTTGGGCCTCTTCCTAATTGTGCTGATTATCATTACACATGATTGTGGTCCTCCACTGTTTGAAGTAGTCTGCGTGTGAATACTGTGCCTGGAGAGGTTTACATGTTGCTTTTGTCGAGGAATTCCTTTGCAGATAGATCGTGATAAAGGAACCCAGCTCTCAGATCTGCTGTGTGACAGAAGCAAACATTCCACAAGGTTTTTTTTTCCCCTCTGTGTAAAATATATCAGATGCTTTCTGAACGAACCACAACCGTAAAGCCTTGCTCTCGACTCATTTGTCAGCTGCAAACAGGCAACGCGATATGATCAGTTATGTTTATGAGTCATTTCTGAGCTTTTTGAAAGGCAACTTATCATTGTCTGATAAGCCAGAGTAAACCAATGAGACCAACCACTCAGAGGAAAAAAGACAAGCGCCTACAGCTGCATTTCATGGGCGTTCAATTTCACGAACGCCAATTTCTGTTTAGCAGAACTTAAAAAAAAATAATTCTTTCCTCAGGCTACGTTTCTGTGGCATTTTATGATTTAGACATGCTCGCTTATAGCATGAAATCAAAGCATGAAATCTGCTCTATAAAAACACCATATAAGTTCAGTTGCAAGTACTTTTTTAGGTTAATGTCATCTTTTAGCCCTCATTTTTGGTGCTTTTTCCTTGAAGGAACAGTTCACCCAAAAATGAAAAATTAGAAAAGGTTTTTTTATTGTTGTTATTTAACTTGACTTTGACTCTGACCGACATATGGTGTAAGCCGCATTCGTAATATAAGCTCAGAAGAGAATAGACCTAGGAGGATTTCAAACATCGGTAACAAATGAAAACTTAGAAGGATTTCATGAGAACGAATGCAGCTGGCAGCTTATGCCATACGGCGAGTCGGAGGGCAGCCAAGAAGCCGGATAGAAATATTTTTGTACTTTCAGTCTACTTCAGAAGACGTGCTAACCCCCGGAAGCATGTAGGTTAGTTTTACAACAGATATATATGATTTATGGAGCTTCAAAATATTGGACACTATCCACCAGCATTACCAAGCTTGGAAGAACCAGGATAAATCTAAAAAAAAAAAAAAAACCCTCAAAGTCATATACACCTAGGATGCCTTTGAGGCGAGAAAATTATGGGGTAATTTTAATTTTTGCGTGAACTATTGCTTTAAAAACCGAACCGTGTTTTGTGCTACATATCAGGTTCTAGTGAAGTAATTTCTAAGAACAAGTATGTGTAGCCCAGAGGGTTAAACAGCTTTCAGGATGTGATTTAGACAATTACAAATTACAACCTTAAAATGTCAGGTCTGTCAATAGAGTAGACCGAAATTAATTTGACGTTGTTGAGGCCCCTTCAGGTTTCAGAAAGCACACACATAGTCTTCATACTTCAATTAAGTATAAAGTAGTTTGCATGGTTTGTACATAGCTTCTGCTGGATTCAAATAGAGGGCTGAAAAACTCGAAAATCATTTCAGTGAAGGGCTGTGATCTAGCAGCTACTTCTTAGTGATCATGTGATCACTGCATTCTTAAAAATACATACTTAGAGAAAACGTCGCAAGCATGCAAGTTTTCTTCCAGCTCATTTTTAAAGCATGCAGCTTTTGAAAACAATCTGTCACCTGTAAGTCACAGGCCCGGTCGGTCATTATTATATCCTGTTGTTGACATGCCACACATGCCACACAGAGTACAGTAAATACCTTCACGGGCAAAGCTGAGATCTGAGATATCCGAGATAAAATACATGTCTGGACAAATACTTCACGGGAAAGAATGTCTGTGTTATTTCATTTTTAATAACACCGGTCATTATAGGATGCAATTGCGAATGTCTTGTCACCTTTTGCACTCTGTGTATGATTTAGCTTGGCCTTATTATAACAATAGTCATGGAGTTTTGAGTGTATCTGTGTGCTGTTGTGCCAATCAGCAGTCCCATTCATGGCTGGCTTACCCTGCCAGCAGCGTCAGCTCTGGGATGAGTGCATTTTAACATTAGACCAATCTGCAGCCTCAGGAAGAGGCCATATTCCCCAAATCCATCTTTATGTTGAAGGGGCCCAGGATAAGAATGCAGACAGAAGGCAGCTTTTTGTGCCTTGGTTACGACAGTCAGATACTTTGAAAAGAGACTACATTTATATACAAACGCAAAAGACGATGCATCATATATATCCCTCTACTGCACGCATTTTGATTGTGCATGATAAAAATGACTGGTTTGTTTGAGAACATTTTTTATTGATGGATATTTTGACAAAATATTTTTTTGCAGCCTTGCAGTAATGGCGCAGAATCAAAGTTAAGATTCTTAATTTACATGTAAGACAATGTTCAGAGGGCAATACAAAATCACAAACCTCGTCAATGTCAAGTAATCTTTAAGTAAAAAGGGAAAAACGCTTGAAACACACCGAAATATGTTCTATTTGATACAGGTTGGTATCGTAGGGCAGGGCTGCAGAGTTTAGCTGCGAATCTAATCAAACCTGCCGTAGCTAAATTAGGGTATTTCCCTGAATTGAAGTAAAATTATAATCATTTGCATATCTGACTCTGCGTATTTCATACATTTGTCATTTGTCATGCAACATGTCAGTGGGAAACTTCCTGCTCATATTATTCTCTCCTGTGGTTATAAATGCAGCATTGTGACTGAACCATCTGTCTATCGTGTATGTAAACTTCTGGTTTTAAACTTCTCAGTAAACATACTGAGTGAATGTGTTGATAACTGAATTAGTGGCCAGCTGCATGAAGTAAGCCTCTGTGTTAAGACTGTGTAGTTAGTACTTAGCCAAGGGGCTAACAACCATATTTTTCAGATTCAAATTATGCAAATCTAGGCTTTTTTTTGTAACTTGCCTAAAAAAGTTACAAAAATTAGATGACTAACTAGTAAGCCACAGCAAGTTAATCTTGAAACTAAAACTCTAAATTAATTTGACTGATATTGAGGAGATCTTATCGGATACGGGCATGCATGGAATGCTCAAAACAATCATCCTCATATATTTTACCACCTGCCAGTACTCTATCGTGGTAATCTTACTCACTTTAGTAATAATGTTAATGTTGCAATAAGTCAACAAAAATATTATTGCTCATATTTGACCTTGCGTGGTGTATTGCGTTCAGATAAAGTAACAGCTGTTGTTTTTAGAAGAAAAATTTGTTATTGTGAACATATTTTTACTCATAAATCCATCTAGCGGACTCGGCCCCTTAAATGGGGCAACTTAACATTGTAACAAGAATGTGATCATTCCAGTCGGTCAAGATGCAGTGCCAAGTCAAAGACTTCAGGAAACATGTTGCTTCATGCTACGGTACACATTATCGACAGTGTTTTGCTCTGCCCTTTACTTTGACCCTGCTGTGACCCTTCTGGGAAGAAATACTGGGGTCATGTTTCAATTTGGCCATGCAGTCCATACAGATAATAAATGGATTAGAGAGAGGAAAAAAAGAAGTAACTGTCTTAAAGAAACAAAATCAACCTTTCCGTAACTGCCCTAAATAGATGTATGCTGCAAACAATTCCCCAAATTATTCACTTTTGATATAAATTAGATTGAACAGTTGCATCTTTCTTTGAATATAAAAAGTGTGTAGTTCAGTGAAAATGGTGCCCTTTAATGCTGAGAGGGAAAAAGATTTTATTCCAGAGCTCCCGTCGTCTAACATTTCAAAGTTAGCCAGATATATATATATATATATATATATATATATATATATATATATATATATATATATATATATATATATATATATATATATATATATATATATTATATATATATATATATATAAAGTATTTTCTATACTTTGTTTTACTTATGAGATTATCTGTTACTTCAGTAGGCTACCCAAGGTGATGTAGATAAAAAAAAAGTAATAGGCCAACAATATTTTCCTTACACTTTGTTTTTTCTTTAGTTACAGTTTTTTTTTTATCACTTGAGCAACCACGAAGATATCAAAATGATACCTCAGTTCAGTAACTGAAAGCAACGCGTAGCAGCTGAATCGAGAGACTGCGGAAAGCCCACACCGGGCCACAGAGGGTTAACCACGGATATTTACAACGAGCGCGTCACCAGCGCGCACCGGAAGTAAATCGCAATGGAACGCAGTCAATTTCAAGTTCATGTTGTCAAAACTTTTCGTCCGATGTCTTGTTTTTTGTATTGATTAGAGTCAAGAGCTCCCAGTGCCATTATGGCACACCGATATCTGCATCTGTCAAGAGGCTGCAGGAACCTTCTCCACGCTCTGCTGCCGAATGTCAGATCAACAAACCGTGTGCAATCGGTAAACGTGCAGCTCGACTGCATTTCTCTGGATCTTTCATCATCCGCTGCGACCGGATCACGAATGCGCGTTCGGTCATTGGCGTGTCGCCGCAGACGGAGGGTTTGACATAAACACGGCTCGGCCTGTGTGTGACATTGCGTCGGATAACGCGTGCAGCTCGGGTTATGTCACAGTTCCTCCCATTAAATCTGTCACACCGAGACAGCGTCCAGAACATCAGTTCGTGCTATCGCTAGCTCTGAATTGCATCTTTAATATTTCAAAAAAAAAAATCACTGTAATAAACATTGTTGTTATAGGTGTAAAAAGCAGTTAGTTCTGATTGATCTGCTGAAAATAGTTACATATTTCATATTGGGGAAAAGGCCAGGAAGCTGTATATAATTTATTTTGAACAGCAGTTTGTTTTAAAGCAGAAGTGATCGTGTCTGTTCAACTCGGTGTATTTCTTTTTGAAGGTTCAGGGTGTTGGGCAGATCGTCCTAGATAGAAGATCCTTGCTGTCGCAGGTCTTGGGCGCCTACAGAAGATTAAGCTCCAAACATCCCAAAGGTGTGTATTACAAGAAGCGTGAAGAAGCATGACGTCGAGGTCAAAAAGCCGGTCTGTTCTGCTAATTGAATTTTGATCTTCTTGCACCGAAGGCTTTGAAAAATATTTCCCCAATAATAAAAACGGTGGGCCAAAAAACGGTGAGCCCAAGCCATCCAACGCGGAGGTCAAAGGTAACATCTCTCGTAAGCTTATAATGCGAGCTAATTATCTTATATGACGTTCAGTATAATCATGTTGTTTTCCGGATCTGTTTTAACCCCAGAGGCCAAACCAAACAACGCTCAGAAGACCACTGGTGGAGGTGGAAATAATGGAGGAGGAGGAGGAGGAAAAAAAGGGGGGAGGAAGGATGAATCCAATTGGTACAGCCGTCTCCAAAAGGTCAAACGCTGTCTAGTAATTACTATTGGTAGTACTAGGCTTATTGTAACATTTAAAGCTTGTTTGCTACTGGTTACCGAGGCAAATGTAAGGATAAATCCCGTCACTAGAGAGAACTCTAGTGAAATGTAATTGAAAGATTGAGGGTCGAACAAATATTTGCAATTAATAGGTCAAAATATATTTAATGATTTTAAAAAAACCTCCATGGATGAATATTTTACAATAAGATCAGTAACGTGGCCTTATTGTGATCTGATGCAGGGCGATATGCCGTGGGACGATAAAGAGTTCCGCATGTACTGCCTGTGTGGAGCAGCTATCTGGACAGCCATCACGTATTATTTCTTCTTCCGAGACGGAGGAAGAGAAGTCACCTGGAAAGACTTTGTAAATGGGTACCTTGCTAAAGGGGTGGTGAGTAATTGGTTCTATTCGATCTGATTTTTCGATCAATATCGTTTCACGTTTCTTTCCACCTGCACTTGAACTTTGATCCGTGAGGTTATGTGTTTTATCTTTGCTAGGTTGACAGGTTGGAGGTTATAAACAAGCGATACGTAAAAGTCGTCTTTAGCCCTGGGAAAACTCCAGTTGACGGGGTGAGTTCTTGACAATGACTGGATGCAGTTCTGATTATTATTTTTGCACGGTCATCGGTCGTATAATTAAACAGATTATACTTTAGCCGAGTCAGACTGTCAGTGTGACACAGACTACCTACCGTCCAGACCTTCAGGGTCAGTAAGAGATACATTTTTGAGAAATGAATACTTTTGTTAAGCAGATATTTTTACTTGTCATTTCTATTTCAAATATACTGTTCTTTTGAACTTTCTATAAATTAAAGTATCTTTAAAATATCATTATTTCCACAAAAATATTAAACCGCACGGCTGTTTTCAACATAGATAATAAAAAGAACTGGTTTACGAGCGCTAAATTACTTTGGAAGGATTATTGAACACGGAGACTAGAGTATTAGCATTGATTGCTGAAAATTCAGCTTTGCATCACATTTCATTTACAAACTAATTTCATAATTTTACTGTTCTTTGAGCAAATAAATGCACTTTTGGTGAACAAAAAAAAATAAGTTTTAGTATATTTATGTCAAAGTTTTTAATTTTTTGAGTTTTATCATATGTTCATAACTTGTAATTGTTTGCTGGGTTTTATTGTATTTATTGTACTTGTACAGTGCATGCTGAATTATTAAAACGTGACTAAGTATATACTACCGCTAAAAAAGTGGAAAGTGGTAGTATGTAAAGTGGTAGTATATGTACAGGTCATATTTCTTTTGTCTCTAAAAACTATGCATAATAATGAGGCCGTGTTCCTTTCTTCTTCAAGCAGCAGTATGTGTGGTTCAACATCGGCAGTGTGGACACATTCGAGAGGAACCTGGAGACTGCTCAGCTGGAGCTGGGTATCGAAGGAGAGAACAGACTTCCAGTCGTCTACTCCGCTGAAAGCGACGGGTGAGATGGAATCAGTTTAGTAAAGGATAAGCATCATCGATAAAACAAGGAACTTTGAAGGCTGTGTGCATTTGTTTCTTAATGTCAGTCTTGTTGTTCCGTCATCTCCAGGTCGTTCCTCCTCAGCATGTTGCCCACCGTATTGATCATTGGCTTCTTGCTGTTCATGCTGAGGAGAGGTCCAGTCGGGGGAGGGAGGCCGGGGAGGGGCATGGGTGGGCTCTTCAGCGTCAGCGAGACCACCGCCAAAGTACTACGAGACGAGATTGACGTCAAATTCAAGGATGTCGCGGGCTGCGAGGAGGCCAAGTTGGAGATCATGGAGTTTGTAAACTTTCTTAAGAACCCAAAGCAGTACCAGGATTTGGGTGCCAAGATTCCAAAGGTAGCACAAGACTTTTAAATAACATTGCATAACGGGTTTGCACTTTAGTAAGTCAACTTAGATTTCAACAGAGGCTTTAATCTTGTTGTTTAGGGGGCTATTTTGACCGGTCCCCCGGGCACAGGAAAGACTTTACTAGCCAAGGCCACCGCGGGAGAGGCTAACGTCCCCTTCATCACTGTGAATGGATCAGAGTTCTTAGAGATGTTTGTGGGGGTTGGGCCAGCCAGGGTAAGTGCGTTTTCTGTATCCTATTATGAGCTGAGTGTTCAGTGTGCTAACAGACTTTGTTCACTGTGTGACTTAAAACACTATCATTTTGGGTAGGTTCGGGATCTCTTTGTATTGGCCCGGAAGAACGCGCCCTGCATCCTCTTCATAGACGAGATCGATGCTGTAGGAAGAAAGAGAGGCAGGGGCAACTTCGGCGGACAGAGTGAACAAGAGAACACTCTCAACCAGTTACTAGTTGAAATGGATGGTTTGTATCTAGAAGATGATTTACCATTATTTTTATTCAAACTCAAACTCTAGATCCACACGTCAGATCATCACGGTATTTAAAGTTAGTATTAAAAATGATGTAATGTAATAATATATGCGAATTCATACACTTCTCTCATTTGTAGGATTTAACACTGCTACCAATGTTGTAGTGCTGGCGGGCACCAACAGACCAGATATTCTAGATCCAGCTCTGATGAGGCCTGGACGCTTTGATAGACAGATATATATCGGTAAGGGGTTTTGCCACAATCCCATTTTTTATTTTTAAAAATTTTATTACTATTTTCTCATTTAAATTGTTGTGAAATGTAATCACAGGCTATTTTAAAGCTGTTTTATTATATTTAATTATAATATAATACTGTTCAAGTGTCTGGGTTAAGATTTTTAAAATGTTTTTGAAGTTTAATGTATCAAAAACACAATAAAATGATGGTAAATGCAGTAATTGTAAATGTTATAAAAATTGAAAATAAATGATTTCTGTATTAATATATTTTAAAATTGAATTTTTTTCCTGAGTTGGCAAAGCTGAAGTTTCAGCATCCTTAGTCTTCGGTGTCCCATAATCCTTCTAATATGCTAATCTGGTGCTTAAATAACATTTTATCATCAGTGTTAAGAACATTTGTGCTGCTTCATATTTCTTTTAGGATTCTTTGTTAAATGGAAAGTTTCTTTAAAAAAAAAAATCTTACTGACCCCCAACTTTTAAACTGTTATTCAAGTTTATATGTATTTTGTATATTGCATATTATTGCAGGGCCACCCGATATCAAAGGCAGAGCCTCTATATTCAAAGTCCATCTGAGACCACTAAAGTTGGATGCAGAGTTGGACAAAGAATCACTGGCAAGGAAAATGGCTGCTCTGACGCCTGGTTTTTCAGGCATGTAAAGGCTTTTTATACTTTGCGTGGTTTCAAAAGTTGTGTATGAGACGTGAACTAAGTTTCATCGCTTACTGATTTCTCTCTGACAGGTGCGGACATCGCTAATGTGTGTAACGAGGCCGCGTTAATTGCAGCCCGCCACCTTTCTGATGCCATCAACCAAAAACACTTTGAGCAAGCCATCGAACGAGTAATTGGGGGTAAGTGACAGATGTGAAATTTGAAAATCTCACGTTTGTTTTTTTTCTTAAACCATATTTATAGCGAACTGCGATATTAATCTATAAGAGTGCATGCATAGTTTTGGTGTGAAGTTCAGATATTTATAGTCTCCCTGCATGTTCAGGTCTTGAGAAGAAGACGCAGGTTCTGCAGCCGGAGGAGAAGAAGACCGTGGCTTACCATGAGGCTGGTCATGCCGTAGCCGGCTGGTTCCTCGAGCACGCTGACCCTCTGCTTAAAGTAAAACTCACACGAATTCAGCTGCGCTGTAATACTCGGGATTTTCAATGTGCTCGGCTCATATCATTGGTTGTTTCAGGTGTCCATCATCCCGCGTGGGAAAGGTTTGGGCTATGCCCAGTATTTGCCCAAAGAGCAGTACCTGTACACCAAGGAGCAGCTGCTAGACAGGATGTGTATGACTTTGGGTGGACGTGTGTCTGAGGAGATCTTTTTTGGCCGCATTACCACGGGGGCACAAGACGACCTGAAGAAAGTGACACAGAGTGCCTACGCACAGGTCAGTCATACGTTCATATGATTTGATCATTGGTGGTTCATACAGAGTAAATGGACATGATGATTAACATTTCATAGGATTTTAATTTCATTTTAATTTGTGCCGTTTTGGAAAATAGGAAGAAATTAGTGCTGTCAAATTATTAATTGCATTCAAAATAAACATTTTTGTGTATTATATTTGTATGTATATAAATACACGCATACAGCAGGCTATATATTTTTTAAATATTTACATTTATACATTAATATTCTATTTTTGTATAACAAAGATTTTCTTGCTATTCATGCTAGTAAATATATACTGTATACACACATTATATAAACAAAAACTTATTGTGAATGCAGTTGATTACGATTAATCATTTTGGTTTTGTTTTCTTAAGAATGAACAGAAACAATTTTGAGAGAAAGATAAGAAGTGCACACTGCTGGTCAAACGTTTGGAATAATTAATATAATGTTTAATATTGTCTGCGCTATTGTTTAATAAACATATGGTACAGTTGTGTATTAGGTGTCCTGAGTTCAAAATATTAAAAATATATATATTTTAAACTTTTAAAATATACTTCAGCAGGTATCTCTTAAATGTACACACACACATATATCTCCACGTGATTACATACAAATATAACATATAAATGTTTATGCATATAACAGTACACACACACACGCAAATATGTAGTATGTAAATACTAAAATTAAATTATGATTAATAATCACAGGATTAAATATTTGAAAACATATTAATTACTTTTTAATTAATACATTTAATTACTGTATCTTTTACATCTGACGTCCATAATATAATCCACAGACCCCATCTGAAAACTGTTACTCTTCCATCTACAGATTGTGCAGTTTGGCATGAATGAAAAGGTAGGGCAGGTGTCTTTCGACCTGCCTCGGCAGGGAGAGATGGTTTTGGAGAAGCCCTACAGCGAGGCCACGGCACGCCTCATCGACACGGAGGTCAGGAACCTCATCAACACGGCCTACGAGCGCACACAGCAGCTGCTGAAGGAGAAGAAGGCTGAGGTGGAGAAGGTACAGCACGGCACTGTCGGGATCAATGCCTTTCACACTGATTTGATTTCACCATAATGTCACATGAATGGGCTTCAGAAAACTATGAAACATAACGGCGACACTCTCTTTCCACCACTAGGTGGCACTACGTCTACTGGAGAAAGAGGTGCTGGACAAGAACGACATGGTGGAGCTGCTGGGCCGAAGGCCGTTTGCTGAAAAGTCAACTTATGAGGAGTTTGTGGAGGGAACGGGAAGCATGGATGAGGACACGTCTCTGCCGAAGGGCCTGAAGGACTGGAACAAGGAGCGCGGCAGTGAGAAGGAGGAGAGTACGGAGGAGCAGGTGGCCCGACAGATCACAGGTGGTATGCCCTTCTGAGGACCCCCTTTTTCAACCGTGACCCCGGAGGGTCAGAGCAGTTATTTAAGAGATGGGAAACATTTGCCAGACGGACACTGAGGCAAGTACCCGGTTCTTCAGAAGAGCTGCAGCTCTTGGTAGTAAGCTTTGGACTTATGTTGTGTACGGTAGGGTGTTTATGAAATATAAACTTTCTTTTGCTGAAACGCAATAAACTTCAGCACAATGTAAAGGATCGGGAGGTCTTCTGTTGAAAGTGTAGTGTATTTTACGTGACACATCGGCGCTTTGCTAGAAAATGTTTAACTTGAGGCAAAAGCGCTGTAGCTTGTCACTTTAATTTTACCTTTCGTTGACCAAGAAGACAAATCTCTCTCTATATAGATACATTTACGTCTAACAGGAGACCTGATAGGCGCAGGTTTGTGTTTCTGTGCATTAAGGCCCCGGTTCAAAACTGCCACAATTTCGCGACCTTTCTCAAAGGTCTTTTTGCAATTCTTGCTTGCTCACGGGCATTTGAAAGACTGAAATGTACACGAGCGTTGTGAACCGTGCACAGTCACTCATGTCTCTCACAGAGTTTTGCACGGGCACGAGCGTCAGCCTTCGGTTTCAATGTTATTTTATGCAATTTACGATCATGTCCTTTGATTGAAGGAAAGAGCAGTAATTTTTGATGTGTTCTCTTCTGTTGGAGTTTGTCTGCTTCATTTATGGCCCAGGCAGCTGCTCTCCGTGGTACAGGCTGATCAAACTATAGCTCCTTGTGAAATTGTTGCATACGGCCTAATGCAAGCGTACACAAATGCAGATAAGTAGTTCGTTATGTTAATGATCAGCTTATGAACATGTGTGATTTCTGACAGCAGTATTTATTCTACAGTGCAAATCCAAACCACAAATCGAGCTATGAGGTTAAAAACAGAACACTGTCTAATACGCATTGTCCTTTTGTGATTTCAGCTTGATATTACATCTAAATGTGTATTTTGTTCTGTGCGAAGGGTTTTGAACATGTTTGAAAACTTAAATAAATCCACATAAATTTCAAATTGCTTTTCTGTGGCATGAATTTGTTGGTTTTGTTTAGTACATGGATTTCAGATGCACTGCTCTGCAGCTCCAGACTGATAAAAAAAAATGATTGCAAATGCAGCAAGAATATGAATTAAAATGATTTGAAATCTAGTGGCACTGATGAAAAGCTTTAAAAAGGAACTGCCGCTTTTTGTTACGCCAGTCACAAAGGTTCATGCACTGTGCTTTCGTCCATAACATGCACACACCATTTCTAAAAGCTCGCACATAGAATATCAAAAAGTTTATCTTGGTAAGTATTCATGTAAATTACATAAATATTACAAAAAAAGGTCATCGTGCTGTGTGTAATATGCTGTGCAACTAAATTAGGCTACACCGTTGTAAAATTGTACAAATACACTGACTGAACAAACGTAGGTGAGCTAATAATAAAAATCTAAAAATGACCCTTCCCCACATATATATATATATATACTTCTGCATTGAACCAAAAAAATTGTAAAATAGTATTTCTTCTCAATTTTGAACATTACTCAAGTTATCAGTTGCATGATTCTTCAGAAATCATTCTAATGTGCTTATTAATTAACACATTTTTTTAATTAACCCATTCTTTAATGAATCAAGAGTTTCAAAAAGTAATAATAAAAATAAACTGTATTATTTAAAATAAATCCTTTTTTAACAATACACCATTTAACAATATACCATTTAAAAATTTTGGGCTTTTTTTTAAAAATAAATAGTTTTACTCAACAAAGATGTGTTAAAATAATAAAAAGTAATACAAGCTCTATTTCGTCTCTATTTTGTTTCTATTTCGAATAAACACTGTTTGTAAGATTTTATTTACCAATAAATCCTGAAATAAAACAACTAATTTTAAAATCAAAAGAATATTAAATGCAGTATATAGCACATTACATAAGTAAAGTGTATTCACTGAATTCATGAACAGCCACCTTTATCAAGTAAGTCTATAATCTGACAACCAAAAAAAGCTTGAAAAAGGAGTTATTTGGCTCCTAAATGTTTCCCTTTAGCAGCCAATGGCACTCTTGTCATTTGTTTGTATAGAGGCCTGAAATTTTAACGAGGAGAAATTCCACTCTTTGTTTTTGAACTATTGCTGGAAGCAAATATGGATCAGTTTTTCTCTCAACAGATGCAGTGCCCCCATGAGAACGTGCTCAAAGGAAGCATGCACTTTAAATGTGTATTCACGCGAGCGTTCGTGATGAGCGTTCGTGATGAGCGTTCAAAAATACACCGCAGCCCACTTTCAGTGGCGTAATATTTGCTGTTTAAACAGCAGTATGAATCAGCTGCTCGCTTGCCGGGGAGGATGTCCACATTTAGACCAGGCAAACATGAAGAGGCTTCCCTCGCTGTCTCCTCTGATTCAGCACTAAATGAAAGTCTTCCCCACACTGTGACATCACCTGCATAGATTAGCAGCTCGCCTCGGGAAAGTGGGTACTGCTGGAGTCAAAGTCGTACTGAAACTGCTTCAAAAAGTCAAAGGAGCTTTTGAGTCACCATTTGCGACGTCTGTCCTTATATATATATATGAACTGGATGATGTGAAACTGCTTGCTTTTTGAGCTTTGCCAGTTTAGAAACCGTGACATTTCTTGACCGGGTGGAAAAAAACCGTGAGGTGAATAATATGTTTGTACTGGAGAACATGAAGCTGAGAGAGGACCGGCAAAGGACCTCAAGCGGGGAATCGCTTGCAGTATGTGTTGACACGCTGCCTGCGTTTTAGTTGTCAGGGTTTGAACAGCCCTAAAGGGAAGCTTTAAAAGGAGACGCATTATGCCTATTTTTTACAAAATGTAATATAAGTCGCTGGTGTGAAGTTTCAGCTCAAAATGCACCACAGATCATTTATTACATCATTTTGAAAATGCCTATTTTGAGTGCACAGGAAAAGGCTGATTTTCGTGCCTGTCTTTTTAAATGCGAATGCGCCGCTACTTCTTGTCCACTTTTCCACTGCAGCTTTACAGTTCAACACGGAATAGAATTGATCAAAGTTTGGGTGAATTGATCAAAAGTATCATTATACAAATCAAATCATAATATGGCCCAGTATCTGTAAATATTAAGGCCTCAAGAATCGACTCAGATTTGAATCCTGTAGACCTACGTTCTGTGTTTCTCTGTGGTTTTGTTTACTACACAAACTTGAGGCTCACGGGTGATTTCTGCACGTAAATACATAAACAACATCTCCAGAGCTGGAGTTCAAAAGAATTTTATGGTTTCATTTGAATAAAAAAAAGCATCATATTCACAGCAACCTGTTTAAAAAGAATTAATCACAATATTTCTTTCCTGTTTTAATTTTAATAGTAAATCCCCTTTATTTACCAAAATACAATGTTTAAAATTTCATGAATTAAAAGGCACATTAAATTAGTTTTTCTTACTCCTATTACTTGAAACACAAGTTTTACACTTTGTGGAATGCTCGATTGTGATTGGTTAGTTGCCACATTCCAAGGTTTGTTATTCCCAGACAACAAAAGGTAAAACTAATAACACAGGCTCCTCCGGGTGACTGCCTGCCTGCTGGGAGCATTTTTTCTTTGTGGAAACTGCGTTTAATATTTTATTAACAAAACTCAATTCAGTATTATGAGTACAATTATTTAATTAGTTATGTCATCTTGGTATCGCGGACTCCCTCTCTCGTTTCACACAAACACAGCTGCTGCAACGATTGTTTAGTAGACTCTAATGGATTATAACTAACAAACTGGTATGATTTTTAAACCTTTTTTGTTTTAAATACACATTTAGTTTTATTTCTGTGGCTTATCGGCAGTATAAGACTGTTGTATAAGACTGGGTTTAATGCAAGGTGTGTACGTTATCCTTTACATAAATAATGACAGATTTTTGTACATTTCATTTTTGTTTGACATGAAACATGACAAACATTGGCATATTTTTCCTTTGATGCCAAAATTGGTACAGAGGACTGTGGATGTTTACTGGTATCGGTATCGAATACAGAAATTTTGGCACCGTCAAACACTACTAGAAAGTGCCTTTCCTGTGGACGCATAGCACGATGCACGATGAAGGAAGCGTAGAGGAGAGAATAAAACAAAATAGCGGTCACAAATTAGGTGTACAAAATGAGAACGTGTAAAGAAAAATGTTGGTGAATTTCGATACAAGCTCAGAGGAGACAATAGTTTGAAACTTTGCTTCGTTGGTTCTTATAAGACTCGCACATTTGTACTTGTGAAATTCTTGTGCGTGTTTTAAAAATATGGCTATTTTCTTTCAAAACTGCATCAATTTGCTACAGGATGCCTTGACAGCTGTGTGAGGGATTGTTTGTATTTTGATTGGGCAGATCGCCTGTCAATCAAACTCCTTGTGAAAGGTCGATTACTATCAATGTTGAAAACATTGATATTTTTGTGGAAATGTAATACTTTAGGTTCAAATGAACAGCATTTTTTTTAAAACTTATCATCTTACTGATCCCAAACGTTTTAACGCTAGTGTACGTGTGCTTTAACCATCCAGTACAATTTATACAATCAATCACTTTACATGGCAGGTTCACAGGCACTTCGGGAAGTTTGAGGAAAACTAACTGTTACTCATTTTGACAGAGAACAACTCACGGACACATGTAAAAACGTGATTGCTTCAGGAGATGCAGAGGCAGTTGGCTGTAAAAGTTGCAAACATGACTTCAGGTGATTCATTGGAGATGATCAGCGTCTGGTGGAGCAGGTAGAGTGATGAAAAGAAAGAGCGAGGGATCCCGCCTACCATCAGTACCACAGCGTCACTCCTGACTCACACAGAAGTGTAGTAGTGGGTGAGGACTATCCTGCCAAAACTCACTCGCACACCAACTCCCTACAGCCTCTTACATCATCAGACTCACAGTTATGACACCATAACATAACACAGGCACAAAATACTACAGGAATGAGCCGTTTTTAACAACTTCCAAAGAATAGTTCTCATATTTGTGTTCTTCGATGTGTGGAATTTGAGAAACTAAATAGACTTGTGGCTATGATTGAGCGAATGAGATTTTGAAAATGATGTCTGAAGAGAGTCGAAGTTTTCTTAAGAACAAGAAGTCAATTAAAAACACGTGAGAATGCACAGATGATGAGGCCTTACTCATTCCCAGAGTCCCTCTGTGTGTCATCTATAGAGAGAGGAGGCGTGGCAGGCAGTAGGATGTGTGATGACACCACCTTATGGGCACCTTTCAGAAATAGCAAACTCACCACACACACGCTTACACACGCTGCCCAGGCGAACATGTGGCAATGCTAAGAATAAGTGTTTAAGAGTTGAGAATGATCCACTGGAGTGTTGTGTTCTTTTATAAGTGTTAACAAGTCCAGGAATAGATGCAATGATGCCAGTGGGTGGATGAAGGGTTGCCCGTATGATGAGCCCACCAGCACATCAGCAAGAAACTTTCAGAGTTTTTATGCTTTTGCATTTGTTTGTATCATTTTTATTACTTTTTTGTATTCGTTAGCGTCAATAAGCAAGAACGTGCGATCAAAAAATGACAATCTGGACACCACTGACTTTCACTGTACGGAAGCAATATTTTCCAAATATGTTCCACAGAAGAAAGAAAGAAAGGATTTTGAACAACACAAGGGTGAGTAAATGATGACTTTTTTTTATGCCTTTAAGCTGTTAAATGATTCATTTTATGATTTTTTTTTTTTAATAAACATTTAAAAATATACCAGTTAAATAAAAAAGGCATACTGGTTAATGAGCCACAACATGCAGATTTTAAAAATAAAATGAGGTAAGGCTAATAGTATCTGTAGTACACAATACCAGGTTTATGAGACAAAGACAGAATTACTTATAAAATTATATTGAGTTATTGCTGCGGTAAATTCAGCTTTGCCATCCAAAAAAAGACAAGTAAAATATTAAAAAAGAAAACATTCAAATTTTTTAAAAATATTTTACAATGTTACTGTTTTGGTCTTCATATTATGTGGCCTTAACTACTATGTATTTACATAAAAAAAATACTTATTGTGTTTATATTGTATTGCAAAAATGTTGCTGCTATTGAGGTGGGATACTGCTCAGGTTAGGTAATGTGGGTAGGTTTAAGGGTGGGTTACAGTGTAAGGGATTGATCAACAGTGTAATTAAATGTTATTACAGAAGTTAATTACAGATGTGATTGCATGCAGGTATTTTTAAAAATACAAATAAGACGGAAAAACAAGTATTTACCAAATTGTATTGGATGATTCATTTTAATGTAAGTACAAATGCCACCTAACATAAAGTGTAACCCTGTTTTTCAGTATCTTGGTGGTCAAAAAGTAAAATTGATCAGTCTTGACTTTTACCTACAGACCATCGTGATTGAGTGTTTTTATAAGTAAAGTTCAAGAGGCAAAGAGTCAGCCTGTGAGTAATTCCTGTTCATAGGTGCCAAGGAATGAAAGGTAAGATGTGCTCCAGCTCACACAGACACATGTATGGACCAGCATGCATCTGTCTGACACACGCGTCTCGTGGCCGACTAGCAGCCCTCATTGGTCTCTGGGGGTGCAAGGTCTAAACTCCACAAAACATCTGGAGAAACGCTGCAGTGTGTCTGTTCTGCAGTCATGAACATTCCTGCTTTCGGCTGAATCACCTTCAGGGCTTTTATTTCTCTTAATGGTTCTATTTTGTAAATCCGCCTAATTTGCTGTCCGTGGGATAATTGCCTGAAATCATTTTCAAAAGCGAGAATGTACGTATTATAACCACAAGAGGGAGTCGAGTGATGTCACTGCCATGCATCACTATGATGCGAATGTCACAGACATGAAATACAAAAAAATGATATTTAATGAAAAGGTGAATAGGTTTATTTAAATTGCCAGAATTGTCCAGATATGTACATTTAAGCAGATGCATCCCTCTTATAAATGAGTGATATTTGAATATAACAGTTTTGCCTCTTTTTTTTTTAACACTCATTTGATCCAAAGGAAGCGCCTCACTTCCCACCCATGCCTTTTCTACAAAAATCGTGTCTGTACGCTGCATGTGCACCTAACCGAGCATGAATGAGTGACTGGTTGTGTTTACACGTGTGTTACGCACACAGATAGCCATGATAATCATGTTGACCCCTCGACTTTTCCCTCCCCAGGAGATTATTCCACCACACAGTTAGCCAGCCTGCACAACAGGTGCCGACGGATTGATGGCTGGAGAGATGAATGATCGCTGGAAAAAAAAATGAGAGTGAGAGAGAGAGAGAGAGAGAGAGTGTGTGCGTAAGAGCAACTTAGATTCTCACGAGGAAAAAAATGGTACACGTTACTGGAGGAGTCACTGAAGAGAGCGAGAGAGAGAGAGAGAGAGAGAGAGAGAGAGGGAGGGAGGGAGATGAAAAAGTCAGTGAGTCAGTAGTGAGAAAGATTGTAATAAAGTGAGAGGGAGGGATGAAGAGGAGGAAGGTATAATTACAGAGAGAGAAAGAGAGAGGGGACAAACAGTGAGAAGCCAGAGAGGGAGAGAGTGCTAAAGAAAGAGTCAGAGAACTGTCTAACCCTGCCCACTTTCCACTCAACCATTCAACTCCGGCACGGGCAGCCGTGCACCGTCAGGTTTCTACAGAGCGACCCGGAGGAGGAGCTCACCGGCGGCGCTTCGTTCAGCCCTCTTCAACTTTTATCACCATGACCGCTCCGCTCAGATAAGGATTATTTTGGACCGGCTCCCGCTTTCCGCATCGATCTGACAAGCAAGCCAGCGCGGCGACTGTGATCTTGGCAGCGGAGCAGAACAGGACCGAGGTGTGAGTCTGCCGTCACTCAGGATGTCCTCGCTCACTCTCGTGACTGGGGTGCTGCTGCTCTCCGGCTGTTTGTCAGGGGGCTGCTCGCCCACGCCGGCCGAGAGCGGCTCTCAAGATCCCGTGACCCCCTGCCCGTCCTGCGCTCTAGCCCAGAGGCAGAAGGACTCGGAAGAGCAGACCGACATGGTGGAGGCGGTCAAGAGGCACATCCTCAACATGCTGCATCTGAACGCCCGGCCCAACGTCACTCACCCCGTGCCCCGCGCCGCCCTGCTCAACGCCATCCGCAAGCTGCACGTGGGACGGGTGGGTGAGGACGGCACGGTGGAGATGGAGGAAGATGGAGGGGGGCTGGGGGAACACCGAGAGCAACCTGAGGAGCAGCCCTTCGAGATCATCACCTTCGCTGAGCCAGGTGAGGGATGTTTTAGTGCCTCATGAGGAAATGTGATGACATTAATGGGTTGTTAGGGCTGCTAAGTGATCGACTCTTACCTGTTGAGTGAGACAGTGGAGAAACGCTTTAAGTGCAATGAATCTTTTAAAACCTTGCTGTGAACTTCAGTATTACATTCACAAGTGTATGTACATATACATACATGGTTGTAGTTCTAAAATGTAATGTATACTAGTAACATTTTATAGTAAGTTTCAATTCATTAACATCAGGAAGTGTTAATTATTGAACACTGTTTTATAGCATTTATTTATCTTAGTTAATAGTCATTTTAAAGATACTAATATATGTTTACCTTTTGACGTCTAATACATTATGAATTGTTCATGTATTACAAACATGAATTAACAATGATTTCTAAATGACCTTGATTATAAAAGCTGTAAAATGCTTCATTATAATGCCTAATATCTAATTTATTAACTGAACCTTATTGTATAATATTACCCAAATATTCAGTATAACTGAATGTAATATATCTGAAGCATGTTTAATAATGCTTTAAATGAATGATACTGTAAAGTGTGACTTTTTTTTTTGCCTAAATCCACGCCTTCAGTATGGGTTCAAATGGATAAAAGGCACTTTTTCGGTTTTGAGTTGTTTGAGTTGTCGCATAATTTATCCCGTTATGCGCAAGACTGTCTGTTCGTTGTTCCTTCTTAATATGTACACCGCAAACGCTTGCAGTATATATGATGTACAGTGGATGTCACCTCAAATGGCTCCACTCAGACTACTGTTTCGAAGGAGTGCTTTTAAAAAGCACTCAGGTAGGTGTTAGCGGAGGTCTGAGGGAGGGAAGGAGTCATCTTAAGGGGAACACATGCGCTGCAGCTGTGGAGTATTAACACTCTGACTGTGCACTGCTGCGGGAGGCTCTCGGCGCCGTGCTACTGATATGAAATGAGGAAATGATGCCCCTATTAACAGCTATTGAATGGAGCCACTTAAACATCTTCAGTCCTGCCAAGCAACGGGAAACTGTAGAGACAGTGATTTAATATGAAATGAACACTTTATCATGGTATGCATCCAAACTATGTTGAGTGTTCACTTGAAATCTACTTGAAAGTATAGTTTTCCTAAAAATGTGAATTCCGTCATCATTCGCTCACCCTCACGTTGCTCCAAACCTGCATGACTTTTCGGTCAAAAGAAGATACTGTGAAGAATGTCAATAGGGTCCGATATTTTTGGACCCAAAATGTTCTTCCTAAGAGAATGAAAGCCATGCAGATTTGAGGCCGTAATTTTTATTCTGGGTGAACTGTACATTCTTGTTTTCACAAAGTACTGTCATACAGTTCATATTAACTCTAATGTTGAGCTTTAGACTCTGAAAATGTGTATCTGCTGACCTGATGATATGCATTTCATGCAGTGTTGCTAATGATAGAGTAGCCAATAGACAGCCATCTAATTTTTTTTTACGATGATACAGGAAAAAAAAACTGATAACGAACAATGCTCTTTTGAAAATTTGAAAATGCTTTTGGTGCCGCCCATAATAAACACCACTTCCCAGTCGGTTCAATAAACTGAGTCTGGGATGGGAAGATCCACAAGTACATTCCATTTTTAATTGGTTCCTCATGACTTATTTATAACAATGTCACTGATCCACAAATCAGCATGACACTGCTGTAAAAAGAAAAAAAGCTAACAACATTTGCCTGAATGGGGTGCGGAAGCGGATGGTTGAAGCGGTCCAATCTCATGGCATTTTGGGGTGAGGGGTGGAGGGGATTTCTGCAAAAACAATATAGCAGTGTTTCTAAAGATATCAATGCTGACCTATCTTTAGACCAGCCCCGGCCATGATGTGGACTGACAGTCGCATCTGATTCTTATACACAGATTGACCACCAACAGTCCTGCACAGGCTTAATGGGGCGATCTCCGCGGCTCATTAATTGCAGCTATCATCAATGAGTGCAAGAAGGAGCCAGCAAACATTTGACGGTGCTGTCTATTGTGCCCCGTTTGCTTACATAAATGAGCATTATGCCTTGATGCTATAAATAGACCTTTTGAATGAACCTAAGATTAAAAAAGGCCCCTCAGAGCCTTTATGAGATTGCAGGGGTGTTAATGATGCTCCAGGGAATGGAAGGGAGAGGGATGGGGTGGTTCGATCCCATTCAAAACCCACAGGGCTGTTAGCTGGCCATAATTGCTCCATTCATCAAAATATGGGGCCCAGTAATTACTCTAGGCTGCTCTGTTGGTGTGTGGAATGGTCGGGGTTTCATTGAAAGTATCTTAGTGATATAGAAAGATATCACAAGTTAGTTTGAAATGGACAAAATCATTCATCTAAGGGATAGCTCATGAAAGGGAAAGTACACCCAAAAACTCACCCAAAAAAATCATTTAGCCTCAAGTCATTTCAGAACGAAATTAGCTATTTTGAAAAACAGATGGTGTTCTAACAACATTGGACCCCATTGACTTTCACTGTATTGGCAAAACATTAAAAAAATATATTCATTTGGGGTTTTCAGAAGAAAGATCATTTCATTTTGTTCAACTAACTATTTACTGACATTCCAGAGCCAGTTCTGGTCTACTGGGAAGGATCTGTTGTGATGCACTTACAAAGGTCTCTAAACTGTCTGAATACATGGGATAAGAGTGGGATTGACACACTGAAGGAACTGTATCTGAATCGCAGGCAGTTTTGCTGATCTGGTGTGGATAGCTTGGCTTGTTGCCTCTCTGAGCCGCTTCCTAAAACTGCTTAGAAGTTGAATGATGCATTACAGTAGGTCTTAAAGTTCTTTGAGGCTTACTCTGAGGATGTTAATAACTATTTATTTCATGCTCTGACCCTTGTGTCAACCCTGTCTCCTGATGATTCATACCCGAGGCTTCATTATTAGGGGACAGACAGGTGATAGCTTTGTGTATTGTACGAGACAAAGCAGTGCAAGACGGTATTATAGGTAAATGCAAGATAGCACTTGATTATGCAATGAATATGTTTTGTGTTGTGGTCATCAAGTGATTGGGGACTGTGATATCACTTTTACATCCTGGTACAACAATACATCTGACTACAGTGAGTCTTCTTGTCAACACCAGTTTTGGGTGGATGCTGGGTTTTTTTTTTATATAACACAAAAGCAATTGACTTTTGGTCTATTTATAAAGTAATTCAATAAACTGACATCATTTGTGAATACCTTTAGTTTGACAATTCTCAACCAGTGGTACTCTATCATTCAAAGGTTTTAGGTCAGTAAGATCGTTTTTCCATAGTTAATTCCATAATTTTATTCCGTTAGGATGCCTATAATTAATCAGTAAATGCATTTATAATGGTAAAAAATTATTTTAATTAAAGTTTTAAAAATAAATGTTACTTGAGAATGCAATCAGAATAATAAAATGATTTCTGATCGATCATGTGGCATAAGACTGGAGTAAAATTTGTCATCACAGGATGATTTTCCAAAAAAAAGTTTTTACTGTATTTTTTTGTCAAATAATTGCAGTGAGGCATATGACACTACTTTCATAAACATTAAAACTGATTCCAAACTTTGAAATTAATTATTTAATAATTATTTTAAATAAGTTGGTTCTAAGGGTCAAATAGGGGCTGCTATAAATTACATTATTTATGAGATAATGTGAACATTCATACGTTTTTCCTATATTAGCCTTTCTCTTTTCATCCTATCAAATGTCTTCACATCAATATTAAACAAAATCTGTTTCTATATTTTTAAAGTGCTATGGTTTGAAGGATGCTAACGGTTTGGGTCTTGGTGAATTTCTTTTAATAAAGTTCAAAAATTTAGTTTATAGCGAAGCCAAAAAAGGTTGAGAAATACCTTTTTCAGTCCTGATGTCATCAGTTATCTCACGTCTCTTGGCAGCATTTAATTTTTTTTTAAGACCCACTGGATGAATGCAACACCAAGTAAACAATCCTTTGATCTTCTCTGATATTTGCCATGCTCGACTAGTCATTCTCACTGTACATAAAGCAGATTATTTTAATGTAACTTTGCTATTTTCAAAACAGTCTTGTCCTTGATATTGAGAGTGTGCACAGTCGCAGACACAACTGTTGCACCATTTCAACATATAAAACAGATAAAGAGTAGTGACAGTATGATAAGAGCTTTCAAATAAGCAGAATAATTCAGTGTGTTACGTGACAGTGGGCACAGTTGACTTTGACCCGAAACTGCAGTACTACAAGCTTCTGAAGTGTCCACCTCACCCAGACCTCAGAGACACGTGGCGTGTGTTTAAACCTACAAGAAAGACAAAACAACTACAGTGAACTTTAAGACTTGCTCAGGATCCAAATGACAATGGCAAAAGAGCAGCTGCCTTTGAATATGGAAAGAAAGGCCAAGTCTTTTTACTCGGTCACACACTGCAGCTCTTGTTCGAGTTAAGAGGTGTTCTGATAAGAGATCAGGCTCGATAGAGACACATTCATCTGCAAATGGAAACCTGTGCTGTGCTGTTTCTTTCTCTGAAAATATCTGCGGCATTGTTCATACCTATAAACCTGTTGTATTCTTGATTTTTAATTTCTTGGAATTTTCATCCTCTACTATCAACACTCTTAAAGTAGAATTAAAAAGATGTTTCAAATGATAAATTTACTAATTATATGAAAGCACAGCAGAAACTTCAAACATATTGACGTCAGTGAGGTGGCACCGCATTGTTCACTGATCTGTTTGACAACTTAATCCGCAAAGTAAGGGTATATAAGTGGTGTGTAATTCAGAATTTCAAAAATAATGAATGTTTACCATAGTTTGAGTCGACAAAAAGCTTTCCAAAGCACCACAGATTCTCAGTGTTTATAGTTTTGGAGGTGAATCAGCTGCTATGTTTGTATCTGCATATTAAGTTGGAACAGGACTAAGTATTTTAGCATCCAAACTACACACTTAAGCTTTAAAAATAGTTCTTCCTGTTATGTGTTAAGTCCATTCAGTGTTTCGTGGGAGTTTTCTGACAATGTGAGATTCAATGAAGCGAACAGACCGTCCAGTAAAGTTACTCAGAGATCTCAAAGGCTTTCGTGAGCTTTAAATAGTAATTCATCCAGGCAGATTTTCATAATAGCCTGACAATCGAGGGCCAAATGAATAAACGGTTGCTCTTGTGTTCAAAAGCGGCTAGACGCAACAGAATGCAGTGACGTCTAAAAGCACAGCGCTTATGGCGCGAGACGCTAAAAAAAAAAGAAAAAAAGCAAGGCTCATCACAATGGTTAAAGATTTCAGTCTGGTGCATGTTTACATTGGCAAACAATTAAAAATGTTCTGGTTCGGTGTGAACTTACTGTATTGACCCTTATTTAGTTTCATAGATAACTATTATATACAGTGTCATATGAGATGACTGAGTAAAGATAAACCTGCAACTGTATTTGTCTAGATAGATATCTCAGTGCCACATTGACGAGCAGAAAAGGTTTAGTTTTAGAGAAGGTCTTTTCACAGCTATGCTGGACTGTCTTTTATATCAGATAACACGGGATTTATTTAAATGTAGACATGTTGACTAAACAGTTGAATTAATAGCTGTTCTGTTGAGGAGGGGTTGGCAGAGATCATTTAAGAGTCTGTAAATCAGCAATGGTTACTGATGCTGAGCTGGCTTACAGCAGACAGTCATGTGCAAGTTATAGGGAAGGCCCTTGTCATAACATACATGCTTTATGTACACAAATGGAGTGCCAGGATTTTAGAAGCAGGAAATGTTTTTTACGGACTGAGGCTAGGTGTTGACGAAGGACTGCAGATGGTGGAGATTGACCGCAAAAAGAACATATCCTCTCTTACAGAAAGAGAGAAACAGTTAAGTGTAGCAGGCGTTATGTGTGCTCTGATCATGTTGAGCTGGTGGCTCTTACAGAGAGAGTTTGTCATTAATAAACTGAGCCACACAGAATCTCTGCATGAAGATCGCCACTGAAAAACCGGCAGATTTCCAGAGAATTGGAACTGCCACCATTCACAAAAGTCTACATATTCCCATCATTTGACTTTTTGTTTAGTAGTTATTTTGCTTAAACAGATCATACATTCTGAAAATAAGAGGGTTTTAATTTCAGTCAAAAATTTATGATTTTTATTACTATTATTTCCATTTTAGTTGTTATTTTATTTTAGTTTTTCATTCATGGAGCCGAGTTAATTTTGTGATTTTTATCCTTTAAACAATGCATTTCTCATTTTTTACATTGCTATTCATTTTCATGTTTACTGCAAGTGCGCTTCAAAGGTTTCAAATTTTTTAAATATTAAATGTCCCTGTTTTCATAGACAGGGCAAGGGTTAGGTCTTGGTTCAATTAGGACATTGAAGTAATTTTTATAAACATGCCTTAGAAAAAAAAAATATTACTGGTCTGCATCTTAAAACGTTTTAAATATCTTTCATTTGAAACAGTGACAGAAACATAATGTTCAGATTTACATTTTAGTCTAGTACTAGGCTTAAGCCTTGTCTGTGAAACCAGAGGTAGGTAAACTGAAAAAGAAAAAGATATGATGGACCAACACACACACACACACACACACACACACACACACACACACATAATTCAACTAAACAATATTTAGTTCATAATTATGAAAATTTATTTTCTTATTTTTATTATTTTGTCATTTGTTTTTATTTATTTTTTTAAAACCAAAAATATATATATTATACCTTGAACACCTGCATTAATCGTTGGTATGTGGGTTCTATTTTTCCTTGTTATTTATTTATTTATTTTTAATCATCAGTTATTTGTAGAGTACGCTCAATTCCATTTTAAGTCCATTCTGCATCACTTTGAATGAAAGAAAATGTTTGCGCCTCTTCTTCCTCATTTCACTTTCCTGTTAGATTTCTAACTTTAACAAAGTTCAGATGTGCTGTGTCACTCAAAACCCAACAAAGCATCTCAAACATAAAGCTAACCAATTGCCTCGTGTGCTTCCTCCACAGGAGATGCCCCTGACATCATGAAATTTGACATTTCTAAGGAGGGCAGCGCTCTGTCCATGGTGGAGCAGGCCAACGTCTGGCTTTTCCTAAAAGTCGCCAAGGGCAGCCGAGGGAAAGGCAAGGTGTCTGTTCAGCTCCTGCAGCCCAATGCGGACGGATCCCAAGAAGCGGTGGTGTCCGAGAAGACGGTGGATACGCGGCGCAGCGGCTGGCACACGCTCCCGGTGTCCCGCACAGTGCAGACCCTGCTGGACGGGGACGACAGACTGCTATGTCTCCGCGTCTCCTGTCCCATGTGTGTCGAAGCTGGCGCCGTGCCCATCCTGGTGCCCTCCGACGGCATCAAGGGCAAAGAGAGGGAACAATCTCACCGTCCCTTCCTCATGGTGGTGCTGAAGCCAGCCGAGGAACACCAGCACCGGCGCAGCAAGCGCGGCCTGGAGTGCGACGGCAAAATTCGCGTCTGCTGTAAACGGCAGTTCTACGTCAATTTTAAGGACATCGGGTGGAGCGACTGGATCATCGCTCCGTCTGGGTATCACGCTAACTACTGCGAGGGCGACTGCCCCAGCCATGTGGCCAGCATCACGGGCTCGGCCCTCTCCTTCCATTCCACCGTCATCAATCACTACCGGATGCGCGGGTACAGCCCCTTTAACAACATCAAGTCGTGCTGCGTACCCACGCGCCTACGGGCCATGTCCATGCTCTACTACAACGAGGAGCAGAAGATCATTAAGAAAGACATCCAGAACATGATAGTGGAGGAGTGTGGCTGCTCATAAGACGCCGTGAACTCCTAACAAACACTTTAATGTTGGTACAAAGCACATATCAGAGGATTGGCACACAGACTTTCGAACTGCAAACTCGGGCAAACCTATTTGTTTCTAGATCATTCCAATAGGACTGGTTATTGGAGCGGTCTTTGTGGCACTTTCGTATAAAAATGACGGAGGGGAATAAAGCATAATATATTTTTTTTAATGAAGGGAGACTGAGACTGAGAGGGAACGGGTGCATGGGTCAAAGTGTCAGCCCTGATTCTCTGCACTGCAATAAAGAGACTTATTTTGAAGTGTGGAATTATATATTCTGAGAGGAAGAAGAAGAAAAAAAAAACATGCAACTCTATGCAAGACAAGTATTATTACTGGATGTTCTTTTTATTATTATTATTATTATTATTATTTGTCTTCTAGCTTTACGTTTAATGTCGTTTTTATTGTCATCCCTTTTCACAGACAAAAAAACTGTACTTTTTAGTACATCTTAAAAGAAGTAGTTGTGTTTAGTTAATTTTTCTTATGAGAAATACTTGAAGATTAAAATTAGTTTGACCAGCTGCTGGAGCCAAACTACATTATTATTGTTATTATGATTATTTTATTATTGTTATTATTATTATTATTATATTGCTATAATCACCTATTATTATTTTTCTCCTAAACATTCTGAATGTTGATGAAAAGTAATATAAATTTGCACTAAGCCAACATTCGTACCATGTGAAGCCCAGAGCATTATGGGTCGCATTCTAGTTGCCATATCAGAGTCTAGAACAAAATGCATTCGGATCTTACACATAGTAAACCAAAGACCATACACATCCCATTCTCAGAGCAAATCCCCAAAATGCCCGGCTCTGTGAATCTATTCAAATTAGGAACAACTGTGTATGGCCAACATAATATACCATTAACTTAATATAGCACATAAAATAACTTTAATTTCTGTTTGTTTGTTATTTTCCTGAAGCAGCCTCAATGTTAAGATACCTTTCGCTCTCTGTGTTTCGACAGTGTTTTGTCTTTACCAATGTATAACAAAGGTCTTAGATTCTGAACTGAAACCTAGCCTTCTCGACAGAAATATTCAGTAAAGAAATAGAAACGATGTCCTGGCAGCGGCAATCTGCTTGGTCAGGTTTAAAGTACAAGACACTAAAGGAACTTACTGTGTTGTTTTATGTAGAGTTATGCAACATATGATTGTATGTTGCCATGTTGTACAAATCAAAATATGTGCTTGTCATGTTTTATATCTAATTTATTTTGCAGCATAATCTTTGCTTCACTATTAAAGCTGAATTGTACAACTTCACCTTTTGGTTTAAGTCAATGTGTGTTTACCAGGCCAGATGATGAGCTGGATTTCAACTTTTACTAAATTAAGTACATTTTTTTGCAGATCAACTGACAAATCTGGCACTTTACCCCAAATATTAGCACTGCACAGCTAAAGCAGATGCTGTGCAAACTAGTGTGAACTCCTCAAGGGCCGTTTTCTGACATTTTTAGCCACCGATGTTAATGGGAGGTTTAGAGTCCAAAAGAACACATAATAACATAGACATAATATAATAAGCTGACTGATATTCTAAAATAAATGAATAAATAAATATTCATGCTTCAGATTTGAAGTTACACATTACCATTAAAGAGATTTTTTAAATATTCTTAAAATAAGAAAAAAATAAAATAAATAAGCTCTTCTCTTATATGTTGATTTACTTTCTGATATTATTATAATTCATGAAAACTGCTGTGCAGTGTAATATTTTTGTAAAAAAAACTTTTAATTATTTTTGATAATTAGAAAGCTCAAAATAACTGCATTCATTTGAAACTGATATCCTATGCAACCTTTTAGTAGTCTTTACTTTCGGTCTATATAATGTCTCCTCGCTTGCTGAATAAAAGTTCACCCCCCCCAAACAATACTTTTAAACGACAGTGTATAAGTCACAAACCGATGTGTATTACAAGTACGTGGTTTTCCATTTAACATAGTCAAAGCATAAAAGGCCTTCAATCAGAGATATGTGCACTTACTGAGGGACCTTGTCAGCACACCGGCATGCTGTGTCAGGACAAGAGATGTGACCCAGGGGTAGAAAGGTAATTACCGCTATCATCACTCAGCAAATAAAACCCCCACAGGTCCTGTGAAAAAGAGCCTCTCTCAGAGGAGGACATAATCTTTTCGCCATAAACCCTTCATGCCATTTAGAGCACAGCAACAGAGCACACAGCTGATTTATCACCGATCATCATGTGAAATAAATCTCTCAGCATAGAAACGCACAAAAAGATGAGCGGTGATCACATGTTAACCAATCGTGTCCTCTTCCACTGCAAGTACTTTCATACGACTTCTGCCTTTGAGGATCCGGTACGATATATAGGTCAAGGTCAGTTCTCTTTTGAATTAGTCTTGCAAACTTTACAGAGCCGTTCTTTTAGCTTGGACATCTTGACGTCTGAGGCTTGAGGGTGTTTATGCGAGTCTTTAATTATCCGCCTATATACACAAACAATACATGCTTTGAAATGGTGCATGTGTAATATTGCTGGTGACTGTTATCCAATGCGTCACAAGTACATGTGTGCCTTTATAGTGCCATAAAAGGCATTCACATCTTTGTTGGGTCTACTTGTGTTGATAACTCTACATCCTCTTGTAACATTCATCAAAAACCATAAAAAAGGGACGATGAACCAAAACAAATGCAGCCGATTTCAAGTTCATTTCCCTGTGCTGGTACAACTGCCACAAGCGCAAAGTGTGATTTTAAATTAATTACGAGAATTGATATATGAATCTCTTTCATTTATGATTTATACCCGACTTTCTGTTTAGAAACAAACTGCTTGCCATCTAAGATCGATAACGAATATCATCAGTAGACATTGTGAGGCGTAAACATCACATGCATTCCTGTCCTTCAAGGACATGAGCTTGAAGAACTCAAAATACCCCCAACAGGAGAAGAAGGCTGAGAGGAGGGGGCTGGATCTACAGAATCTGTGTGGGTGTTAAGCATTGTCAATCCTCCAGGAATAAATGTGTTTGGAAGGGTGTTTGTATATGTTATAAGGGCCGAAGTGTTTATTTAACACCTCATCTGTCAAAATGAAGACAGGGGATGTGTTTTACATGCCTTCTAAAACTTGGACTCTGTATATACCATCTTTTGGACAGTATGACACATTTTAAACCCCTGAATGGGACATGGTGGCCTTGAATTAGGCCAGCGCCCTCCCATTCATATTTACAGAGAGTCTCAATGGTGATTGGCTTACGTTACATTCAATATTTGGCTAAGTTCCCCGTTCAAGAGTTGTGAAAACTGCTAGTCTGTTGCACACATATGTAAAATGAACAGATTGAAACATGAAGTATGATAGGTTTTTTTTGAGCACGTTGATACAACAGATTTAAGCACAAATATATTTAAATGCAAGGTTCCTTAAATGTTTAGGGCCCTATGAAATACATTGTATTTTTTTTATTCAGTTTTTTTTCATTTAAAGTGTTCAGAATGCTTCAGAAATTCTCAATTTTCTATTTTCATTTTTCTCTTTCAATTTAAATTGTATCTATCAAAAAGTATGTCTAATTAATTGAAGTCATAAATGAATAAACAGCAATTTATTTAAAAAAAATGCCTATGAAATATTTAGGTTTGTTCCTCAAATTATTATTTTAAAAAAAAAAATCACATTCTGCTTTCCATTCATGTTCTGGATTCCATTTTAATGGTTTTATTAAATATTAATAATCAAAAGGATCTCTAATTACTTGATTTTATAAAATAATTTATAATCATTTTATTCACCTCCTGTGTATTTAATTCATAAATGACTTACATTAAAGGTTGAAATACAACAATTTTTCTCAATCTGATATTTTGAAAATATATTAAAGATAAGAAGACATTAAATAAGATATTAAATAAAAAAATAAAATGTTTTAAAACACTAGGAATTACATACTTTTAGTTCCATTTACAAAATTCTACAAGACCGAGGATCACTCACTATCAGACCTTCAAGTTTCTCACAACAAACATGAGTATAAAAAGATACACAAATAACAGGAGAATGGTTTATTTTCAGTGTTAGAGGGTTTGTTTTTGTTGTGTCACACCATAAGACACCTGATATGTCAACTAGCCCTTTAAAGTCTGTTACATTTTTACACTACAATAATTTTATTAAACATACTGTTTACATCCTATAGCTATACTTTTTGAAAAATTATTTTAACGTTTACAGATAAGCATTCTTCAAGAGAACAAAATCTTTACCTATGAAAACCCATGGAACATGCACAAAATATCAGGAACAAAATCATAAAGTTACTTGCACAGATAAAATGAAATAACAAATGGTGTCATTTTAACTTGTGTTCGAAGGCGCATGTTTGAGAGCGTAATTGTGTGAGGCACTTCTGAGAGGTAATTATACCAAATCATCCTGATGACAGATTTGTGCTCAGGCATTTCAGATAGACTAAAACAATATTTTAGAAAATGTGCAACGTGATTGGTCCGCTAGTTAGTCCAGTGTCTCATCACATGATCAGTTGAGGCAAAGTCACATTTTTAGGAATTTATTGGCTACACAGAATAAAAAAGATCTGCCTCAGTTAAGAGTGTTTTTTAATGTGGATTATGATTATAAGATCATCTTGTTTTTTTCCATCCAACATTTAACGCATTGTCCCAAAATTTGTAATACACCTATTGTAATCCAGATTTTTGTATTTTACGTATAAAAGAGAAACAAGTGAAAATAAATGTTTGTGTTCATCAACATTATAACAAATGCTGTGATAGAGCTTAGCTTGTACTGAATGAGGAAAATGAATTTAACATAATTACAAGCTTCTAGAGACACATGCTGTGTGTTTGGGTGTTAATCTAATACCTGATGTGCACTTGTCTTTTTCAGACGGCCCAGGCTGCCTATTCAAGTCTCAAAGGCAACAATGGTACTATGGCTCTGACAATGGCTCCCTCCTGGGAACGCCGGTGAAGGGAGAGCTATCTCAAGGTTGTCAAGAGCTTAATCTCATGCCAGGCTTCCGAGGGGTTGTGCAAATCTTGACACTCTTTTCAGGGCGATAAAAAAGTCTGAAAGATAGAAAAGGGTTCGAAAAAAACGAGGTCTTGCTGCCTTGGCCTACAGTAGAAGTCCACACAAGGTGGTCTGTTGTTTTCAAGGCTGAGAACAACGTATCATGTCTGCTGGTCTGGTCAGCTTTCTCACTTTGACAATAAGAGTGAGAGTGACTGGGAAATCTAACACTCATCTCTTTGTTTGTGGAGAAAAACTAGAACGGCAGCCTACAGACTGCACGGCTCCTGTGTTATCACTACAAACCTCCTCTTCCCTTTTTTTCCACCCCTGACTCCTCTTCTCTCCGCTGAGACATAAACTCCTTTATAGTGCATAGTATGTGGGCTTGAACATGGACGCAGGTAAAGTAATACCTGCAGAGGGCACAGAAAGTGCATTCAGGACAAGAGAAAGAGGGCTGATAAGACCCCGGTTGGCGATGGAGAGCACGGCCCAACACAGATCTGTCCATTTGTGCACTGACCCAAAATCCCATCAACGGTTTTATCATGTCTTTAGTAGGAAAACAAAGGGTGTCTTGCGTATTCTAATTAGCGCTATACCACAGTATAATTTTTTAGACCAAACAACGATGACAATGTGCTAAAAACGGTAATGCTTCTGAAAAGTGTTCAAAACAGACAACACTTTCAAAATGAGCTGCATTATGGATGCCAAGCCAATAGCTGGTGATGTGACTGTGTAAAAAAACATTATAGGCCTGTGCACATATCTGTAGACTGAAAACATAATAAACATGCGTGTGATGGCACAGTTTTTCAAAAATTAGCATTTTTGTAGTAATTCGCATTTGTTGTTTCCATAATAATGATAACACCCTGAAAACCCAATATTTCTTAATGTGGGGCTTTTACGGACTGATTCTTGCACCTTTCAATCTAAGGTGCATCTGCCAAAAGCATCGTTAGCCAACTACGGTCGAGCTAAAATTTTAAACTATGGTTCAAACAAACATATGCAATCAGCTTTGCAAACTTACAATCGTGGAACTACAGTTCTTCACTTGTGGTTAGAAGCATAGATAGCAAGATATATGGGCTTAAAGTACAATCTAAGTTTTGCAATAACAACTGTCTGTATAATGTATGGCTGGGACGATACATTTGATGCATCGCAAATCGAGATTCAGCATCGAACCTGAGATTTTTTCAGATTGTAGTTAGTTTAGAGCTTAGTATTGAACAGCGCTGCATGCTTTATAGAAACAGACTTGAACCTGAAATAATCATTCATAAAATTTGAAAAGGTTGAAGAGAATTACAAGGATGTTCACAGTAGGCTGTGCTTACATTAATCTCGCATCATAAAAGCATCTTGAGTTGAGGTGAAATTCGGCCAAACACACAGAGAAAATGAACACAAAGGCTAAAAAAAAAAAACCAAATGATTGCGCCGGTGTCCTGCAGAGCACGCTTTAGTGTCCATTTTCTGCACAAACCACCATATCGCACATTTATTCTTTTATCGCATGTTTAATGTTTAAACACTGTTATATGCTTGAACTATTTTAGTGTATCTATAGATTTTATTTTAGGCAAGTAGTGATGAGTTGAGAAGGCTAAATTGATCAATGATAGTTTATGATGCGCTCACTGTCTGCCGCTGGATCATCATTTAAAAAAACACTTATATTTAATCACTTGTTAAAAACATACTTATATTTAACAAACAAAAAATGTTTTTCTAAATTACCTTATTAAAAAAACAAAAAGGAAATATAATAATTTCTCTATTAACTATTTTAATAGCTGGAACAGTAATACCTTTCGGTAGAAGGGGGAAAAAAGAAAAATCTGTTAAGATCTCTTTATGCGTGTTTTTAAATCTCCTAAAATCCATAAAATGTTTTCCGTTTTCAGTTTAAAACGGTGTTGTGCAAACAGCCTTTTAAAAGACCTATGGTACAAAGTCCATTTACCTGAAATTCAAAGCAGAGGATTAAAATATTTTTTTTTAAATGTCACTGACACAGCTCCTTGTTATTGAGGTTTGACAGATTTAGAGTCGCTCTGCAGTCCTTGCTTTATCACACAATAAACATGCTCACAAATCAAAGCTTGTAATTTGTATTTCAGCTCGCAGCTATCGACTCGGAGTCCTTTTATTCTTCCTTTTCACAGTTTTAACGTCACTGCATCAAAAGAGATACAACAATCAACAGTATCTTTTAATAGAAGTCATTCAGCTAGAGTGTAAATATCCCACAGCAATGAATGCCACAAATATCTTTGGAGAAAACCCAATAAGCAAAGGACACTCAGTTGTTAAAGAAATAAACATTGTTTTCTTCTACTGTCATTTCTTGTCCTCCCTCAGAGAATTTGCACGTCTTTCTTCTATAGTGACTATTTTTTCTCCCCTGTTTGTTTTATAGTTGTTTTGAATGCATCTTGCTTCAACTTAATATTCGAAATTTCCCAGAAGACAGCAGCAATCAAATGCAAATTAATGGCAATTTAAGATCCCCTGTCCTCTCCGAGACGCATTATAATTCAGTCTCCCTCATGTGCTGAAAATAAACAACAACAGAGTCACTTCAGGGGAAGGAAGTGGTGCATGCTGTTCGTTTGATGAATCTGCATTCCTAACACATTTCGTTTGTATAACATAGTAAACTACAGTAAACTCTCTTTCCATGTCACAAATGGGTAAAGCTCGTTCGAGCGGTCCTCTGTGTGCAACGCGGACCTTATCTGAATGAAAAAAAAAAAAAAAGTCTGGTGCAAAGGGGAGCACAGAGCTAGTGGATTGAGTGAAAGAAGATAAATAAGGAAAAGTTTCTGCAAACAGACAAAGTGCAGTGACCCTGTTGACAGGTTAGGCGGTGCTTCTTTCGGAAACACTTGGTTGGAGTGGCTCGGGGTGAGGCAGCTCAGCGGGTAGAGCAGTATTTACCGATCAAATGCCATGAAAGGCCCGCTCTGACGGGACTGTTCAACATCACTCAGCAAAGCACTTACACCATGTAATTATTTATGACTTCAAATAAGCACAACTCGCAGAACAAAGCGAAGATATTTTGGAGAAAAAATGCTTTTCTGGATCCCTATGGATAACAGTACGGTGTGTGTAAAAAGTAACGATTGTCACATTAAATAAAAAAGAATATCGATATGCCACGCGAGTCAAAGACATGATACCTTTTCATTTGCCTGGATTATTCATTTATTATAACAACTACTATAATAATGATGATGATGATAACAATCAGCACCTATGTACAATAATTGAATACACTGTCTATGATAAGCATGTTTTCATTTATTTATTAAAATTATTTTTTTACGTTTTTAGAGAGGACATCAAGTCAAAAATATCAAGGTGATACAATTGTGCTGATAGCAATAACACTTATTAAAAATGTAATAATACTACTAAAAAAAGTTTGCATTATTCCTTTAAAAAGCTGCTTCACTGCTTAATAATTTATTTATTTTTTACATTTTGTTCACATGTGATCATCATACAGAATCGTAAAAAAAAATATGAATAGTTTTTAGGTTTTTGAACCGTGGTCCTTGGAGATTCGTATAATGCATGGCAGTGGTTACATGTTTTTAAGAACGAAAAGCATTAAAAAGTAAATAACATTTAGATTCTTGCACAGATCGTTTTGCTTAGTAAGGCTTCAGTATTTCTTCAGGAGCGTTTTGTGTTCCTTGATACGCTTTTTTTAATTCTCAGCCACCAAGGACCACAGTTTCAGATAAACATCTTTACTGTAAAAAAATGTAATCCCCATCCTGCATGACCATTGGGTGAGTCTATTTTCGGGGTCAAATATTCCTTGTACGTTTTACATGTAGACAATTATTAAATGTCTACATGGAAAAAATGTCTGCAAAGATGAAAAAGAAAGGGGTGGGTACAGTTTGGAGTTTGCCAGCAGATAAAGAAAAGAAGAAGAAGAAGAAAAAGCTTCGGATGTTCATGCTCGAGTTGTCCTGTTGAGATAGCGGACAGGTTTGAGGACAGGCTCTGATGCGAGTCTCATTCACTGAGGGCCAGTGTTGTCCTCGTGTTATTCTAGGCATAGGGAAGTGACGTGGATGAAATAGGCAGCCATTGTCTTCTGATGCGTTGACCTCATGCTCCCTCTGGGACTGTCTAAATATTATTTCTTGCAAAAATGTTGAGCGCTGTTGATAGGCCCTTTTTCACACAGCCTCCTCTCTACCCTGCAGTGTGACAGCTTTGTGCGTCGCTTCTCTCTTATTTATTCTCTTGTATAATAAGGTTCTCCAGGGTAAGTCGAGTTTGAATTTTGAAATGTTTATGAAGCGTTGCTTGTAGTGTGTGCTGAATGTCCTCAATGGATTGCAACAAATTAAATTACAGCAAAAGAGCATTCATATTCATCAGCACTACTGACCTAAGGCTAAAACACAGTGTTTATCACATGAATTTTAGCCTTGTGGATCACAATTTGTTCCTCACTTGCGGAAACTAGCACAGCCGCGTGGCGGGAGTTTCGTGCTTTGTAACTTCGCGCGCTCATTAAATTTTATAGCCCATAACTTCATGTGAGATTTTGTTTTCACTGTCTCGTGAAGTTGGTGTATGATAATTAAGTCAAAGACCGCTGTTGTGAATATCAGAAAGACTGGTAAGAGGCCACTGATATTTAGAACAACAGCATGCCTTCTAGAGATATTGCTTTTAATAACACGACAACTAGTTATCATAACGTGATATTGAAGGACATACATTTTAGACGTAATAATGAAAATTACTTACTATTTTTCTCCGCCGGTACCACGCGGCACACGAAACAATTCAGCCATTGCGACTCTCAGCAACACGTTGCAGCATTGAATGATTCACATTCAGTTTTGAACAAATCAGTTAAGTGAATAATTAAGTGAATCACTCGTGTCGGTCACTCGTTTCTTTGTTGAATGAAGCAGTGTGTTGTTCTGCGTTCCAACGAATCGGTTCAATGATTCATAGACCGTCCCCTTTCACCACCTACTGGCATAACAATGGATTCCAGTATCTTGAAATTTCTTTTAAACATATTTTAAATTCCTGATTCCTTTCCAATTCCTTGCATCATATGAGTAATTAGATATGTACACCTTGTCTTGTGTATTTTATTAAAAAAAAAATAATATATGAAACAATAATACTAACAGTATTATTAGTAGTGCTGTCCTGGTACTTCTAAATTCTGTTGTTGCGGTGGGTGGGTGTTTCACTTTTACAGTTCAAAACATGTTAAATAAAAAGCCTACTGTAGGGAATCCATTCATTTTTGTAAGATAAATATATTTCTGCAAATTATATTTCAAAAAAAAAAAAAAAAAAAAAAACCCAAACACATACATTTTACAACATCCGCAAGGACTGCTTTCACATACTACAGCCAGCAGAAGTGAGAGAAAGGTGTTTATTACATTTGAAATGTGGATATCTTACAAAAAAAGCCTTTATTCACCCCCCGAGCCATTTGAGGCATGTTTTATTACAGATGCACATATTTTATTTGACGTCTTCCGAACTGTAAACAGCAAACACCCATATAGTCCCATGAAAAGGCTTTGACGGGGTCTGGACAGTTTTTAATGTAACTCTCAGGGATTCAACTGAAAGAACTATGTCCAATACACTTAGCATGCTTTGAAGGTAAATAAAACAGCCTAATTTTCATTTTTGGGTGAACTAACCCTTTAACTAGCATGATAATATAGTGTACAGCCAACTAACCTCTGTCCCACAGCAGTTTTCCGGCAACTCTGTAACTCTTTACTCTTAACTATTCTCATTCCAGATTAGGGATGGGAGAGTTCTCTGGGTTTGGCTATAATTTATATGTTCAGAAAAGTTTCATAGTTTTAGTGACAAAGACATAAATTATAAACCAAGACAAATTTTCATGATATTCATTTGATTCAAATATTATTAGATATTTATTAAATAACAAGTACACCTTATCTACAGGTCCAACTGTTCTCATCATAGGCTATATAACTGTGATGTTCTACAAAACAACAAGCTTTAAAACACTTTTTTTTCTTAGATCATTTACTGTGAAATCCATTTTCTCTCAGGTACATCCCCAGTGTAAGCTTCATGCTCAAAACTTCTACATCACTCTTGTCAATGCAGTCCATAGCTACAATAAAAATGTAACTTTATCTTATTGTTATTTTGGGAAAAACAGTTGGGGGCTATTTGCACAATCTTAATATATATATCAGATCACAGTTGTTTTGTTGTTGCACAACTATCTGGGCTAGCATTCAGTTGCTGCAATATTTCTTCAGCATCTGCGATTCTTTCAGATCGCATCTCAGATTTCAGGCATTTATCTGTGATTTTCGCAGTGAGTGAAAATCAGGGCTTAAATAGTGCAGTGTGAATTTGTGAATTGACTGTGTTGAAAGTAAGCCCCCAGAGAGCAAATATAGGCCTGCTTATACTAGTTTATCATATAGATTCCAGTTCTGAGGTCAACAATTATTATTTCTATCTATTTCCCTGTTGAAACAAACAGCATATGCTGGTTAGGTATGTTTTGAAGTTTGGATGTTTTGCTGGTATAAGCCGGTCTTTTACTGGTTTATGTTGGTCCAATCACCTTAAGACCAGCAAAAGACCAGCTCAAAAATGGCACCCCAACTTCAAAACAACTAACTAGCATATGGTGTTTTTTTTAACAAGGCTGTGGTGTGGTGGACATTATGTGATATTTTATGGCATAATTTAAAGCTGGTAATTTTTTGAAATTTAGAAGGATGCGTATCTGTTTAGAAAATAAATTCAGTGAATAAATTGGAAACATTAGTCATTATTTTTGTGTTAACATTTCTATGGGACTGATGCCAGCTGCATGACTGTGTTTAATTTCTTTAAATTGCAGGTCAGTAAATTCCACTTTCTGCCATTCCAACACAGCATCCTGTGGGCCATAGCCAGTTCAATTCAAATTCCAATTTTCCCAGCCCTGGCACTCAGGGATTTGTGTCCTGAGCATCAGCACAGCTTGTACCGAGTATCAGGGAGAAGCAGTGAGCCGGTTATGGAGTTGTGTATGGTGGAGTGTCAGCTGGGCTCAGGATGCATCCTTCCTCTGATGAGACTGGAGATGCTGACTCACTCCTACAGCTATAGTGGGTGATTAAAGTGTAATGCCATGTGTGCCACCTCCACATACTGCACATGCACACACACACACACACACACAGCTTGACTGGTCATGCAAAAGAAACAAATCTCTCACTCACAACTGCACATGTACAAACCAAAGTAGTCATGCTGGTTTGTCAGTGTTTGTCAGAGACTGTGCAACGTAAGATCAAACCGCATCTGTAACTTTCCTGAAGGCCACACTTCTCTTCACGGTGAGTAACGCACATCGGTTAAGGACATGGCACACACTGTGTGGGGGCTCGTGAAGGATGTAGGCTGTTGGAAGAGGGACTAAGAGGGGGAGGCTATATTGCCGCTTATACGTCTTCAGTCGGGCTTTTCACTCTTAAGAGCACGTCGCGCAATTATTAAGAAAAAATGTGTGTGGTGGGTGGTCCTGACCTTGCTAATTACCACAGATTGCACACACACTGTACCGACATATTTGCTGAAATGTCAGACGGGCCAAACGGAGAGTCTCTCACATATCACGAGCTTTGTAACGACGCCGTACTGTGGGAGAGGCTGTAATTAAAAAGCCAAACATGTTGTGTTGAACTTTATACGTGGATCTCAGTGTTCGCGCCAGCGTGAGCCAATTTGGAGGGGTACATTTAATACCTCGCTCTCTGTTACGGAGTTTACGAGCTTGTCAAATGCTCGTCGGATTTTAAGGGCTGAAGTAAACAGCATGCGTGAGTTCCAAGTCCTAATTACCTCTAAATGTCGGAGGATTTCAGAACACTTCCTCTGGAATAAACTTCTGCTCCAGGTTTGTTTGGAAGACCTGTCAGTTTTCTGAATCCTATTGTATACCTAGTGATCAAGAGGCTAACCACTTCCTTTAAGGATTCAAAGACTGGCCTGCGATTGGCTGCGGCCGGCTTTGGCGACGATGACGCAGCCAATCACGGGCCTGGTTGGTCTGAGTAGGCTTTCTGTGGGATAAACTTCTGGAAAAGATTTGTTTGAAAATTCTGACCGTTTCAGATTTCTGGATCTTATTTTATAAAAGAGTTTAGTGATCAAGAAGCTAACCGCTTCCTTTGATATCCACAATACAGGGCCGACATTGGCTGCGGCTGGAGCGGTGATGATGACACATCTGTCACGAGGCAGCACCATGTTTCTTCTCGTCCCGATGGTGGCGACCTGTCCCCCCACCACATGCCCACCCTGAGATGCATCCCACTTAGAGCCAGGCCTCTCTCTCTCTTTCTCTCTCTTTCTCTCTCTTTCACACGGGCTCTGCCCACTTCACTACATAGAGAGAAGGAAAATAATAACTTCATTATAGATCTGCCTCAAAAGGTTACCCTACAGCTCACCTACACCTATTCCGTCTCCCACACTCTCAGCTCAGCTTATTATGTGTCGATGCTTCTCACTTATAGTTCTTCATGTACTGCGATGCGGTTGCAGTGCATTTGTCTCATGTATATGCTCCTCATAAATAGCCTCGCTGATCTGAATCCATTATTGACCTCTCTTATAATGAAGTGTGTGGTTGGCACAGAACTATAACGTGATTCCTAGAACTGAGTCTCATTTGCGTTGTTTTGAAAAGGCTGTATTCAAATGACAGTGGTGATAGAGGTGTTCTGTATGTTACTGATGTCGATGGAAATGCCTGCCTAACCTTGGCTAAACAAAAGCTTTATTGCCCTAGAATGAAATACATCTGTATATTTCCAACAGGATATTTATTTGTTTGTTTGTTTTATATTTTATTTTAAATGCACTCATTTAATCATAGATATATCTACATTATTTTCCAGAGGAAAAAAAATGAAACCAGAATATTTATTCATACATGCGTTATGCCTTAAATATAACATTAGTAAAACAATAATGACAAACAAAACAGTTAAAAAGGCAAAAATAATTTTTAGAAAATGACACTATATAAAAATGTGTGACAACATGCCCCAACCAGAAATACAATTTTCTTGACAATTATGAACAGTCTTCAGAATACGTATCCCAATGTTCACTTGTTTTATTCACCCATATGATTCATGAGCTATATGTCAGGGCTTGAAAAGTTTTGTATAAGGAACAGACCAAAATAAAATTCATTATTTATTTACTGAGTTTTATTCATTTTTGTGTGTGGTTTTGCGTTTAATAAGACAGTGTAGAGAGGAGTGGGAAAGATGGGATCGGGAAAAGTCCATGAGCCTGGACTCTGCAAGCTATTTCATTATTCAATGAAAAGAATTTTTCTAAAATGAAAAAATATATGAATCTCTGTGACAGGTTTTGGATGTCATTCTGGAGGAATTAACTATTAAGCCAGCGCCGATGTTTTTTATTGGTTTCCATGGCACTGGAAGGGTTGCCCTGAAATATATCGCTGGATAAACTGCATAATATATTATACAGCTGAGCTGAATATTCAGAGCAGTAACCCTGAATGGTTTCCAGACATGTGTTTTCTTTAAACATGACAAAGTGCCACAAATATGTTTTTATGTAACAGAGAGATCGAGGAAAGCCCTTTTAGGCCATCTTGAGAAAGAATCGCCAGCTTCCTCGTGTTTCATTATTTGATTGTTTTCCTGAGAAGGTTTAATCATAATCTCAACTCCCTCTGGTCATACAGTCATTCAGAAGATGCTGCTGCCAGCTGGACACTAACCAATACAGAAATGTGAACGCACATGCTGAGGGAACCATTGTGTCCTCACCTTACCAGGACGAGTTATCAATTTCACATATTTATTTACATGGTTTTGCTTTGCTTTCGAACAAAAAACACTGTCAATTAGGGCACAGTGTTTACATGTGGATGCAGGGACTGTAAAAGCTTTTCCTTTACAATTGATAGCATTATGTGCCGTGGGCAAGGGCCTTGTGCCATCCTCTTGCCATGCCTAAACAAGGCTTCACTCACAGATATGGGAATATGGGATGTTTTTTCCCACTTTCAATGACCGTGCAGCGATAAACAATCCAACATCCCACTCCAACCTTTGATAATTAAGGACTGTCACGCATGCTTGACCACATGGAGTGCTCTCTGTTTTGCTCTCTTTGTTCTGGATGTTGATGTGTAATCAGCCACATCAGAGAATGCTATGGCCCAACTACAGGGGGTATGAGCCATATGTCCTCTGCCAGTCTCTTCAGGTTCCTCTGTGAGTCAAAAACTGGACCACACATTTTCCTCCACTACTTTGTTGTATTGTATAATTCTGAACACTCATCACTGCTCTCCAGGGGATAATCACAAATGAGCTCAACATTGTCACTGTTGGGGACATCATTCTTAGGAAAGCAGGTGCTGCTCATTTATTTACATTCAGTGCAATGTTGATGTACAGCTTATTCCAAAAGGCTGTGGTGTGAGGACAGCTCATGTCAACATCGACAGTGCAAATCTATATTACCTATTGGTAGACGCAAAGAGACTATTTACACTTATATTGTTTTATTTAATAATTATTATATTGAATTCATAATAATGCCATTTATGTGTGTGGTGGAGCACAGTTGATTGAAACCAAAGAACTGCATACAATAAAATCAAAACATGCATTAAAGGAACACTCCACTTTTTTTAGAAATAGGCTCATTCCCCAACTCTATTTATCTCAACGCAATTTTCTAGGCCGATACGATTAGGAACTATACTCCCATTCTGGCATATTAATCAAGGACGTTTGCTGCCGTAACATGGCCACAGCAGGCGCAGTGATATCCCACATTGCTTGTGGAAAATAGTCCCCAGCTTGCAAGACACACTCCCTGTGCAAGAAAGAGGGTCTGGCTGTTTTCAGGCTCTGTGTGATATCAGTGCGCCTGCTGCAGCAATAGTATGGCAGCAAACTTCATTGATTATTATGCCGAAGACTATTTTGATTTTGGTTGATTTTATAGTAACAATGAAACTGAAGTAGCAACATATGTACTGTAGAACATCCTACCTATGCCTAATCGCCAGAAAGAAGTATAATTTTTGCTAAAAGGTCTAGTTAGGACATTTTGATTACATTATGAAGTCCAAAACTGTGTCCCAATTCAGGGGCTGCACCCATTCTAAGACCAAATGCATCACAGCAGTGTGATGAAGACTGTCCCATTTCTAAGGCAATGTCTATATCAATCCGGAAATTTTTGAAAATGCAGTTTTCGTTTAACGTCATTAACATTACATTCGCTCTACTGTAAATGCAAAGAGCCTCAAAAAGCTCAGAGATGACACAGATGGAACAGACACGATACATTTTCATGCAATTGTTCTTGAAGGATCATTTTATTTAGGAAAATATCTCACCATTCACTGACGCATTCAGGTCACACTTACTCATGATTGTATGTCTGATCTGAAATGCAAATGCCCTCATGTTGCGAGTAAATTTACTGTCATCTTTGCAGAGCTGTGATATGAAGAGTGTACAAAGTGACACATCTGTAGCAATAGTGTGAAAGTGAATAGCACACAATACTGTTAGAAACATATTTGTTGGTACAATATGTGACTTGACAAAAAAACACTGTCTCAGCATGGCTGGAAGGGCAAAACAGAGAAAAAGTATAAGTGTGGATAAGACCTAAGCCTCCGTCAAATGCAGCCTTGAAATGTGTTAATTTCCTGGGCCACAAAGAATGCAACAAATGGATCCTTTGTGGCCCAAATTTATTGCACAATGATGACGTCAAGAGAGAGAGAGACAAAATACCTGATTACAATTTAACTTAAATATCAATTTTTAAATACAATGTTTTTAAAAAAAAGCAGTTGTCTTGTATCTTACTATCATGCAATTTTATAAATTATTGGAGGGGACATAACAGACACACAAACACGTTTCTTTTGCAATTTTAGTGAGGACATTGACATCCATTGATTTTCTAGCAGGTTAATAATATTTTCTATCCCCTAACCCGACACCTATCCTTAAACCTACCCATCACAGAAACATGTGCAGAACACTAGATCTACATCAAAACAAGTTTTGGCTGATTTATAAGCCTTTTTATCTAGAGAGCACCAGTCAAATGTCTTCGCTAGTGGGTTGTTCTGATATTTACTAGTTAAACCAGTACAGTTTTTGCTAATCTCATCTCATATTGAATACCTGTAAAGTAATATTCCATCCTTTATATCACAAAAAGGTCTTTAGTTTTAACAGATTTGTAGAAGACTATACCCCTTCTCTCCAAAAACAGCCGAACCCCTGGAGGCATGTCACTTTGAATAAAATTTTATTATAAAACATCTATCACTGAAATTCCATGAAAAAATAAATATATATATATACTTTCTTTACTCTATTGCTCAGAGAAAGAAACTATCTTCACTGTTTCCTTAATGCTGGGTTCTTTGGGAAGCTGAACAAGGTTATAACACTTTTTTTTTTACTGACATTGTTGATTTCGAGGTCTAAAAAAAAATGGCAAATTGCTCAAGCAAGTCCTCTGCAGCATTGTCGATGACTTCCGTAACTCAGATGAAGCACTTTGGTGTTCTTTGGTTTGCACGCTCATTCAAGGAGTTGCGCCTTTTATGAAGGCTTACAGGGCCATACAAAATCCTTGAAACGTATAATTCTAAAAGGATCGTATTTTGCATAGAAAGCATGAATATTTAGACAGGATATGAACCCTGTTTGTCGGTTTATCACTTTCAAAACAGTCAAAACATTGCTACCACTTGTCATAGTTACTAGGTGACAAGATCAATCCTGCTAAACTCAACCATTCCAATTTAAAAACGTTTGGTTCGACCTTTGACCTTTGGTTCGACCCTTCTTGTACTTTCAAGCCCGCGTCCTTCCATGAATACATCTACACTTAAAGGTTAATGTCACACAAAATCCGCCCCCTCCCACCCCATTCACATCAGTTCATCAGGAGTTGATTGGCTGAGCTCTGCACTTTCACCAAAAACCAATTAACTTTCAATAAAGCTATTTACATTGCACAGTGAATATCATATTTAAAATCTATCAACAGTTCATTTAATATAAGTGCGGCATTCGCAGAGTGTGTGTGCGTGGTGAACAAAACTTATTTAGTGTTCCTCTGAACAGCGACTAATTTAAATGCCCCCAATTGGCCTTTGCATTCATTTGCTCATATGTGATTGGCTATGATTCTCAACACTGCAAAAGTATGTCGGAAAAAGAAATTTATATTGTGTCCCTAATACCTGTGTACTTACAGAGTAACTAGATGTGTGTAAACTGTAGTATCTACAGCTGTAACATTTCTGTAACGACATACATGTAATAACCCTCAAAATGTGTAAGAAAGTTTGTAACGAGACTGTTTTGGGTTACCATTGACTTCCATAGTATTTTTTTCCTACTATGGAAATCAATGGTGACCTAAAACAGCCTGGTTAAAAACTTTTGCCGAAATATCTTCCTAACATAAAGTGGGACCAAGAAAGTTTTAGAACACTGGCAAATAGCCAATTTTAATGATTAGATAACTGTAATCACAATTATGTTTCTGATTTAATTGTGCAGAAGCTGGTTGATGTGGACAAATGTAAACTCTCCGTGTTCTGATTGGGTGATGATCCGCTTGACTTGATCTGATTACATGTTAAAGGCAAGTAGGACCTTGTTCAAATCCCTATGGAGTGATTTGCTCAGGACTCATCACTCACGATCGCAGGTGTGATAGTCGTAACAGGTGCACATGATGCTCAGCTCTGTCAGAATCCTCATAATGTTCGATATCACAATCATGCCAGGGGAATGTTTTCCTGGAGATGACTGTAGGAGACATACTCACACTGACAGTAAGTTAAAGAAAATGAGCTGTTCCCAGGTGTCAGTGGGTTTGTGTTTTGCGGTCAATGACACTGCTGCAGAGCCCGGTGGGGTGAGACTGTAAATCTGTGGTTGTGTGCCCAGGTGTAATGCCCTAATGTTCTATGGCAGCACATTGTGTGTTGTGGTTGGATGGAGGGTGTCTGAGTCAGCTGTGTGGTTTTATTTGAATTCCCCCTCAGCAAAAACCGAACAATTTTATTCCCTTCAGACATCCTCCATCCTGTACTTACTGGCCATATGCTTGTCTCACAAATGCACAGAAGGAAACGGCTAAATGTCTCCGCCTTTGATCCTTCAAACCTGTTCTCCATCGAGGTCTCTGGTACCACATGGTTTCGTGATCACAACTTCATTTTGGCAACATGTGCGGTGTGGTCTTTCATTTTTATGTTTCATTCAGTTTTTACTGTTTCATTCAAATGTAGGGTTTTACAACAGAACAAGAATAATAGGGAGTTAGTGTAAAAATTACAATATACACAGCCGATAACTATGCCTTTAAGAAACGAGCGAAGATGCACTAAATTAAACAGTAAACAACCTTAACCTTTTAACATTTTCTCTCAACTAATGTGGATCCTATTTTGGTAGATTAAAAGTGAGAAAAAAAAACCCCCTGTGAGTCAGACCAGGCTCTGATTTGCTCATTTTCTGACTCATTCACTCTTACTGTCATTAAGCATAGACCATCTTGTTATTTGAGTGTATTGAACTTCATCACATTAATGATAAAACAGAAAAAGAAAGCATCCTCACAACATTACACTGAAAATGTTTAATGATATACTAAAAACCTGTTAACAGAATAACTGTAAATCACATAATATGTACATGTTTTGGAGATTATTACTATAAATTATGCAATTTATTGGGAAAACACCCAGAAAATTCCCTGTATTTTATAAAAAGTGACAGGCAATTTATCATATATGACCTCTATTTCATGGATTTTATGGATATTTTATGGCATTTAAGGAGATTTTGGTTGCTTGGTATATTGGCATAAATACAAGGTTGTAAGCAGTTTTTAAACCCTTCTTTACTGAACACGTTCAGTACTGCATTCTTGCCTTTTTACTTTGGAAATCTCTGTGGTAATCCTAAAATAAGGATTCTTATTTAGACCTGTTGGGTTAAGTTTAGCGAGAATCACCATCACTGTTTTTATGTGTTCACATCATGTCCATAAGCAAAGAAGGTCCTTACAATTTGTTTTTCTCATCCACAGATGGCACTAGAGAGTTTTAAAGTACGGTTACGCGTCGAATTAAAGGGTTAATGGAGCACACAAGTTGTCTCCCTTTTAAAAGCACTCCATACCAGGCTACTGTTCATTAAAAACAAGTCATTAGAATTCGTCCAAGCCTTATCGCTCCTCAAATTAGAAAGCATATCGAACTATCAACACACAAACGCACTTGAAAGTTAATAGCGCTGTGTTTTGCATGCAGTGCTGTGAGGATGACTCAGACTTGTAAGAGCATTACTATGGTTGGATTTTGCTGCCAATTAAAATGCCCATGTGTGTGAGCAGTGTGTGGGTTGGTGGGGCTGCGCTCTTTCACACAAGAGAAGCCTCAGGGGATCATTAATCTAAAGCTAATAAGAGACCTGGTAATTGGGCATGTGGTTCAGTGTGTGTGCGTGTGTGTGTGTTTTGGGAGCGGGTGTAATCATTATAGAAATACAGGCTTAATCACAAAAATGGACCTTGTGGACACCGGTAGGCAGCCTTCGGGGAGCATGTTGATTAATTAAAACGGTACCATTTCATGTGATCTATTTCTGTATATGTGTACTGATGACACGGGTCATTTTATTTTCACCATATGACCAATCTGCCCGGTGTGACGTGTGAAAACGGTGGTGTTCTCCATCAACACCTTCATTACTTAGCCTGCGTGATACGGCCGCCCACCCTGCATGCCTCTGTGAGTGACTCTGATTGGTGAGGAACAGGCCATGTGTGGGCAGAGAGGTGTCATTCTCATATTAGTGGCCCTCACACTGTGTGTACCTACACCCTGCCGTCCATTCCATGTCTCAGGGATGATGATAATGATGCTGATGGTGCCCACATAGTGTGGTCAAGGAATGTTTCATCCGTTACATCTAGCCACAGATAGAAGTGAGATGCGCACAGACGCGTTCGTGCACGCTCCAACGGGGACGTTGTGGACGCAAAACGGTATAAACACACGTACGCAAGCACCCACGTCTGCAGACATCCTCTAACGGAGCTGCCCACACATTTAGCTGTGTCAATAAGTGTTCATCTGTGGGAAAGAGATAAAGTGAGGTAAGAGGGGATTCCTTCTGCGTAGTCTTTTTCACAACTTTGCTCTCCACACCGCTGTAAAAAAAAAAAAAAAAAAAAAAAAAGCATGGGATGGGAGGTGTTACTCTTCTATGAGCTGTGACGTCACAGTAAATGTTCACGATGACCTCAGGAATGGAAATGATGTCAGACTTTTATGCATGAAGCAACTGCTTTAGATCTTCATTTCAGGAGAGTAATTGGTACAATTTGTATACTTCTTCGGTCCTCCTAACAAATGACTCAGTTATACATTCATGACATTCAGTGTTCAAAGCGTTATTCGATTGTGGTCATATTCATGAGTCACCAGCTGTGTCCACAACATCTGACGAAGTGCACTGAACCCCCACCTATTATTTTTAAATATTTTGCTAAAAAAATCAAAGCCATATGACTAACTGTTATGCACCATATTTGAGTGATAGTTGATATCACAAAAATTGACATTACTGTAGGATTTAATTTAGGTGGCACAACCAAATACCATCATATAATAGGCATTAAATATGAAGTAGTACATTCTGTAATATGAAACTTGACATTTCATTTTTATTTATAGAAAAATATATATTTTGTGTTGGCTCTTGATAGGAGGCCATAACCTTGATGGCCAGCTGGTATTTTCCATTTCACATTTTCCTTTCATAAGTTCACAATATACAAAAATAAATAAATGAATGTCATTTAGCTTGAGAGTAAATAATTTACTGTTATATAATGTTAATTCTTTAAAACAAAAACCTTGTCAGTCCTTTAGTTAGTGACTGACTGGTACACAAACAAACAACCAAAACTCTGGCATACTTGCAGTAAGGCATACAGACACCACAACTTACGTAAATCAATGGAGAAACATTTTACTAGGCGCTCGTGTTCAGATTTCCTGGATGTTTTAGCTCACACACAATAGGACACAGCTGACACTGACACTGTGGAACTCATTTAATGTCCACCTGTTTTCTATAAACTTTTCATTACCTCTGTATAAAACGCGTGTCTTACCAAAGCAGCGATGGCCACAGCTGACAAGGAGAAAGGCGAAGAGTCTTCACCCTGAAAGCGCATATTAATCCGTGCTGCTCCCTCTGGAGTCTAGGAACCTGTTACAGAGAAAAGTGAGGTTACACACTCACACAACTCATGCCGTATTCAAGAACACAACCGTATGACCTCGGAAAAAGAGCACGCACTCCATCCGGAAGGGCAAACGTAGCCATTTGGAGGAAATGTGCAAGCCACATGGACTAAACAATGTAAATGTAAGTCATAAACAAGGTAATTTCCTCAGTGGTTCCAGAGCGGTAGGCTGTTTCAGCGAGATGATAGGCTAATGTGCATCCCATGTGACAATCATTTCAAATGCTTTGATGTGATAACTAAACAAACTTTCACATGAGAATCACAGTAATGCTCTCGGATTTAGGGGTACAATAGAGGAGCGGAATTAACAGCAAAAACTCTATGTTTAATGCTGTGTTTTTATCCCCCTTGATCTTCCGTGGCTTTCCTATAGATGAGTCAGAGAGGCATCAGAGGTAGCTTCTTCAATCAATAGGCTTTTTCATGTGGTGGGATGTTGACGTCCACCAGCCTCCTACCGATCTCTAGATCAAGGTGACCTCTGGGGCACAAACAGCAGCTCCCTGGTGTTCAGTTCGTCATGACGGTGACAAAGCAGTGCACCTCTGGGGCACCTATGATGCTAACGCTAATGCAAAGAATAGAAACTAAATTGATGCTGATCAAGGAATTCTTCACTCAAAAGTAAACAGTTGCTGAAAATACTCAACCTTGGCGTCATATGAGATGTAGATTCATTTGTTTCTTCATTGTAACAGATTTGGAGGAATGTAGCATTACATCACTTGCTCACCGGTGGATCCTCTGCAGTGAATGGATGCCGTCGGAATCAGAATCCAAACAGCTGATAAAAACATCACAATAATCCCCAAGTAATTCACACAACTCTAGTACATCTGTCTTGTGAGAAGGGGTGAAAAAAACAAATCTATCATTAAAACTAATGGCACTGATTTTTTTTTACAAAATGTATAATAAACAATGTAATATTCTGAATGTTTAATTTGGATTTCATGGTGATTTCCACATGTTTAAGCATGCAGTAAGAAAATAATTTTTAACTCATATAGTGACTTGCTTAATGCTTGTACATCTATCACATGAACTGAAAATCTGCTAGATACTAATTCATTTTCACAGGCTTTTTCCAAGCAGCAGATGTGAAAACATTTCCATTTGATGGAGCTTCAGACATGTGGTTTCAGTCAAGTCTGAAGTATGCACGTCGTCCACTCTAGAAAAGTGCTCTTCACTGCTCTGTGGTGAGAAAAATCATTCCCAGATCAAATCTTTCAACTGTTCTCTTGCAGTCAACAATTTATGTCTCTTATGATTCTATTATTATTGGCAATTTGCAACAAATTCAGTATTCACGTGCTGTATTGCATTGTAAAATTTGAATTGTATTGCATGTCCATTTTCTTTAATATTGTATCGTCTTGTTGACCTTACAGAGTTTATTAAAACAACACATGATGCCGGTCCTCTGGAAACTTGTTTAACACACTGTGTATAAATTCTAGAGGATAGAATGACAGATGTGGTTAAAAAGAATCAGCGGCGTATTCAACTGAAGTCAATTCAAACTTTCTAATTTTAAAACTAAACAATTGTATTTTTTTTGTGACAAAACTCATACTTTTTATTATTTATTTTATTATTTATATATATAAAAAAATATATATACTGTATATAAGGCCTCCTGCAGCCAATCCATGCATTATATATGACACTTTTCTCCTATTTCTGCTAACTAAAAAATAATACAAGATGGAAACTGTGAGCAAAATGTTTCTAGAAATCTTGCTTTGTATAATTATAGACATTGCCATGGATGGACGAACACGACTCAAGCATGTCACTCTAAACAACTACCCTGAAGTATAAAACAAACTAACACACAAAAAACAGCAACTGAAGCATTCTGAACAGTATTTGAGAAGGACAGTGGGATCGCCTTCTGATCTTCCAGGATAAGACAGGAGCTGCTCGATGGGGTAAAACGTGCACTGCTTTTGCAAGAGGGGTGAGAAGCTCCTAATGCGCTCTGTACAAGAACATCTGCTAAAGACAGGACTCACATGACACAGAATCTGTTACAGAATTAGCAACTGTTCACACTGTCACACACATCTGCATCTTAATCATTCACAGGCTGAGATTTTAATAGATTAAAAGACTTTAGATCTGCATGTTTTTTATGTAACAGAGGGATACAATCCAGTTTATTGCTGTGAGCGATGTAAGCTGATATCATGAGCTTGGACTTATATTTGATCTCCTTAAACTAATCAACAGCAAATTGCTTTCATTTCTTGTAATTTCCTCAGCATTCTGTGCCTTTTCCCTCTGACCGGACACATTGTGCGTTTTAATTTCGAACTGAATATGTTTTCAATTTTACATGGAAACCTTAAAAAATTTAATTTACTTAAATGAACTGAGTTTGTTTCTTCATCAGAACAAATTTGGAGAAACTGCACCCCATGCTCACCAGTGGATCCTGTGCAGAGAATGGGTGCCGTCAGAATGAGTCATTTAAGACATTTAAAATTTAAACTGTTGCTTCTATACAAATATCCGTAATCCATAATATTGCTTCCTCCAAGGAAACAGTGCCTCTAATATCAGAATCCACAAACATATTTGTTTATAATTGTTTTTTTTTTTGGAGGCGTATTTCTCTCCTAAATCAGATGATACGACAAAAGCAATATTATGGACAGAGAATTCATATTTAAACTGCAAGCAATGGCTTAGAATACAGTTTTAAATATTTTATATATCTGTGTCTTAGCTTTTCACTCAGCTTTCTGCTTCACAAGACATTAACTGATGAACTGGAGGGTACATTTTCTGCAGATGAGTGAACTATTTCTTTGAATGGTCAAAAAAAAGGTCGCAGGTCTACAACAGCCAAAAGAATTGCATAATGCCCACAAACTTCAGTTCACAAATGTTTCCTTATATTTTGTAGTGATAATGTGAAATGCAGTTTTGAATGACACAACACCTTGTTCCCAGTACAGTTAAAAAGAAAAAAGTCAGCAAATGAGAGAATAAAAGCGTATGTGAGAAGGGATTTCTACAGCTTTACAGCAGCCAATCTCAGATCCCTGGAAAACCACTCAAATCCGAAGGGAGAGTTAAGTGAAAAAAGTTTCAACAGCTGACAGAGATGGTTAAGCTCTTTTCCTGTGCCGCTGATCTCTGCAGAAACACTTCACGGTATCAGGTCTTTTCAATTTTAAGACAAAAGGTGAAACTTTAGGAGGATGTGAGGTGTGAAAATATCTTTGAAACGCATTGAACAGCTGGCCATAATTCATCCCAGGATATTCTCTCTCACTCAGGCCCTTTGTTTTGATTAGGCAATCATGAGAGGTAAATAATGAGCGCATGCAAATTAAGGCTTTTACAATGCCAGAATGAATTGTGTGGCTTTCATGGAAGAAGTGTGGTCGTCTTTACAGATACAGCACCTTCTGGGGAAAAAACATACTAACTACAAAGCAGCTCCCACATACTCGAGGCCAAAACCATAAATCTCTTCCCTCTGGCTCTTTTCCAGCATTCCAGTTCATGACTGAAGGTATTGCAGTTTGGAGACTTTTAAATGTAGGCTTCTCTAAAGTTGCATGTCCACCAAAATGTGTATATTATCAATAGCATTAAAGGTTTTAACATGATTTGCCATGGGACAACTATAACACAGTACGCCATATATTTTTGATGCTTTGTAAGACTCACCCGTTCAAATCTCATGGCTACGAATCCTTCCACTTAAATCCTGAAGCTCTGTGAATAAAGCCTGCAATGACAGAAAATAAATTTGATTAACTACAGTAACCCAGCTAAAGGGTTTAAACACACACACACACACACACACACACACAATATAATTTATTTGTGTAGGGAATCAGTAAACATGTTTAAACGTGTGAATATTTGATACACTAAATCACAAATAAGATATTTTTCAAAAATCATTACAATATGCCGATTTGGTGCTCTAGAAACATTTCTTCTTATTATTTATTTTGAAAAGAGTTGTGCTGCTTAATATTTTTTATATGAACATTATCTTACATTACCATACTACCATTCTGCATTTTGGGCAAGCAAGATTTTACATTATAATAATAATAATAATAAACATTTATCCAACAAGGATCCATTAAACTGAACATGTAATGACATTTATAATGTTAGAAAGGATTTCTATTTTAAATCAATGGAATTATAATTCAGGAATTATAAGAAATTATTCTAAATATGAGTCTCACAAAAATATTAAGCAGCATATTTTTTAAACAACTGATAATAAACTATAAAAAAAAATCTGTATTAAATGCGACTTTGGTGAGTATAAAATACATCTATCTATCTATCTATCTTTCTATCTATCATCACGGATGTCCTCCCCATTTTTAGTACTATTTTATTATTAGAAACTGACCATTCCAATATTTATGTATACACAGGGAAGCTTCTTTGTTTCTTTACTTAAAAGATGCTTCTGAAGGAGAGCAGAGAACTGGGGCAGGCTAGAGGTTAACTGAGGACTCGGGTGATGCTGTTCTTAGGACGGCTCCTACAGGCCGCTTTGACAGAAATGACAGACCAGTGCAAATAATAGCTCATGACAAAAAAGGGCAAACGTTACTTCTCCAATTGATAGAATGGGTTTGCAACAATCGTTGCCGAATGAAAAGAGGTCATTGAAACTTTTTTTTTTCAGTAAAACAGCTATTAATCACAATGCAACAGCTTCTGCTTTCAGCTTTCTTTCTCAGTACACACTTGATTGAGAAGTTGACGGCCCGTTCCTTTATGTGTAAAGATTGAGGATTTGTAAGTGGAGACATACTTAGCAGTAGCCCATTAATGCCTCTGGCTTGTTGCCCATGTGAAATCAATGAAAAGGACAAATGTATGCTGAAAACAGTATCAGACGGCAGTGAATACAGAACATTGTGTGCATCAGCTACAAAGTATTGTGAACTCTTTCTTTTTTTTAATAAGATTTGAAAAAAAAATCCCATTGATTGAAGAGACAAAGAAGCTGCTGGTGGAGAAAATGTGGGTCCACACGTGCTGACCCAAGTGCAAGGGTTGACAGGTCTGTGGTCACATAGTTCAGCCACAGCAGAATTGGGACATTTCAGTTTGGTTAATTAGTGCCCCTGGACGTTCCCCAAAAGGGCCTCAGACACCAAAGGGCTCAAAGTGTCCTTTAATTGCTTTCTGAATGTCTATACATTTGTCTGTGCATGTTACATTTCTGTGCTTAAAAGACCAACTGTTCAGAGAGGCATTTATGATGTACATTACACTTCATATACTGTATATGTTTCAATATTATACATCAATATAAAAACTACTCAGTCACTGTTTTAAAAAAGACAACCGATTTACACGTGGCGAACACCTACACATTTCGCTATTCAGTAAATCAAGACAATTCAAGTCATGTAGACGGCCATATGACTTCACGAGTAAGCTGGCTGTCTACAAAAATATTTCTCTATTGCTTGCTGTTTGACCTGACAATCATCATCATGATCCTGTCGTCTCATTAATCTCTGGAAGTATCACTCATTTTAAATTGCTGTCATGAAGGGAGTGTCCACTGTCTGGAGAACCTCATTAAATGTTCGTTCCGAATCTTTAGACATTTGGGAAAACCTGTGCTGTGTGATAGACGACACGCGGGATACATTAATCAACATTTGCGTCTCTGTGGTGTCATTTATTTCACTCGGCTGTGCTGGGCTGGTCTTCACAAACCACACCGACACTCATTATCCACCGAACTCTCACAAGGATCTATTTGGAGCAATGTTTAGGCAAATGAAGTAAAATCAGTTAAATGCTTTTTTTTCACCTCATTGTTACGTGTGCAACTCTCATCTCTCATTGTGACCTTTCTACCTCACATTCCAGACGCCTTATTGTGAATAGCCATTTATTTTCAGAAGCTGATTCTTTAGAAAACTGGGAAACATTTCCCCCGCTTTCAAGTTTCTCCAACTGCAAACGGGTTAAACACGATAGATGAAGGATCAACATTAGGATACAGTAATAATCTTCTATTCTACTCTTAAAACTGTTCTGCAAACACTACCTCTGTCAAGTGAAGGAAAAAGGAGTTGCCTGATCCTTGTGTTTTATCGGAAATATCAGCAAATCTTGTCCAAGGTAAATTGGGTGTGCATGAATACAAACTTCCACAGGAGGCGTGTTAATGTTGTTCTTAGCTTGCACATTGGTTTGGAATGGCAAACCCCTCACATTATCACTGAACAGAAACGCCTTTTGATTGTCAGGCCAGGAGCAGGAGGAAAGTGCATGCTTGACTACACGATAAGTCCATCAAACATGGTTACGTCATCAAAAGAAAGATATAACGAGAAATTTAGGTAATCTGTATACAATAACATTTCATTAATTCGTTCAACTTTTCATCCGTATAACCTTTCGAATCACTTGTCATCTACATGACTGTTACATGTGATCACCATAGATAAAATATTACCACAAAAATGCCTTCATTCCTCAATATCTGCTGGATTAAATTAAATGTTTTATTGACCTCCTCATATTTCATTTAGTGCACTCATTAAAATCCCTTTGTTTCATTTATGGCTTTTACAAGCTGTATAAATACATACTGCAAACCAATAAAACACACTTTACGGACTTATTGTTTCTTTTAAGTAAAACGTGTCCAGAAATGTAAAACAAAAACAGTGTTTGCGAGTATTACATTGAGGGCTGCGCTAAATTAATCAAGATGTGAAATGTTGTCGATAACAGGACAAAGCGGACAGGCCACCAGTATTATATAACACCAGAACCATTATACGCAAGATTGGGCATTTATCTGGCAGTCATATTAAGATCCCAAACTATCTTGTTATGTAATATTTACTAAACTATTATTTGATCTGCAGCGATCCAACTATTTTCTTTTGTTTGGAAAGCTTCCCGCGTGACCCCATCTCTCGTTTGCCGCACAGATGACAGCGGACGTGTTTCGAAGCCGAGCGTGTTTTCCTCAGCTGTTCACATAAGCGATCTCTACCTCCGATCCAGACTTGGCATGGAGGAAGAACCGGCATCTATTTTGGCTCGAGTCCTAATTGGTCTAAAAATACACGTATTGTCATCGATCAATTAATCTGTTAACACATACATTCTTTCTTTTGACAATTGTGTTTATGAAACAGCATTACCCAACAAAAGGATGGCATTTCAAGGGTGCATTGTTTAATATGAGAATAAAGGTTTGCTTGTGAAGTGAAAAAAGGAAGTTACATGTCTCAGTCACGAGCCCTCAGGAAGGACAGCATCAAGAAACTTTTTCAATTGTGTCACCCACACCTGCAGAAATCAGCCTGGATGTGCTCAGAAAACAAATTAGTCAAATATCCTCATAATACCCTAAAGCTCAAACAGGTGTGTTTAGATCTATCCTCTTACGACTGGTATAAAAAACAACCAGCTGTTTTTTATGTAGTGAGAGATCAGACAAAGGAAGAAAATAATTCCACTCTAAGGAATATTCGAGTCATTATCTTAATCAGTCTGCTCGCTCTTCCCAGAATTCAGCTCTCAGACATTTATCTGATATCACAATGATGCTGCATTACTTCACATACATGTCCGTATGAATGTAAACTGAACGTGGGTGGAAGTTCAGGTGCTATCTGGCAGAATGATGATTGACGCTAGCATTACGTGTTATGAGACCATGTTGAATGACTGGAGGAAACAAGAAGATTTAACTCTCTCACGGCATCTGAGAAAAGTTCTCCAGGGTCAAATAAAAAATGAGAGGCTCTGCACAGTTGCCAGAAAGGGGAAAAAAATGTGACGACAAAGCCTAGATGTGGATTAACTCAAAAAAAGTTTCAGTCTGCTGAACTTTTGAAGGATGCAGGTGCAACCTACTGCTCACCTGAGATCTGTCACTGCCTTGAACTCCTTCAATTCCTGTAACAGATTCCCTGAGCTCCCAAATTCCATTAAGAGTCCACAAACAACAGCACCATTCATCATGATTTCTTAGTTTCCTCTGAAACTAAGATAAATGAACATGTTACACATGTAGTTATTTAAGTATGCTGCTCCATTTTTCCCATTCACCAAATTCTAAGAAAGATGAAACATTATATCTAAGACGGTTTAGCGATGGCACTTCAGTTTCATGCCAATGAGTGCTCAATTGTTCATAGCGTCCCAAACAGTTCAAACAACAAAGTTTGAAGCGGCATTAAGAATTACAATGAAGCTGCCAGAGAGAAGCGGGTGCGAATAGCATGTGACCAACAAAGCATGAAGCCAGATGGCAAGATTTGATTATTAGAGCATGAGTATACCAATGCTGAGAGAATCCAAACCTCTGTGTGGAGGTACTGCTCAGCCCTTTGATGTACCTAGACCGATGGCATGCCCTAACAAGTCTTTCTCTCGAACACATTCCCAAACTGACCTCAAATTGGCCCATGAACTAGTGCCAATATATTCCAAAAAGGCCTGACATTGCTTAATAATAGAATATAAATACAATATAAAAATATCTGGGACACGACCTCCTAAACAGGTAGCAGGTGTTTTCTCCATGATGTGCCAATAGCTAAAAGCATTTTCATGGATCTTACTGAAAGCTGGAAATGATCTTCACTATTGCAGCTGACTTTTAGTTTGGGATCTAAGACATTAACGAATTCCAAACTGACAGAGGATAGACACTGGTCCAGTAAAACAGACTGAGCTTCTCTTAGCACAACTGAAGAGAGACCCAGAAGCAAAGTGCAAATGAGAGGCTCCAAAAAAACAAAAATAAAACAAAGGGGAAAAAAATTATATATTATATATATATATATATATATATATATATATATATATATATATATATATATATATATATATATATATATATATATATATTTACAAGCTAGTGATTATATATTTAAGCATAATGTGATTTTTTATACAAAAATAAATGAACAATAAGTTGCTGTGAAATATTAATAGTTACTATTGATAGTTATCTTGTACATTTTTGCTCTGCTAATGAAACTGAATTTAACCAAAGACAATATTAGTAAGTTAAGATTACATTTACATTATAACATACTTTTTAACGTCACAAAGTATTACATATTCAAAAGAAATACCTACTCAGTGCTTCTTTCCGACGCAGTCAGTAACTCCTTTCGCGAAATTGTGTGATTTTAAACAGGTAGTAAGTGCCTGAATGAATGAGCATTTTGAAAGAATCAATTAAATAAATGATTCACTTGAAGGTCATCTATCACCACCTACTGGATGGACTGTGTATCAGGAAATGCAGCTAATCAATACAGTTTAATGAATGAGCAAAGCTAAATGTGCTCTACTGGAAACAAAACAATAAAATGTTGTTTTTTTTCCCACATATTTTGTTTCAAGTACTCCCATAACATAAACAAGAGCATACAAGGTTTCAGAATATTTTTAGGACAACAACAAAAATGGTAAACAAAGAAAACTGTAGAAGTGAGCAGCCTCCAGTGAGTGAATAATGGAGGGGCATTTGAGGTGGGACAAGGTTAGTCTGGGAACTCAGTAAACATGGGAATCGGAGGGCTAGAACATGAGCAAAATCTAGGGTGTGAGGAAATAGGTCATTTGCCTGGGAGACTTAAAGTGGGAACATGGTTCATCTGAGTGCCACATTGTTTCTCAACGAGATGGCCTATGCCTTCAGTGGCACAGTTTTGTCCCATAAAACATTTTGTTCATCACGTTTTGCAGACAAAAGCATGCCTCATGTGCCAGTCTGCATTTTTTGTGTTCATGTACTTGCTTGTTAATTTCAGACTCAATTTTGAGGCCATTCCAGTCAAGCCTGCGTTTGATCTTTAGCCCACTAATGGTCATCTTTGTCTTCCCCGGGCAGGACAAAAACACTGCAGCTGGTCTGCCAACCTAATATCTCAATTTAGAAAAAGTTATATAAAAACTGCACTCAAATGAACTAACATGACTTTGATTTACAACTTATATTATTTTCCAAAAAATACTGACAAGTATTCTCATTGCAGTTCTGGAGGAAGGTCCCAAATGTAATGCCTCAATCTAGTTTTCCTTTTAAGGCCACACTTTCTGGGTATGCTGATATCCAAATTAAATAATAGCAAAACCAAACACTGCTTCACTGATGACGCTTTGACAGAAGAGCTTTGAAATGAACAAAATAATGTATTAAAAGAAAACATGCTTGAGAACTCGATCCATCAGCAGTCCTGAATCAGAACTCTAGTGCTGTGGGAAAGCGTAATTCTTCCTCACTATAAACCTCTTATCCTCTCAGCACAAAACTTTGTCTTTGATGAATTGTGATCTGTTTTCAAGAGCACAGCTAATAAAACACGGACGTGACCTCAACAGAGGACTATTCACAACAATAGGACCCTTGGACCCTTCCACACAGAGACTGTAGAGATTTTTTTCCATGTTAACTATTTGATTAATACGTGCAAAGATTCGTTATACACATTAATCTGCTTATTGCTTTATTTTCGAAGTAGGACTAGAAGTACGGAGGTGTAAAAGTAATGGTTACACTGACCTCTACTGACAGCTCAAGAGAAATTGGAGAGAGAGAGAGAGAGAGAGAGAGAGAGAGAGAGAGAGAGAGAGAGAGAGAGAGAGAGAGAGAGAGAGAGAGAGAGAGAGAGAGAGATGCATTATATTATTGCAGAGCTCATTCATTTAAGAAAAACCGTAGCCTAGCTGCCCATGTCTAGCCTATTTTTAAGGAAGGCTTTATTATTTCTCCCAGATGGGCTACAAATATAAAACACCCCTCTAAAAAGTCCAACATTCGTGACAGTTATTTAATATCATGTCTGAACTTCACTGAAACGTGTCTTAAATGGTTGGTGTGCAGCGGTACTTTGGATGATCACCCGTGAATGGGCGCTTCGCGCGCCACGAGAATAGGCGGCAGTACCGAGTCTTTCACTGACTGTATTCAAATGATAATCACCGAAAGACAGTTCTCGTTCCGGGTCGTACTGTTTTGTTATGCTAAGTGGAAAATAGCTTTACGAGCGTCACGTTATAAATACATTCGTTTTTTTGAGGTTTGAGAAACAGATCAGGACGCGATGCAAAGACCACAGTTCCGCCATCCCCGCCAGGGCTCCGGTCCGCGGGCCGCGGGCTTCCGAAGCCCGCCTCCAGCCTTTGACAGGACAGGGAGTATGTTTCCATCGCCTCCGTGGGCATTTTCAACCCCACCGCCGCCGTTCGGACCTAGATTCGGACAGTGTTCTCCAAATACCCCGCCGAGAGAGTTTGGTGGTAACAGAGGCGGCGGCGGTGGTGGTGGGAAGTATTTTAACGGTCAGTCTCCGGCTCACACCCCGCGCGGAATGAGCCCCGGTCCCCGCGGCGCACCGTTCAGACGCTCGCCGTACGAGAGCCCCAGGCGACACTCTGGATATCAGGTAGTTTACTAGCGTTCAGGGGGGAGTTAAAACAATAATGCGCAGTTTTTGTGCCGTATTTCCACTTCTCTCCTGTATTTCGGTGCTCTAATCCGAACTCATTTCTGCGAACTAGTGCGTTTGTTTTGTTGTTGTTGGTTAGGACACTACTATACAATCTCTGTGTAATTGTGGTCGTTTTAACGTCTTTCTGCATGACAATTTTTTCCCTTAAGGGTTCACCACGGACATCCACACCGTTTGGGTCAGCGCATGGCAGGGAGAGAGGGACAAATGATATGGAAAAATATTACAAACCATCAATGCTCCAAGATCCCTGGGCTGACCTACAGCCCATCTCAGTTACACAAACTCAGTCTAAATGCAACTCCAAACAAACCAATACGAGCAGACAAGGGAGGTACTACAATTAAAACGTTATCTTACTTCAGTGAAAGGGAAAAGTCACTGAACAGTCCTTTTTTTATTTAGTGCACCAGTAGTGCACTACATTTTTAGTCAAACGGAGCCAGCCGAAAACATGGACCTGAGGCAGGATTCACCAGCAATAATTCTTGAGAAACTGACTTCACAACATTTTCTAAAACCATATGTACTTGCTTGTATAAAGAGACATTCTCTTTTACTTTTATATCTGCACCTCAACGACAGGATCATAAAAATATTGTAACCGGCAGCCTATTCGTAGTAGTTTGCCATCTCTGGCGCACTCCCATGGAGTTTGCAAATCCTTCATTGAAATCAGAGGAGTATGTCTTCAAGCTCGAAATGCAGTTTAACAAAAGATGTCTGATCAACACGTCCATCTACCTCTCAATACTGACTGTGTGCTGTTAACTAGAACAGGTCAGGTCAAGTATTTGTAAGTTTGGCTCCTTTACTAATTTTGTATTGGATGTTTTCGTTTTTTTAACTTTGTTTTTGGTGACTTTTTTGATTTTATCACAGTCTATGATCATTACTTTTTGTATATATATATATATATATATATATATATATATATATATATATATATATATATATATAAACTTAGACTGGCAACCGGCATTGTAATTGTAAACAGCCCTCAAAGAACTATTGTTATATTATAAGCCAAATATAATTAAAAGTTGTAATGCAATACAGTTCTTGTCGAAAAACAATGCAAGTTGAAATCTGTTACACTTTATTTAGTAAAACCATGTTTTATATCTTCACAATTATTCTTGTCACCGTAATATTACTACACATCTCTGCAAGTTTTTGCTGTACAATATACCATATGGATCTCATATTGGAGGTCTACAAAAATAATTTTATTAACAGAAACGTAACTTTTTTTTTTTTTTTTTTTAAGTTCAGTGTTAAATGTTTGCATCTCATTTTCATTCCACATTCACATCGCCATAACTACTGTAATATTACATCAGTTCTGTCAGTTTCCTTTCTTTTGGTTGTCAGCTAGTTCTTTCGATAAAGCTTATAATTTGCTCTTATCCTATTTTGAACTCCGATTTCTCCATGTTCAGCATTTTGCCAAGAGACAGACAAAATATAGAATGAACGTGTATCTTAAGTGTGTAAGAAAGACTCAAACAATAGAGGCTTATATTAAAATGTCTTGTATTGTAAACTTGTTTTTTTTGCGCTTAAAGACAGTCATTTTTTTTAAGCAATGATGGGTCTCTTGAGGCATCAGCTGTTGATACGTCAGCATCATTGCCACATGGAGTGTTTTCCGCATAAACAGACCAATCAAGAGCTTGTTGAGACAAAGTAACCCACTATGATTGACTAAACAAAGGGAGAGAAAAACTTACATATGCGTCAGTACACATAAAACTTTGGGTGAGGACATTCGCAGAGTTAACTTTTAAAAGAAGCCGTGTAGCTTTAGCTGTAAAGGAAAGAAATCAGTAATGTGGGAATAAACGGTCAACCTCACATTTATCTACACATGGATGTGCTTATTCAAAACCATTCCTCATAAGGTGACAGTTCTTGTTTACTCCAGATCTGCAGGTGTCTGAAAAGTAGATTGTGTCCAGCCCTTAGTTTCTTGGTTTTAGTACGAGCGAGCATGATTTCACAATATACTCTTGCCCTTAGAACTAAAATACAGAAAACTACCATTTACAATAGAAAATATAATGACACAGGATAAATGTAGCAAGAAATATTCAGTTGCATATAAGTTATAATAAAGTACACAATTCAGTCTGTGTAATAAAACATTCCAACCTGTTTTCACAGTAAAGTCAACTCAAGCTAGACGATGTTCTCGTTTCTAAATCGCTAAAATTCGGGACCCCTAGACGGCACAAAACAAACCTCCAAATCTGGTGCCATACAGAGACGAGTGAAAAAGCCCTTTTAACGACAAATATTTAATGTATGTGTGTTTAAGGAGAGATTGGGTTAAGTTAAATCATATTTGACACAGGTTTTGTGCGCTTTCTAAAACAAAGTACAGTGCCAACTTGAAATGCACAGGCTTTAAAACTTTTAGAGTGTATGAATTTCTTTTGGTAAAAGAGCCAATTAAGAATAAACTGCACAGACTGTGTTTAATAGTTATTTTCAATAACTTGAGCATTTGCCTGGGTGATATATTTAGCTTTGCCTATGTCAGGAGAAGGTAAACAGCTATAGTTTTCCTTTCAGAAAATTACCTAAAAAGCATTTATGCAGCTTGAAACCCAACATCTTTGTATATTTAGTATATTTGTAACATTAAGGCTTTACTTTGGGAAGTAAAACAGAACAGGGCATTTAAATGCAAGTGAACTTGCAAATGTAGTATTGTTTTTCCAACAGTGTTAGTGTTTAGCAATCAGTGTGCTCACATTCAACTAAATGCAATTAAATAAACAGAATTAAAAATGACTTTAGTAGTCAGTTCTGGTGTGCTTGAGCTAAGAAATGTTTTCATCTGATATGTCAGACCTTTGATACCATTTGACATTTTAATGTATATCTGATGTTCTGCCCTTTTATACCCATTGAGAAACAACATCGAGAAGAAACAGACACAGGCTGTAGCCTAGATGTGTTTTAAGGAGATAATCTCCAGCACTTTTGCATGGAGAGTGATGAAATCTGCTGGATTTTTTTTTTGGAAGCAGTGGAAGGGTAAAGAAAAGATGTTAGTGTTACACTGCGACCCAGTCGTTATAAAATGCAACATCTTTCTCGAATTCTCTTTGCCAAGCTTTTCCTCTTCTTTTTTCCATTTTTTTCTTTGCCATCTTCCATTTTTCTGGCTCTGATTTCACGCATGAGATCAAAAAACACCTGGAGAGATTATGAAGCTTGTATGAATCATTAGTACTGCTAATACGGAATGATTCATTCCACCTAGTGAAGTGATAGTTTGCTTAAAAATGTAAAATTGTCATTTAATCATCCTTATGCTAATTCATTTTAAATTCCACAAAGTCATACGGCTTGAAACAACATGTGGATGAATAAATGACCGTTTTATTTATTACTATACTAAAAGTATCACGTAATGGTTGCCAAACCGGTTTTTTGTATGGCCTACCTTATCTACATTGGCACGGGTTTTGGCAGAAGTCTCGACGTAGCTGACTGCCCACTGATCTGCTCTGGTCTTGGCCTCCTCCACACCGACTTGCCGTCGATCCTCCAAGTCTGACTTGTTTCCCACCAGCAGGAAAGGTACGTTCTCCTCCTCTTTTACCCGAAGGATCTGTTCTCTAAAGTTTAGAGATAAAAATGAGAAATCCCTGGATACATTTTGCTGCATGAACATATTTAGCTTTTTTTTTTTGTTTTGTACCCTGAGATACCAGTGTTGTGTTAATCACCAGTTTTCAAGTCCTCTCTCTACCTGAAGTCAGCAGTAGCAGCAAAGGATTCGGATTCTGTGATGGAGAACACGCAGAGAAATCCCTCTCCGCTGCGGAAGTAGTTGTCCCGAATGGCAGCGTAGTCCTCCTGTCCCGCTGTGTCAAGGATGTCGATCTGGACCTCCTCTCCGTCCAGAACCACCTTTTTTCTGTAGCTGTCGGCTTTGGTGGGCTCGTAGTCTTCCACAAACTTTGAAAGAGATCAGCACAGTTAAACCTTGTGGTTAACCTCAATGTACGCATGATGTGAAATCCCTAAATATTAAGTCTTACCTCATCATACATGAATTGCAGTGTTAGTGCTGACTTGCCCACGCCACCGCTGCCCACCATTATCACTTTGTGAAGGGCCAAAGCATTCCTGCTAGCAGCCATGGCTTCAGGCAACAAGGAATGGGTGCAGTGAAGAAGTAGTGAAAAATCTGAGGTAGATGGGTATTAGGGGAAACCTAGAAGGAAGAACTTTGAGAAGAAGAGAGCAGATGATAAAGAATGGTGTTTTATGTACAGCAGTAACTATTTTAGTCATTCAAGAACAATTACCAGCATTCATTACTAATAATACACCTGCACCCTTTGAAGTGATTCAGACATATTTGGGGTGTTACTTCTGAATAATCAGCTTTGTCTTATTCCCATTATTCACCCCACTAATAACGATAACACAGGCTTTCTTTTCCGTACCCTGAGAAAATGCCAAAACAATGAGGCTTCTCATAAAAGCTAGCTTAGCATTTGCTGGTTCCCTTCCTAACTGACACTGACATCATTGCTTACTAGAGAAAAGCAGAAAAACACACACATTCGTCCGTTCTCATTAAGAACTGCTCTGATTATTTGCCCCCCAAAAATGTAAGTTCTGTCACTTACTCACCTTCATGTCGTCCCAAACCTGTATGACTTTATTCTGTGGAACATAAAAGATAATATATTTAACAAAACTGTTTTGGTGATCATTGACTTCCATTATATAGACACAAAAAAACAAATTTTTCAAAATATAGCCTATATTCCACAGAAGAATAAAGTCATAAAGGTTTGGAATCACAAAACTGCTGCCAGAATTTATTTTCAGGGTGAACTTTCATATTCGAAGAAAAGCCAACTGTCCAGATTGTGAGATTATAGGTCATATGTGATTATAAGTAGTATGTAAAAAAAAACCCTTTGAAAGTCTGAAATCATGGGCGGAGTCACTACACAATAATATAGGATTACAACTGTTGACTGAAGCGCAGACTGCTAACAACAGCAGTTGCTTTAGGTTTACTCAGTTTACTCAGCTCATCTGTGGTTTATATGAAAAGGGTGTGGCGAACGTTCTGCAGGATCGGTGACTGCTTCCACGTGATTGACGCCACATTAACAAGCTTGTTGGCACAAAGGGTGAGAAAAATACTGAATGGAATATTTAAATAAGCACTTGAACAATGGGGCCATCACTCTTCTATAAAGGTTCCTCCTTTTGTTTGTGGCCCTAGTTCATTTTAATAACACATGAGAATGTAACAGGGTTGCCATGTGGCAAAAACCCCAAAAGACTGAACTGGTCGATAAATACTAGAATACAACAATAAAAAGGCCTTTTGTTAGTTCATACTGATTGCAAGGTCAGAGGAAACAAGTGACATATCAAAAATTAACATTGTCCATATAGTGGTGTATTAAGTCATTAGCCTTTCAAGGCAGACTAATGTCTGAGTATAGTGTATGTAAATTATAATTAAATATGAAATATGCATCTTCTAGAGGGTTGGATCAGTAGATAAAAATCTGTCTATTAAGGAAGCTGTTTTTTATACCCTTTAATTTTTAGGAGCAGCATCTTTCTAATATCTAAAATATATACTGTACATACAAATATGTTTTCCGAACAGAGAGCGGGCTGCGGAGGACTTATTTCTATGACAAATACATAAACTAACTTTGGGTCGTGATCCATTCCTTAACAACTGAACAACATCTACAATACATGCGCGTGTTATTTGACACCTGTTCCGTTCGCACAGTCCTTCAGAGGAAAACAAGGCTGGCGTTAATTCACTCAACAGAAACTATTGTGGGAATTCAGTTATTCCAAAGCAGAGGTCGTATCATTCAAAAAGGGGATCCCGACCATTCAGAAAATGCCCGTTGATACAGCTAATGACTGCTAGCAGGCTAACTCGGTTGTGTCAAATTGACAAGCACGAGGGGCTGCTGTAGTCACGAGCACTTAAGAGTAAAATCACGAGTGATTTTCCTGTTATATTTAAAACACTGACAGCGCGCTAACCGCCACTTCCGTGTTTAAGGGAGGATTTGGTTTTAGCACTCCACAGCTAATAGGTACCGCGTACCGCTTGAGAACTTAGTACACGGTGGTATTTCAAAACAACTAATAAAATAAACGAATGGCAGCGTGCTGTCACAATAAAAGTTATAGAAAAAGTGTGTACAAATCAGATACTCACCAAATGAACGGGCACTTGCGTGTTCGACGTCTTGTTAGCTTTGCTGCTACGAGCAGATTTGTTTTGCTTCAATGCATGACTCAGAAGGGAGCAGCACTGCTGACAGCTTCGGCCGGCTGGGCTTGGTCTGTACAGACTACCAGTTTACTTGTGGATAGAAAGAAAATAACGCTAGTATACGCAAAGGCCTGAAGCTGTTTAATAATGCCACATAACTCGACAGGTTACGTCTCCGCCATTAGTTTGCCTTCTCAACCACAAACAGTTTTATTATTGTTTCAAAACTTTCTGTAATGCCAGTGTCTTCTTGTCGACGATGCGTCTAGTACTGGGTGTACAGCTGAGACTCAAACTAAAATGTTGTGTTTTGCGATGTCATTACCACAAGAAAATCCGCCTAGAGGTCTCCTGGATAACTGTACAGCACCGACAGGAAGACCAGTAGAAAACGCATGTGCTTTTTAATAGGCATGTGTAGCTTTCAATGAAATAGCAATTGCCCACGTTATTATAGTAGTTTAGTAGTTCAACCCCCCAAAAATGTAGCCACTAAGATTGCTATGTGATTATCAAGTTGACAAATTACATACAGATCTCTTACTGAGGGACTGTCATATTAGTAACCCTCTGGTTCCATAACTAAAAGAATTCAGAAAAGTTCTTAAGCAAGTTGTTTTATAAAATAATAAAATATTTACGCCGATATGATTCTTCACAAATCTCCCGACTGGTGCTCAAGAAACATCACCAATCTCGGTAACCGCTGTTAAGATATTTTTGCGGAAATTATGCATATTTCTTTCAGGATTCTTTAATGAACAGACGATTTAAAAGAACAGCATTTAACCTATTTGGAATAAATATACCTTAATTGTGTTAACTATTCAATGACTCACAAGGAGATATTCTTCATGAGGTAAAGCCATTTGAAGAGTGTTTATTTGGTACTCTGGTGAAAATGCACGTAACACGATTAACTAAGAAAAATCAGGTTTGTGAAAAGAAACGGAAATTGAAAACTAAAATAACCCTGAGGCATGTAGTAGAGAGATTTGACATCAAAAGTATATGCCTCTGTTTAAACACTTTTTTGAAACCGTATTTTTGATTTGGTTAATTTGACATCTCTGCTGGCTTTGCATTGAAATGCTGCATCTGAGGCACTGAGCTCACTGAGTTTACATAAAGTTTGCTGAGTGTCTGTATCCAACCAGCCGTGCAATTTATTTGCGACGATACAATAGTGCCTCTTACAAGTGTCTGGTTTTAAGCATCATATATAGCTCTAAGCATCCTCATACAGTACATCTCTGTCGATGTCTCCTGACACCTATCAGTCATATCGGAGTGGCTCTCCATTCTTTCCCCTCAGTGAGAGCGCGGGGTTGGTGGATGAAAACGCTGTAACGCACGCTCTGGTTAGCAGCAGCACGGACGAATCCGCTATTCGCAGTCATGGTGATGGCCCTCAGGGTGTCCCCCGTCCCAAAGATCATCAGCGATCTACGGTTCACCTTTGAGCTCGTGACCAAGCGTTGCGTGCGCTCAGACGGCTGATCCGGAACCACTTTGAGCCTGGCTAGCAGCTCCTCCGCTCGGGATTTTTCTCCCGGGCCTCCTAACGTATCCAGGATCACACGGAAGTCCTCCACCGCAGAGTGGCAAGCAAACAGCTCTTTACCCTTCATGAACTCGTCCAGCCGGGGCAGGACCTTGTCTTGGCGCTCCTGCGCAGCCTGCTCCGTCAGCACCACTTCCTTAAAAGTGAAGTGACAGTTGCCGTGGCTGAGGGAGGACACATACGTGATCAAAGTGGTGATGTCAAGGTTCACCCTGTTGCAGACATCCACCTTCACTTCAGTGGGGAAGGCGAGGCTGGCCACGACGGTGTCTCGATCAACGCGGGTGTGCGTGAGGTCTGTATCGTCAGCGTCGTCTTCATCATAATCATCATCCTCTTCCTCCTCCTCAGCCAACGCTTCATTCTCTCCCTCCTGGTCCTCTTCCACACAGCCATGCTTGTCTTCACCATCTTCTTCCTCTTCCTCCCCTTCGATCACGGTATTAACAGCTACAATGTCACCTCTCACGGAGATGCCCATCTCTTTGAGCTTGTCAGCCATAGGGCTCGAGACCCCATTGTAGAAGGCGAATATGATGTGAGGGTTGCTGTACTGCACAGGCTGCTGCCGACTGGCCTCAAGGAAGTCTTCCGCTTGTCGTATCACGCTTTTATCCCCGTACTGGCCCCGGCCTTGCCAGATGTTGTGCAGCGCCTCTGCTTTGCGCCCGATGGCTTTCACCCAAGTGTGTCCCCCGTTCGCTACCACGTCGACCACCAACGTTTGTTTCTGGCCGTCTGGGCCCTCGTAGGCGAACACATGCAGGACGCTCACCACTTTCTCTAAATTCTCGGCCGATTCGACGATGGCCCTCAGGTGAGTGAGATTGGTACTCTGCAGGTGGGACTCCTTGATCACAACTTTGCCCGCCTCCACCTTCTGCAGGAACTTGAGCTCGGCCCGGAGCTTGCTGCACAGTTTAGCACGACCCTCAACCTCACGGCCCTGGCGACTGCAGATCTTGTCCACTCGCTCAAGCAGCTCCTTGGCTACTCTGATTCGGTCCTGCAGCGTGTTGTAAGTAGCCATTGCTCTTGAACATATTTCTACAAAATGAGAAAGAAAAAACTAAAATAATGACCGCAGAACTGAGACATGTTCATGAATAATGGGTAAAAATCTGTTTTACGTAGAAAACTGAAGGAATGGTTTAACCAGAAATGAAAATTTGCTGAAAATGTACTGACCCTCTGGCTATCTAAGATATAGACGTTAATATGATATCATAGATTTGTTCCCTACAAGCATTCAGCTTTTCATTTCACAAGACTTTAACTAATGGACTAGAGTCAGGTGGATCATTGTGATGTTTTTATCAGCTGTTTGGACCCATTCACTGCAGAATGATGTAATGCTGAATTTCTTCCACTCTGTGCATTTGATGAAACAAAATCTTGCTACACATGCAGCAAATTTCCATTTTTGGGCGAACTGTTCCTTTAAATTACCATAAGCGTTTGCATTCTAGAATTTTCTGAGCATTGTATAATTTAAATCGGGATTCCCAAGATTTCGCCTTTTAAAATAAAACGTTAATGGCAGCAAAAGCAAAATGTAGGTACGTTTAGGTAGTAGTAGAATAAACATAAACCATAGTGCTCGAATGAGAAGGTCTATAAATACGAAATATTAGCCAAGGCGTGGTTTTGCGCAACACTACGGCATAATACATAAAGCCTTATACACATTCTTACGAAAATTTCAATTTGTGCCCAGATTATCACGTTGTTTTTACGCACCGGTTCATAAATACGTGGGCTTGTCAGCTTGCTTGGTTAATGCCATGGTTTTCTACATAACGTTACCAGAGGCATCTCTTCCTGTTTGCTCGAAATAAGAGGAGGATAACAGCTGACCGTTAAAGTGAAGAAAAGCGAAGTTATCCGGAAACTGAAATACTTACAGCACATACAGGTTCAAGTTCTGCCTCTCCTGTTGTGGGCTGACTCTTTTCATCCCCGAAGTAGAAGAAAGTAGCGCTGGCATGAAGAGTTTGTGTCGCCACCTAGCTTGGAGGTTATGGATTGCGTCAATCGGTGGATTGCAGTAACGTCAGTAAACTAATGATTGTTCAGTTCCACGCAGACTGTTGATGTTGTGGAACTTTATATTTTTTGAAGGTGCTATTTATATCTAAATCTAAAGATGTATTTTACACCTAAATTGTATAATATCAGCCTATTATTCATCCATGTAGTGCATTCATTGGACATGATATTGAGCAAAAATACCCACTAAGACAAACCGTTTTAACATGTATTCTTTTTCTATTATACTATTATCATCATCATTATACTAATAAGCAGTTCTTTTAGCTTCTAATCTGAGAACAAGTCAATCAATCAATCATTCAATCATCTTTATTTATATAGCGCTTTTAACAATTAACAATTGTTAACAATTAACGCATTGTATCAAAGCACTGAACAGTATCAAACTGGAGAATAGGCTAGAGTATCAGTAATGTATAATAACAAGATTAAACACTCAATTTTCAGCTAAAGGCATTTCATTATTGAACGGTCAGCTCAAAAGGATCTTTGCAATCAAATCAATGGCTAGAAATTGAGTGACCCCAACCAAGCAAGCAAGGAAACGAACTCCTTCTGTGACAGAATGGAGAAAAAACCTTGGGAGAAACCAGGCCAGATGAAACCAGCACTTCATTTCCAGTTAATGTTTTCATATTATAATAATGTAATAATGTAATATATATATATATATATATATATATATATATATATATATATATATATATATATATATATATATATATATATATATATATATTTTTTTATTTAGCTAAGAAATAAGTAGGCCTACTAAAACTAAAATGTCTGAGTAACAGGCTTTTAGTCATTAGTAAAAAATTCGCCATTTGTAGTGAAAATTGAGTATTTTGTGCGCTATGTTGAGATAACTAATGGAATGCATGTAAAACACACGGTGCACTATATGTAATTAAAACATTTATAATGTAACCTGATAAAATTGCTTTTATTAAATCACTTACAGAACAGATTGCACGAGGTCCATCGTGTGTATGAATATAAATCAACTCTCCATACCCAGGCTACACGCTGAACCGCTAGAGTCGAACAGGGCAAAAATAGTAGTTGCTAAGTACAAGAGGTTAAAAATAGGTTTTAATGAAATTTAAAAAAAAAACAGTTTTCATCCTGCAATTCATGTTTAAACGGCTTGCCATAACATTAGGCTTTAAAAGCATTGCGTTCGTGTGCAGGAAAGAGGGAGGATATTAGGTCAAAGTGCCTGGCGCTCGCGGCAGACGCTCGTGTAGTACTCATGGTAACAGATTCTGCACGAGCGTGTGCGTGCTCCTGACGCAACAAGTATCTGGTTTCCAGTCTCTCCTTTGGATGACTGCGCGCTGTCTGGAGACGAAGAGCTTTTAACGTAAAGAAAAAGCACGGCCAGCACCGCATCCGAAGCGATACCGTTTTAAAGCTGTCGCCCGCGGAACTGCGTTGAGTTTTAACCGATTGCATAATAGTTGCTCAGACTTTTGCCGTTATTTCCACTTTGCTGGTTGCATTACGGGACCGAACCGCATCCGAAAGCGGTCTTTGGCGGATTTTCAGCCCATCTTTTCTTCGGTCGTATGTGTTTTACGCATATGGATACTTTTCCGGAGCGCGGACGGTAGATTATGCATTCCACAGGATGGGTGCGAACAATGGGAAACAGAGCGGGAGTGAAGGTGAGTGCCAGAATCAAACTCTCACAGCCAGCCACAATGCTGCTTTTCCACTGTTAAATCTCGGTGTACAGCAGCCATAGTTGTGTCAACGTCACTATTCCCTCTTATTCTTTGCGGGCAACACTAAACTTGCACAAGTCTCTTCTATCAACTGTATTGCAGAGCATCCTTGTCGTTTTCTGTTATAGGTTTTGATAACATTTTAAGGGAGCCTTTAAACGTGCGGTTAAAAGGCTTTCTGACGTTTCTGGCATCGGGCCATTATAAATACGCATATCACACGAATGTGTGCAATAGAAATATATATTATGTCAGAATAATTATACTTGTCCCATATTTCTTTGAACTGCGTTTTGCTATAATGCAGCCCTGGTGCTTAAATAGTTAATAGTTTCTGCATATGAATATACAAGCAGAAGGTCAACATTAGCCTGCTTACAACGAATGCAAGTGTGACATTATTCATTGTTCCTAATTTTAGTATTTATGCTTAATAATAGATCTGTGAACCTATCTTTGTTGTCCAACTCCTTAATGCACATAAAAAAAGAACTGGTATCTGTCTCTGTTTACCTTTTTGTCACAGGCTAAAATAAGTTTTTGTTGCTGCTTTAAAAAGGAAGCATGGTTCTTAAAGCAGATTTATGAGAATTAAAGAGCTTTGGGTTTGGAGCTAATAAGAAACAAGTCTGTGCCGTCATCATAGTGCACAATGCAATGGTTTTACTAAAGCAACCGTCAACAGAGGGTGCGTGTACTTTAATAAGCTGTGAATCATGGCCTAACACATAACATCATTTTAGCTTTTGGGCAAATTTCTGCAGATCCCCCCGTCTCCCCCTAACATAGGTATATGACTACGATTAGAGGTCAAAACAGAGGCTGTCTATTAAAACACGGATGTTGAAGGTTGCGACTTATCATATCCTAATAACCACGAGCATTCATACCAGAGATTTTGCTCTCACAGAGTGAGTTCTTGGCTGCGTGAGGGACTTGTGGTCTTTTAAAGCACACCAGATTTCTCAGGAAGGTCAAGGTTTGGCCCTCAAGACTGGCATTCAGTGAGAAAACCAAGAACTTCTTACACGCAGCTCTCCAATTGACATATTTCAAACATCACAATCTTTTGCAGTGATTGCTGTTATCTTTCACCGTTGACATCTTTTACGATGTTGACGTTGTCTACTGATTAGTTTAGTTACTTCTACTTAGGACCTCCCTAGATTTAATTAAACGTAGCAAGAATGCATTTCATTCAAATGCATACATCAAAACTGCAATTTATAAGCCAACAAATAGTAAATGTACACCCTTCCACATTAAGTGGTGTTTAAGTGTTCAATGCACTAACTGTTGTTATTCTAGTCTCACTTGGGAGACGTTTTTTTTATAAGAGTACTAGTTTTTCTTTTCAGCATTGGTTTTGCAAACACTAAAATACGAGCATTTAGTGCATCATGGATGCTTTTAAACAAATGTTTGTTCATGTTTAATATGAACCTTTAACAGAGGGAGTCACAGTCAAAGACCATATTTTCTTCCTCGAAATAAAATCAGGATGTCCTGGATCTATTCCAGTGCAACCGTTTTTTTTCTAACCCGAATAAGTTATCCAAAGGAAACGTGTAGTGAATAATTACAAAAATAAATCACACCTACACCTAATAATACCTCTTTGTTTTATACAACGATTGTCTTAAGGATGCTAAAAGGACCTTTATTTTTTAAGCTTTAAGTGACATACTGAAGATAAAACTAATTTGGTTGGTTTAAAGCTTTTATAACTGTAACATTGCATATAAAAAGGTGTCAGTTTAAAGTAAAAACTGTTTTTATTATATATATCTTGCTCCTCATAAAGTAAGCCTGCATTCAGTGTTCTTTCCATAATCATAAAAAAGCACTTGTCTATTTTTTTAAATTTCATGTGAATCATATGGCCGAGCATCTATGGCAGTAGCTTTGTACAATTCCATCAGTGCCATGTTTGCTCAGTCAATTAATCTCATTAGCAATGAAGCACATTCTTCAGAGACAATGAACAATAAACAATGCATGTGATGTAACCAGACGTTACATTCAAGGTTAGTGTCTGAGCAGATTCCGCTTTGGTTCACTGATTTCACTGATCATTGAAAAAAAAAAAAAAACACTAGCCTGAAATGTCTTTAGTGATATCACTAGGAGACTATTTAGTGAAAAACAGGTTTGTTTACAGAGCAAAACACATTTTTTGCTCAGCATGTGGAAGCTCCATCAGTCAGGCCATTTATGGTAAAATAAAAGCTTATGTGAACTCCGGTTGTGTTTTCTCTCTCATTGAGCTTGTAAACATGCCTCATATGTGACCTGATGCTCTCAAGTGCCATTGAAACAAACTTTTTTTGCAGTGTTTAGGAAACTTTCACACTAGGGCATGTTGTGTTAGGTTTACCATTAACAGAGAAAAAACCCCAACAGAAAACAGAAATTCATTTGTTCTGCTGATTATCGCTGATTATCGATTCAAAATAAATGTAGGATCAACATGACTAATCAAACTGCAAATACAAAGAAACATGATGCTTAGGTTTACTACTGTGTCTTTCCTCATTTGGAATCGACTTTTTCAGAAATTATAAAACAAAAGGCTTCTCATGTTGCATTCCAAAAAAATGAAATCATCACCAAAAAAACGTATTTTGGCTTCTAGTTTTGTAGTAACTTTGATCATCTTTATATAATGCCGAATGTTTTTTATGTGATGAACTCAGCTGAACAGCATCTCATCTGACACTCTTAATTCAAATTTAGCTGGGCTCGTGTTTTTTTTGGGCACAGTTTTTTCTGTAATGTGATTTGTAAAAAAGCTTCAGCTTTTCGTTTTTTTTCCCCCTTGTCCCTGCCATTGGGGAGTATCTGTGGGAGGCATCTGGTTTGTTATTCTAAGTTTGTGATGGACAGAAAAAGAATGCCTGGCATTTATCGTAAGATTTGGTGAGCCCTGTTGCATTCATTTTTTATTACACTGTGCATGCTTGACAAATAAAATAAAGCCTTGATGTTTAAAGCTACGTTTTCTGTACTGTGAGCGTTATATATGTACAGAAGCAATCTAAATATAAGCTATTTGCATACAATATCTCTTTTTGAGGCTAACTGCTATTTGAGGCTAATGTTGATTCTCAGGGTGTCCTGATGTGTCCCGGGGTGTTCTTTGTGATTTTAGGGAAAGGCAGTTCCAGTATTTCCTCCGACCTGAGTTCAAGTACAGATCAGACATCAACCAAAGCTCCAAAGAATGCAGCTACCAGTGAAGGTAGGCATATGGTCTTCATTAACCATCACTAGCTAGCCTTTTGTTTTTTCTTGTTTTGCTCCTTTTGATTTGTTGATTATTTTGGTGGAACTTTTTTTGTGAGGCTATAAAACTTAAAATAAACTGGCCATCACAAACACTGTGGAGTTTTTTTTTTTTTTTTTTATCCCTTTTCTCTTTTTCGTAATCTAGTCTCCAAATCTGATCCAAATCCATAGTGGTGTTTAGAGTTTGCCTCAGGGGGAAGAATCTGACTGGGTGTGTTTGAGTGAATTGTGTGAATGTGGATGAAAATAAAAAGACTAAATACCGAGGCTGGCTTTCGAGGCCCTTTTTCTTGCAGGGCTTTCTTTGTTTATTATTCTGAGCGGGATTTATTAGAACACAGTTGTTGGTATGATTCTGCTCTAATAAATCATGCTAAGAATAAACAAATGATGATTCCAAACCATAATGTCAAAATTTGTGGTTTTGTCTGTTAGCTTTGGGGTCATGGTTACACACACTACTGTTAAAAGGTTTGGGGTTATTAACATGAAAAAGTCAGAGAAATTGATCAAGGCTTTTATTTTACAAAAGATTTATGCTGTTGAACTTCCTCTTTATCAAAATTCCTGAAAGAAATGTTTCAACAAAAGAACATTAGGCAGCACAACTGCACAGCAGTTATAATAATAAAAGACTGGAGTAATTATGCTGAAAATTCAGCTTTGCATCACAGGAATAAATTACATCATAAAATAAATTATAATAGAACATTTCACAATATATTTTTTTTTACAAATAAATGTTTTTATGAACATTGTGAAATGTTCTATTATAGTATTTTAAATTTGACGAAATTAACCAGATAAACAATCAAAGTTTGCAGTCTCTCACACCAAGGTATATGTACCAGAATTATCCATGATTCATCCTGCACTGCACAGTTTATTGTCCAATCAGATACTTCATAAGATACTTAATAAGAATGTCCTTTCCCCGGTGCCTTCTCCAAATCCACTTAATAAACAATAGAAAGTGCCAAAAAAGCCATTTCCTGCTAAAAACTTGCTATTTTAATACTAAAAACAATGCACCCACATCTGAAAAAACCTGCTCAACAAGCAATTTCATTGTAAATCTGGAGGTTAATAAAATAATAGAGCAGGCAGTAATCTGCATTTCTCAGTGGTCTCAGTGGACATGGGTGGGAGCACGAAGTGGACTAGAAGGGGGTGGATAGCGTGTGCAGTGTGAAAGGTTGTTCTCCAGTGAGGGCATCCTCAGAGCCAACCTGTGGTGTGTGTGTGTGGTTGTGGCCTGCAGTATATCCAGCCCTCGGCGAGAGCTGATCTCGTCTCTCCTCAGCCTGTCCACAGTAATGTCAGAGTGGTTCTTCCAATGACTGCCTCTGCGGCTTTGATTTACACCAGCTCCGCCTTAAACACTGCAGCTGGGAAGCCACTGCTCTGTATAGACCGAGGCATTGTCTCTCTGTCTTTGCTTACAATTTGGTTTTGTGACCAGTGGAGGTGTTAAAGGGATAGTTCACCCAAAAATCCTGTCATCATTCTGACAACATCATTCTGTCAGCATAAAACTAACACCAACATCATTCTGTTATATTCTGTCATTCTTATATCTCACTTCTTTAGTAGACAAAAGAATGTTTTGACTGGTTTATCTATGTAATGGGGTCCAAAGCAACATTGTAACACTCATATGGACGTTCATACGGACAAAAAACACTGAGATATATTTCAAGATATCTTCTTTTGCGTACTGCAGAAGTGAAAAGTCATACAGGTTTTGAATGACATGAAGGTGAGGAAATGACCGATTTTTTTATTCCTTTAAAAGTGCTGTTTTATGTTTGTACGCTTAGTTAATGTTACTTACACCGCTAGCTGAGCCAGATATTTACACGCTGACCTGCTCAAACAAACAGGGTAATATTAAACTTGGAGAGGAGAAAATATTTTAGCATTGGAAAAATGACACACTTCAACTTTAAGTTTAATATTGCACGTGACATATTTCCATCTTAAAGGAATATTTGGCATAAAATGACCAAAAGGACCAAATTAGCAAACTCTCGATTTATTCAGAGCTTGAAACTAAACCCACATGAATTGTGGGTGGTCATTTAGTCACCACATGTTTGCATTTTACAGGGGTAGTTTATGAAATGTATTGTGGACAAACTTGGGAGTCCTTTTTTTAGATTAAGCACTGAGTGCTAGCGAGGCATTTTTGCGTCTTGAGTTATTTCATTTTAATGTGTATGTGTGGCTCCTCATTGTTTGCCACTTCTGGGATGGAAAAGTGCAGCCACTCATTTGCTCCATAGTGAGTCATCTAGCCTTGTATCAAGCCGACTGAACTTGCCACTGTTAGTAGCCATGGGGCCGTTTGACCGAGGAGAAATGGGCAGAGCAGTTTCAGAGCTGTCAGATAGTATTGTTCTGAGAGAGGGCCCTTTCCTACCAGCACTTCCTCGCTGATAACCCCCCAACAGCTTGAGCTCTGTTGCTTGTCCTGTGGTGTGTTTGTATTGTGGAGTAAAAGCATATGTCAGCTCAAAATTGTCAGCGCTTTGTAGTTTCATTTAAGAAAAGTCCAGCAGTCTTCTGGAGCTATTTATATGGGATATTTGGCATCAGCAGCCCTTACAGCAGTCTTGAGCTGTTGTTGATGCCCCCCGCTTTGATCCCCCGAACATTCCAAGTGTGATTAAATGTGTTACAGAGAGCAGTTCAATTTTACACTTTCAAAGATCTGTTACTTTAAATGGAATGTAGCACTTGACCCAAAACCCATCTGACCCAGGTCACTTTTGAACACCATCATGTGTTGCCTAATGCTATTAGGTGGTATTATAATTAGGTTGTATAATAATAGTAATGATAACAACAGCGATATTATTATGATTATTATTATTGGCTCATGCTATTGATAGGTATGTTGCCCGTTCAAACTTGTAAGACCTACCTGACTTTTTAAATTATCTTGGCTAGGGATTATCACAGAAGTATCATGGTTTTCACAAAAATATTGGGCAGCACAGCTGTTTTCATCACTGAAAATAATAAGAAGTGCTAAAATGACACTGGAGTAATGTCAGCTAAAATTAGATTAAATTAGATTTAAAATAAGTATGTTAAAACGCTTATTCTAAAACACAGTTATATATTCAATTTTACAACATTACTGATTTTATAGTTTTTCAACTTTTAAACATTGAATCAACTGTCTGATGTAGTACTGAAACAATGCTTCATTTGCAAATAATAAAAGAAGTTGTTCATGCAAAATGACCAAAACTGCAACAAAATGTACAGTTATTTGTGGACTGATAACATCTTTTGTTGAAGGTGTGCTCTCTTATTTTAAAGTTTTTAGCCAGGCCGGGCGAGAGCATGGACAAAAGCTGGGTTGATTTTATCAGATGTAATTAGCCTAGCAGTCTTTGCTAGTCCTGCTGGAAGTAATCATTAGCCCCTTGCTAGCTACATCTTTAAGAAACATATGTTCTCTGTTTTAATCCCTGAGCTGTAAACTACAACTCTTAAAGATGACCCAAGGAGGTTTTCGTGAGGCTGCACGGTTCTTAGTACGTTTGGATGATACTCGTGATTTTGGCAAAGACTGTGCTGATTTATCAGAAGTTTGTTTTAAATTATACGTCAAGGTTATTCCAAAGCAGGGCACGCTCAGCTGTTTTTAATTAAATGAGCTGATGGGAACATAGTTCTGTTACATCTGAATTTTTCACCGTAGAGTTCCCTTAATATTATTTTTTTTACAGTTTGTTAACTTATTAGCAATGACAGATGTTATACATCACATCAAATATCTTTCATTCTTCGGTTCGAACCCTGAAATTGGTGTTTGAAACAGTCATCCAGGTCTATGATTTCCATCCCTTCGATACTTTTCTCCCTAGACATTACACTTAGGCTCTTACTAAGCTTGAAATAGTTTTGAATTCCTGTATGAAAGACTGTGAAAGTAAAAACGTACGTCAGGCCAGTGGAATTCACTCTCCTTGACTTTGGGTTTGAAGGGAGTGCAGACTGACTCCCCAAAGGAGGAGTAGTCTTTATTAGATTAGAATATTGTTCTATACAGTGTTGGAAAACGGACAGTGGTAGACATTTTATTAGCTTTATATTGGTACATCACTCAGTCTATGTAAACAAATGAAGGAACACTTTGTGCTGTGGTTGAATAATGTTCAATTGAGTTGCGTATCAGGTCCATCACAAGTGTCTTGAATTTGGAAAGCTCAAGGGCCACACAAAGCAGGATCCTTGTGCCACAATCAAATTTAGTAAATCATATAGCAAATTGGTTAGATATACATACAATTTATATATTTTTTTATATTTTAATTTAATTTAATTTAATGGTATTTGAGCCTTTTCTGTCCTTTCACCTGATAATGCAAAATAAGCCAGCGCACTTTACATAACACAACGGAAAATGATACAGAGAGCAGCAGCTTTCGTTTCTTCTCTCATAACCACAGAAATTTGCTGAACATTGTTCGTTTGTATTAGAATCAGGACTGGAAAGAGTACATTGCGCATTTTCCTTCTTTTTGTTTTAAATCCAAATTCATGAATTCAACCGGCAAAGTTTGAAGCTCGCCCCGGCTATCGGGCTTCAACAGCGTGTCCCATAATAAGAGGAGAAGGCAGCTGTATTCAAAGGCTGTTTGAATGCTTTTAACCACATGACCAAACGATTTGGTCGAATAGTTTTTGGCTTGTCTGGAAGTGCTCGAAAATGGACACGTTCAAACCCGGCCCCTATTTACACCTGTTGTAATCCGATTAAAATGCACCTTAAGGTGTAAACAGGGCCTAAGTAATAGACTACCTGTTAAATGAAAGGCAAGGTCGCTGTAATGGAACATGTGGTGTTCAACTACGCCCGTGATAACAACTATTTAGGCTCTCTTGCACCATAAAGTGCCTTTCTAAAGTGATCTGATATAGAGGGGTTTATGTTGCTGTACAAAGTGTGGTTCCTCTAAGTCTTCTTTTCATGCAGAAATCTGATCTCAGCGTCTGAAGCGTGCTGGAGAGAGAGGAGTCAGGGTTGAGTTGAAGTTCATGGTGAGAGATACGTTTCCATGTTGAAGAGGTGTCTCGGGGTCACACACACACCATCATACTCATATATATATATATATCTATCCATCTCTTTAATGTGGTTGCTTATGTTGCTGCTGGCTATACTCGCTGTACACACTGTCTGATACTGCAGATAATATCTTTAGATTTTTTTTAATGAAAGTCTGTTGATGCACGCAGCGCTATCATAAATGAGGAGTTTGTTTTTTCATGTTTACATTAGATGTTTCTGTAAGACTTGCCTGGTTTAGTTGGATCAAGTGCACATTTAAATTTGAAAAAGGTAGATTTGTGGTTTATTTTCCATACCTGGAGTGTATGGAAAGAGTTTTTAAACCTGAAGAAGACATTAAAAGGTCTCTGCAGGACTCTTTTTTTCATTGACTTTATAGATATATTTCTTTGAAAATATTTAAGTGAACTGATATCTAACAAATCCGTTTGCAAATCCAGTGTTATTACAGAATAAATTAACATTCTTTTGCACATTATTAAAGCAAAATGCGTTGCACTTTATTTCTCAAATAATCTGCAAGTTGCAGAGCGATTTGAATGAGGCATAAAACAGATATAAAGTGACATGTTTTCTCTCTGCATTCCTTGCCAGGCAGCTTTATTGCTCTGTAGATGGGCTTTATGTCAAAATCTGCACCCTGCTAAGAATGAATTATCTAAAGAGCTGCTTTGTAGAAAACTGGAGTGTCGTTGTTCTCTTAGCAGCACACGGGCAGATGTGTTTCCTTAACATATCCGTTATTTATAAATGCCTGGAAAGTAAATGGAAAATAAATGGGAATAGATTATTGCGTGTTATTTCTGAACCGGTGTTTTTTGGCTCAAACAAACAAAAATATAATCTAGAAAAATATTAAGTTCTGTGTCACACACACACACACATAAATATATATTTTATATATATTCTGTGAATGCATTTTCTATTGAAAAGGGGTGTAACAGTGCATGTATTCGTACTGAAAATGTTGGGTACGGGTCTTTTGGTTCGGTAGTAAACAGATCATTCAATTATTTCAGGAAATTCGGACAGTCAAAACAGCATTTTGGTGCTCTCGATGAGATGTGACAGCTCGCTGTGTAAATGCCTCAGCTCCAAAGGCAGCATGGAGAGGGAGTGAGTGTGATCCTCCCTTCCTCTTTACTAGACCTACTAGTTTTAACATGAAATAAACACGAATTAGCATCTCGTGCGTCAAGTAATCACATAATCTGTTCTACTCGCTGAAAGATGTGATTAAACGACTTGTAAACAAAATGTCATAAAGAATTTCATTTACCACAGGCATAGTCCACAGCTCGTCATTTCAGTGAAGTCTAGAGAAGAGCTTTTTGCAAAATGATACTATACTCTATACTATATTTTAGTAATGGTATTATTTACTGTGTAAATGATTGTGTAAGAAATTGTAGCCTAGGCCTATGATTTAAAAGTTAGTTTAAAAACTGCAGTGCAGTTTATATTTATAGATAGATAGATAGATTGATAGATTTTTTTGGTTAATTAATTGTTAATTATAATAGTAAAAAAATAAATGGTAATTTAATTTGGGTTTGGGCTCTGTTGTCAATTATACAGTATGTAGTGTAATTTAAAAGTGCTCCTAGTATTATAGACCTTTATTTTTATTACATTTTATGAAGTAGATTTAAAGAAAAATGTAATTATAATTACATTTATTTAAATAAAGAGCAATTTTGTTCAGTAAAACTTTGTATTACTAAAAACTATATATGTATATATATATATATATATATATATATATATATATATATATATATATATATATATATATATATACACTTTCATGTTTGTGTACTGTTACACCAATATACATACATATCTAGTATGAATGAGTGGAAAGGTTGTGGAAAATACACTGAAATTCATTGGTCAAAAGAAGTGGGATCGCTGAAAATGGATTATGGCATGCTTTTCCTAAAGCACGAAAGGTGGGTGTGACTGTCAGATCAAGCAGATCTTTTATTACAGACATGAAAAATCAAAATCAGACATCTGAGGTAGTCTGTGGCCAACAGTTTCACAGCTGTTGCTTGGTCAGTTCAGGTCCTGCTTTGCTTTTGATTTCCTGTCTTTGCTCAAGAGGTACAAAGCACCTGATATGAACTTTGTAGAGCAGTTCAGTTTGCACTTCTTCTGCGAGACTCCAGTACAAGTCCAAGTTTTAGCTCTGGATGGCCTGGTCAGGACAAATTTTCTTTGGCATGACACAGAGGGGTGTTGGAGAGAAGTCATTGGTAAGGAAGTATGCGGTGCAACATGATAGGATTTGTGAGGTTCCACCCGGAAGATGGCCTTCATGAGTGTGTGCTGAATAATACGCCTCATCTAAACTTTGAGCTTTGGTGGGAAAGAGATGTAACAGTCTTTTGAACTCATCCGCTGCTCTTCCAAGAGAAGGCCAGTCAGATTTACGAGTCCAGAGTTGAATTAATGGCGTGGATAAAACAAGATCTGAGAGAGTTGCTTAGCTGCTTATATTTCTCCAAGTTTTTGTGACTTCATTATCCTGCAAAACCCATTGTGAGTTGTGAACTTGGAAAAGTGTTTAGACTATTTAAAAAAAAAAGTTGTAAAAACTCTGAAAGGCCATTTTACACGTGCATTAATAGATAGATACGAGCTTTCAAGGTAAAAAAAACATTGTTCATTTTCTTATAATATTCATTTACTTTTACCATATTTATTCCACGACTCCTAAATGATTCATTCAATGATTCATTTTTCCAAACCACTCCGGTGACAGGTTGATTTCAGTGAAAGCAGTGTTTGTAAGCTCCAAAAGCATCAATTTTGAAGCATCTCAGACACTGAAAGGAATATAGCAAAAAAATATTTCTCCATTTGACAACTTTTCCTACTAGTTAGCTTCACCCGAGTACCAGTGGTGTTGGAAGTGTTTTTTAAGGGAATGTCTCGCAGGTGTCTGTTTTACAACCCTTAGCAGCACAAGGTTTGGCTGTTTAACAAAACAATACAGATGTATTCGGACTGCTGTTTCGTTTTAACCACTGGATGTATTAGGTGAAGAGTTGCCCATATAGTGTCGTGACAAAGCTCTGTGGCCGTGAGGAGGAAACCAGTTGATAGGTGACAGGGACCTGCAGGGGCTGATTTATCCCAGGCCTTGAGTTTTAGCTTGTAGGTATATTTTCTTTGTCTGTCTTTTTTTTTTTTTTACTGCTGCAGAGATTCAACAGTAGAACTTTAAGAGGGGAAATTCATTTGATGTCCGTAGACACTTGGCAGAGCATGGCATTTTAAAGATTCCCATACTCAACCACACTGTTTTTCTTTCCACAGAGCTTAAGTCTTAGTCTGAGAGAGGTTTGGTAATGGTATTGCTGCAGGTTGTCAATATCTGAGTCATTCTACTGCTATTTTTCCCCATACTGTGCATTAATAAAGGCAGATGTGCACATGGTAGTTCTTGCATGTTAAAGCCCAATAGACTCAATATGCATGCACAGATATTAAAATTTAGGCTAAAATGACATTTATAATTGTTAATTTTATTCAATTAGGCCTACTGAAAAAAGGCAGTTTTTCTATATATAAACAATATGAAACTATAATGTACTTTCTGCAAAACAAATCATTTTTAACATTGATTTTAAAGCCTATAATTTGTAACTGTTCAGCTAATGTGTCCTAATGTGAGAAAACCTGAATGCACATTTTTATATTAGTCATCAGACACCCTGCTCTCTAAAATATCGGCCATTAAAACTTGATTTCAATAAAGGCATAGTTCAACCAAAAATCCTATAGTTATTACTCGCCATTTTCCGTTTTAAGCCCCTAAGACCTTTGTTCATCTTCAGAACACAAATAAGTATATTTTTGATGAAATCTGAGCTTTTTGACCATCCATAGACAGCAACACAAATACTACGTTCAAAGCCCATTAGGCTGTAGGACATCGTTAAAATAGTCAGAGCCATTTTTGTGTGCAAAGAACAAAAAAAAAACCAAAAAAACAATTCTTCTCTTCCGTGCCAATCTTCAACACGTATTCATGGGAGGATCAGTTTTCTGTTTGTTTATCTTTTATTCAAAGAGAGATTCTCAAATTGATTATGTAAAGTGCAGGGAGACCTTACCGCTCGTGAAGAGCCTCAAATCAGTTATGAACGTGCTGGAGGATTCTGGGCCAGCTACTTTAAACTCTTGTCAGCTCTTCAAAAGACCTGAGCTTTCATGCCAAATGACAGAATGATTACAGCGACCGCAGCGCACCCCTGATTAGTGACATGTAGTTATGTGAGGGAGTTGAGAGGAGAAGGACGCTTCGCTTATGTGGAGAAAGAATAAACAAGACCCCCGCTGGACCAGTTTGATGGTGTGGCGCTTTGGTGTGGCATTCATGTAGATGCCCGATCTGCCATCCTTTACTTCAGGACTACCATTATGGGAATGTCGGTGTGGTAACATGATTACTGTGCTCTAAAATGGCTTATCTAAAGTCTGTTTGTGCAGTTGTGATTTCCAGTAAAAATGTCAGAAAGGAGAATCGTCAGCATTTGTCATTCTGCATCACTGGCATGTGTATTTGTGGAATGCACTTGGAGTACAGAGACCGTTGTCTCTCACAGTTGTTTCCTGTAATGGGGAACAGTAGAGAGAACAGGAAGTCAGTAGGCAGTTATTTCCATTGTGCCCCAACTACTCTGATGAGGTCATTGCTTCCTTTTAGGAGGCCAGGAGCTGCTTTATAAGTAGGATAATCTCCAGATGAATGTGCAATAATATTGAAATCCTTTCATATTAACTTTTTGGTTAGTTGGATAATAAAAATAAGAATGAACTGTACTTATGAATAAAAATGTTGGAGACATATATCATGAAAATCTGACCTTTTCCTTGTTTAAGTGCTAAAATCAGGTCCCTGGTGTATCTACCAAACCAGAAAACATGAAAAGGAACAACCCAGTCATTTTTGGTAAGCATTTTTCTGATAAAAAAAACAAGCTTGTCAGATTTCACTCCCTCTGTGAAGTAGAAAGGGAATCTTATTATAATATTACCGCCCTTTAATATGCACGTTTCTACCCATGGCGCCACCATTACATTTTTGCAAGCGACAATGGTGTATCAGTTCTAACGCCATGGCGGAAGTTTGAACAAAAAAAGTCTCCGCTTCAAAAGAAATGAGAGAGCTCTGGATTTATTGTTTTATTTACTGTATTTTGCTAACTGTTGACTGTTTCTGTAACTCATGTGTTTTTAGCAGTTTAAGCACAATAAGACATGAAAGAGAACACATGTCGCTTTCTGTGCACATGCTTTAGATGTGTGAGTGCAGAAAACAGTATAGCAGAGGTTTACAAAAATGGTTTATAATGCATGAATTCAGTGTGATAGTCTTGATAAACAAAACCAAATAAAGGGTTTTTTTTGGCAGTATATCTGAAGAATGAGCTGTAAAGGTACAGCCCTATTCTGGAAAAAGGTGCAGGGAGCAGCAGCTCTTTTGCTTTTTAGTAAACATGCATCAAAACAGCATGCTTCTGCTTCTACTCAAAATAGGCATTTTCAAAATGCTATAATAAATGTTCTGACACCTGACATTTATATTACATTTTGCAAAAAGGGGCTTTTAGAAATGATTGCCAGTGGTGCACGCACGTCGATTTATAAGTCGATTAAAACTCAAAATTACAGGCAAAAACGCTTCTGTATGCTTTTAATATTCATATAATTGAATATAGTTAACTTTTATTATTATCACATGAAGAGTACTGTTTTCCGCAATTATCAGCATTAACACATTTGATAATTTTTTTATACATTTTACATTTTTTATACAAATTCAGTAAAGCTACTTAAATTTTAGACTTTATATTGTTACTTATTTTACTTATGCTATTCCAAAAATGCATGATTTTATGTCTTCTTAAGATATTTTAAAGAACAGTTTTGGTTTATCATTGCCAAAATAAGACATTAAGATATTTCTCAAAATATGTTTCTCTTATGTTCCACAGAAGAAAGTCACACAGCTTTGGAATGATCCAAGGTTGAGTAAACGAATGTATTCTTCATTCAATTTTCATACTTCTTTAAAGCTATTTTAGGTAAGGGCAATTTAAGGGAAAAAAACCCATCCCTTTCCATCCACATGTATGGTGGAAGACAGATAACCTGTAATATTTCATCCAGTCCATGACAGGAACTCTGTAGAAGTACTTCAGTCTTTTTCTGGATTAACAGTATGTTTCCATTTAGCCGCAAAATGCTCGGCCCAGTCTGCAGATTAGCTATTTTAGGTTTTGGAGATTAGATCAGGGTAGCACTAATAAGAATCTGTGAATAATGAGCTTTGAGGCCAAATGCTTTGGCTGCTTTTCATGTACAAGGCAGAGGGATCATTCGCAGCCAGCCTGGCATCTGACAGCCACTGCGAGATTTGGTTGCTTAGTGGGCCAGCCAATCACAATTCAGTATGACTTGTTTCTTAGATTTTTCCTAATCTGTTAATCCTCTGCCAAAAGACCCATTTAAAGAAGTATTTATGTAGAAACTTCAATCTTCGCGATCTTGTGGAAACCACTCGCAAAAAATGTTTCATTGTCTTTGCCTCGCGCACAGTTCCTTGTATTTAATTTTCTCTGAACGTCATCTGCTAATGTAGAAATTTGTGTGCAGGCAGAGTGTACATGTGGTTAATTTGTGTAAGGGGGCCCAGGCCAGGATGAGGGTGATCAGGCTTCAGACTGTTTCTCCAGATCCTCTCTGCTTTATGCATCACCAGCCAGGCTCTCCAAACTGGGGAGGGGAGCGAATGAGAACAGGGCAGACTGGTTAGGAACATGAAATGCCTTTCCTTCGCCTCCTTTACTGTGGCAAAGCCCTGGTTTGAACACCAGATGTTTGAATATTTCCTTTATGATGTTTTTGATTAAATAAGATGAATCCTGGACTCATAAGGGGGAATATTTCTAGAACAATATTTATGGTGACACGGTTACTTCACTTCTTTTTAATATGATAATTAGAGAGCGAAAGCATCAAAGAGAGGCGGTGGTTTGACTCCTCTGTTACTGTTATGAATAAATGCACGCGATAAAATAAACAATGCTTATGCCGGAACTGAACATGTTTTTCTGCACCTAATACAGCTTAAACTGATAGCCTTTAATGCATCCTTTGAACCTTGCTTTTTTTTTTTTGAACATGCCGGATAATGCAGAACACATATAAATTGCTTATTAATATATAAGTTAGTGTCAGAATAAAGAGGGATAATGTGAGTGATTAGTCCATGTGTTCGCTGGTAGTGCATGAGCACAGCTGCTCTTAAAAGCACAAACGCTGCAGAGCCCCCAGAATCTCGCATGAGAAGCTCAGAAGGCATTTTAATCAAAACAAGATGCCCCTCTGGAAGCTGGAAGGGGCACAGCTGAGACATATGCAGCACCAGCGTCTGTCAGGAACTGTGGTTAGACTGACAGATGAGCCAAGCGCAAGGAGTGCCAGGTCTGTCAACAACCTCTGAACGACTCAAATGCTGCCGCCGCACATGGAAACATCCCTCTCTGCTGTCATGTACCCTAGTACTTATACATTTGCGATTATTTCATTTCTTGGCATGACGTCTGAGCTTAATAGTTCTGACACTTAAGAAAGCAAGTTTTGCGGAATTAAAGTCCAGCAGCGAGGGTCTCTGGCCCCCGACACCATAATGTTACAAGTTCCCTGGGTTTGGATGTGAGATCGGATTACTGTCCGCTGCCAGAGGTTACGCTTGGTGTCAGACTGGAAGAGACACATCTGAAGACATCACTTTTTGTTTCTTTTAACTAAAACGATGGCGCGATTGGAGATCTGAGGTCATGAAACTGAACTGCAAGATAATAAATATGCGAACTGCAATATTTGAGAAGCTTTTTTATGCTTTTTTTTTTTTAGCTGCGTCTGTGTTTTCTCTACAAATAAAATCACAAAAGACTTCCATTCTGTGAATAACACATTAATGACCTTTAATATAGAGAGCGAACGATATCGGATATGGCAAGTTTTTCCCCATCCTGGTCAAAGGGTATTTTATTTAATATGATTAACTCTTTCCCTAACATTGACAAATTTTCCTGCTTTCTGTCAAAACTATGTAATGTTACAGAATGAACTGATGATCTAGGAAGTGCAAAGCTTTAGGGGTTTTAAGTCATTAAGTCATCTATTGCATCTATGTTTTAAACATCATTCTGAATCCGATTTTTTACAAAAATTCCACTTTCTTAGCTTATAGTTAAAAATGTTGGTAAAATAATAAAAAAATAGTTCTGTTTAAAAGCATAGGATTTGTATGCATACAACAAAATCGTCTGGGTAAATCTTTTTTTAAATGATCCAAAATGCTGGCAGCTTTTTTTAATGCTGGCGGGGGAAAGAATTAATATATACACAAACACACATGCACAAACTGTTTGAGGTCTGACATATTTTATAATGCTTTTGAAAGAATTCTGTTATGCTCACAAAAGCTGCATTTATTTGTGTCATGTTTTTTGCTTTATCAGTGTTTTTTATTATATGTATTTCTGTAGTGAAATATCTGTCTTCAGTTTCACATGATTCTTCAGAAATCATTCTGATTTCTATAAATTAAAAATGTATATAATTTATATTATTTTATGTAAATTATGTTAATTAAAATATATATATTGACCTATTGTATCATATAATATATTATAAAATATATATGGCCTATGAAAGATCTATATGTAGTTTGCCTTTATAACGAATCTTTCTTTTAGTTTAATTTAATTCTGCTTCCAGTTTACTGCAGCAACTCAAAAGGAAAACTTCGTAAATTAAAAGACATCCTCAATTCAGAATAGGAAACACTCCTCTTTGTAACTCTGCATTGAATAAACCATGATTTCACTCCATCTTGTATCCAGACACTAATTATAAAAAAAGCAGGAGAGCAGTGACAGCATTGCTGTGAAATGTACTTAGAGTTAGGCTTTTCTCAACAATAAGAATAAAATTGAAAAACTGGACGGATCACAGGATGCTTTGAACGGAGTGGAGACATTTCTATTGCTCTTCACATACCCTGCTATCAGGTAGCTTTTGGAAGAAGTGGAGGTAGAAAATAAACAGCTTTTGGGTTTTTCATTGTAACGTAGAAGTGATGGATTATATAAGAACATATTTGCAACTTTGATTGATGTGGCGTTTGTGGTTTTGAAATCTGCTCTGCGTGTTTAACGCAACTGCTGGAGCCGAAGTTTTCGTTTTGGCTAGAGGTGATTCCCCTGATAGTGGCCTGCGTGGAGCTGTGCAGTCATCTGTGCATGAGTAAACAACAGGAGCGAGTGGGTCTGACCTCCTGTTCACCTCCACTCCAGACCCTTTGGAGTCTGCTCAAAACATAGAAGCTGGCCCTAACTCCAAACATCTCATTTTCATCCTTCAAAAGGTTGAAGATTTCGACCGAGATTATGGTTAAAGGGTCCTGTCTTAAGATAAGCACCAATCTGCATTAGGCATATTTGCGTGCAATTACCCCTGGAACACTCCTGAGATGAAACACGACTTTTGTTGTCAAATTTGCAAGCGTGATTCCCTCCAACCCTTCTTGTTTCTGGCTGTTTTTCCATTTGGTGTTTAGCTCTATGAGAACCTAGCATATCCTCGAAATCAGATTTGATTATTCAGAAGCAGACTATGAAGTATGTATGAATAAAGATCTTAAAAGTTCAACAGCAGGAAGCTTTTGTAACAGGAACAACTAATCAATCCCAGAGCTGACAGCTGTGCAATTAACAACGCTTGTACGGGCCACATGAGCAGCGCCGTCTCGGATTATAGAGGTGTGCAGGAAAACATTCCCGCTTGACGTTGTTCAGAGGTCAATGAGTGACGGGATGTTGAACAGCTGGAGGAGTGATGAGTCTGAGAGTTCACAGCAGGCTTTGCTTAAGTGAGCTACAGGGTAAAATGGCATTCCTCACATTCTCGTCCGTCATTTTTTTGCTCTGTGTATTTAAAGGTTTTTACCTAGACCTATCTTGATGCCAGGCGATGAGAAGACTAGACAGCTTAACCTGATATTGCACATTTGCTCTCAATCTTTTGGGGAAATAAATCGCATGCTTTGTGGTAGAGCTTTGGTGGAGTTTTGCTGAATGGGTCACAAAAATGCTGTGCTTGGTTAATCTTTGGAAATTGTTTTGTGTTGTTGCTGAAACTTGAGTTCCCGATGTTTTAGATTGTTATTAGGGCCATAATAGAGATGGGGGGTATAACAGTTGTTTTTGTTTGTGGGCCCTCAAATTCAATACAGTCCTGTTGAAATTAGACTGTTTTTTTTTTTTTTTTTAGCCATAAAAGGGATAGTTCTCCCCACACATTGAAACACAGAGAAGACATTCTGTAGCTGTTCTGTTTTACTTTGTGCTTGTTTGGAAATGTGTTATGCGATATTATTTAATTTGGCAATTTTAAATTCGCAACTTTGGATGGAAACCCGGCTAGTGATGGTCAGTATGGTCCAGTGTAGACCCAACTCACTTTCATTGTATGGATGAGAAGAGTGTACATAAATGATGATAAATCGTAATGCTCTGTGACTGGTATATTTATTTAATAATTGAAATTAAATATCAAAACCATCAGTATAAGTATTTCATAAATAAAAGCTTAACACTGTGTATACACCGGACAGGAGTGGCTTAGTGCAATGCAACATAATATAATAGAACCCATTAAAATCAGTTATGCTGTTTACACTGGATGCGTTGTTGCACGACGCAACAAATTCACGACAGTAAACTGATACCTCATTCTATTTATGATGTACTGACACAAAGTACAAATGATTTCTAACAGTCGCTTGTTGTGTTCAGTGTAAACTGAATTTAGCTGTTGCTGCTCAATGCAAGCTCCCTGCTAACGCCGAGGAAGGTAAACTTACTTGGGCTGCAAACCTGATTTAAAACAGGCCTATTTAAACAGTTCTTTTGCTTTGAAACATTGGAGGCTTTGTTTTTTTTTTTGTTTTTTTTGTACTTTTGTAAGAGCAGGCATTTGTCAATGGATTAAAAGGCCAGTTGGCATCTCGTCTCTGCAGTAGTTTTATGTCTTAGACCCTCGTTACACCTGCCTGGAATACCAATCCACAGTCTTTTATGAAGTATTCATGGACTTCACCTCTTTGCTAAAAAGAGGAACGAGGCAACCCCTGAACAATTTAAACAAACGGCACGGAGCCATTTCACATTTTTCGAGGTTCAACATCCTATGATTTGTAGGAAAAACTGTTTAAGTTGTATATTGACATTAATGGCGTTTTAGTTTAGCTTCAAGTTTCATGTTTTCACCTCATTTTCATTAGATTGCAACCAGAACAGGCATGGAACAGTCTTTACAATTCGTGGCTTGAGGTAATTATGGCTCCTGTGGCATTATATGTGGTTTTGGGTTAAATTTGGCAAAGTTACTCCTTAGTTTAGGGGGATTTAGAATAAAATAACTGGAGCAAATAAAACTTGGAGGCTAAAAGGGAGAGTTCTAGAAGCTTGTAGACACTTTAAGGCTAAATATATATATATATATATATATATATATATATATATATATATATATATATATATATATATATATATATATATATATATATATATGTATTCAAGAAGGATCGTAAAATGAAATTGAAGCACCAGAAGTGAGTTACTCCATATGTTTTTGGTCATTGAATTGGTGTCGAGGTTTCACAGATGAACCATTGATTTAAAACTAATGGAGGATTAGTAGATTTTTAATCCTGTTCTTAGCAGCCTGACACACTTCAGTATCAGCATGACCGTTCTCCAGCCCTCAGCCCACAGAGCTTTAAGCTGCTGAAATCCCATTGCGTGCTTGAGTAATGCATTATTATGAATGTGTTAAACAGACACTGGCCCCCTGATTGCCTTTGCTGCTTTACTGTTTATTCGATATAGAAATATATGTGGTTGAGTGTATAAACTGTTAACTCAGGAAAAATTCTTTAAGCCTCCTGTTGAGTTGTGACAATAAGTAATATTACACTGAGACACTGAGTATGTGAATGGACATCCTGGATGCTTATTGGATTATTCAATTAAACATGCTCTAGAACTTGATCATCTGGTTTAAAATATGGAGTTATCGAGTGCTGTTGTCATTAAAACAAAAGCAAATCTGAAATGCATTAAAAAGTAAATACAAAAAAATAATTACTTGTGGTCATCGACTAATAAGACAGCTGGAAAGTCCAAATAAGCGCCGTTTTGGCCAGCTAATACTTTGGCTGATCAACCAGCTTGGACCAGCTAATGACCATAAATGAAACCATGTCAAATCAGCTACTGGTTTAAGCTGGATTTTCCAGCAGGGTTGCGATTACTGCTTTAAAAATGACCAGCACTAGCTCCTCCTACTGTTTGTTCAATTAGAAGCTGATGTTTTGCATTAGCTATGCAAGGGAACAGCGTCTCCTCAGGGCAGTGTATTTCAGCTGGTAGTGAGGGCAGTAATCTAGCGTGTGAGTCGGGGCTCAGTGCCAGCCTGCAAGGCCATTTCCAATTCTTCATTTCTAGTGGTGACATTAAAACGTAATTGGCTTCTGCTTCTTCTGCCAACTGTAGTGGCTCCCTGTAACATTAAGGGACTTTGGCTGCTCAGAGTACTAAGTTTGTAAATGCGGTGGCTATAGCCATTCAATCCAAGCAAAATGTCTCACTCTCTATATTCCCTTCTGGCACTCTGAGTTGTGCGGGGGTTTTGTCCTTACTGTTGTTTTTTTTAAGATAAAGGATAACCGGACCTAAAGAAAATCTTTTAAAAATACCAAAATGAAATTTAATGAGTTTTACTGGTGATAATACTGATATGTACTAAAACACCTCTATTTACAGTCATTTAGATTCTTTTGAACAAGTAAGAACTCACCGTGAAACTTTCATTTAAAATGATCTTGTCTTTAATTTCTTAAAACATAACAAAAACATTAGTAATACTGTGTTCATTAAATGTTTAGGAATGTTTTTTTTTTTCCATGAAATGTTTTTGTTGGACTTTTAGCTAATATTTTTTAAAACATTAAAACTTGTTTCAGAATATTTAGAGAACATTAAAAGTAACATTGCAATAATGTTTACAAAATTATAACATGGAATATTTCTGTTAGATAGGTTGTTAATGACTACATGTATCTACCTAAAGATAAACTGATTCTTCCAGTCGTGTTTTGAAAACGAATGAAATTTGTTTAATGTAGTATATTAAAGGCTAAGCATTTTAGAAATTCATGCTCTGACTAAAAAAGATGAAAAGTCTGTAACACAGATTTGGCAAGCATCGATTTAAAATGGCCTAATATTGAAATTACATTTTATAGAATAGAATAAAAGTTTTTCCCTAGTATTTAATGAGAACTAAAATGTCCCTTTTTCTTTGTTGATCAATGGGCTTGAACACCTCATGACGTTATGGAGAAGGAATCTTCACAGAGGCGGTGTTTGAAGACTGATCCATCAGTGTGCCAGCTTGCTGGCTCTCATATTCTCCTCTATAGAAGCATATCCCCCATAAATGGGATATGATCATGCGCTGCTGTTTCCCATTACTCAACACAGCACACTGTGAAACCGTAGGAGACTAAAACATCTGTCAAAGGGAACAATGGGGTCATCATGCCCATAAATGAATGGAAATAACAGACTTATGGCTTGAGATCTGCTGAACAATACATATTGCGGTTAAGCAGCTTGCGGTTTAATCAAATGGAATAATAAAAGCTTGGTAACCCTTGATCCTCATCCAGTCATTACTGTCCTGATGGTTCGGAAGGGACTAAATAAGGCCTGATACATTATATGTGGGGGTTCAGTGATATTAGGTATGGATAGGGCCAGGAGGAAATTCACGGAAGATTAGTATGTGAATATGGTTTTTGCAGGCCGCGTGTACACGCTAGATCTCAACAAGACTGCCAGAGTCATTTTTCTTAAAGCTATGAAACACTTTCAACATCAGTCATCTTAGCGGGATGGAGCCAAGGGCATCGTTTGTGCAGAAAGACAATGCATTAGCTGAGGAAATGATTTGGAAAGGAAAGACTACAATTTGTTTACATTATTTCAACAACTTGACTGTGTTACATAATGATGTTCTCAGAATGTTTTGAGTGCAATATCATAGCGTGTTCCTGTATTTCTCTCTATTCCTTTCCTGTCTGCTTTTCTGTTTCCCCCTCTTCCCAGACTCGGACCTTAGCATGCGAACAGTGAGTACACCAAGTCCGGCTCTGATTTTGCCGCCTCGTTCATCTCCAGGCGTGCTTAATGGCTCCTCCACGTCTTCCTCCACGTTCGGCACGGAAACCATCGCCATGGTCCACACGCCGCCCGCTTCCCTCTCCCATCCGCAAAGGAGCCTGCGACAGCCGAGGGACCAGCAGGGGGCGCCCATCGACATCCTTCCTGACCATGCTTTCTTGCAGATCTTCACCCATCTGCCCACCAACCAGCTGTGTCGGTGCGCCCGTGTCTGCCGCCGCTGGTACAACTTGGCGTGGGACCCGCGCTTATGGAGGACTATTCGTCTGACGGGAGACGTGCTACATGTAGACCGCGCGCTTCGGGTTCTCACTCGCAGACTGTGCCAGGACACCCCGAACGTGTGTCTCACCCTGGAGACGGTGATGGTGAGCGGCTGTCGGAGGTTGACCGATCGAGGACTGTACACTGTGGCTCAGTGCTGCCCGGAACTGCGTCGCTTAGAGGTGGCCGGCTGCTACAACGTGTCCAATGAGGCCGTGTTCGAGGTGGTGTCACGCTGCCCCAACCTGGAACACCTGGATGTTTCAGGTAATTAATCTTGGGTGATAATGATTGGTTATATTATTAGCATTTATCTGTTCTAAATAGTCTTTGGACCAAAGAGATCGCTCAGTGTACAAAACAGAAAGGAGGGGACCGTCAAAATAGTTAGATTCACATGAAAGACATTGAGATCATTACATTTGGCTTGGTTAAGATACAGTGTAAAAGTCATAATAATATTGATGACATAATTATTGGAAACAATCTGTGTTGATAATATACAATGTTGAGGTTACATATAATGGAATTGTGTCATTTATTTACAATATAAATGTAACTAATCTGCTACAGTTACTGAGAAAATGTGTAATTAAATTACAGTTTCTTATGCAACTGTGATTACAAAAGGAATTTTAGCACATATACAGATTTGATTTTGTGGTGGCTTAATTGAAGTAATAAAGGATTTTGAAAGTCTGACAGTAATCAGTTAATCAGTAATCAAATGTTTAAATTTGAAAAGTAATCAAATCAGTTGCGCTACTTATTCCATTTTAAATATTGTCACTTGTAATCTTGTAATCAAAGTAACCTTCCCAACACTGATAATACATTTTTAACTAATTTAATGATAAATTATTTCAACTGGTTTTGCTTCCGAACCCAGATTTTATGTTAAACTAAAAGTGGTGCATCATTTTTGTTTATTGTACAAAATTTTGTATCTACACAACACAATATGAGCTGCATAGGCCTAACAGTATGCAAAATTATTTAAAATATTCCTGAGCTATTTTGAACAGGAAAATTGACCAATTTTGGTTTCTGAAAGTCTCTTGAATTTCAGTGGTCTTATGGTTTCGGCAGCCAATAATTCACTGCACATATCAAATTGTGGTTGGCACAGACTATGTTTATCTTTATTGCAAGTGAACCCAGATTTAATCTAGACTGGGTTGTTTCTTTTACCTTGTGACCACAAAAAAAATCTGTGTATTTCACAATTAATAACAAAGAATAGCACCACACACACACACACACATTTAATTGTTTTTATATATTTTGTTATTTGTACTCCAGTAATCTTTCATATACAACTTTCAAAATATTTTCAGTGTAGTTTTTTTTCATGTTGTTATAATTCATGTTCTTAATTTTTTAGTAATTTGCATTCACCTCAGATTTTCCCCTGAGACACAAGACCTGTCACGCAGTTGAGAACCATCGCTTTAACATTTGGCCTAAAAAGCAGAAAAAATGAAGTATTTGAGTCTTTACCAACACAGTTATATTCAAGTTGACATTTTCAACAAAACATGTCAGTAATGTAGCGGTGTTGGTCTACAATCTCTCTGAAAACACAGAAGGATTTTTATTCAGCTGTATAAATGACTTTTTGACTCTCAGCCAAACAGCCTGTGCTTCACCTGCTTTGTTGTCCAGCGCAGAAGACAGTCGAGTCTCTTTTTTTTTCTCACAGAGATTATTCTGAAACGTCCAGGACTTCCTTTTGGAAAAGCTGGAAAAGGTATTAATAGCTCTGGCATTCTGTCTGCGCTCTCTATACTTCCCAAAAGAAACATAAGCCCAAGCAGAACCAGGACCTCTGACTTCAGGGTGCTTAGGGAAAATCTGCTACCCTAATTTAGTGAATCAATGATCAACTGTCTTTTGTATAAAATGTATTGCTATAAATGTAGACTATTTAATGTGCATATAACTTTAAATAGCTTTTATATTAATATTTGTCCACTTGTCCAATATATATATAGCAGTATAGTATATATGTTTTTTAATGACTATTCCTGGCTTTTCTTTTCAGTTAAGCTTTTCTTAGAAGCATTATATTTCACGGAGGACCATATAGAAGTTTACAATTGAGGACTTGGTGAAGGAGTATGTCAGAAAATAATACTCCTTCTCCTCATGTCCTCAAGTCCCTTCCCTGGTGTTTTATTTCTAACTTCCTGCACTGCACTTCCTGTTGGAGCATGTTGTTTTTCCTGTGCGAGTGCAGGGGTCCGGCTGGGGTCCCTCTGCCGTTGGACTGAAGCTCTGCATTTTCAATCCCATCCCCCACTCCTTCTGATATAACTCATTTCAGATGTCTCTCAAAGGTTTAGATCAAACCTTCCGCTGCCATTTTCATGTTCTTGAGATATTCAGCTTCGTCTTTAGTTCTACTGTTAAAGGCTTTCGTTTGTCTGATGTTGGTGTTTCATAAGTTAAATCAGATGACAGAGGTGAAGACCAGACAGCAGAGCAGATACATTTCTCAGATGGCGTGTTTCACATCAAGACTTTCTTCTGTGATTTCTGTAAAAAGGGATCTAAAAGCAAACATTTGGCATTTCTTTTCATGTGCATCTGACAACATGAAAAAGTCTTCGGTCTTTTGGGAATAAAAATCATCATATACACATGGTTCTGAAGAAATGTTTTGGGATATTCTTTTTCATAATCGCCAAAACAGTCCCTATAATTTATCTTCAAAGACGTAGTTTGAAGCTGAAATGTGTAATTTTTGTTAAAATACTTTCTCCTGTGTCAAGTTAATACACAGGGAGTAATCTTTAAACGTTTGAAGAAAATTAAACAAAGAGCACATATGGTTCTTAGATAAGAAGAACAAAAGACCAAGGGTGCTCCAAAAAGGTTAAAAGATACAAAAATACATTATATACACAGTATGATATTAATAAAGAATTTATATTATGCACTTATGAGAGCATACTTCCATATCCGGGTAGATTTTAATATTTAAAAACAAAAACATTATTAGAGGTGCTACATCTTTTTAGTATTTCCTTCATATAAAGAAAATTCATATGAAAAAAAAAAAATCAATATTAAACAAATATTAAAAAGCTGATAGTAACTGTATGTGAAAGTATGCAAGGAGATATTAACTGATATATATTTTAAAAATAAAATGTGTATATTAATATATTAATTCCAAAGCTTGTATTTGTTTTAGATTCATTTAATAATAGCATTTCAAATCCATATTAAAATTTATTACAATATAATTAAGTGTGATCCATTAAAGATTGCAGATATATATATATATTTTTTTTTATTATTATTTTTTTTTTTTACATGTAATTATAATATATAATAACCATTAATTAATTTTACAAACAAGCAATTATTGTTTATCGTTATGTGTTTTATTTAGTCTGTTGATGGTAAAAGCACACACTTCATTGATCAAATCCTGAATACTGTGTGTACCGTCAAAACAGATGACGTTTAACAATTAGTTTTTTCATAATTCTGTCTTTGTCCTCTGCAGGGTGCTCTAAGGTGACCTGCATCAGCCTGACGCGGGACGTGTCCGTCAAACTCTCCCCTCTTCACGGGCAGCAGATCTCCATCCGCTATCTTGACATGACGGACTGTTTTGCTCTGGAGGACGAAGGCCTGCACACCATTGCCGCCCACTGCACTCAGCTCACCCACCTCTACCTGCGGCGCTGTGTGCGGCTGACCGACGAGGGCCTGCGCTTCTTAGTCATCTACTGCCCGTCCGTGCGGGAGCTGAGCGTCAGCGACTGCCGCTTCGTCAGTGACTTCGGCCTGCGGGAGATCGCCAAACTCGAGGGCCGCCTGCGCTACCTCAGCATAGCGCACTGCGGCCGCATCACAGACGTGGGCGTGCGTTACGTAGCCAAATACTGCAACAGACTGCGTTACCTGAACGCTCGGGGCTGCGAGGGGTTGACGGACCACGGCATCGAGCACCTCGCCAAGAACTGCCTCAAGCTCAAGTCCCTGGACATCGGGAAGTGCCCGCTGGTGTCGGACGCCGGCCTGGAGCAGCTTGCACTAAACTCCTTCAACCTGAAGAGACTGAGCCTGAAGTCATGCGAGAGCATCTCGGGCCGCGGGCTGCAGGTGGTGGCGGCCAACTGCTTCGACCTTCAGCTGCTGAATGTACAGGACTGTGATGTGCCACTGGAGGCGCTGCGCTTTGTCAAGCGTCACTGCAAACGCTGCGTCATTGAACACACCAATCCAGCCTTTTTCTGAGAGCTGCACAGACTGGGATTGTGTGCTCTTGTGACCCGGGCCGGTGACGTCTCTGCTGGACAACACAGTGGAGATTTGCACTGCTGCACCTCTGTATTTAATTTGCATGGTTGGGAGAAATATTAAAGGAACAGTTTCCCCGAAAATGAAAATTACCAAACAATCTACTCACCTCCAAGCCATCCTAGGTGTATATGACTTTCTTCTTTCAGACGAACACAGAGTTTAAAAAAAAATTATCCTGGCTCTTCCAAGCTTAGTAATGCTGGTGGATAGTGGCCCTTATTTTGAAGCTCTATAAATTATTATATATCCAACCCACACATCCCTAGGGATGTCTTCTGAAGCAAATCGATGTGTTTTTGTAACAAAAAATATTTCTGTTTGTAAAATTACAACCTAAGGCGTATAGGTTAGTTTTACAACAGATATGAGTTGTTATATGAGTTATAGCGCTTCAAAATAATGGTCACCATCCACCGGCATTAACAATCTTGGAAGAGCCAGGATAAATTTTTTAAAAACTCAATTTGTCTGAAAGAAGAAAGTCATATACACCTAGGACGGCTTGGGGGTGAGTAAAGTGTGGGGTAATTTTAGCTTTTGGGCAAACTATTCCTTTAACTTTTTTTTTTATCCATTTATTTATATTTTTATTCACTTATATATTTTTGATTACTCATCTTGTTTATGGCAGGTTGTATTACGTGTAACATGTACATTTCAATTTGTTGGCGTGTAAAGGATTACATGATGTGACGTTAACCAGAAACTAGACATATTTCCCAGAACTAAGGCGGTCCACGGTTCGTGTTTGTTGATGTTTACATTTGATATCTCTGTTATGAATGTTTTGCTTTGTTTCATCATGTAAGCCTTGTAATAGCTTGGTTTCCATCTTGGTTTCATTGACCAGGAATATTTCAAACAGTGCCATTTTGCTGTGACGTTCACCTTTGTAATGGTCAATAAGGCTTTTTCAGGTGTTTAACAAATGGAAGACCACAGTGGAATAAAGAGGTCTAAGCCATATTAAACAAAATCATAACGTCTTCTTTTGATTAGCTAACCTGCATTAGCATTAAAGGAATAGTTCACTCAAAAATGAAAATCACCCCACAGTTTACTTACCTCCAAGCCATCCTAGGTGTAATAACTTTCTTCTTTCAGATGAACACAGCTTTTTTTTTTTTTAATGTATTCTGGTTCTTCCAAGTTTGGTAATGCTGGTGAATAGTGGCCACTATTTTGAAGCTCCAGAAATTGGTATATCTGTCATAAAAACTAATCTATACGCCTCTTGGGGGGTTAACGCATGTCTTTTGAAGCAGATAGAGAGGATTTTTGTAAGAAAAATATTAATGTTTTTAAAATTAAAAACTAAAATCACTGACTTCCAGCAACGGCTGTATGTACGTTCACAAGAGAGTCGAGTTCTGGCTTCTTGACTGACTCGATGGATATATATATATATATATATATATATATATATATATATATATATATATATATATATATATATATATATATATACACGATTTATGGAGCTTCAAAATAAGGACCATTATACACCAGCATTACCAACCTTAGAAGAGCCTGGAATAATACAAAAATAAAAAGCTTAGACTGTGTTAGTCTGAAAGAAGAAAAACATATACATCTAGGATGGGTAAATAATATAAATAATAGGGAATTATTATTTTTTTAACCTGGTCTATAAATAATTTTTTTAAATAATTTTTAACATAAATTGTTATTTTGTCATATTATATTAATATAGTATGTTAGCTGCAGAATATTTTGTAGTTGGTAAAGAAGATAACCGTGGGCTCAAAGTATATCAGATTTATTATTTTTTAAATTTAATCTGAAACAGACGTCTCCTAAGGTAAGTATTGTGTGATTTTTATTTTCAGGCGGTGCGTATCGTTTATAATGAAACATTTCAAACAAAGCTGTTTTGACAGAGTTACCTCAGGTTAATCTGTTTTAGCTATCATTTAGCCGCTAACCAACACCTTGGTCAACTGCCACAGAACACAGCTAACTGGCTAGGCAGCTGTGAGAAAATAAAGAGAAATGTAATCAGATTCATTTGAGCCTGACTCTATTTCCCAGTGATGAAACAGCAGAGAACAGCAGCACAGTCCGGTGTAATATTTCATCCCAGAGCAGCAGCGCAGGCCAGGCTAACAGACAATATACAGCTAAAGTAACACCACAGCAGTACATAGAGCTTCCCGAAGTGTTAGGGGAAATCCCCAAATTTGAACATGTTAATAAATGTTCCAGCGTCTTTTGCAGGAAATTAGGATGTTTTGTATGGAAAAATTGTGTCACGTGTTTAAATCACAGCTAGTAAATTGCATCCAGACCTTATCAAATGACCTCTGACTAAATTAACTCAAAAATTTAAATGCGTTACACGCACATACAAAAACATGTTTTCATGTTTTCTGAAAAAAGTATGTCTTTACCTCAAATGTAATGGGTGCAAGTACAATTGTTTAGTTGATAATTTAATTTATTTTTATTCATTTCAAGAGTTTCACCGATGTGATAGTAAAAGTAAACAGTATTACTTTGACTAACACAAATAGTTAGTATGCATGCCTTGAAAAACATAACGGTGTCTCTTTTAATAACCGATGATAACAGTGCTCTCCTCCGCTCGAGGTTATATTCTTAATGGCAATGGCGGCGCGCAAACGAGGGTCACCACGTGGCGATGTGCAAATACAGCTCTGCAGAGCTAACTTCCATGTAATATAATTATTAAAACAATATTAACTATAGAGAGAAAAACAACTATCTTGCTATTATAGTGAAATAAGAGTGCACCTAATTGTGAAATTGTAATTAGGCCGTATCGTTCGCCAGTAGCAGGTTCTCTATGGCTTTGACCGGCACGACACTGGCAGAAAGTTGGCGTGATGTTGGCCGGTTAATAGTCGCTAAATATAGGGACCGTCTCTAAAGTTACAGGCGAAATTGGTAATGTCAATAGCGTATGGGGAGTCACAAAAGCAATTTTTAACAGTTCATCTAGGTGTTAACTGTAATACACAACTGAATTATTAAAATAAACTATAAATCACGTGTAAAAAAAATAGTTTTCACTACAAATGTGCTCAGATGTAAAATATGCCATAATTTGAAGCTCATTGGCATCTGAACAGAATCACTTAGATTCATAAATGTTCATCTAGGCGTCAAGTATAACGCACACCTTTTATATGTTTGATAATTATTATAATAAGCTGTAAATCTATACAAAAAATTATACTTTTAACTACCGAATGGGCTCAAATTTAAAGGAACACTCCACTGTATTTTTGGAAATGTCTCTTTTTCCAGGTCCCTCAGAGTTAAATTGGTGAGATTTACTGTTGTTGAATCTATTCAGCCGATCTGTGAGTCTGGCGATAGCACTTCTAGCACTGCTAGACAAGTAGCATGGCATTCAAAAAAAGAGATTTTTTCACAATTAAAAAAATGCTAATTTAAAGCACAATAGTAGTAGAATGACTTACAGCCATTAAGGAACTGGCCAAATTGTTACCGCACTTTAACTTCTTTAAAATTCCGACGGTGAACATTTTAATTTCTGAGAAAATACATTTGCTTCCTTTGAGGTCATAATGCTGTTTTTTGTACTGTTCGCTAACCCTACTTAGTAAGTAGCCTACTAGCAAACACATGCAAGCGCGACGTTCACATGAACATCACAAAATCGCCTTAAATTGCAATTGTTTAGATTGCAACAGCAAAGAATTTTAAGCTCGACGTTCTCTTATCTTTTGTGCAGTAAGGACGTCCAGGCAGCACACGTTACACAGAGATAAATGACAAAAGTCGACACACCATAAGTTACTAGAGAATGAAGCTAGAGCTTTACTTGTGTTAGGTTTGGGCGCCCTCTGCTGTTTGACATTTTAAATTCACAAGAAAAAATGCAAAGCGGAGAAAATGTATATATATGATGAAGAAAAATACATAGCGTGCGTGAATACGTGTATGTATTTGATATTTTGACTATTTTAGTGCGATATTAGAATGTTTTAGTTCTTATGCTGTATTTTGGGACGCGACCGCTAGTGGCCCGGCTAGCTCAGTCGGTAGAGCATGAGACTCTTAATCTCAGGGTCGTGGGTTCGAGCCCCACGTTGGGCGCGCAGCTTTTTTTTTTCTTTCCTCCCACTACACAGAGTTACAACTGATTTTCACTTAGCTCCCATTCAACATAATATCAAGAAAAGACTTGCATGCATTATGAACTTCATAATTTGAAAAAGATCTATCATTGCAATACGCCTATTCAACCAACAGGGGGCAGTTCTGATAAACGCGCACATAACATATGGTCGTACTTTAAACATTTTTTTTTTCTAATAACAGATTTTGGACTTCAAACACGTTTGAAATGTGAAAAAAAAAAATAATTCAGGAAATGTGCTTAGTAAATGATAGGAAGTTGTGAGGATGTTACCCTGGACTCTTACTGGCTGTGAACACACAAGACACAATCTAAGTTTGGGTTTTGCGACAGACACCTGCTGTTCCAGTCCTTGGGTTTTGCTCTACTTAATTTGAAAACTAAAATGAAGACAAAGATAAACAAGCCAATTACATGGAAAAGTAGGCCACATATGTTTAACTAGATGCTGTTAAACTATCAGTCATGCATGCCTGGCCAAATCTGTGTCAGTGAAAAAGTATGTGTTACAAAGCAGAGCTCTTCTAGACTCAGGGTGGAGGAGGGTGTGCTGGAGATCAAGCAGTTACCATAAGCTATGAAATAATGAATATTATGAAAATGAATGTCAGACAGTCTGCTGGGCAAAGTGTCAGGCCCACTGATGGATTTCGAGACTTTAAATATCAATGTATTTATGACTGACTGAAAAGTTTCTAAAAAAATCCCTAAAATCATGATAAATGTAAACCAGTTCCAGTCAGTAAAACAATCTGTGATTTATTTACAATACAGCATAGTGTAGCCTACCATAGTCAGATGTCCCCCACGTATGGCTGACTAATAAAAGGATTTCATTTTCAGCACTTCTTTTGATTAATCCTTTTAACTACTATTATTAAGTACAATATTATTTAATAACAATGCGGAATTTCAAAAATAGAAAATGATTTAAAAATAGCTAATAACAGCATTGGCGATTACTTGCTAGATAATAGAGATTATCTAAGCACTTATATAAGCCCCAAATAAGGTTTGGGTTTAGGCTTTACATAGAAGAAGGAAAAAAGAAAGAAAAATAATCTTGAAAATAAGCTTCCTTCTGTTCCTCAGAAGAGAGGAAGACAGAATTTTAATGTAATTAAATTATAGTAATTATGCGTGTTATATATAATATTGTTATATGACTGATAGAATTCTTAACGTAATAAAATCATCAACTTATAAAAAAAACACTATTCAGAAAAAAAAAAGTGTATTTTTACCTCCTTCCTAGCTAACCAAACCAAACTGTTACGTCGTGTGTTAGCTGGGTTAGCGCCAATGCTAATATAGAGAATGCAAGTGATTACAGCACTTTAACCACGTAAGTAATCCTGCTTTCAGTAAGTGACAAAATAATGAAATCCAAACACAGAAATGTCCCGTTTGAAAGCTTAGGTCCATATGTGTGCTCTACATTTAATTTCCAGCAGAGGTCCCTCCAACAACGACCCCAAATCAGGCCGACCATGTGCTTCCTGTTGCTCTCCTGAATGGGCTGTTTCATCTGACCTAAAGTGTGTTTTCAGACATTTTTGCTTGACCGTGGCGGAAACCCCTCAGCCTTGCTCCATTTATATTTGCTAGCAATGAAAAACGACAAACATTAAAAGCCATTAAAGACAGAAGCGTAGACATAAGCCTGCAGAAAATGCAACTCGCAGCACAGGCCGACGAGTCTGATTTTGACACTTGTTAACATGTTTAGTGTGATAGATCAGTTTTCATAGCTAAATGTGAATTTTATCATGTGAGCCTTCTGTGCGATCTACCCTGTCAACACTTTCTGAAAGCAGCGATATCAACACGTTATTATATTATTTTATTAATAATAGTAAGATGAATTCAACCAAAGCACTCTTCCTGAAATTAAAGGGTATTTAAATGATGAGAAATCAAGTAGACATCATTGTATGAATGAATTATCTCACAGTGGCCTCAGAAGAAATGAGGTTACACATTTACGTCAACATATTATGGGAGCTTTAGCCGTTCTGTGCTTTTTAAATATCGCTTTGCTTTCCCTCTTTATTCTCGTCATGCTTTACAGCTTGTCGTCCCGAGCGTGTTTATCTGTTGCGGCCACCGTCAGATACGCGCTTGATCTGCTGAGAAGGACCGTGGCATCAGTGTAGAGCCGTGAACTTCTTCTCCGTGTCCATGACGCATCCCCTCCTCCATTAGCCATCCGGACGGGTGGGGGCTGGTGGGGAGGAGGAGCTCTTTTGTCCTGAGCGGCGTGGTTGTGGCTAATCTAAAGACCTGTGATGGACGCCTCTCTGGCGGCACAGGCCGCTGGACTCCACCCCTGAGAGGAGCGGGGAGGATGGGGGATCGCGTGAGAGGGCACGGGGGAGGGCGGAAGGAGGAGGAGGTGGAGGAGGAGGCGAGGGCTGGGGGAGGGGGGAAGGTCATTAGTCAGCATGGCGAAAAGGAGAACAGCAGGACACAGTGCCACACATTATAGCCCCACCACCTCCTGCATTGTCCTCCCTCACTGGCCAAATGACTGCTGGAGGATCCCCCGAGTTAAGTGTATAATCTCCCGCGAGGGGGTTGGAGCGCCTTTTTGTCATGCAAATCTAGAGTTTTGGACAGGTAAAGTATGTAACACATGTAAATGAAGAGGAAGAGGAGATTGGTTTAAGATTATTATGTTGTCCAGCCAGTTTCAAGGATTGGGGGGTGGGCCCTGTGATCCGTGCTTCTATCTTTAGATTTCTATAGGCCGCCCCTCTGTGCGTGACTGTGAAGAGTCAATGCAATATTTTTGCGCCCGGCTCCATCAAAAGTGACCTTTACTGCTCAGCAGGGCACCACAGCAACAGACACCTGCTGTTCCAGTCCTCGAAGAGCCACCGGGCCGTCAAACCGCACGTATCTCGCAGTCGAAGAACTTCTTTTGTGATTTAGAAAGGTATTTTGTGTGGTGTAGTGATTTTTAAAGAACGAGGTGAAAAGTAAAGCCGATGCTGCGTCGGCGACGACATTGGCGAAGGTGAAGGGAAGTGGATTTTTAACCGTCTCAGTAGAGCGTCTACACGCAGGCAGCAGCCAGGACTCGGGGCACAGATGCGGTCCAGACTCGCGGCTGGGTTTGTGTGTCACGCTGATAAGAGATGCGGCTGGAGGGAAACCAGACTCACTTGGTCAGAGACAGTGGCAGAAGATGCCAGAACACAGGAACTGGATGAATGGAGGCAAATGAAAAGTATAGTACAAAAAAAAAAACTAAACAAAAAAAAGCGTCTATTGTATGTAAATAAGCAAAGAAAGTTCTTAATAATTGGTAACACTGGCATGATCACTGGCATTAAGATGACATAGGTTGAATAGCTTTATAGTTTATATTTATATTGCGTGTTTGGCTTGTAAATATGTCTTGAATTTTCAATTAACATTGAATGTCATTCTTAGCACAAACCATGTCAACCTCTTTTCGAAGGAATGGTTCATTTCAAACTCTCAAGACATTTGTTCATCGTTGAAACACAAATGAAGATATTTTAATAAAACCGTTTGTTTGTCCTTCAAAACAGAAAATCCATCTGCCAAAGATTTTCATAAAGAGATCATAAAAGAAATCGCATGTATTTAGCTTAAGAAAATAAACTGGTGTATGTGATAAGATTTAATTTGAGGTTTTTATACGCATATAAACATGGATTAAATCACAGTACACAGAGCAGAGCAAATATGGTAAACAGAAGCTCGTTCATATTTGCTTGACTTGAAAGAACAAAGTCATTGGTTCTTGTGCTTCAAGAATGAACAATGCAAACAGATTGGAACAACATGAGGTTGAAATACTCCTCTTTGCCATTTTTTTCTACCTTGTATAGTTTCATCATTAAAACTCCATTCCATCGTGTGTTTGATTCGATAAGCTTCTACTAAATGATAATACATTTGGACATTTCAAACATTAATTATTAGTCTATTTATGTTTTTATGCTCACTATTAATGCTTGGTTAATCTTATCAGCAGTGTTTAGCGTTGTTGCCGTCCACAGCCGCATCAGAAGAGTCAGCCAAGCCAAACCACTGAAGGTCTTGTTTACACTTTCATCTAATAACCAAACAATTAATCGCACTGAGACTTTGAGGATTTACCATAAATTTCTCTCGGAGATGAGAAACTGCCATGTGTTAAGTTATGCACCCCTCTCTTCCAACCCCCATTTCAGCAGAAGTCGAGCAAAACACACTGCCGCAAATCTTCCTGGGTGAGCGTGTTATAATGAGAGTGTTTGTGTAGCGCAGGAGCGTTTAATTTCACAGTGAAATACAGCCCGTCTCTGGGGCCGCACAGCTCACAGACACTGACTTTGGGCAACATGGCTTCTGATGAGTCATACCTGGGCTAAATAATCAGTCTTCATCTTAACTGCGCGCAAGCACAGAGCAGCCAGGAGCAAGCGGCCTCGGATAAAGATTATTTCCTTTTCTGCATATGCCTAGGTGTAAAATGTTTGCGGGCAGCCGTGTCTTTTTTTTTTTTTTTACATAATAACTTGCATTATAATTTACTCATTCTCATGTCATTGCAAAACTTAAATACAAGATTAGATGTTAGACAAAATGTTCAGGTTGTTTTTTTCTCATACAGTGAAAGTAATGACTGAAGAAGACAAACAAGCACCCATGACATATTTGGATATATATGGATTGTAAAATAATACATTAATAAGAGCAGCAGAGCGCTTTATAATTTTGTATGTATGCTTTTGTTGCATGAAATTAAACAGTAAACATTATACAAAATTTCTTGTTTTGTGGTTCCAGTAAGAAAGTAATGGGTTCAGAATATAGTTTTTACCTGCAGTACAGAGTAATTCCTAATGAAGAGAAGCTATATTATAGAAGATATTTGCCAGTTTGTTTTCTAAATTGAATTTTTGCTAAATATGCACCTCATGCAGTTCTTTTTAATTCATTTCATTAACACCTTACATTGTTCCAAACCCAAGCTTCGTTCATTTTAGCAACACAAATGAAGATATGTTTTGATGTAATCTGAAAGCTATTCTGATCCTCCATAGACAGCAACACAACACAGCTACCACGTTCAGGGCCCAGAAAGGTAGTACGGACATGGCACGCAACTTTAGTTGTCCACGCAATGAACATTAACCTAGACAAATTTGCACTATTTAAGCGAACAGTGGCACTCACTGCAGGAAAGATGGAGGAATCTGATTTAAAGACTTAAATAAGTACGCTTTTGTAAAATAATGACAAACAGGATGCATTTTCTTCAGTATTGGTCTTTGTGAAATTTTAAATGAACCAATTCAACTGAAAAATACATACTCCCAGTTATCCAGTCTGGATTTCATCAAAATTATCTTAAAGGAATAGTTCACCCAAAATTGAAAATTACCCCATAATTTACTCACACTTAAAGCCATCCCAGGTGTATATGACTTTCTTCTTTCAGACAAACAGTTTTTAAAAAAATGTATTCTGGTTTTTCCAAGTTTGGTAACGCTGGTGGCTATTGGCCACTACTTTTAAGCTCCATAAATTGGATACGGAAAACTAACCTACACGTCTCTGGGGGTTAACACATGTCTTCTGAAGCAGATCGATGGGTAACTCAAATCACTGACTTCCGGCAACGGCTGTATGCGTGTTTGCAAGAGATTCCTGGCTGACCTCTGACTCGACATATGAACAAAAGTCTTACTGGTTTGGAGTAACTTGAGGGCGAGTAATAATTGCAGAATTTTAATTTTTGGGTATACTATCCTTTCAGATTATGCAAAAAAAATCAGTGTGGGCTTTAATGGCTATAAAATAAAGATGAATTGCTAACGTTTTCAGAACTTTTTTTTTTTTTATTCATAAAACTTTGCTGAAATATGATCGAGGAGAATCATTCTCATCACACTCATCTCCACTGACAGATGCACAGAAGAATTTTACTGGGGTTCGTGTCCTATTAAAAGGGTCTAACGCCGCCCCTGTGATACGAGGCTGAGTAAATAGACGATTTTTGCGAGCGCTGTCTGTCTAAAATACAAGCATATTTCTATTTTTATATCCCCCTTTTCCTCAAGATGCTGTCGGTAGTTTTAAGTTGACATCTGTTTGCACTACTGAGTGAGAGCGTGCACAAGTGTGTGCGCGCGCAGTTTGAGAAACAGGCCAGGCGAGCAGTCGGCATGACACTTATCACCCAGTCTGCGATTGATGCTCTGCCTCTCGCCCTCAATGTCACGCACGACACATCCGTCTCCGGGGGAAACAGGAGGTGTGAGAGCGTGTGACAGTTTTAAATCCCCTCAGCCGGGGAGAAGGACATCGGCGCTGCATCTGATAGAGCCTGCGACGTCCCTCCCCCTACCTGTGTCACCGGTGCGGGATACTGTGATCAATCACGTAACCAAGACGGCGAGGCACTAGGTCGTCAAGGCGACCGCAAATCGCTCTTTATCGGAAAGCTGCAGAGACAGGCGGCCTGGCCAACTCCAGCTGGAAATGACATGTTTATTGGCTCAGAATAAGAATCAGCTGGCCAGAGCCTGACATTTCAAGAAAACAGTAGTTTTTAGGCTCATTGGCTTGGTGCTTTCGCGGGGGGCCGGAGGGATAGATGCGGTATAACTCATGCTTTTTGTGACACATCCCCTGGAATCGTGTAAGAGGAAACTGTAGGTCATCGGGATCACATTCCCGTGCATTACTAAAACCCCGAAGGCTCTCCGCTGAATATCAAATCAGTTCAGCAGCTGAACGGAGCACATAGTGAACGTATTAACAGACACTGGACCTCTGCCGCTAGATGTAAGTGCGCCGAGCCCCGGGCTTCAGAGACAGACCTGTCACAGTAGCTAATGAGCTGCTTTCATTAAGGGAGCGTCTAACAATTAGCTGATTATGTAATAATAATTTTGATTAGTCGCACCTCGATGCCTCGGGTCATTTCTTCTGAGAGACCGTACCTGCGTTCATGAATTAATTAAAGACAAATGGGAGATTTTTTTTTTTTGTGTGTGTGTGCATTGGAACTATTTTTCCCGTAAGGGAGGGTGCGGCAGTTTGTAAATTTTTACGTGCGAGGCCACCGGTCTCATCCTTTCGGCTATTTTTAGCTTTACGAACAGCTTTTGCTTCTTGATATTGCCAACTTGTGTGTCTTACCGTATTATTTACTGTTATCTTAATTATGAACAAAGTAGCCTATAGTGCAAACAGGTTTATAATTTACCGCACTTTGTTACTCTTCTTGCTAGAGGTTATGCATTGACATCACTAAGTGGCTAAAGAATCTGCTGTATGAATGGATTTAATAGGGAAGCTGTGAAAACATGATTGAAAAATTAACATTCGTGCATTCACAAAAAACTGCTTGCTTTCATGTAGAAAAATTTGGATAATACACCAATGCCACTCAAGGCCATTGCAATGTTGCACCATCTCACCTTATAAAAGAGCCAATTGCGTGCCTTGAAGAAAAACTAATTCCTCCTTTTTTAATGTAAGAGCAGATCAGTGGGCGAAAATATAAAGAAATGAATTTTTTTTAAACATTTTATGCGAATCTCTCATTCTACCACATTCCAAAGGCTGAGATCTGGTTACTCTTGAGTACAATGAACTAATTCAAATGTAGTTTTGTAGTTTTGTGACATGCTTTGCTTTCCTGCTGTGGTCATAAAGGGATGGACATGGTCAGTACTAGTAGGCTGTGGCATTTAAAGTGGCCCAAAGTAAGCCAAGAAAAAAAAAAACGCTCCACCTTATTACATCACCACCAGCAACCTGAACTATTGATGCAAGGCAGGATGAATTCAAGACTTCTCACACCAGGTAACCTCTTTTAAATCTTCTGCTGTGCAATTTTGGTGAGCCTGTGCACATTTTAGTTTTTAAAGAGGCGGTTTATTATGTGCATAGTTTCCATGTTTTGGCAATAATGTAGGCATTTATTTGTTCCTGTCTCGTGAAAAGTATTTTTTCTAAAAAATGTGCAAGATTAAAAAGAAAACATTTAAGTTATATCCTTCGGTCTGAACTGAACCCCATCACACTAAAGATTCTACGGCCATAATTATTTAATCACCACACATATGAGGCGTAATTTACCAGAAATGACATAATTCAGGGCTCTTTGAAAGTGGTGCTTAAAATGATTGCTATTATCATACTTCTCATTCATATTATCTTTCAACATTTCATCAACATTAATCCCAAAGTATATACAATTGCCATATATATCCGTCTAACTACATGAGGAGCAGTGGCCATTTTGAGCAAAAACCCACAACCCCCGTAACACTCAACCCAGTCACAAATATACGCATTTCTCGTTGTTATGGGCTTATTTACATAACCTATTCAGCATTTCTTAATAATAATATAGTCTTGGTTTCATACTTACTAAAGTAATTTCAGTGTAACGGTCTTTGACTTTTGTTTGTGTTTTCTTTTCCCCCATGTGTTCATTCTTCTGCAACTATGACCTTCGAATGACTCGCCTTTAAGGGATTTGAAACAACTGATTGAAACAACGTGTTTCTGACAAACCGAATATCATTGCAAAATGTTCAAACAATGCATATGGGCAGATTTTAATACCGCCCTTTTATGTTTCGGCGGTTCGGTGCAGGTCCTCTTCCACAGCACAGCAGCAGCCGAGGCAAGCATTCAGTTTGGCCTTCCCGCGAAAGGGCCTCTCCCGAGAGGAAGCTGCCAGCTCAAATCCCAGCGGCCCGCCGCTACTGAACTGTGCTGCGTTGCCATGTTTGACGCTCAGTGGCTAACCACAACCTGCCTCCTCGCCAATGACAGACTTCACACCCAGCAGTCAGTGGTTTGTGAAGGAGGCACGATGCCGGCGGTGACGAGCCCTCTGCGAGCGACTGCGCCATGTGTCAAGATGGCACATAATGACTAGGAACCACAGAAGATTTTCACTGCCACAAAAACCGCTCTGACAACATGAGAACTCGCTCTTCATTAAAAACAGGAAGCGGAGAAAAACGATTCAACAAGCACAACAGCAGTTCACTGTTATTTGCTTATAAAGGACAAAGAAAAACATTTTCCACATCCCAAAACTCAATTAACGTACATTAACACCTCAGGACTTCCACGGCAACAATAAAAGCCATCATTTTGACAACTCCGCGCACAAGCACCTCCTGTCCAAATCTCAAACTCTAACTCCTGCCAAGAGCTGCATGCTGGGTGCACACGAGACCTATGGATTTCACGAGCCACTTCATCGGAAAGTGCAATTATGAAAGATGTCTGTCGAGAGAGGGGGAAAAAAGCCTTGTTCCAGGCGTTAGGCTCATAATGGCTGGCTACTGGAGCGGACAGAGAGCCCCTGCCATGTCCTCTCGTCCTGTCGGAGCGCGTTATGTCAGCCGCTCCACAGGACTGATGGTGTTTATGATGGCTAGAGTAAACAGGCCTGTCGGAGCCTCTCTTTTCCTGGCAACCAGGTCATGCAGTGCTACTGTATGAGGCATCTAGCGCAGAACTGTACAAATAATTCTGTTGTTAAATTTTTTAAGAATTTCAAAATTCTACTCAGTGATATGAAGTGTGGAAATTGCTGTAACTGGAACGAGTGCTGGGTGATACGCTCAACTGTCATATCTTCAGCCTGTGAGATTGCCTGATATAATTCTGCTAATTTATTTACTTTAATTTCTTTTTCACACATTTTTGTCCACCCGCCGAATTATTAGCTTCCTCATTGAAACCGATACGGAACCGCCTAACCCTAAAAATACCAATACTAGGGGGTAATAATCTGGTGGGGGGTCAGAATTTGAATCGAACCAACTCCAGCATAAGGCTAAAAGCGGTCTAATGTTTTTATGATGACTGAATAGAAACACTATGGCCCCATTTCATAGACAAAGCTTAAACCTAAATCAGGATTAGGCCACAGTTCAATTAGGACATTTAAAGAAATGGTTAACCCATAAATTTAAACATTTTTGTTCTGCTGAACACAAAGGAAGATATTTTGAAAAAAAGTCATTAACCAGGTTTTGGGTCACCCTTGACTTCCAGAGCAGGAAAAAACAATACCACGGAAGTCAATGGTGGACCTAAAACATCCTGGTTAAACCTTATTCAAAATATCTAACTTTTTATTCCGCAGAACAAGGAAATTCATACAGTTTTGGAACGTTTTAGGACGAAATATTTCTTAAATTTTAATATACATGCCTTAAAAAAACATTACTGGTTTGTAGCTTAAGACACAACAAAGGTTCTCGTTTTTAGATCAGTCAGCACAAGTTTCTTTCGCTTGAACCTGCTCAGATTTACATTTTAGTCTAGGACTGAGCTTAAATCTCGTCTGTAATACTGGGGGGTAAGTTACTTAATAAGGCTTACCTTTCCAGTTATTCAAAAAGCAGCTGCAGAAAACGAGCAAAGAACATTTACATTTTTAAAGAAAATCACTGACTTCAGTGAAGCGCCAGTTACAAAAAAACAAACAAACAAAAAAAAACAGTAAGAGAAGCTGTCTATACCGCGTGATGAATAAATCCCCTTTACTTGGTCCAGACACCTGCACTTTGTTTAAGAGAGAATTCGCAAGGTGCTGTATGTAGGATTGAACGGCTGAACTAGTTATTGTCCAAATTCAAAGTATCAAAGACGTTTTTTTCCTCACCGAGTCTGCCTCCTCCTCAGACTAGACGCACACGCGGGTTGCCAGATTACAGACGCCATGATTACTAAAAAAATCGGGGTGCCGACACACAATTGGGTGAACTGCCAGTGGGGCGGGTTACACAACGACGCATTCCGTCGCGAAACGCACGTTTTCAAAGGAGAATAACTAGCGTTTTCAGATAAACAAAAACGTTAACACAGCATGTTTCTTAAATGCATGCAAACATGTTATTTACATGCTTTACTCGAGTCAAAAACTTACAGCACAATTCAATCAGCCAGCGCGCCAAAACGCCCGTTTCAGCGGTAACTAAAACTGAACGTATCTGATTGGATATTGCATACAAAAAGTCAGCAGAACGATTGTCTGATTCGTCAATAACAAAAACAAACCCGCCCTGATATTAATTTGATGGCAGTACTAGCATAACTATAAAAAACGACAACTATAATCTTTAGTAAAAACTTTGCAATTATTTAAAATGAACCTAATTTGACAGATCAAACTGATGTAAACATGAAGTGAACGAACAATTTGCGTTTTATATAGCTATAAAAGGTTTGTCGTCAGAGGATGCCGTTTGACATCCCCAGAGAGCTACACACAAACACAGTTTTGGTTTCCTAGGCGAATATTGTGAGTCACTTTTATTAAAAGCATCATTTCTACAGTTGGCAGCAATTTACAGTTCATCATACATGATGGTTTCAAAAAAAAAAGAAAAAAAAAAAAGAAAAGAAAAAAGGACACACCAAAGAAAAAAAAAAAAAAAAAAAAAAACATTTACAACATTTATGTCTGTAAACTTCAAGGCTAGTTAGAATTGAGGTAATGCTGTTCAGCTTTGTGGCTAAAGTAACAAAAGTCCATTCAAATAGATAAAAGGTACCTGATTTTATTCTTACACCAGTGCATTAACATGGATACAATGAGACAATTTGACTGCAGTAATTTATTTCATGTCGTTTTTTCCACACTTTCCGGTGTTTAGTCAAAAGAGTAAAATTGAACATTCAAAAGCTGCCTTCGTTATTGCTGTCTCCACAGGTCGAGAGGTCTCCTCACCCGTTTGGATTGTCAGTGTGAGAGACTGGGAACAGTCCAAGTGTAGGCTATGATATGTGAGAACTTTGCCCGCTCCTCTTAGCAGAACAGTACAACGAAAACCACGATTCTTCCTCAGCAGCGGAGAGTGTCTTAATGCCGTTAAATTGTACATCACTGAATATTACGAGATGCTACTCATTGTTACAATATCAACAGCAGAGAGAGACAGAGAGAAAAAAAAAAGTGACAACAAAACAAAACAATAATATTAAAATAAGGAGAGCAGCATAGCACTATCGGAACGATTAATTCCTATAATATTTCAGGAAATTTCCACCTCATCTAGAAGGCACCCACACAGTGCCAAAGACTTCAAGGGAAAAATTTTTTTAAACAAAAAGTAAAGAAAACACAAGGGAAAAAAAAAACCAAAAACAAAAAAACACACCCTTTTGACATCCGCACAACTGTTCAGGTCATCCCCGGCTATGCTAATGGTTACAGAGACAGCTTATTCGCTTTCCTCTTAACGTTACCTGTCAACAAAAACCAAACGACCAAAGTGTTTTGGATATTGAGTTGGCATGTAAACAACTGGACTAACCATTCTGTCAGAGTTCAGTCTGCGTCACAGCCCTGGGGAAGTGTTAGAAGGCTCGATTCAGTTTTTTTAGTCACTTTTGTCATCCTCATCAGCAGGGTCATCATCCTCCTCATCATCATCATCGTCATCATCCTCATCATCCATTCCACCCTCCATGGAGTCCATTTCCTCTGCCGGCCCTGCCAGGTCATCATCTAGTACTGATGAATCAGCAGTCTTGTTCTGGCTCTCCTCTGAGTCACTGTCTTCAAGTGTGTTGTCAGCAGTTTCCACGTCAGCCATGGAGGCGTTCTGGTCCTGATTTGAGCGAAGCCCTTTACCAGACTCCTTGTCCTCTCCGGTGGCCCCTAAAGCCCCAGACACAGCATTCTGGAGATCAGCTAGAGAAGCTTGGGGGAAGCCAGGGATGCCCAAGCCGCCAAGACTGGGGGGTAAGAACATAGATGGGTAGAAGAGGCCTGGGGCCATGGTGGAGAGCAGGAAAGGGTTGAAGGCCAGAGCAGCGTTGGTGGACATGCCTGCGGAGGCAGCAGCGGCAGCAGCAGCGGCTGCTGCATTCAGTGTGGCGGTGTCACTGGTTACCTCAGCAGACTCTGTTTCAGATGATTTCTCTGCTTCCTTCTCCTCTTTATCATCTCCTTCATCCTTGGTCTCCTCGTCTACCTTCGGCTTGGGATTCTCATCAGATTCTGCCTGTTCTGTACTAGAGGCACCGTTGGTGGCCGTCGCAGCAGCAGCCAGGTTTCCTCCAAACAGACCCCCCAGGCTGAACATGTTGGGGAGGCCACCCATGCCAGGAAGCATGAGAGGCAGCATGGCTGCGGCATGCTTGGCATCCGCTCCCCCTCCGAGAGCAGGGGGAAATCCCATGAGGCCAGCGGCCAGCTGGAGGCTCTGGAGGTTCTGCAGACCCTGCAGACTGGTCAGGTCCATGCCACCAAACAGCCCGTTCATCAGCAGAGGATTAACGCCGGACGTGGAGGCTGCTGCTGCCGCAGCCGCTGCCTGTGCTGCTGCTGTTGCCTTGGCAATCTCAGATTTGGGTCGCCTGCCTCTGCGGCGCACACCCTCTTCTCTGACTACTGGCCCAGTCAGAAGACGGTCAAACATAGACTCTGGGAGAAAACCCTGGAAGCAAAAAGAAAATTGTACATTTAAAATTATACAACCACCATAAAAAGTTTGGAGTTAGTATGATTTAGAGTTAAATGTCCAATATTACAATTTAAAATAACTTTCTATTTGTAAATTATAAATCTCATTTGTTGTGTCTTCAGTCAGTCCCGTCACATGATCTTTCAGACAGATATGCACAAATATAACTGTTTAACAGTTATCCTGCTATGCATTTTTTCAGAATTTAAATATAAAATTTCACACAAATATACAAATATTTTAAATGAAAATATTTTGATTAATAAAAGTAATTCCTAAAAGTCAACTTGCTGAATGGCAATAGTATACTGCATTATTACATACAAATAAAAAATTAAGCAACAAACTATTTTAAAACATGAGCTCCTAATAGCCACTATTTTGTAGTTAGCGACTAAGATCTGAATTCTCTCCATTTAATAAAACACTCACTGATTGCTTCACTATATCCGTCCAGTCTGGGGCGATAGCAAATTCTGGATTTTCAACCAGCCAGCGGGGTAAATCCTTCATAGGAGGTGCCATGGCTCCTCCCATCTGTATTTATACAAATTAAAAATGTTGCAGTGAGTGTAAAAACATTTGTGGGAAATTAACTGAATCCATTGATAAAACAATACTTGCCTTCCTTCCATTCCGAATGTTAACAACAGGGACTCTCTCCTCTCCGGTCAGCGTATTAATGTCGATCTTGTTGGGATTGCGGCATCTGTGTCTTTTCTGTTTGGGCTTGGCAAACTGAGAGAGGAGGTGGTCCTCATTCTTCTGTAAGATAAGAACAAGACATTCCCACATCAGCAAACAGAAAAGTGAAAGTTGGGTTGGCAAAAAACAAAACAACAAAACCTCCCCCTGCACTCACTGGTACGTATCCAGGCATATCCATAGTGTAGGTGGGGTGCTGTCTCAGCCACTCCCGTAGGTCCTTAGTGCTGGGTCCATCTTCCCCTGTAAGATGGCTTCCCTCGTCTAGGCCTTCAACGGGTGCCTTATGTGCAGGAGATGACATGGGTCTATGTGCCCGCCCATCCACAAAAGCTTTGGTCCCTTCAGAATTTTCCTGCAGATGCAAAGGAACAGAAAATTAGGAAAGAGGGGAGAAAAAAAACCACACGCCACATGAAGCGGCATGACTCCCACATCACATCCTGACAGGATACGTACAGCATTGAGTTGTCCTCTTTTGTTCCCCATAAAGAGCAGTTCCAAACCCTCCACATTTTTCCTGCGACCTCTCTTTCTCCGGTTGGGGAGTTCAGTGTCAAGTAGAGAGCCGTTGACTCTGGGTCTAGAGGAAGAGCCTGCTTGCAGCAGCTCCATCTGTGCTTTCAGGGCTGCGGAGGAGGCCATGGCTCCAGGGAAGGCCGTGGAGGAGGAGGTGGACACGCCGTGCAGGGCCTTGGTCAGGTCTATGGCCTGTGCTTGGCCTTCAGCAGCATGGGACTCTCGTAACTGAGCAACCATCTCCATCAGGTTCCTGCGCTTTGCAGCACGCTCTGCCTCAATTTCCACCTTCCTCCTCCTACGTCTGCGCTGCCGAGGTACCGACAGACTCAAAGCATCATCCTGGATGAGAACAATGAGAGGGTGTTTAATAAAACAAACTAAATTAAAACTCATTTTATAATTTAACAACCATATGGAGTCTCAAGGGGCTGATCAGAAAGGGTTGGGGGTGGGACTTGCCTTGTTGACCTGTGGTGACATGGTGAGGTCCTCACTGCCACTATAGCTGGTCTGACCCACCAATGAGAGATCACCAAGACTCCGCCTCTGCAGGGGGCTGTCCGTTGCCAGGGAGCTGTAACCAGGCAACAGGCCTGGGAAGTCAAAGAACTGCCTCCTGTTGGAAGGCCACTTGCCCTTAATGACCGCTTCACAGATGTTGTCCATACGATTGATCATTACCCTGTCCTGAAGTACAAACACACAAAAGCAGCACAAGTGTTAGTGAATGTGTGCGCGTGGAAGCATACATAATGAACTAGAGGGTAAACAAAGGGTATCTTAATTTTCTCTGTTTCAGCTTCAGTTTCAGGTCCCAAGGATTTTATAATGCAATTTTGCCCTGTTATTAAAAGGAGGAAGCTCTGAAAGACTAAGTACAGTCTTTTCACTATGCATCACATCATCATATCTTCTTCAAAGTTTTGGACTTGACTTCATTTATTTTGAAACCATTGTTATGGTAAACTATAGTACTAGTACTACGTGCTAGAACAAGGGGAAAACGATGCCTCTTAGTTAATCTGAAAAAATATATATAATTGCCAAAAAAGGAAAGGGAATTGTGAGTGAAGTGGGGAAAAAATGGTTAAACTAACCTTGGGCCAGAAAGAGAACAGTGAACGTTCACTGAACATCTGAGAGGCTGACGGCTCAACGTCATCAACACTGAAGCAGTCCCTGGTCTCATCGCGGGCCGTGCTCAAAGAGGCATTGCTTTCCTCATCGAAATTCTTCCTCTCCGAGGCTCCTCCAACTGCAAAAGAAAAACAAAAAAACCCCCCACACCTTTTAATACAAGCTTAACAGCAATAAGATTCCCCCCCAAAATCCATTACTTTTTGAGCACCCTGATCAGCCAATTAAAGAAATTAAAACAATTAAAGAAAAAGCTTGTTCTAAAATGTTAAAGCCATGTTTCTCTGACGCATAGCCTTCTTCATAAATGCAGTGTCAACAAATAAAACACCAAATAGTCCAACATTCACCTTCAGCTTGTGAAGATTTTTCTGATTTGTCATCTTCATCCATCTTCTCTTCCTCATCTTCTTTGGAGGTTTTGTCAGTAGGAAGTTTAGTTTCCGTGGTCAGTGGCTCTTTCTCATCCTCAACGTTTTTATCCTCAGGGGTAGTGGGCTCCTGATTCATGGGCTTCTCATCAGCCATTCCATCCACAGGAGAACCCTCCTCTACCTTGGTCTGAATCTCCATTGCATTATCTTTCTCCTCCTCTTCCATCTTTTCCTGTTTAGGCTCATGCTTAAGACCCAGATCATTTGCTTCCTCTTCTTTTTTAGGAGAGAGGGCTTCAGATTTTTCTTCTTTAACCTCCTCCATGTCACCATTCTCCACTTTGGGCACCAACACATCTCCCTGCTCTTCCTTCACCTCCTCATCTTTCAGCAGGTTCAGAGGTGTAAGAGGATCAGACACAATGGGCAGCTCTGCACCCTTCCCCTGTGTGAACTTCCGATGGGCCTCCAAAAAGCTCAGCTCGGGGTCGTTGAGGATGTGGTAGTCAGTGCGGCTGACGCCGTGTTTTGCAGCTCCACGCAGGAGGTCCCGGTCATGGCGTCCGGGCTCCCACCAGGCTGGAAGGTCAGGGCTGGGTTGGCACAGACTCAACCTCTCATCCAGCTGAGGGTGCGGCAACACCTGCTCCCTGATCCGCCGCAGAAGCTCGATACGATAGAGCGTCCGTGAAGCCCGCTCTTCTGTAATGGGGTCAATTATGAGGGTGGGATCAGGCAGTTCTGCAAATAGAAAGATGATGTCCAGTTGCATTACAGAGAATGGAAAAATTAAAAATCAAAACATCAAAATGTATGAAAAAAAAAGTTATACTATGATAATATATATATAAATTCAGGCTTCACAATATTACAATGTCCACTTGTCTAGTTTTGAAAATAGACAAAATACTGTTCTGAAACATCTTTAATGTTTCTTCTGCTACTATATTTCTTCTTGGGTTGAAGACATAATCGACATGGAACTGAAAGTACTTTTAAAAGGTTGGCGGAAACAGACTAGGTTGTTCTCTCAAACAACCTATTGGGATTACACAACAAAACCAACAAGCAAGCAGGAATTGACAATAAGAAAAAACCCCCCACACAACTCTCAAATGATCCAAAAAAAAAAAAAAACCCAGTAGTTTACCTGTCTCAGATTTCACTTGCATCCGGCACACCCGCTTACACATGGCTACAAAAGAGTAGTAATATTTTTCCAAGCTTTCGTCTGTCTTCTTGTCTAGACGAGCAAAAGCACGGAATTGGGACCAGTCAAAGCACTGTCTGTGCACGTCATAAACCACACCGAATGTGGACACCACACGGTAGAAATCGGCCTCTTCACGCCTTGTCCATCTGGAAAACAGATGTTGGTAAATGAAAACAAGGTCATGTGTGACTAAAGGAGAAATATATATTTCTTTTTTTTATGGAAGATCTAGAAGTAACTCACCTCTGCCGTCGCTCTTTAAAATAAGCTGCTCCATCAGCCAGCAGGGCGGCGCTATCAGGGATGAAAGGTGATCCCTTGGCCATGAATGGCCCTCCTTCGGCCATAAAAGCCACTGCTCCATCTGGAGCATAAGCTCCTCCCTCTGTTACCATGGCAAGTATGTCATCACGCGGACGGCCTCGGCGCCGGTCAGGTTTGGTCATGGCTACCTGCCTAAGTTGTTCGCGTTTGTGAGTGCGCTGATAGGCCGTGATGAGGCGGCGCAATCGGGCTGTCAGAGCAGAGGCTGGCGGCCAGTACAGATTGCCTGCTTTACCATTCTCTCCAGGCTTAGGAACTGAGGGTAGAAAAACAGGAAATTTGAGTTTGGCAAAGTCAAAATCTTAATTATGTTGAGTACATAACCTGTATGCTAGGGAAATAAATACCTTCTCGAGCCTCACCATCCATCCCATCGTCTTTATCATCCAGTGGAGAGTTTGTAAAATCCTGCAAAAACGTTAAAAGAAACAATGAGCCAATTTAGTACCAATTTAGATTTTTAGACAGTCAAGACCAATGTATCAACAAACTCACATCAAGATCGTCTTTAAACGGCATTCGGAGTGGCTTGTACTCTGGGTCCTCATCCTCTCTATTGTGAAAAAGAGAAAAGCTTTTAGTGTGGGAGAGAAAACAAAGAAAAGAACCAAAAGGAAAGTGGGGTGAGGGATAAAGAAAGAGCCAGAGAAAGAAAGAGCAGGAGGAGTCCCTCTTGCTGGGGCTGTGATTTTGGGCCAAACTTACCCCTCGACACCATCTGCCATCATGTCCGCTCCCCTCTGCTCGGCAGCGATGGCCTTGGCATCGGGCATGCCCACCCTCTCCAGGAAACACAGGGTGGGGTCAGCACGCATAGAGTTATACTTCTCGTAGCCTAGCGGAAGAAAAGAGAGCAGCGGTGAACATTAAATATACATAATTACAGGCTGGGCTGTGGGCTGGGGAGCTATTATTTCCCCTGGTGATGTGAAAGCAGAGAAAAGTATTACTGGTGTCAAATGTAGTTTAAAATTAAATTAAAAAGAATACTCAAATGTTTAAATGCAATGTTAGTTCTGTGAGGTGCTAAAAATGTAATGTGCCGCAACAAAAACAAACCCCCCCCCCAAAAAAACACCACCACCACCCTTAAAAACTGAACCATATAATACAAAGTGAAATCCTTTTTAATACTACCAGAAGATAAAATCAAACCAAAAAAATAAAAAATATAGAAGGAACAAAAGGCCAAGCCAAAGGAAAATGCCCGTTGAAACTGTCCAAGCAGAACAGATTCGAGCCTGCGGATCCCTACAGTGCACAACAGGGGAGGCGATTGGCAGGCTGGACCCACTTCAGCTGAGCCGCTGATCAGACAGGGCTCGAGCACCCCCTCCCCCGCCAGAACATCACATTTCAATTAGGATTTATGCGGTGACACATTGTTCCTAACTGCCGCCGCGCCCCGAGCCAAACTGTAATCATGAGGGGGTTTATAGGCCATCACTCTTTCCTCTGCAGTCCAGGCCTGCCACCTCTTCTCTCCCCGTTTCCTCCCCAGACCTCCCTACTGAATTGGGATTATGATTAAGAACAGGCTGCCTGTGTTATATACACGCTCCTGTGTGCGCGCGCACACACACACGTATGGAGGCCAGCTGAGTTAACGAGGTAGCGCAGCGCACCGGGGGAAAGCAGAGAGAGCTCTCTGTACACACATTCATGAAAAAGACCAATCTGAGAGAAGCATGAAAGCCCCTCCAAGATTAATATCGGTGGTGAGAGCAGCGGACATTATTAAATAAAGCGACTATTACTATACTTAATACAATTAAAAGTCAGCGGCTGAGAAATCCCTCTCCATCTTTTTCTTAATACAGCTTTTGGCCCCGTTTTCTCTGAAAGATAAATTGGGACAGCTGCGCAGCTTCACAAAAGAAAACAATCATGTCCCAAACTGGGAATTTAGCAGGTTCTCCCAGAACACTTCTTAACACCGCAGGTCAATGTTAATAAAATGTGCTGAGAGGTGCCTGTTGCCTCTGACGGATTAGATCTCGGCTCTTTCCCCATCTATTTTCCCAGCCACCCTCCATCGAGTGCAGGATCAGCCATTCGGAAAATATCACCAATCAATCTCTAGGCATTATTACAATAGGTCAACATTAGTAATTACTGTCGCCTGTCACCGCGAACGTACCAATCAGAGAGTGTCAGCTTGTGAGGAGGCAGGGCTTACCATGCTTAAAGACGCCGATTAGGAGGGACTTGTCCGCTTCGAGATCCCACCAATCAGTGGGGACATCAGCATGGAAGGGTTGCGGGATCCAGATATCCAACTCGCTATAAGCGAAAGACAAACAAACACAGGAAAGAGTGATTAAAACCAGGAGATGGCCACAGCGGCACATAATCTAATGAGAGCGGCATTAATGTCTATCTGCAGACATCTGGTAGGAAACGCAAGCATTAGCAAGCCGCATCTCATTTAGGGCCATTTCTCATCTTGTTTATTCGGGGCCAACCTGATTACGGCCAGAGATCTGAGCCACCCGCTTATCTCACCCCATGCACTTGCGTGCAAATGCAAGCCCCTCACAGTCATTAGAACTTCAGTCGAGTCCTTGAGAGCATCAACATGGCGAGCACGTTTGCACATTATAAATGCATGCACATCTGGGTGGGGGTGTTGTCAGAAAGGGGGAGGAGGAGGAGAAGGTGATGGAGGGAGAGGAAAGATAACAGCAGGCAGGATTCGGTGGAAGGGAATGGAGAGAGATGCCAACCTTGAATCGGTTCCCTCCAGGATTCTGTCTGCATGGTCTCCGATGACTTCTTGTCGTAGATAGTAGAGCATGCGGACCCGCAGCAGCACTCTGTCAGAGATAGAACGAGCAGAAGAGACAAAAAAAAACAACAAAAAAAACAAAAAACAAAAGATGAGTTGGGGTTAATGGAGTGACACACAGAATGAAAGGAAAGAAAAAGGGACAAAGGGAAGGAGAGAAGGCAGAAAACAAAAGAGTGAGTAAGTTTGGCCAGCTCTGAGCTGTGCCAGCAGCAGTAGCAGCGGCAGCAGCAGCTCTTTGGCATGTGCCACGGCTCATCCATCATGCTGCCAGGGCTGATTAGCCACGCTGTGCGGCAGCCTCCACGCCTGACAGATGGCTGCACATAATCACCTCTGTGTGTGCCGCCTTTCACCCGCTTCCAACAGGTCTGCCTGGCACCTGGCCTGGCACCGCGCCGCTGCGCTTGGGGAGCCGCCCGTACCCTCCCCCCCTCCCCTCCTCCACATGTACGTACTCCAGCACCTTCATCCTCTCGTTTTCATTTCCTTCCTAATGCTGTTAGGGAAGTTGGGGAGGTGCTAACGGGACGCCTCTAAAGTACAGAGGCAGAAGTTTGCAGTGTGTCGAGCAGATGGTTGGCGGTCTAAGCACCTCGCATTTATCGTCTCGTAACGTTTCCTCAGCTGTTGCTCTGTTCCCCTTTTCTGGATGCACATCAGAGCCAGCAGTGTAAACAGTGTTTTGCTTTCTCTCTCCGTCTCTGCCTAGAGTAAGGCAGGACACAACAATGCTGGCCTGGCAACAGAAATTATTTATCAAATGAAACCGGAGAGGTCTCGAAAAACAAAAGACGCAAGCCGGCAGCACACGAGGCATAATGGACGTGTGGGGCGAGAGGCGAAATCATCATGTGCGGCCTGATGAGCTGAACGATGAATTATTGAGTGATCTTAAAATCTTTAATTTCAGAGATGAAAAAGACTCCTCACGGCCTGTCATTCATTATTTCCGAAACTTGGCAGAAGCCTTTGCCAGAAAGATGGGACTCTTTCTTTTGCCAGATTCTCTACAGCTGGCCATTTTTTAACTGACATTCATTAGTCAAAGCTAAACTACGGAGGAGCCAAGCAACTTAATGAAACATCTGCACCAAAAGGTAACAGCGCTAACTCGCTTTTGGACACGTTCAGCTAAACTCGGAAGTTTGCTTCAATTACTTTTTCAACTTGAAAAGCTCTTCAAGTTTTCAAATGCACCTGCTTCTGAGGATATCAGACTTGGAAGGCAAAAGGTTACTTTCAAACAAAACGGCAGCAGAAGAACTGAACAGGCTGTGTGGAATTTTAAACCTGGGCTCTTCAACTTTTTGAGCTTACTTATTTAGAAATTGTTTTTGTATTTTTATACAAAAATTAGCTAAATGGTTTCCATTCATATGCCAGGTACAAACCCGAATAGATATAGATTATACTAATATCTACTGTGCAACATACTTTAAATGAAATAAAGCAAATAGAAAACAAGGGAGATATCTATTAGATATCTATCTGTCCTTAAGTGTCCTTAAGTTAAGAAAGGGCAGTCTGTAAAATGGTACATACTTGTTGCAGTGGTGTTTGAGGTGTCTCTTGTAACTGTCCTCCTGAAGGAGGATGTCAGGATTACAGTCAGCAAGCCAATCAGCCTGTGGCATGTGAGTTTGAGCAGCCTGCGGCTTCCCCTTTTTCCCTTTACGCCCCCTGGGCACCGGAGCAGACAGTCCTGAAAAATCACAGAAATGCAATTGTTTAGCACGTAAAGAGATAAATGCTGACAGGAGATTTTATATTTGTTCCAGATCAGCACCCTACCAGAGTGGTTGGTAAGTGTACGGCTCTGACCATCCTCGGTAGGGGTTATGAGGTCCCAAATGAAGCTCTTGATGTTCTCGTCTCCACGGTAGTGGAGCAGGCAGTAGGCCAGGAGTGCACGGCAGATGGTCTCTATGTCTCGCTCCCTCAGTGGGCGCTTAAAGCGTCCATGGGACAGGATGTCACCCCAGCGGCCCCATCTACGCATAACAGAAGAGAAGTTAGCCAGAGCAAATATAGCATGTGAAAACTTCAGTTTGTGTCCTTTCAGTTATTTAAAAAAATGCAAGCCTTTTTGAACTGCAATTGTTTTGTTTTTTTTAATGAAACATGGAGAGAGAAAAAAGTGTCACACACAGAAGACTAGTTAAACTAATTCAAAGAAAGCACTTGTACAGTTTGGGAAAAACAAAAACAAAATAGGATCGTTCAAGTATAGTATTACTGTATGGTTGTGCCATTTCTCACAAACTGTAGGAGGAGGGGTGGCACCACTGAATTGCTGGCATGGTACATGACCATGAGAAGACCCAATGCCCTTGTTATTTGATGGAGTACTCAAGCGCTCTCTAAGCACAGGCCTAAAGGGCTTTTTGGGAAAGGAGGTGGGGGTCTGCTCTGATTTCACAGACCTACACTGCTTTTCCAAAAAAAAAAAAAAAAAAAAAAAAAAAAAAAAACCATCAGAAGAGACAAAGCCCTTAGACTTGATGGATCTAATTTGCCGCGTAGCCCAGGGGTCTAGACGCGTCTGACTGAAAAAATAAAAAAAAAATACTGGTCAGACATGGTGCGTGCAGCCAGCCATGATTAGTGCTGAGTGCACTGAGGCCTGCCGCTTAATTAACTGTGTGCGTTAGATAGCGCCGTGTCTGCCACTGCCCCGGGACAAGCAAGCGTGACAAACTCGGCCACTCCACTGGTGGGCTGTGAGCTACCAGATATTCTCATTCCAAATGGAAAACAAGACGAGACAAGGGGAATTTGGATGGTGATAAAACAAAGCAGGAAGCTGAATATCCTGTCTCATGGCACTGGGATGGACTTCCTGCTAAAGCTGGTTTCCACTGTGGGCTTTGAATTAGGAAAATAGAGATCTATTGATGTTTTAGTAAGTATGGACTGAAAAAGACTGATGGATAGAATTGGTTGACAATTTTTGTTAGCAATGATTTTGACTCGTTACTATATGGGAAGGGAAATGTGACCAATGAGGGCACATTGTTGCCCTGTAGGGTCATGTATAGTTGGTGCACCCAAAGTAGCTTTTGAGAAAAAAAAAAAAAAACATCTGCTAAATGGCAACTAATTATAGTGATAGGCCCCAGGGACTGCTCAAGTGCAAGATGGTGATTTAACACAATCTCCAAAAATTTGCAGGCTAGAGCAGCCCACTAAAAAGGGGTACAAAGCTGTTAAAGCTAACAACAACACTGTAATATGACCATTTTCAGACTGCACTCACCCGTACACCAGCAAGTTCTTCTCCACTCTGAAGCACTCACTGCGGGGGTACCCCTGGGTTCGGTCCTGGGGCCTCCGCGGTTTCTGAATGGGCTTGTCCTCTGAGTCACTCTCAAGCTCCGAGTACTCCATCAAATCATCCTCCTTCATAGAACTGTAGTGCCGGGTCTGCTTCCGGACCCGAGGAGTGTCAATCACTAAAGTATTCTGACAAGATATACAATCTGGAGGTTAGAATACTCTTTCAAGGGTTTAAGACCGCAGAAAAGGTTTATGCATGTTTAGCACTTTCAGTAGTATACCATGGTAGCACCATGATATAGGTGGCTCCTAGACAGCAAGATGAAAGACCTCCGCTCAAGGACATATGCAGAAAATACTGTGATAAAGCATTTTTATTTAGACATAACATGGCGTTTCGCTTCAAGCAGATATAAGCTGCTTAGCGCTTCCAATTCTCCTGAGTGCAAAGAACAGTGGTAATTACAGAAAATGCTTCCCATGGCCAAGTTTAAACAATTTCGCCTTTGCTCAATTACGGCTACATTCCACGCACTGTTAGCCTGGGGAAATCAACCTCATTAATTATGCCCAGATAGCATATTTATGAGGAGTGACACCACCGAGTGTGGTGGAAACTATCCAGATTTGGATTCACACCATCTTCAGTTATCAACTGTCAGATAGAATTATGAATATGATACCTGTCAAAAGCTGCTAATGCATGACCCTGACATTAATGAAACAATGAATAATAGTAAGCTGTAAGTGCTCCACACATGATTACACAAGAGAGAGGTGCTAGAGATTAGTGCCTCACTCCATGCAACATCTCCTGTGAAGCATTTCACAGCACAAGAGAGCTCCTTTTTACCATTAAGTTGCAGCTTACCCTTCCGTTGATCACATCCAGGTCCAGCTCTGCTTTCTTTGCCCATTTCTGCCAGAAATCTGGGTCCTCCAGAGAAATGTCGCTTCTGTTCCCAGAGGCCACAAAACTTGCCTGGTAGGGGAAAAAAATATATATAGTGAGATCAGACACACTTACCCTTTAGGTTGCACTATTTTAAGAGCAAGATAAAATGGGAGGCAAGCTTATAAAAGGTAATTACGCAACAACATTGATAGGTAGATCTATTTCTTTTGTTAATACCATCAATACTTCAGCCATGGCAAAAAGATTGAAAGATTTTAAATGTCATCACCTTAGCAAATGTTGATCCTTTGCCTTCTGATTCAATAGTAATGGTCTGTGTACGTCTCTGCAAAATCTGATCAATGTCTTCTTCACAGAACTTGGATCCCTCATCCTCCTCATCCATTAGAGCACCATACGCTCCTTTCCTTAGAAGGTCCTCAATCTCCTTTTTAGAGAGCTGCTGAACCTATTTAAAAAAAATAAACAAAAGAATGAACTTCACATAATACATATCTTAATAAATTTTATGTAGTGGACAAATTTAGGCAGATTTTGAAAAAGAAAATAAGGCAGAGTGCACTGGAATTAGAGGTCTTTCCACTGACTGCCAACATGTGCAAAGTATGTTTGATTAATGAACCATCTGGAACACTGTTTGAGTGAAACACCACAAAATGGTGGCGCTGTCTGCAGTTCATACCCCGTTGGCAGCATTTTCCCTCCCGCTCATGGACTGAAGCACAGCCTTGTCCAATCCTAACTTCAGACTGGCCTTGTCAAACATCTCTCTTTCATAGGAGTTCCTGGTGATCAGGCGGTAAATCTTCACAGCCTTGCTCTGTCCTATCCTGTGGCAACGAGCTTGTGCCTGAAGGCAACAGCACAAAACAGTCACACACAGACTGCCTCTGACGACTCGCACGCGCACGCACACACACACACACACACACGCACGCACAGAAACTGCTAAGGTTGCAGCAGAGTAGTTCCAGCTGAGTTACTAGTTGAAATGCAGCTAAAAGATGCTGTGTAAAATAAAATAGCTTCCAATGAAAGTCACACAGTTTCTCCACACACACAGGGACCATATATGGTCAAACATCCATGCTTACCTGCAAGTCATTCTGAGGGTTCCAGTCAGAGTCAAATATAATGCAAGTATCAGCTGCAGTTAAGTTAATACCCAGGCCTCCAGCCCTTGTGCACAGCAGGAACACAAAACGGTCAGAGTCTGGTCGTGAAAAGCGGTCAATAGCTGCCTGGCGGAGATTTCCTCGAACTCTGCCATCTATACGCTCATATGGATACCTTGAGGAAAGGAAATGAAATAATGACTACACCTAATAGGTAACGCCATTTTATTATGCATGTTCTGTTAACCCAATATCGTTTTTTTCTTTCACTTTCTACTCAACATATGAGATTGCACTTTAAAACACATAAGATTTCTTAATTTGTTGGCAGAGCTATGGGCTCAGGCATCCTACCGTCTCTGGATGAGGTAGTCCTCCAGGATGTCCAGACAGCGCACCATCTGGGAAAAGATGAGCACACGGTGACCCCCAGCCTTCAGTTTGGGGAGCAGCTTGTCTATCAGCACCAGTTTTCCTGCAGCCTGGATCATGGCCTGGAGGTGGAACTCTGGGAGGTCTAAGGGGTGACTCTCCCTGAACTCCTCCATTATCTTCTCCTCGGCTCCTACAGACAGAGAAAAGTGAATTGTCATTCTGGCTGAGTGGAAAAATAGTAAAACTTGTGAACATACACAAGTTTTCTGTTTACAGTTTTACTTAAGAGTCTACTTCTCACCATTGATGAGGTAGGGGTGATTACAGCACTTTCTCAGCTCCATCATGGTGTTCAGCAGGTTGGGAACATTGGATCCTCCTCCACCTCCACTGCCGCCACCTCCACTTTTGGACAGGAAGGCAAAATTCTTCTCCAAGATGGCACGGTAGTATTTCTTCTGCACATTGGTCAGCTCTACTTCAATGATGGTCTCCTCTTTCGGGGCAAGGTTTTTCTCCACATCCTCCTTCAATCGGCGCAGCATCATGGGTTTAAGAATGCCCTGCAGTTTTTGCACCTGAAACCAGATAGTGACATTAGATATATATCCAGACATCTCTGAAAATGCATCACATAACGATTGCAATAATTTAATTTAGTTGATATTTCATACCTGTTCTTCTGTTTTAAGATCTCCAAACTCCTGCATGAAGGTCGACTCCGAGGGAAACCTTTCAGGCTCCAGGAAATTAAGGAGACTGAAGAGCTCCTCCACTGTGTTTTGCAGTGGGGTTCCAGTCAGGAGGACTTTGTGTTCCTACGAAAGGTAGAGTGCCTTATTAAGTTTTCTTCAGCAAAAACAAAAATGTAGTAAGAATGTTTTCCACCATTATGTAGAAGGAATTTCAATTACCTATACACACACACACATGCATACATATACATACACACACACACACACACACACACACTTGTATAATGAAAAATCTAAAAACCACAAAAATAAACAAAATTTAGTATATTGCCAACACTTAAATTAAATTCCCTAACAGTTGCAGGTTTTCCAGCACCATGGAGGTTAAAACTAGAGTGACATTTATAGAAGGTTATTTTCAGCAACATCATATTTATTTGATAGAAGGGGAGACACTAACCATGTCCATCATCTTTAGGCCCTCAAGCAGCTTGCAATTCCTGTTCTTGAGCCTATGAGCCTCATCAATGATCACACAGCGCCACGGCACGCTTCGAAGCTCGGGGCAGTCAGTCAAGATCATCTCAAATGTGGTGATGATTGCATGGAATTTGTAGGCTCCCTTTATTACACGACCCTGAAGGAAGAGAGCTTTTGGTTACGATGAAGGGCCCTTGAAAACACAACACTATGTATAGAGCCATGTATAACCTTATGCATGTCCTACTGATAACTTGTGAAACATTAGCTCCAATAACTCAAGTTATAAAATGCATATCACATGACAAAACTATATACATGTACCTGTGTGTCTCTGTAGTACATCTCGTAAGCTTGAATAGTCTTACGGCTGGCCTGGCTACCATGATAGACAACTACGTTTAACTCAGTCCATGTCCTGAACTCCCTCTCCCAGTTGGGAATGGTGGAAAGAGGAGCAATCACCAAGAAAGGGCCATGGATTCCCTTCAGGTAGATCTCATAAAGGAATGTGATGGACTGGATTGTTTTTCCAAGGCCCATTTCATCGGCTAAAATGCAGTTACGTCTGGGAGCAGAAACAAAAAAAAAAAAAAAAAAAGTGCAATTGCAATAAGAATACGAATTGTTATACATAAGCTGCAATTCACAAAAACCTTGCATTTAAACGATATGATAAACAATTCACCCCATGTATGAGTGAGCAGCGCAGCTGGACGGCGGGGTAATTGCATACATACGTGTTGTACCAGTTGAAGAGCAGCCAGTTGACTCCCTCCAGCTGGTATTCCCTGAGCGCATTGCCGTTTTTATATTCTCTGGAACTTTCGGATTTCTGCCAGTCGCTAGCGGGAGGTCGCTCCTGTTTCAAATAAAACAATTCCCGTTAGTGGTTTCCGTGCAACCGCAAGAACGTGGCCCTCTCCCTTCACTTGCTCAGCACTCCAAAGAGAAAATAAAGAGAACACTAGAGAAGTGCCAGCTCTTACCACGCGCTTCGGCTCCGGCTCACGCTCCATCACTCTCTCGAACTCCTCAATCTTCCCTTGGTCGATGTCAGCTTTTAACTCCCACGTGCTGTCCTCATAGGGCAAGGAGCACCACTTCACAAGGTACAGCGTTACAGGCTGCAGGAACACGTCAAAACAATGTTATCCAAAAGAGGGTTCTCACATTTTTCTAAATTTTCTGGGGGCGGTCTGACTGACATCTTCACAGCTGCAAAATATCTACTAAGAGCTTTAATCAAAGGTAATCCATGTTGTTTTGAGAGACTGATGCTTTGAGAACAATTAAAGTGGATGGATGAGAGAGAGAAGTCATACCTCTCCATTTTCATCTGTGCTTTCAGACACATCCAGAACTCTGTCCACCTCCACATAATCTGGGTTGAAGGGCTCATCGTCCATCTTTAAATAAGAGTGTGATTGATTGGTTAGAGCATTGTAGAATGGCAGTTTTGTTGCTGCTTGAGCCGCAACTACTACGAGCTTCTAAATGAGAATCTAGTAGGTAGAATATTTTCAGATCTTTCTGATGTGGGTGGCATAAATCTCTCTGGGAAAACCCCACCAGGTTTTGATTCAAAAGTTTTGAATGTAGATTGGAGTTGCAAACCAGAAATGAAAGTCTTGACAGACATTTCAACGCCACTGTTTGAATTACTTAAACTTGTGAACAGACCCAGGCAGCATGTGACAAGAGATTGCATACAACAGAGATAAGAGCTTGAAGTGAGCCATTTTATTGCCTTAGCGTGGATGATATTGTTCAAAAAGCCACCATAATACCAGCACGACACACCACCGTTGAGCATACATACTGCCACCATTATCAGTGAGGGCCATAAAATGAGGGGTGGGGGGGGGGGTGCATAATGGAGGAAAAAAAAACAAAAACAAAATGGTGGATGACACGGAAAATGGAGGGCTGATGCTAACCTCAGTTAGGAAGTTACTGAGAGCCTGCTTGGCCTTGAACCTCTTGACCTTTTGCTGGATCCTCTTATCCTTCTCCAGCTCTTCGATGTCTGCCCAGCGACAGTGCAGGTACGAGCTGTAAAAACCAAACAACAAGTAATTTCCTGGGTGACCTCAGTCAAAATTTTGTCTAGAAATTAGCATGTTAGACAAACAACACTGAGGATGTTTGTCTGGGAGCGCAAGAAGGAACCTTGCTCTTAATTAACAGCTGTGAGGCTATGAGGCTATGATTCATCTGCATAGTTATATGCACAGAGAAAGCTTGATGATATACTAAGTTTAGTAGCTTGTTTGGCACTATTTAATGCAAATAAATTCCATTAATGTTTAACTGTTTAATCTAATAGTTCTATGATTTCCTTCATTATATAAATAAGTAACATGATGGAAGGCATGCTATAATGGGTACTCACAAGCCTTTGAATTTCACATAAAACTCCTCAACTTCAACCTCTTCACCAGACGCCAACTGTAAAATAAGGAGAAGAATTATTTGGTAATGTGTGTGTATACATATATATATATATATATAAAAAAAGCGTGTTTGTAACATGGAGCTGTCAAATCACTAGTGTGCTAGTAAAACTTCCAAATATCACAAGTGTAACCCACTTCCTGTGACAAACACTACTGCTTTTTGGCATTGCTCTTAACTGTAACGCCCCAGGACAAAAAGTAGTATGACAACAGAGACTGTGTGGGGATAAAAAAACAAAAAATAAAAATAAAATAAGAGCAATCCTCCTCCTCTTCTTCTCCAGCTAGTAGTACGCTGTGTGGCTGAGTCATGAATCACTTCAGCTCCTCTACCACACACAGCCCCATTCACAGGGAGCTGACCCGGGGCCTGGCTTCCTGCCAAAACCACAGCGCTACGGCAGACGCCAAACCTACCATTTCCTCGGGCGGGAGCCCATTTGCAGCTGCGCTACTAAGAGCCATGCACGGCGTATTATTTTTGGACAGGCTTTGTTTTGTGGAGCTGTTTCAAAGGAGTAACGTTGCACACTGCCACTGCCTGCGTCTAAGGCTCTGAGATTAATCACGCTGAGAAGTTTATTCTTACATGGCTTCATCTCAAGACCTTGCACCGGCTTTGCTCTGAACTGGCCATGGCCTTTACTGGGTTAATACTACTGCTGTCGGGTTGAAGACAATATCAGCCCACTCAGGCATCTTCCTGGTAATCACAGGGTCTGGGGCAGGATTTGAGACAGCTGTTAGGTGTAATCTGTCCTGATCCAGTAGACAGCAGCGGTTAAAGCTCATGTGAGAGGCTTTCGACGGCTCAGCTCACCTCTTTCTTTCCCATGCGCATCCCCATGATCTTCTCCACCACGGGGCCCTCTGCATCTGGCAACTCCTACGGCACACGTGGGAATGAAGGACACGGAGTCAGTGTGAGAACATCCATCATGCATAACAAACAGCAGGTTACATCAGCAGTTTTCCAACTCTACTGTGGGGATTGTTAATCAGCCATCAGCATAAACAAATTTAACACACAACACATCCCAATGTTCAAGATAATGACCTGCTGCTCAGACGCTGAAGGAGACTTTGGTCCAGGAGAATCATCTCCATCATCGTCGTCATCAGAAATTCTGAACTCTAGGTCCTCAGTATAGCGTTTCCTCTTCACCTGCCGACTAGATCGCCTCTTCTGACAAACAAACACAAAAGTTACACAATGGCAAAAAAATTTTAAATATACATGCAATAAAAATAGAAAACATGGGTGGGCGAAATGGCAAAACCTTTTTTCGCCCCCATAAAGTTTCACCGATTCAATATTTTTAACTAGTCAACCTGAAGTTGTATAACATGGTTGACATAACTCTATATCAAGGTAATTGAAATTCAAAATAACTAAAAGGTAAGACCAGTATACTAACTATAGGCTAAATGTTCTGTAAAAACAATGAACAGCAGCTTTCAGCCTGTCACCATGACGCAAACAAGAAATAACAGTTCATCAGGGTTTTTATTTTATTGAACTGCTTTTCCATTGCTTTTGCTACTTAAACATGGACGTGTTTGACTTGCGCTTGCAGTGTCTCATGCATGAAATGGCAATCAAAAACATGACCTAAACGTATACAAATAAATGGTTGCAACTTTTTGGGAATGGGTCCAATCAAATCACACCTCATGTGCCATCACTTGTATTAGAATAAAAGGAATTAATCAGTATTATCTTGTCAATCTTTAGGTATCGGTTTTAACCACTTTAAAAAAAAAACCTTTAGACAAATGCCAAGTGAAAACTTCAACACTTACTTGAACGCCATCATCTTCCTCTTCCTCTGGTGAATGTGGCGGTGTTTTCTCCACATCAGAGGTGACTGAGGGTTCTCTCTTGCGTTTTGCATCTTTCTTGGTGCTGCTACTGGACTCCGAGTCAGACTTTTTAGCACTGTGGGTGAATAAAGGGGTTTGGTTAATGTAAAAATCACACCAATAAACCACAGATTTTTCTGGTTCATATGTCAAACCATCACTCTATTTATAGTTTTAGTAAAGAAAAATAGCAACAACCAGTCCCAAAACTTGTCCAAAGCAGACAATTTAGGTTATAATTTATATAAATGCATAATGATTTTTTTTTTCAGTTTTATTTTTATAATTTTTGAAGGCTGCCTGGTTAGCGTAACCAGTTTAAGTAGTAATCAGAAAAATTTTATGCTTTTAAAAAAAAAAAAAAAAAAAAAAAAAGAGAGTTCTGCAATTAAGACAGCATGCCATAAAAAAAGGCATAATTGTGCAAGATTTGGATAACTCATTTTAGGTGTATACCATCACACCACATGACACTGATGTTGCAATGTTATGTGAACATGAACAATGTGCATTAATTCCACGTCTGTAACCAAGAAAATAAACTACAACAGTTTTTGTACTTTTCCCCTACAGTTCTCTCTTTATTCCACCTTACATCCACAAGTACAGATGAGAGGAAAACTGAGTAAGCTTTAAAGTCCTTCCCCTCTTAAGTTCGGTTTCAGACAGACAAATGAGGGAACAAGAGTGAAGACTAGAACTAGTTAACTCCACTTCCAGTTCAGAGTCGCGCTCTCTCCCTGCCACAGATTACACAATGCCCTGGAGGCTCTCGCACTCGCTCGCTCTGGGGCCCCCCTCTCTTTTCATTCGCACGCCAAGAGCAATCAAATCGCCCTGGTAACCGGCGGTCACGTGACCCGCACCTGTTCCTCTGGCTGGACGCCACTGGCTAAAGCCATCTGCTTGCCTCAGTCAGAGCCTCTCTCTCCAACACTCCTCAAGCACCTGCAGCCGCACCGCTCTGTGGCTTTGGGTTTCATACTGTCACTGCTCAGCAAACACAGCCAGAAATAAGGAGAAAAAAAAGGCACATACAAAAGGAAGGAAAAAAAAAAAAAAAGGATAGGGGGGGGAAGCCACGAGGGCAGGAAGAACACTCAGTTTAGGGGGAGGGATGACGGGCTTACTCTCGATAGCTGACCTTTATAAATCATAAAAGGCAAAGAGCTGCTATAGGATGCAGGATACACTAAAGATCCAGTCGAACAGGCCAGCAGGGTGGGCCGTGATGCATGTAGACTTTGAGACCAATGGGCAGAGAGAGAGAGAGAGGGGCTAATTGGCATTAGTAGGGGGAGGACGCAGGCCCTGCTGCAGGTTTGTATGAGCCACACCGCGCCAGTGCTGACACTCAGGAGGAGGAGAAAGGGCCAGGGGGTTAATGGGACACCTGCCGTCGCCAGTGAGATGACTCATCTTCAGCTGGACCCCCCCATGGTGCTCACTCTAACAGCAGCTGCTCACACACACACACACACACGACTGTTTACCCTCAACAGCTCTTTTGCAGCATCGCGCAAACGTAAACACACGTACATAAACAAGGACACAAAACTGGAGCGAACGAACATGCTACGACAAGTTAACAAAACGCAAACAAAAACGTGCGCCTGTGTCCTTCAAAGCGAGCAAGCTAATTAGGAAGCACCAGACAAAACAAGGTCACTTTTTTAAAAAACAGAGACAGGATCTGAACACCCTGTTAGTCACAGAGAGTTCTGCTAGCGAGTGGAATCAAAAGAGGCGGTGCAATTATAATCATGCTAAAACGTGCCTGAATTAGGGGAGGGGAAATGCCTAAGAGAGTGGGACTGTGAGGGAGAACATGTGAAAAGAGGATGTGAGTGGGTGAGTTGAGATATGTGAGAGAAGGAACACAAACTGTGCCGTGGAATGAGAGGAAGGGCTAGAAAGAGACTCGCCAGAAGGATCGCAAGCGTGTGATAATAGGTGGAAAAGGACAGTGTAGGCATGCAAGAGTGTGTGAAAGCTTTAGAGGCCCAGTCGAGGAGAAACACAGGAAGAGAGTCGAGGGGGAAGCAATGGCGTTGCGTCTTGTGCTCTTACAGCAAGGTCACCCGTGCTGAGGAGACATTCAATTACTCGGCATCACTAAGAAAGAGAGACAAACATGTTCTGTGACAAACACGACATGTGTTTCATTGTTCTTGTGCAAAAACAAAGCAACATCCAGTGTTGTTTAAAAGTTTGGGATATTAAACGTTGTAATAAAATATATACATTTTAAGATTATTATAGCCATTTACATGTTTTCCATTTTAATATAATTTAAAATCTAATATATTCCTGTGATGCAAAGCTTAATTTTCAGCATCTTCAGTCCAGTCTTCAGATGATCATTTGTATGATTTCTGAAGCATCACGTCGGAAATTCAGGATTTTTTTTTTTTAAGTCAGTCAAAGTTAAAAAGAAGAGTTTATTCAAGATAAAAATTGTGTTACAATACACAATATTTAAAAGTTTTGGGTTTGTAATTAATTTTTTTTAAAACAAAATGAATTTTTTTTCAGCAAGGTTGTGTTACATTGATAAAAAAGTGATCATTCTATAAAGTATCATTCTATTCTGAATAAATGCTGTCTTCCTATTAATATAAATCAAGGAAAAAATTATTATTATTATTATTATTATTATTATTTTTTACTGATCCCAAACTCTTGAAAGGCACTGTGCATCTTAAGGTGGTTCAATTTCAATGAGTCTATTTTTAAGCCTTCTAAAAAAATTAATTTAAGTTTTAGAGCATAATCTAATGGGGTGGGGGGGATGCAGTTCTTTGTTTTAAGCGAGATAGTCTTTGATGGACGGCAATGCGAGTCTTTACTTTTGCCTGTCCCCCAGTGGCTGCGCATTCAGTGTTCGGCACACTTCTCGAAGCCATTCAGAGCTCACTCTTTTGAGACTGTGGCCTGTCTGATCACCAAAGCAGCGACACAAGACTTCACAAGAACAGAAAACTCCCAAGCCCTGGTGGGACAGGTCTGCTAGTCTTAGAAGGATAAAATATACAGGGGAGGACAAAGTTGGATGCTTGGCCCTTTCCTTCTGTTGTGCCATCCACCTCTCTGCACCGTCTTTGAGGTTCAATGTCACACAGAATTCAACTTTTTTTTTTTCCACTGGAGCCTGGAGGGAAGACAAGGCGGAGCGCTTGTTTGAGGACAAATAAGCAAGCAGTCTGGCGTAAAGGTGCTGTAGTTGTAGACTTGTTAGCAAACAGGCATGCTGGTCCCGCAAGCAAAGATCTTTGAGTACACACACATTGCAGCACTTCCTATGCAACCGCGACTGTTGTGGTTTTCGTATGAGCGCACAGGATGTAGCTAAGATAATCTGCGAAAGAAAAAAAAAAAAAAAAAAAAAAAAAAAGACTCTGCTTCGACATGAGATGGAAATCAGAGGGTCGGAGGAACTGCCCACCCAGGTTAGGTGGTTATGCAGTAAGAAAACAACCCCACTGACTGAAACGGGGGCTTTGCTATAGTTGCTTGGGAACCTGCCAATAAATTGAAGGTGAGAGGTGTGTATTTGCAATGCAAAACAGTCTTCTCGTGGGGGGAAAAGAGCCACATGCAATGCAGCGCTGAGGAGGGATCTTTCTGAAGTGTTTGATGGCTGTGTGTGTATATGGAAAACAAACCTGGGCTCACAGACGCTCAACATTTTACCCTGGGTGCGGCCTGAGAATGACTATTTATAGTTGTGCTTTCTTTGTCAGATAAGAACACCAACAGATACAAGGCCAAGACTTAACGTCCAACAGAGTTTCCTGTACTGAAATTGCATGAAAAGAGCAACTAAACCAGGAAAACGTTAAAAGAGCTGATAAGACAAACAAATGAACATGGGGGGGAAGGGAAATGAATGACACTCGCATCAAACGCGAGATGTGTTATATGTAGCCCACTTTTTGAGAAATGGGGCCACACAGTTTAAAAACTATCCACAGGGGCTCGCCAACACCACACATCCAGCTCTGTAGCAGATTTGGTCAAATTCAGGCCGGCATGATTAATGAGACAGCATTGTGGACTAACTAGCATTAGGTGCCATTTTGAATAGAGACATCCCCCCCCTCCTCTTTTCCTTTTTCACAAACACACACACACTTTCGTCCCTCCTCCCCCTTCAGATGACCTACTGCTCTGGCACTGTGCTGCAGATGCGCTTGCTTTGGCCCGGCCCTTTTCCTCTGGATGAAAGGGACGCGGCGGTGGAGTGACGGGGCTTCGAAAGGGCGGGGGGGGAGGAGGAGGTTAAGGGGGAAGGCTGACACATTCCTCAGCCGGATCATGTTACTACCTCCGCTAGAGGAAAAATGTCCATGCAACCTTGCTCTGCATATTCAGGATGGATGCATTTTCTCTCTTTTCTGAGGGGGATGGGAGGGAAAAAGGAAGGGGGCATCCTTTAAATGCAATAAGCAGCATTATTGTGAACTATATCCAGAAGAGAGATGAAATATGACAGTATACCGTTTTAGGTAGCATTAAAAAAATATAAACGAATGACTTCACAGAACAAAGGCCTTTTAAAAGATCTCCAGAATTGAGTTCAGGCAACTAGAGCAAGTTTTATCAGCAAGATGTCAAGTTTGTGGTTTAGTGCTTGCAATTCAAAGAAAAGAGAGAGAAAAAAAGAAAGTCTTAGACAAAGGTTCCTTGTCTTACAAAAGCGTTATAAAACAGAACACCACCTTTGACAACTCAGCTTGCACTAGACCTAAAAACAACTCTTACTAAACATATCTACAGTTCAATGATCCAGATGATAACATGAGGCTTTGTGACTCCATCCAGCACCTAAAGTAAGGATTTCACATTTGGAAGCTCATGTAAATATGGAATACATTTGCAACATTTAAACTAACAAACTGCAGATAAGACAGTTGATTTTTAAAAGACAACAGGAGGCTCAGATCTTGCATACCTGGGCTTTTTGGAGCTCTTAGGCTTCGGGGTGGCAGTCTTCACTTTTTTCTCCTTAGGTTCCTTTGGTTCTTTGGGTGTCTTGGGAGTCTTCGGGGTTTTGGGAGTCTTGGGCTCTTTCGGTTCCTTGGGCTCCTTCTCCTTTGGTTTCTTTTTGCTCTTCTTTTCAACGACAGACTGTTCCACAGGAGTCATAAGAGAGTCTCCCTCGTTTATCAGAGAAGCCGCCTCTCCTCCGGCCTCACCACTGATGTTGTTACCCTCCTGGCCTTCGCTCGTCTTGGCTTTCTTCTTTTTCTTCTTTTTTGGCTTGAGCTCACTCTCCGTCTGCTGTATGTCACAGTTGGCTGGTTGGAGGTTTGGGCCCGAGGCGGGTGTCTTACTAGATGTTATCATCTCCAGGGAAGGGTCTGATGGAGAATGCTGATGATGACGAGAGAGAGACATGGAGATAGGTTAATACAAAGAAAGAAGAAATATAACCTAGGCAGGAGACAACTAGAGGATTTCCTTTTTGCATTTTTGCATATCTCATAGCCACAGAGAAGCTGAAGAACCGCTCACTGCATTGCTGCTTCAACAACAGATACATTAGGTTTTTTTTTTTTTAAACCTAGGATAAGTTCGAAATAGGGAATAAACATCTTTGCATTTTCACACACTCAAACAGATGCCTCTGCTGCTGTTGGCCCTTGAGGCATGCCATGTTACTTGCTTTGATTCTCTTTGCTCACATTATTGCCAGTTAGCTGTAGCTCTGCAGCCTTAACGCAGCAAAGGTTTTGCCTCTCTCTTTGTGGTTATCTCGGTCCCACTCTCCATTCATGGCAAAGACAGACTGACAGGAAACATGTTGGCAGCTGTGCTAAGCGTCCAGCTTCCCAGAGTCCCTGCAGCAGATGGGGCTGAGGCATTATGACACTAATAAATTATATCTATACTTCATAAATGCCTCAGTTTTAGACGTCAGCAAATTGAATGCAATATGCTACAGCTTTTAAAAGGCATGTGTGCCGATTCTAGTTTAGAGTTTTATTGCATACCATGCACTTCGTTTTTAAAACAAAAGACTTCGTAAACCACATCGTTGTGGTGATGAAATGCATATTTCCTGTAAACAACAGCATGAGAAATAAGGGTGCAACATGCATGCCAAACAGTGGCAAGGTCACAGAAAATGCCCAACACCCAGTTCAACGGTGATCATTAGAGCAGCTGGAACAGCGAGCGTTCCGCCGCCGCTTTAACGGATAAATGTCTCTCCTCTTGCCAAGCCTCCCCAATAATCAATTGCATGAATGACAATAGGCCTACCGCACGCGCTCTCTGCATTTCTAATTTGACAGCAGCAGTCCAGAATACAATATGTTCAATATAGGATTTCATCTCTCAGAGGGGGAGACTGACGTGTCAGTTAATCTAGCAGGCAAAGTGCTCACTCGGTGAGCTAAATACTCCCTGAAGGAGCACTGCGCTTCAGCTCAGCACGGCAGGCTTTTTGCAGGGCGAACCCGTGAGTTAACACCCAATTCATCTGATGAAAAGCTGGCTCCCAGATACAGAGCCTAACTCTTGCTAAACTTTATCTTCGAGATTCATTGCCCACTGCTGTTGAACTTCATTCTGCTTCTGGCGGAGAGCAAATCTAAATGAGCTACAAATTTATGGCACTGAAACACCTAGATACTGCAAGCTACTTACTAGCAGCCAACTACTCCAAATAAAACTCCCACAGAACAAAAATGCTTGAGGATGCCAAAGTATAGCAAAGGCTTCCTATCTCTGTGTCACATGAACTTACAAAGCTCTGAGGCTGTATCAACCTTTAAAAATGAACAACGATGGCAAGTTAGTTACTAAACATGCATCAAAAAGCCAGACAGACTTACTAGAACATCTGACATTTCTCTGTGTTGCAACTTCCTTTTACAACATTTGGTTTGCGCAAATTAAGAACAGCAAGTGCAAATGTACCCTCCTGATTATATGGTAAATATTTAGGAAGTACTGCTCTGTTAGCGTCTGACCCAGAGAGTGTGTGACACCACTAAGATGGAAGGCAGCTGCTGTCAGCAGAGAGTCTCAGGAGGCTGGCACCTTGCATGAACTGCTAAACGGGAAATAAAGGAATCATAAACATGGCATGCATACATTCCCATCTGCACTTCTATTTTAGTTCTTAAAGCCCAGTGTGATGCTGTGAACACTTGCTCTTGGTACCAGTTTGTCTAGACCCACAATGAAAAGTCTGTTCCCTTAGATGAAGCACTGCTCTATTTAAAAGGTCTCATTTATTTCTCATCAAACCTCTCAATATCTCATGAATGACAACTCTGGGGTTTAATAGTGCAAGTATATGCTGTATATTCTGAGAAAAGACAATAGGGACTAGGTTTCTTTGCTCACTGGAGATGTGAAAAAAGTGACCAGCACCTGTGACCAACTTAATGCCAATTTATTTCTTTTTTGAAAACCATTGCAGGTTTCTGAATTAATTGAGACATTCTGATAATGAACGTTGTCTTAACTGGTCTAAAATGTACAGTCATGATCAGTGTTAGGGAGTAACTAGTAACAAAACAATTTAATTACAAAAATGGAAATCTGTTACTTTGAAAAAAATTAGTTGCTTCTGAAAGTGTTAATCACTACAAAAAAGTAAAACTTTATTTTCACTCAACCAAATTTGACTAATTTCTTTCCAAAATTGAATTTACTCAAAAAAAAAAAAAAAACCAACCCAAAACAAAAACACACACCCCAATTTGTTTAAATGCATGTAGTATATTAGTATAAATTAACAATTTCCTGCCATTGCTATGCAAATACTTCAAAGAGTTCAAGTGTCATGGCAATAAAAACATTTTTTGCTATAACTTAAAATCTGTATTTTATCTCAGAACAATCTTAAAGTAAAAAGAGGTACTACAAGTCTGATTTATTGGTGGCAGTGATTTAAAATTAATTCTTTTTAAATCAAGAGATTAAGTATTTTGGAAGTCTGACAGTAATCAGTGTTACTGTAAGGTTAACCCTCCCTGCTCTAAACGTTTGAAATTTTTTTTGGGGGGGAAAAAGGCAAAAATAGAAATATGCATTCTGAACAGTAACCAAAAAAAGTAACGAAATGTGATCAGTTACATTAACAAAGTAAAATAGTTTACAATACTTTTACATTCTAAATAGGGTAAAAGTTGAATCTGTCACTCATTAAATCTCCAAAGCATCTTTCCCAACACTTATGATGTAAAGGAAGCACTGACAATACATCTGAGTAAAACAGATTAACATATAGGGCCGGGAACTTGGTTTTATGTGGTTGTTTATTGCGGTTGCTGGTTTAACGGTTGTTGATTGTATAGAGACAGATCTGAAGCAGAGCTTAGAATCAATTGTAAGAAATTGTCACAGTTAAACAGACTAAATGATTAGAGACATTTTGTATGCATCACCAGAAAAGTCTTGTTTCATTGTAAGAGTTACAAACTGTTGAACAGAACAGATTAATTGTTCACAATAAGCTCGTGCATTTAGAAAATATGGTGTATTTTTATTCACACCACAGAAGACAGAAAATAAGTTAGAATCAAATGTCTCAAAGCCTGATTGGGACAAAAATTAGATGGCTTATTAGCTACAGTGAAAGCGGTACACTTAACAGCACGCACTTCATCTAGGTCACAAGTGAGGTGGGTAAATTAATACAGACCGATCTTAAATGTCAACCACAAAACTTTAATATCATCACACAATCAGCCAGACACCACCACTGACATCGAGCCATGGCTGTCAACGCTGGTATGAGTGAGATAAAGAGAGACAAAAATGCTATGTGCAGGATGTGCACGCTGGCATAACAGCAGCCATTGTGTGTGAATGGGTCACCAGAGAAAGAGGCTTTCAGAGCAAAACAAGCTAATGGCATCAGAAGCACGTGACACACGCAGCTATTGAGAGCTGCTAACCTCCCTTCCCCACTGGCTCCCTCCTCCACCCTCCCAACAGGACGCATCCTGCTGTACGCCATTAACTCACGCATGAGTCCTCCGAGACAGGCAAAGCAAACAGAAAGAGCTGAGCGAGAGAGAGAGACCGAAATGATGCAGACAGAGCGAGCAAGCAAGAGCGAGAGGGGAACGGAAGGAGTGCAGACGGGGGAGGAGAGTGATGCTTACTGCGAGCAGGAAGGGAGCATTTCCCCTTCAGAGTGGGAAGGGGGGAGGGGTGGGGGTTAGGAGATTAGCACTGTGGCGCCTGTGTCTTGGGGAGGGCCAGGATATGCAGCAAGGAGGAAACAAACAGCTGTAAAAATCCATTTCCACACTTGTGGGGCACAGGCGGCACCATGGCCGCTAAGAGAAACCCTCAAACGGGGTTTCTTCTGCCACCCACGTGCACAACAAGGACTTTCCAAAAGACTTCTAATGGCAATGGAAGACATGCTTTATTTGCGCAAACTCACCTGCATGTGAGGCACTTTCTGCATGGGTGGAGGCGACTGGTGAGGAGGTGCCCATGCCTGCTGAGACGGAGGAGAGCTCTGGTGGTGTGCAGCCAGGTGTGTCTGTGATGGGGGAATTGAGGGAGGAGTGTGCACCTGCTGCAGCTGTTGCTGCTGGAAAGGCAATGGGGGCGTCTGCAGCTGCTGGCGCTGCGCTTGCTGGGCAAGCAGCCTCTGGTCCTGAGGCTCTGTGGGGTTCACACCCGGGCCTGCTGGAGGTCTTCCTTGAGCACCAGTGGCCCTGTGATTGGGTGACAAAGCAGCGTACATCTGGGTTGGTGGAGGATGTGGGTGTGAGGGATGCGACGGCAGCTGTTGGTGGGGATGTTGCTGAGCTGCATTCATCGGGCAGGCTCCTCTCTGGGCGTGAGCCATCGGGCCTTGAGTCTGATGTGGCACGCCAGGGTAGCCGCTCACATCAGTTACCAAACCTGCACTAGGCGGGCGGCCCTGCTGGGGAGGAGGCGTACCAGCAGGGGTAGCCAGGTTCCTCATGGGCGACATGGAGGGAGGGGAGGCATATGATCCCTGAGGTGGAGGTGGTAGATGCTGTTGCTGCAGCTTCTGCTGGGCTGCAGCCTGGTTCTGAGCTGGATGCATAGGCTGGGTGTTGATTTGGTTCACATGAATGGGCTGCTGGTGCATTGGTCCCTGTTGAGCCCCAGGTGTGGGGTAACGCTGGGGCCCTGTTGGGGCAGGGTAGCGCTGCACCTGGGTCACGGGAGCATTAGGGTTGCTGTTGCTGCTGGTGGTAAGGCTCAAGTTGGGACTCATCCCTGAAGTGTTGGCTAATCCCTGATTAAGGTTGCCGTACGAAGGATAGGGAGGGTACTGCCCTGAGCTGTTTACAGTGTTGGAAGGGACTTGCTGGTTGTGCATGTTATATCCCATGTTTTGGTGGGGTCTTCCGGCCATGACCTGCTGCTGCTGCTGTTGTTGTTGTTGCTGCTGCTGCTGCGGCTGTCTTGAAGGGCTTTGCGGGAACTGGGGGTTGTGGCTGGCAACAGATTCCGGATGAACCGGACCCTGGCCAGACCTGTGGAGAAATTGTTGATTGGGTTGCTGATGCTGCTGAGGAGGCTGTGCTGGGTGACGCATGGGGGGTCCCGACATGCCGGGATTCTGAGCCATCCCCACGTGACCCATGAAATGATTGGCTTCCTGAGGGAGGCCTTGGGGAAAGTGGTTCATTCTGGGAGGTGTTTGTGTCTGGTTGTGGCCCTGCATGGCATAGTCACCACGGCCAATAAAAGCGCCCATTTGGTGGGCATGTCCCTGTGGTCCGGCAGGGCCGTGCTGATGAGACGAGGCTTGTGGAGGTTGTTGCTGAAAAGCGGGTCTAGCTTGATCGGGCACCTGCATCGCTTGAGTGCCCCATGCATTTCCACTATCTGTGAATGACTGGCTCCGGCCATCTCCTTGTGCTCCCGAGTAGACATGATGCCCTGTAGACCCTCCTGCACCTTGCGGAGGACCGTGATAGCGGGAATGAGGGGAGGACATGCCATTAACTGGTCCGTTCCCCATCATCCGGCCCCCCTGCTGGTCCATTGGATGCATCTTGGGCTGCTCATACTGATTGAAGTGGTCAAAATGGTGGCCAAGCTTGGCCTGTCCAGATACAGCAGGTGAGGAGAGATGAAGAGTAGAGGGGAGCTGCCCGTAGCCTTGGTGCTCATGAGGCATCTGTTGACTCATGGGATTTGCCTGACCTTGGGGGTAGCCACAGTCCCCCAGGCCCTCCAACTCATCAGAGAACAGATTCCCATCGTCTCCGAAGAGGCTCATCATGCCTGGGTCAGCCATGGCTGCAGTGCTCCTGCTGTGCAGCCGAGCTTCAGAAGCAGGACAGGGAATGTGTGCTCACACAGAGGTGGATGTCCTCAAAGCCGCTAATCCGCTAACTAATCTGCAGCATGTCACTCCATATTTCCTTAATTCTCTCAGAGAACGCAGCGTCAGGCAAAGTCAGGTTACAGGACCTGGAGAGGAAGAGAGAGAGAGAGAAAGAGAGAGAGAGAGAGAGAGAATTAACACAAATAGCTCTAGGTGAGAGCAAACCTCTTCCATTTTGTTCACTTTAACCATTCTTTATTAAATTTCTCAGCCAGTGAGTCACAGCTGTTGAGAGATACAAGAGCAGTTGAAGGGTGGTGATACTGAGGTTTTTTTTTTTTGCAGTTAAATCAGTTGTAACTGACTCTTTGCCAACCTTTGATCCCAGCCCCCACCCTCTGTTCCTTCTGCTTCCAAACAAAAGGGCCAACACACACAGGCACCAAGCCTAAATTCATTCATTCTTTACAATTCGTTGATGGTGGGGAAAGAACAAAGGAGTTTAGAGTGAGGCAGCAGCAGCAACGGTAGTTAAACAACAGCAGCTGCCAGACCAGGCAGGCAGATGTAGGAACACAAGCAAGCAGCCCACCTGCTGAAGCCAAGTCTCAAAACCAGCCCTTTTACCTCCTGGATTTGTGTGTTTCTGAAATGTTTGAGGAGTATGAGTGAGGTGTAAATTTATACACACTTTGCATACCTAACCAGCTTGTCCCAAGTGTGAGGTAATCAGATGAGCAGGGGGAATTATGTAGATGCGAGATAAACCACGCAAGGGTGGGGGAAAATGCGGCCTGCTAGATGTTCTACCCAACCACAACTACCTCCATGTGTGTATACGAGTTAGTGAATATGCACATGTAGGGGGTGTTACGCATGAGCGGGGGGTGGGCAAGGAATGCATCGCCTCAACTTCAGCTACCCCACAAGAAAAATTTTCCACCCCCGTCTCAAGCTCCTCCCATCCTGTTCCTCCTTCACCCAACCCCCAATTTTCCTCTTTCTCTAAACCTCTCCACATGGCTGCTAAAACTATCCTGGTGAAAATCTATACTGACCAGCCTAATCTAAGGATCAAAGAGCCACACTTAAAAAAACAAGCTGCGGCATGTTGCGTTTTAGGCATCCTTATAAAAAAAAAAAAAAAAAAAAAAAAAGAAAAAGAAAGAAAAACTATGCCACAAAAGTTCTGAGGACATGAAACTTCATGGTTCATTGCTATACAGCACTGTGGCAACAAATAACAGAGACAAAAAAAAAAAAAAAAAAAAAAAAAAAAAAAAAACTTTCCGGCCATAACTTAGGTTGACAAAAGTAAAGCAAGTAAAACTAGATAACTTCATAATGAACTAGTGGTCGTGCAGCAAGTAAAGACTGCTTCAAACCACACAAAGCAAATAAATATTACAAGTTCACCAAAACCAGAAAATCAGCGAAAATATTCATTCCACCAATAAGGAAAAGCAAGATTCTTTTAACTGGACCACCACTAACTTTTTTCCCCCTAAAGGTGGTGACACAGGCTGACCATTACAACCACAACTAATCTTAATAGGAGAAGTGATCGGAAGGAGGAGAGATGACTGCTTGTGGGTGACAGCACCACAGCTTTAATCTCCTCACAGCTCTAGTTAAGAGCAGGAAGAGGAGTCTCAACACCACAGCCATAAATCAGTCCCTATTCACCAGAGTACTATGCTACTCTTGCTGCATCGGCGGGGGAGGGTGGGAGATCCTACAGAGCCATGCCAAAAGCCGCAAATTTGAATCCCTATGATCAGATTTGGCGTCTAAGCCGGCAGGCTGACCGTTCACCCAATTCTTTTCGGAGAGTGACAGATGTGGCAGAGTGCCAGAACGGCTCCTTCTGGAGCACCACACCCCTCAGGAGGAGCACAAACCATAGAGCAAGAGCAGTGTGACGTACTCACTTACTCACAGCGTAACCGCAGCGTGTGGGTGGCCAGGCTTGCCCCTGACCAGAGGGCAGAAGAGAAGATGCAGACAATAACAATCACAAATATACACAACGTCGCTAAAATATCTATGGTTATGAGAAGGCAAGGTTAAGTCGTGTACAATATTTGCATCCACTAAGATAAAAGCCTAATGAAAACAGTCTCACTAATGTAAAGGTAAAAGTAGAGAGAAATGTGTGTTGGATGTTTCAAAATTGTTTTAGTCTAGGAAAATTAGAAGTTTGACAAGTTATAGAAAGAGAGACAATCGCCATCTATGAAATAGTAAATAGCATTTTGATCCCTTAGGGGAGCAGGGGCATTTTTGATTTGTTAGCAAAAATTCTGTAAGGAAAGACAATTTGGCTTTTAAAAACATGCCCTGCCATATTAAGGCTGTTATAAATGAGGAATAACACAATTATAATGTCAATCGGTTTTAAAATGGTACATCATAACTCAGAATGTCAAGACAGAAAAAAAGCGAAAAGTGTAGTTTACTATGAGACAACTGTACTGCATTATAAATCTGAATAAAGGTCCACTCAGGGGCAAGTTATTGCCACAATTCCCAACCCCTCAATGAGAATAACTCATGCTAGCAAAGCATAACTGGAGCATTCTCAAGAGCCACAGTGCTGATCATGTGATCTGCTGGTCAACTCAGACTTAACTCCTCAGTCCAATGACAATGAACAACTTCACAAGCAGTTACAAGTACAGCAGCTTCTTGCTTAAGCTAGTGTTCATGTTCTCTTTTGGACTCTGGTATATATGGGCAAAATCAAGCACATTTGAAAGCTATTTACACCCATCTCTGAGCAACCATACAGCTAGGCAGCCAGAAGAATTAACTGTCGTCTATTTAATGTGCATTCATAATAGACAAAGTTTAGCCAAAAAGCTCAATTATCTTGGTTTGTTAGTAACAAAAAATGAGCTGTTTTCAGATGGACTCAAGCATTAACTTCTTAAGATACCTACAGAATACTGTCTACTTAATCTTGCATCCAATTATAATTACTGAGACCATAACAACAAGGTACACAAGATGAATACAGTTCTAAACTAGTATCAATCAGACAGACTTCTCTTGCTGCCTACATGCGAAAGAAAGGGATTCATGCAACTCGCTATCATTTTCAAAATCAGTTTCATAACTGTTAAGTTACACAATATCTGAGAAAGCCAATCAGTCACACTGTTAAGTGATTATCTGACATCACTCTGGCTACATGAATTGCTCACTGAGGTTATAGATGCACCTCATACAAAATATAGAGGAGCATGTGGTATTCACGGGACAAACAAATTTGGTATTAATGTTTGATGAAGCCTTATACTATGAATACATATTTGATGAACATTATAGGTCGCACTGACATTCTTTCCATCTTGCAAGAATGTTACACTGAAGGTGTCCATATATAGAATCATACTGAAGATCTGGTTAACTAAAAGCAACAACAACGACAACAAAAGTTAGTTCAATGCCTTGTAATGTGTGAAATAAAACATTATCTCCGAGATGCAAAGTCACGTTTATAAAGGTGAACAGGTTCACACTATCTTTCATTCATCATTCAACAATCTTTTGACAAGAGCAATAAACAAAAGCAGTCTGAGCCGGTTTTCAGCCATCTGTGTCAGAGCACCAACCCGCATTGTTTTTTTTCCTGAAACCAAACCAACCAACATGGCCTTGCCAAAAGAGCAATGCACAGTGATACTAGCACAAAAAAAAAAGACTAAAGGGAAAAAAAAAAAAAAAGTGGGGGAGGAAAGGCCCACCAAGTGCGTGTGATTGCAGTCATTAACACCGACAGTCTCTTTAATGCACTCGGCAAGCAAGTCACTGATTAACCAATCCTACCTCCCCAATTTTCCCATTTCACAGGGAGCTTTAAAACCCTGTTAAGAGAGGGCAGGTCTATGGCCACCTGTGGTTCGTCTCTTGGGCTTAAGCTTAACATACGAGGTGTGCATCATAGCAAAAAGGAGGGGCTGCACTCAAAACAAACTCCTTGCACAAATGCTCTCCAGCAGCATTCCTTTTATTTTATTCTCCTCTTCAACAACCCCCACTAGAAGCTCTAAATGCAGCTGGGCATAATTTATATCGGTTCTTCTCCACATTATATGCATGGACGGGGGTTTGAAGGGGGTGTATCTGGAGAGTAACTGAGCACAAAGACAGTGTGAGGGTGACACAGGATGCGACGGGTGGGTAGCTGGAGAGCGAGCAGGGCTTAGGTCCGTAGAGCTGTTCCATTTGCGTGAACTAATGCTTTTACTCAATGCTGCTGTAATAATAATTTAAAAAAATAAAAAAAACTCCTTTGTTTCTTTCTTGCTGTGTTGTGCAAGCTCACCCAAAAGGGGTTGAAAACTTGTTAAGGGAAAGCATGTTTAGTGCGTTCTCTGTGCATGCTATGATGTAACGCAACACTCATTTCACCCCAGATTTAAACAGTTCCTGTTAGAAGGGTTGGTAAGACTGCAGCATTTCAGTGGCACGGATGAAGACAAGAGCTTGCGTGTGCTAAAAGTCGCAGACTCTGGAGGATTTGGGAAAAAAAAAAAAAAAAAAAAAAAGAGGAAGAGAGAACTTTGACCTTCACTTCCAGACCTGCTGTCACCCAGTCTGCCTCCGGCACTTGTCTGCGTACCAGCTGAGGACCTGCAGGAGGGTCAACTGGGGCAAGACGCTTCACTGTTCCTCTAGCAGAAGACAGTTAAAGCCTTTAAAACACAATCACAACCATGACACGAGCATAATACTGAGGAAGCTTAACTAGATCCATTTTCTGAAGGTGATTCGTTGAATTGAATACTTTTATTCAACAAGTCTGCATTAAGTAATCAGACTGACAGAAAGATATTTAAACGTTACAAAAGATTGCTACTTAAAATAAGTTATTTTAAACGTTCTATTCTGAGAGAGAAAAAAAAAAAACACTTTAAAAAATTATAAGCGCAACTAAGGAAAGTTTCTCAAGCACCAAATCAACATGCTAGAAGAATTGTGTCTAGATTAGATTACAGAAAATTTAGCTTTGTCTTGAATGTTATACATTTTTTTTAGAAATATGAAAATAGTTAAAATTAACATTTCACAAAAAATACATACATACATATATATACATATATATATATATATATATATACATATATATACATATACATATATATATACACATATATATACACATATATATATATACATACACATATATATATATATACACATATACATATATATATACACATATACATACATACATATATATATATATAAAAAACCTGCAAATAAAACGAATTCAAATAAACAGTCTTGGTGAGTATATAAGACATATAATAATAAAAATACTAAAATGCGGAAAAAACTTGATCTCATGAGTTGTCATGTCAACATTAGTGTTTAAAAGTCATTTTGATATTCCCTCAGGGCTGATGATTTTAAGGTTGTATATCCTGAGGCTCTGATGACTGCCTGTAGCCACATGGGACATAAAAGTGACCTGAAGGGAATTACTACATTAAATCTGCTACCAAAAAGCCTCAGGATTCTGAGAATGTGGAGCAAGCAGCAAGTAGTTATACGAGTGGAAAAAGGCTGCTTTGTTTAACACACACACAGACAAAAAAATGGGGAAATGGCACAAAAAACGTGCATGAATTGCATTCACGGCGATATTAACAGCGGATGTGATTATGAAAGCGTCTATAGATATTTTGAAAGGTCTGATAAAATACTGACAGTGAAGCTCAGATGACAGAGTGTAGATTTCTTTTTCTACATTATTTTCACCACTTTATTTCCTGCTCATACAAAAAAAACATAAAATAGTTTATAACTTTATGGGAAAAAATGAGGTATTGCCTTGGAGAATTGCATTCAGCAAGTCCCTCAATTTAGAAAACTTAAACATCTAAACTCACTGAGACAGCTTCAGCCTTTAAGTCCAGCAGCCCTCATTTGAATATTAGAAGACTCATCCATTCCGAGCTATTCATCTGAAACTCTTCCTCCATCTTCTGTGTGGCAGGGAAGAGGGGGATGGTCAGCGAGGAGGGGAAAAAAGCCTGCTTGTTTTGCAGCACAACAGGCCACTGCAGCCCTCCTGCTAACCCACGGCTAGAGAGGAGGGGGTTGGAGGGAAAGGGCCTGCACACAGCAGTGCTGTCCCTGGCATAGATTGAAAGCATGTTGTCAGATAACTAAAATACCAGCCTTGAAAGTGCCGTCCAATACCAGTGTTTGTGTGCACATGTGTCAATGCAGGGGTTGCCTGACCCATATCTAAAGCGGTCCTCTAGGTTTGTCACAGCCAGTCACTGGCTAGTTAGCACCAGGACGATTTGCACACATGTAAAAATTGCAAAACTATAAATTTGATCGTTGTTGCACTACATACAACTATGGGATCGATTTTCATGTTCATTGTATTAAGTCTCACGGATGACTTTTCAAAGTTTTATTCATTCACATACCAAAGACATGAATCCACAGATATTTGAATAGGTTATTATATATATATATATATATATATATATATATATATATATATATATATATATATATATATATATATATATATATATATATTAGACAGTGAACATAAATGATTATAATCTACATTCAGCAAATATATGCCATCATACTTGCACTGTCACAAAGCTACAATATTTTATGTCGAATTAAAGCCAAAAAATGAAATTTGGCTGATACATCACTAAAACGAGATTAAAACATCCATATCGTTTGTTTAAAGTGTTAAAAACTGGTTATGAGAACTAAGTTGCTATCCAGTTAGCTCAATAAAAAAAGTGAACCATTCTAGATCGATTAGAATTTCTCTGAACGTGAACTGCAAATCTGAAGCTTGTGTAACTCACGCAAATAATGTTTTCTCTGAAATCACTCCAGTATTTTGATAAGGGCGAACTTATGCGCTGTAAGCGACTTTGTACTAGATACGAAATGTGTACTGGAGCAACGTGTTGGATTCAAACTTTTCTCTGGGGACAAAAGAGGAACCGGCACTTGACTTTTCGATTTGATGCAACTAGTGAACAAGCCCCGGCAACCACAAGAAAAGGCAAGCGAGATGAAAAGCCTAAAGCGACTACAAAGCAATCTCACATCTGCTCCGCCATACCGGCTTCATATCAGCTCAGAGTGGACCGACACACATTAAAAGCTGCCATCTTAGGTTAAAGACTTGAGAGGCAGCACAAACGACATTACTATCTTCAAACGGTTCTTTGTTAGATTGTTAGGTGGAATAGTTTTTTCTTAACTTAAATAACTACAGGCATATACATAAAAGTTCATTTATACGACAAAATAAGGACGCGCGTTAAAGGGACATCAAAACAATACCGAACATATTATATAAATTGCTTTTATAATTTTCACAACGTTGTGAACGAAGCAGGTGCTTTTCGAGTTTCGTCTGAGGCTTTAATATAAATACTGCACACAAAAACCCGTTCGACGTCGCGCAAAGCACGAGATAAACAAAATCGGAAACTTTTAAAAAACACGGAAACGCGTCCAATAATAAACCAGGTGAATTTTTCAGTTCCCCTTAAATAAAGTGTCGTCCGAGCCCCCCTCCTCCTCCATTTAAAAGCCGTCTACCTGTTGAGGGGCAAAGGGGACAAAAGAAATGTGAGACGAGTTGTGTCCAGCTAGCTAGTTAGCTTGTTGTGAGACAATGAAGTCGACGCTGTCCGTCTCTCCCACAGCAGATCGGCCACTTCCAAGCAGCTAATTACCTCTGCGCACGCCTGCCTCTCCAGCGCACTTCTCTCAGCAGACCAAACGACACAAATTACAACATTCCCCCGGCCCAGAAAACAAGCCACATCTACGAATTATTTTTTTTAGTAAATCACACCAGAGATATACCAATTCGTATAAACCAATAAAAACGGGAAACGAGGGAATGACCATCTGGCCTCAAGCAACCTTCCCCGGTACCTATATTGTCCTTCGGACGAGCGCACTTTCCGACTCGCTTTTCTGTTTCTACATACCATTTCGAGCATCGTCCAGCGTCTCGAGCGAAAAACTCAAGCACGGCAACTTTGATGCTGTCCTCACGTGCAGTTTTGTTCGCTTGAAAACTATTTTCGAGTGAAATTGTTGATACCAGGGGTCGGGGATCTCCCTCGTTCAGCTCGGCCAATGACTCACCTCTACGTTCAAACCACCTCGTGTCTCAACAATTAGCTTGCTAACGAACGCTCACTTTATTTGGTTTTGAGAAAAAAAAATGTTCGAGCGTTTCGCGGAGGTCATCAAGAATGTACGCGTCGTTTCAGACCTTGAAGGGAATTAACTGCGTGTACGCAATTTAACTAGCATATTTCTCGCATCCACTCCTATAGGGATCAGTGCGGCTCTATACAATGCAGTGCGCGTGAGCTAAACGAGCTAACGTTAGCATGTGCTCGAGCTACTTTGAGATTCTTCGATAAGTTAAAATACAAAGAAACGGAAAATCCAGCGTGCGGCTTCTGTTTTCTCTGTGAAGGTTTTAATCAAAATAACTTTTCGCCGTTTTAAAACACTGTTTATACCGCGGGTACCACCGTGGTAGAAAACAAGTTAAATGTACGCTCAAAAATACTTTTCGCACAATGAAAGTACGGCTATATTTGTACAACAACGGTAAAAACGTTTGAAACCATCTAATAAGTTTGTGTGCGACCGGTAAAGTTGGTGGATTCGTATTGTATCGTTAGAAAGAAAGGCGATTCCTTACCCTACTCAACGCGGGTCAGTTTAGGGTTTTCACCAATTAACTCCTCTTCGTATATCCCGAAAATCCGTATAAATAAGCGAATAACTGTCGAAATTCAAATTGTTTCGGTGAAGTCGGCGTCTCAGCGTCCCGTCCTCGCCGACTCTGCTTCTCTCCTTTGTGTTAATTTCACTCAATTCGAGTTTAATCCGATCGATCCAGGCTCGTGTCCTCTCCTCTAGACTCTCGCGCTCGCTCACCTTCCACAGACAGGGGGCGCGTGCATGACTTGCTGGATAAACATGCGTGCGCGTGAGTGACCTCGCCGGGCTGTGACGCAAGTGCCTTTTTTTTCTTTTACTTTCCAGGTCTTTATAAACATTTTTGCGAAACGTATGGTTTCGATAATACGGTCTTTCGTTGACAAATTATTAAAAAATGTTCATTCAGGATTTCGAGAAACTTTATAACGTTATAATATACCTCGCTTTGTCTAACATAATAGATGAAAGAACATTGTGCGTAATTATGAAACCGTGATATCTGATTTTGTGTTTTAAATTTTAAAACACGTTTGTGTGCTGACAGAGCAGCTGTTAAATATAAACAAATGTGTGCCCATAGCGTTTCGATTTCTTTTACTGGACTTCTGTGAATAATTTCTTTAACAGTTAAAAGAACTAAACACGACAAATAATATGTTGTGGTTGCTTTTCCATGCACAACTTTACAATTATTGGAACAATTATCCGAGCCACACATATACAAGCGGAATTTACCTGTCTCGTTAACCAGCCAATCCCTGTTGGCGGTGGTATCCCGGATGTTCAGGCCTGCCCTTGATCTTTACGTCAGATCTATATGCACGTAAACATGCATGGGTTGTGGCATTCCTCTGGCGCCATCACACATACAATGCTTTGTTGTTAAAAGTTGTGGTTATATGTTGCATTATCAGATAATTTCACTTCAGCTCGTTTTCTATGCTAAAAAAAAACATTACTACCAAGAAAACGGTAAATATACATTTTATCGGATAGTTTTTGTAGTATGCAACCACTACAAAACTAGCACCGTCACACACAAAAACACAAGCAAACTGAGTTTAGAAGGTTTTATTATATTTTTTTCGTGATAGCATTTAATTTGAGAACACAGCAAATAAAGTCGAGGGTCACAAAGTTACTCCAGGTTTGGCTTTATCACACCCCTTTCACAACAGACAAGATGTTCACCATATATCTATTAACAACATAGTGCCAAGAGAAAGCAAGTCTTTACACAATCACTCAGACACCTAAATTAATGTGGATCTGCACGGACTTTACACAGCGGACTGCATTGGAGAAAATTAACTTTGAAGAAACGAGAGAGAAAAAAAAAAGATATATTTATATGCATACAAACGCATGCATATGTGACGACTTGTATGGATATATAGGTATAGGCATGTATGCGTGAGTGTCTGTCTAATGGATAAGTGAGTCTAGCGTTATCATATGCAATATATAATTGCACGTAATTACTGAAATGATCCTGTGTAACATGAATATGTTGTTATTTATTTGTTTTATTTTATTTCTTTTTTTTTTGTTGAAGTCCCAAAATCTTTTAAGGCAAACAGCAGATCTAGTTCTGAAGATGTGATCCATATCTGGAGCCATGATTTTAGAACACAGGTAAACACAATTTTGGCATTAAAATAGGAATATAGAGCCAGAGTTTCTATACAGTGAGGAGGATTGGGGGCACGGATACGAGGAGTCAAGGCAGATGGCAGGACCAAACTAAAAAATAAATGAAGTAAAAGATTACCTTAAAATGGTGTCGAAGCGTTTTGGAAATATCGCAATACTGCTGCAGTTTCAAGCTCTATTCATACAGTATAGAATTTTAAGCAAATTCAGTACAGAATTCTAGCTCGGTCAACGTACACCAAAGCAAGAAATGATAACTATATATACAGAATGTGAATGATAAATACAGATTTAAAACAGTCCTGCTTTTTTCTTCTTCTTTTAACTTCTTCACTTTGATAACAGCTGTTCCTTTTTTAGACCAGCTTCTACGTTCCTTTTATTTTGACTTCAGGGTTCACCACAGTTTTCATTGAATTCGCCCACATAAACTGATTAAAATACTATAGATGACTTTGTAGTGTTTAATACAGTTCAGCTTGAAGTCAAATGGGCAAAAAAAAAAAAAAAGAAAAAAAAGACAACTTGCTGAGAAACAAACATGAATATATTTACCATAATTACTCCAAAGCTCCTGTCTTTTTCTTTACTAGTAACCATATAATGTCTGCTGTAGCCCAAACAGGCTTCAGGAGTTTGTCAGGAGGTTTGAAGAGGACCTGGACTTTATAAATATTTTTTTTTTTTGTTGTATCGTTTTGGACAGCCATCTAACATATGATTTGAATCCGGGGCCTGGGCTGTGGGAGGTTAAGAAAATGTTAGTGAGCCCGACCAGTCCAGTAGAAACGTAAGGGGCGGAGGGGGACGTGGAGGTGACTGGGGGGTAAAGGGTAGTGCTCAGCAACAGCCCCCTCCGGCTTGCTGTCCTCCCTGACTGCCGCCCATCGTAGAGTTGGTGGCAGCATGCTGGGGTCCAATCTTGATGCCGTTAGCCTGCGAACACAAATAAAAAAACGCGTGAGACACCTAAACCCTCATTTCCATTTCAGATGACAAGACCTCACAAAAGTTAAAAGAGCTCATGTGAAATGATGGTGATTTAGTACTGTCACATAACGCTGTATTATGCAGAAAATACCAGCCCCTGTAGGCCTGAATTAGCGGGCCGCTTTTGTCAGCGCTGAGGCGGGAGAACCTCTGGAGTGTTATTCCAGCGGTAACACAGAGATGCAGGGAAACCTGCCAGAGCTTTAAAAACACACACACACACACACCCAAGCTGGTGGCACTTTCATTCATCACACAAAGGTCTCTCCGTGCCAACTTTTCCCTTAAGCGGGCTCGCGTTCAAAACCGTCACGCCGTAGCGAGGCTGCACTTTTCTAACATTCTCAGGAAACTACATTGCGCCAAATCTGATTTATAGTGATCTGGGGTGAGCTCACATGTGAGCCTTGAGGTTCCTGGCCAGGATCTCTATCAGCTGATGCGGTTTGGACTCTACTTAAAAAAAAAACAAAAAAACCTTTTCCTACTACTGCAGTAAAATAGCTGCAGTGGGCTCACCTCCATCAAACTGGCCATAACTTACAAGAAGTGAGGAATTTACGTTTTTGGCTACAGGCCAATAAAGAGAAACTGAAGGGCCGGAGGGCTTGTGTGGAGCTTTCCCTAGAGTACATCTGCGTTCCTGGTAAGTAATCATCCAGCTCCTTCCTCTCACTTCAGTTCTACACGCATTTGTAATTGTATAAGTATGCACTACCATTACATTTCTGAACATTTTAGCGGCTGTTACAATGCTTGCAATCACATGCAAACTGGTATTATAATAACTGCTATGCTTCATTGCCATTACATCTGAATTTGCATAGATTTGAGGACAACAATGTGGCTACTGTGGGAAAACGTCACCACAGTGCACAGTGCATCCAATGTGAGACTCTAGTATATGATTTTACCCTTTTATTAAACCAATTTTCTTTATGAAAAACAATTAAGCGTGACATATTAGCAGTTTAGTTCCACGTACTATTATCACCCAAATTGTGAATACGTTTGGATTAACTAATAGTCCAACCTAAGAATTTCACAACATTGGAGTTTACTTTTTATTGGTTAATCGTCTCAGTATATAAAACTTTCAGCTCAGGCTTGCTAGTTTCCCCATTTCAGAATCTAACCACCAAACCATACATAATGGATTTCAGTGTAATGCTACAGGAAGTCCTCTTGACCCAATTATTTTTAACTTGTAACAGCAAACAAAGAATGTGCTTCCTTGTCATATGGGTTACCTCATTGTTTATATCAAAGACTCCCTCCTGGATCTTTTCATAAATTTCCTTGGCCGTGTTGATAAATGCCTGAAACACAAAAAGAGCCATATGTTATCCTCGTGATTAAAATGCCATCCTTCAGCTGCTTAAGCTGATAAACTCAAACAGAACCCCAACGAGACCAATGCAAAACACAGCCAATATTGGACACAAAACAATACCGCATACTGGAATCAATATAATTCATGAATAAATTAGATCAGCCTGACATTTTCAAAGAGTCGGAGTTAGTAGCATTGATGGCTGGTGCCCCCATCTGGCTGAAAGTGATGTGTATTATTATTGGAACGGAGCACACATTGGTCACCCAGAGAAAATAAACATGGCCGTGTGCATGGCTCACCTTTAAAGTGTTAAGCCCTGCTACTGGCACTTTGTAGCCTAATTAACAGAGCAGCTTTGCTTTTTTGGTGCAACTGCCTCTCAGCTCTCCAGAGCAATCAGTCCTCTGTGGCTCAATTACCACTGAGAGAGAAAGAGATGGCTGAACGAGTGCCGCAGATGTGTGCGCTCATATCCGTGCATGTGTGTGTGGCAGCGAATCTATGAATATGCATGAACCTTAAATAGGAGATTGAAACGTCATAAAGGGGGGGGGGGAAGGGTCAGGAGAATTCACACGACACTAATGAGACAAATTAATCATTGAGGCGTCTTCTAGTGGGAGGATGGGGGAGGGACTTCCACAATTTAACACCCCCATTCTTTTAAAGCCGGCTCTAAGCCCTGCTTTAACTTCTTGGCTTCCACTGTAGAGATCCGAATGTTTTTCTTCCCAGACTGTGTGTCCCTGGGGTGTTATCTATATGCATGTATGTGCATGTGTTTTCACACAAGAAGCCAAACATAAATCACGACACGAGCACTGAAGACTTCTGAGCCACACAAGTGCCGTTTTACCTCTTCTACGTTTGATGCGGTCTTTGCAGAAGTTTCCATGAAGATCAGTCCATGTTCTCTGGCAAAGGCCTCACCCTCCTCTTTCTTCACCTCTCTCCGTGACTCCAAATCACTGCCATGAAAAAAAAAAATAATAATTTGAATTTTGATTACACCAGGCAGTGAAAAACCTAGCATTCAAAAGTTTGGCCTTAGATTTTGTTTGTTTCTGAAAGTCACTTAAACTCACCAAGGCTTATTTGATTAGTAATGCAGTAAAATAATACTATTGTGAAAAATTTTAATACTCAAAAATGTTATTTATTTATTTAAATTTCAGTCATGGCTTAATTTATCAGCTATTACTCAAATCTTCATTGTCACATGACACAAATACGTTGATTTGATCTTCAAGAAATTCATTTATTACAAACAATGCTAAAAACAGCTTAATATTTTTGTGATAAATAAAAAAAAAAAAAGACATACGTTTGAAAAGTAATGTAGCATTTATGGCACATTACTTATCAATAGCAAATGAATCTGCTGATATCTGACCAAATTACCAAATTAATATTCGAGATGGAGCAAAAAAATCTCCTCAAAAAGCCATGTCAATGGAAAATATATTAAAAATGGAAAACCTAAACTGAGTAAATGTGGTGTAATCTGCAGCATTAGACTCAGTGATTTTAGAAACGCTCTGTACTCTCTCCTCTCATTTCTCATGTCCTGTGCTGCAACTAAATTGTTACAGCCAAAAAAATACATTTATATCATTGTGTACCATATAATAAAAATATAAATATTCAAATGCAGTACACAGACCTTTTATTTCCGATGAGCATAATGACCATGTTAGAGTTGGAATGTTGACGAGCATCTTCTAACCAGGTTGTCAAGTGGTTAAAGGTGTCCCTTCTGCAAATATAACAAACATCCACAAACTAAATTAAAAAAAAAACAATAACGAACAAGCAGTGCACAACCCTTAAAGTGAAGCATTCAATCAAGAGTAAACAAGATAGTAAAGCAATGGAGCAGAACAGAAATATGAGAGCCGTGCGAGTTGGGTCTCACCTTGTGATGTCATAAACTAGCAGAGCCCCAGCTGCACCTCTGTAGTAGGACCTGGTGATCGAGCGGAAGGACTCCTGTCCGGCCTGAAATACACACAGACACGGATTACACCACTAGTAAAAGCCTGTTTACAAGGAACAATGTCCATTGGGTATGTTGCATCTTCACTCTGTGCGGAAACCGTCTTCACCACGGTCCCTCCAGGCTGCTGTTGCCCTGGGAACTCCAGCTCTGAAAGACCACAGTATCTCCTCTCCATCCCACAATGCTTCTCCAGAGCGTGACGCTGGTCCACTCCGCCGGCCTCTGTTCATTGGCGTGTCACAGTGTAAGATGGCCTCTGGTCAACCCAGTCCCTTTGACAGCAGGCAAATAAGCCAGGAGCACGTATTTGAATTCAATAACCCATTCCCCGGGGCAGCTGTTAACATTAGAGTTAATGGAGCCCATTGTGAATAAATGATGAATGACACCGTTATGCCTGCCATCTGCTGGAGTGAAAGGTTACAGGAAGGCCAGACATGCAGATTTCTCCTGTTACTTCATCCAACACTCCCCCCATCTTCCCTAGCTTTATTACGCAGCTTGTTGAAATAACCTTGAAATAAATTATTTACGGTGCATTTAAAGACACGCTAACGTCTAGGTGACATCATCGCAACAAAACCACACTGAACCACCACTGCGTGATTACCCCTAATTATCCAGACTCTGGATTTTTCATAAGATAGCCTCACCCACGCAAACTGCCTATAATAAGGAAAACATCTTATTTAATGTTTAACATGCCTTCTTTTAACTTGAGCAGAGACATCATTAAAATAAAGAACCGCTGTATCTCTTAATACGTTTTTAAAAAGTACATGTGCTCTTCCAAAAGACATTTTGAAGTATAAAACAAATGTTGATGCCATGACCACAAGATCATGGACTGAGTATCATTGATACGTTGTCTCCCTCTGCTGGTCGAAATGTTTATGTGTAGCTAGGACTTTTATCTTTCGTCAACATTGTTCAAAACTGCATTTCTTATACAAGTCTGCTCCTGAATGTGTCAAAATATTGACTGTTATACTGTACAAACATTTATACATGCTGGCAAAGCACTGATCCATGTCGATCTAAGACTATTTGAGCTCTGTCATTTAAAACAAACATACTCAATTATAAGGAATGCTTAGAAAAAATATACAATATCTCAGGGTGAATCACTGAAATATTTCATTTTAATGTCATTCCCTATGAAGAGCTGCAGCTGTAGTCACAGAAATAAAAGGATAGAAAACATACAAAACCTTTCAGACCTTTTAATAAATGTATATTTTAAATAATTAAATTGATTTAAAAAAAGTGACCACAAAAAAGAAAAAAGATTAAGATATTTTAATCACATTTGATTAAGTTAATGCAGACTTGATACATACAGACTAAAGAGAGCACTTAAATTGTATTATAAGTTTGGTTTCGTACCGTATTGGCTGGTAGTTAAAGGTAATCAAACCTGTAAAAACCACAACCTGTTCTGTGAAAGCCACAGGTGTTGTAAACCATAAAAAAAGGGCCAGGTGAGCAGCCCATAGCATAAAAATTAACCAGTTAGAAACATTTTCTCCCAGGAAATCATTCTGAACATGACATCAGGTTTGTTGGCATGTCTTTGTAGGCCAGGGCTTTAGAAAGAGAGCATGTGGATGAAACCTGCTGTTTGAAGTTGCTACTACATTTGGCTGCATGGAGCATCTTTTCACCACTAACGGACAAAAACAAACAAAAAAAATATTTTCCACATTAAACTTGCTTACAGCTGATAATTTCGGGAGAGCACTTGTTGAAATCGGTCCATTATAGTTACCAATAAACTGAACAGGACTTTGTTTAGGTGGCATTGTCATGGCATCATTTTCCTGTGTCTCTAGAGTCATAAATCACGTGACATTTAGGTTCGATGTCATGTGACCGGCTCAAAGCGACCTGGCAGCGGAATTGAACTCCCACGAGCAGCCTCAGTCGTATTGCTGCATTAGCATTTTTGCACGGCCAGATCTAAGTAATCAGGAAATGCAGATTCCCACAACACTGTCTCTAACTGTGTTAGGTTCACATATCAGCCATAGTGACACTTGCATCATTTATTAAGGGCTGGCCGACCTCAACCACAGAAATCAAAGCACAAATAAAGGTCCACCAAAAATAAAAAGAATCAGACGATTTTAATCTTACCGTATCCCAGATCTGAAGTTTTATCTGTTTGCCATCTATAGTTATCATTCTCGCTCCGAATTCAACACCTGTCGAGACAAATAAAGATAGAGCTTGATTTGTGACTCATGCGACAGCACAGGGCACTGAACGCATCGCTTCAGATTTAAATCAACACGTAATTTTAAAGTATTGGCTACATAAAACAATACCCTTATCGAATGGTAATTAAAAACATTTTTTAATACATTTATTTACCCATGGAGTGGATAGAGCCCGTTCATCCACACCACAAATTTCATTATTATGTGCTTACAGAGGGTTCCTTACAAAAACACTTCAAGGAGACTGGCACCAGTCTGCTTCCTGTGCTAATGAGACCCATTCCTGCTGTTTTAATTAATGAGAGAATATGTGGTTAAGTTAAAAGAGCCTTACCGATAGTGAGATCATGCACTGGCTGAAAGCGCTTATCTGTAAACTGTAATAATAGGCACGACTTCCCCACACCTGCAAAGCAAACACAGAGGGTCACACGTGAATAGCCACAATTAGCCTCAGGCCTGTACATCTGCTCTATCCCATTACATCAAAACCATTTGTTCAGGCTATAATTGAAAAACTGCAAAAAGTGACAGGGTTATTTCTGTTTTGAGAGTAGAATAGGCCTTCCACTCTCATCTTCCTTCCTAACAATGTGCATAAACATACAGGGTTTAATTAAAGCCATTGTAAAACCGTCTCATTATTACTGCTAAAATGAACGAGAATAAAAAGAAATAACTAATGCATGGAGATCAATATCAGAGAAATAATTAAATTGAGACACATCAGGGCAGATGAGTATGATACAGCGTCGAAGACCAATTACCTGACAGACTGATAGCAAAAACAAAGACGTCTGCTATATTCAATTTCCAGTGTAACATACAAGCAATATATAAAATGCATTTTTTCCTGTCTACTTAAACTATATACTTGTTTCGTATTAACAAAATACCTCCCACTCCCTGAATGTGATTCTATATTTAATGAACTACTTTAATCGAATTAATGTAAAATCATCAGTTCAAGACATTTTATATTACCAGCATAACTAAATAAACCCATCCCCCAAAATGAGATTAGAAGATCTGCCTTGATACGCAAACAGGTTAAATGCTTATGACATTAGGAGGAGGCGTTACCATGAGCAACAGCCGTTGAGAAGAAAACAAGCAGCATTCAAAGAGCACTCACAAGAGAGATGCATGGAGACAACACAACACTCACAAAATTACAATGTGCAGACTACACTCAACATGCTAAACAATACAGTAACTATTGTGTCATATAATAGGCTTGCTGACTGTTGTATAGCCTCTTGTAAATAACTGTGACACTATAAATAATCTGGTACAAGCAGGATGCTATCACCTTAATCTAATATTATATCTATGCCACTGTGGTCATGGCCATCAACTGAAATCAAACTAATAGGGAGGAGATTCTTTTGCTTTTATTTGTTAAAACAAGTTTGCATATATGCATGCAAACTTTAAAAAAAAAAAAAAAAAAACACTGTCTGTTGCTTAGCACTTGAACAGACCTAAAATGTTCAAGTTAACTGTACAGTATCACTACTTGCAGATACATCTGTGAAATCAATCAGATCTGTGGCCCTGGACCACAAAACCCATCATAAGAATACATTTTTCAAACTATTATATCTGAAAGCTGATTAAATAAGATTTCCATCGATATATGGTTTGTTAAGACTGGACAATATCTGGAGTTAAATCTATTTAGATATCTGGAACCTTAGGGTGAAAAAAAAAAAAATGGGAGGGGGACAAAAACAAACGTAAATCATTTTGTTTAACTTTTAAGCAATGCATATTACTAATCAAAAAGAGTTTATATATTTACAGTAAGAAATTCACTAAATATCGTCATGTAACATGATCCTTTACTCAATATCCTTTTGGCATTCATTGACGCATACAATGTATTTTTTAATATTGCTATAAATATACCCCAGCAACTTAAAGCTGGTTTTGTGGTCCAGGGTTACATATACTTACTTTAGTCTCAGTTGTAGGTAACTGAATAAAACGGTCAGCTGAATGGATCAATACAAATATTAAAAGTAGCTTGTCCTAGAAATCCAGTAAAAATCTCTCCTTGTGCCAGTTTTAAACTTGCACCTCTTGCATTAAACACTGCAAACTTACACCTCAAGCATGAACACAGAACAGGCTAAATGCAATCTCATGATGCCTTATAACGACCAGCTAGATCAAGTTGCAGATGAGCATCATCTGACCCGGGTTGAGCAACATGCAAAGGCATAAGCCTGTTTACACATCACTTTTACAACCACAACTGCCTAAAAGTGAACTACACAAAGCCAGTTGCTCTGCTGTTCAGCGTTATGTGAAATGCATTAGGGATTGAAGAGTTCATAATGGCTGTTTTTGTACACAATTCAAGGCCTGATGAAAAAGGAAGAACCCGATCACTCTAGAAGTGTCAAGTTAGGTAAAATGTTAGTGGCTTCATAACATCAGATGTTATGGCACAACCTGTACCAGGGCATAGTCGTTAAGATTAAATGGACACTCCACCCTGAAAAAAAAAATACAATTTTGCCAAAAAATTACTCACCCTCATCTTGTTCCAAATCTTTGACTGACATTCTTCTGTGGAACATAAAATTATTCTAAGAAAGCCCTTGTGTTTTTAGTCATACAACAGAAGTCAATGATCTCCAAAACTGTTTTATTTCTAAATATCTTCTTTTACGTTCCACAGAAGAAAGTCATAGAGGTCTAAAACGCCACGAGGACGAATTTTAATTTCTGTGTGAACTACTGCTTAACTCATTTATTTTAGCAGTGACATTCTGAACAAACTCAGACTGGCAGACACAGTTTGTAAAGAAAATTATAAAACTTTGTACAGTTTTCCAAAAAACGTTGAGCACCACCTCTACAGTGCGTCTCCACAGGAGGCAGGAAAGAGGCTTCAGTAAACAAAGCAATCCTACCCAGTATTCTGTGGATGAAAAGCTTGTTAAAGGTTACATATGCAGCACAAAAGACCCCAGTTTTAAGATGCATTTAAATACACCAAGAAAAGAGTCTTCCTTAAGATGATTTTGATGCTGTAGGTTTCAGTGCAACAAAATCCTGAACACAACATTAGTCCTGCAGTTTAATCTTAGTCCTTAGCAACGTAGAAAAAGACTGAGCATATGTGGGGGAAGACAAAAATTCATCATTTGGTGGAAAAAGGCCCAGTTCTACTTTATATTAAGTGCACATCTATCTAGTCTATCTATCCATCTATCTATATATAAAGAGAGATGTTTTATGTAATATATTGGTTTATGGGTACTGGTAGCATCAACAGTATATCGTGATTTTTTTGTAATACAAGCGCAAAATAAAACATGTGTGCGTAATAAATGCATTGTATCATATTGTTAATTCAGTGTGTGGTTGGTTAAAGACACTTAATACAAAGTAGGTCTGAAAAAAAGCAAAAGCAAAGATTCAACCTGGACTGAACTGGATGCAAAAAACATATGAACAATTCTGGTTGGCACTGAACATCATTAGCATTATATTAATGTATTTATGTCGTCTAGCAAAATATTAACACAGTAAAAAAGAAAACTGTGCGGAATTGAACGACAGATTAAGACTTTTAAAAGGAAGAAATATATATTTCTGCTGTTGCCGTATCTCTTGGGGAAAGGCCTACAGTGGCAGAAATCTGGTGAGAACACTAGCAGGCCACAATTATACGGGCTTACCAGCATCAAAACACAAATGATATGATCTTGATTGACCAATGTGAGACTTGAGGAGTAAAAAGGGGAAATTGCTTATTAAACGTGTTTATCCTCTGATGAGCTAACGCCATTTTCAGAAAAGAGTAAATAGCTGCTAGCGATGTTGGCTAACTAACATTAGCCGGGCTGTTGTGGCCTTTAGTTGGGCGAAAAAAAGATGTATGCAAAGCAAAAGAACACTTTGGCTAGAAGCACTGACACGTACACAGCACGTTGCTGTCTCGCTCTACATGTCATGCTAATAGAAAGCAAGGATGCTGTTGTTATTGAGGCAGACAGCTGATGTGAAGCAGCGGTTAGCTTGCCTGCTAGCTCCCCCCACCCAGAGCCGAAAACAAAAGACCGTGACAGCCTTAGAACCGCGCACCGCTGCCGTGACACGAAGCACACGCTTAGGAAACGACTTTACGTATGCGATAACACTAAGGCTAAGAGCTAATGAGGCAGTCGGGAGAGAAAGGCAGAGAAAAACAGGCTGTCAGTCCTCCCACCCCTCGCGCCTCTGCTTGAACCACGTCATTGACTCCAGCACTGCGGAAATAAGAGGCTCGCCGTCGCTGCTTACCCGTGTCTCCGATTATGATGTATTTGAAGAGATACGCGTACGCCATGGCCAACCGGTCCCGTATTAACCTGTCTCGGCCTTACTAAAATGGCTCCTGAAGCTAAAACCGCAGGGAAAATGTGTGTGATATATGCCTCCGTAAAGCCAGCCCTTTTCTCTCTTCGACGGGAAGGAACAATAAACACCTCGAGCTCCAGCCGGCCTACGTCACGCGTCCCGCCTTCGCCACGCACGCAGAACAGAGGAGGCTGTGGACTTCACCGGAAGTTCAGTCACCTAACCGCTGTGTGTCAGGTCAATGTTCGTCGAGGGGGCAGAGGGACGCAGTGTCCTTAGACGCTTTACAAGAGAATAGTGACACTTACAAAAAAAGTCTGAAATTGGTGATTTGATAAAGTGAAAGTGAGTGAACTCCCAAGGGTCCACTGTGGAATAAGCATCCCTGAAAACTAACAGCAAAGCTAAAGATTCTCCGAATTTGTTTATGCTAGTTTGCTGTAGTATAGCCTGGTAAGGTCAGCGTGAAATGAACAATGCGTATTTTCTAATTGCACGTTATAAGATGTGTCTTTGGATTGTGAAGGAAACCCGCACTGACAGAGCTTACAAATGACACAAAAAAGGGCTCAGCCCGAACTGAGACCTTCATGCGTGGCGAGTTAACAACAATTCCAGTAAAAATAACAGACTTCTCTCCGGTGCCATAAACAGGACTTCTCTTCGTTCATTTAGTTCACTTAAACCAACCCCTGCCACCTCACTTTTGTGGAATAAATATTTTACGCAACTTTGTATGGGTTTGGCCAATTAGCATGCTCTAACGTCTCTAGCGTTTTTGTTATATAACTGTTTTAGACCCTACTCTGAAGTAGAAGGATATTGAGTTCCTAAAACAGTTCTTACAACTAAACCTGTTCCAAGTTCCTGCAATGCAAAACAAAAAACAATAGTTCTAGGAATTATTAACAGGGCAAAAACCCCTATTTACCACATTTATAACATCTATAATCACAATATACAATCAACAACTGGTGCATAGAAGTCCCCACCATACATTTTTTCAATAATCTGTTGTTTAAGCCTAATTGTATTTTTTTAATATTGGCTCAACACACTCCACTCAAAAGGTGGGAGAGAGACACGTTTCACTGTGTTACACCAACTATCCTTTTAATTAGAATGTTTTGAAAATGGTTGGATATTGTTAAAGTTTAGTAAGAAAAATGTTTGCTGATGCGTCTCTAGGCATTACTGTCTGATTCTCCTTTTGGATGATGGGTCATACATGTGCTGGCCAATCAGTCAAATCCGTAGGTGTCAACAAAAGCACACTATTGTAACAAGAGTAGAGTTAGGTTGATGATACATAGGGCAACATTTATGGAGCAACATTGCTTGGGCACTTTCTATCTGGATATTTTAGATCAGTCATGGGCATTCTGTATTACCTCTTTTGCCCATTGATGGCAACATTTCCCAAAGTTGCCCAGCAACATTGTTCAAAAAGTTGAACCATCATGAGTCATGAATCATCAGCCTGAACCTTGCATTGTCTTTATATATGTCTTTATATGATATCCATGGACGTCCCATAAAATATTTCCTCTTGATTGCAATGTATGTTTCTGTACAATCCCAATATATGTATTTCAGTAATGACAGCAGTTTTCTGAAGTACTTCTTGAGCACATTTGGCTATATTTACCATGCAATGCTATCTGAGGGCTCAAAGGTCATTCACATTCACCTGAGGCTTCCAGCCACTGCCCCACAAAACTGAGATTTCTCTAGATTATGTGAATCTTTTTTGTATTTTATGTAAGGTAGTTGGCGACACAACTAAATGTGTGATTGTGATTTTGCATTGAGAAATGTGATTTTTTTGTCTGCAACTTATGAAATATTTTATACACAACCATGATCCTCTCATCCTTACTAATTTGCTTGTTTACTGTAGAATTTCAACTTAAGTGTTTAAATATTCTTCAAAACAACCTTTTCACTTTTATTGTGAAAACTGTAAATTATTAAACTAATATTAATTTTCATAGTATCCCAAGAAGAAGAAGAACATCACAGCAGCCAAAAATTAAGTATAAAAACAATTTAATCAAGGTAAAGCATAAAAGTTTAATGAGTGTTGGCTACATGACTTTGCAAACATTTCACTCAATAAATATCATTTAGTGTCTATTTAAATGCATAGCAGCTTTTGTTCAAACAGTGTAAAACCATTTTCACAAAATTAAATGCCAACCTGTTACATTTCTTAATTAGAGTAACAAAATTAACACCTGACTTGTTCTCATTCAACAGCAAGAAGGCTCACGAAACCCATCAGCGCCACTGACAAGTAATCTGTTTCACTTTAGAAGGTGAGATGATGGGAATATGTATGTCATCAATGCATCCAATCATGGGAAAGTATATAATAAATTATGTGCATTTGCAATGAGTTTTCTGCCAATTTTTGTAATAAAAGATAAATCTTGTTTCCGTTTGCATTAAGATGATTTCTCTTACCCTATGGCAGACAATTACCGGTTTTATGTAAAATGCACTTAAAATGCAATTAAATCCATATTTTCCATCCTGGAAACAAAACTAAATACCTTACATTATTTGAAATTAGCCAATAAAATAGTACAATTTGTCAAGTTTAAACCAGTGGTCTCAAACTCAATTGCTGGAGGGCCACAGCTCTGCAGAGTTTAACTTCAACCAGCCCCAATCACACCTGCTTAAAAGTTTCTAGTGATCCCGAAAGAGCTTGATCAGCTAGATCGGGTGCGTTTGATTAGGCCTAAACTGTGCAGAGCTGTGGCCCTCAAGGAATTGAGTTTGAGACCAGTGTTTTAAATATTTATGTTATATATGTTCTACAGTGAATTAAATATTGGCGCATGCGATTTAAAATACTTTTAGTTTTTATTTCGTTTGAAATTTAAAAAACTTTTCCAGAATCAGGTTGTAGCATTCTCACATTTCAGCAATCAAGTAATAATATTTTCATTTCTTAATGGTACGCACAGTTGCAAGAATAAATTTCAAAGCCTATCCATCAAACTGAAAGCAAGTTGTTCTTATTCAGACTGACACAGGATTCAAAGTGCATGGTTAACCATACTCCAGTGTCAGCGGTGCTATTTGGGGTTAAGTGCTTTGCTCTGGGCCACATTGATGGTGTCAAAACCATTGCACGCACATGAAAGGGCAGGCGATGTGCACAAGCCTCCTGTTTCCAATCTCAGTTTTAATTAATTTATAAGAACAATGCAAGATTTGTAATGTACTGTGTATATGTAATTATCTAATGAGGGGAACACACCATGTTGTGAGTTTTACCCTAGAGACATTTGCTTAAGGTACCATAGATGACCTTAGATATTGTTAAACTAGTAAGATACACAAACTTTAATGGAGTTTTTTTTATTATATATAAACGTATGCCTTCACATTTAGACTTTGAAGAATAGTTGGAGGAAAATCTATAGTGTATATCACCCAAAAAAATGTCAAAATTTTAATCACCCCAGTTTTCTTCATCAGAAAAGGTTTGGAGAAATTTTGAATTACGTCAGTTGATCACCACTGAATCTTCTGCAGTGAATGGGTGCCGTCAGAATGAGAGTAACTTTAAACTCTTCTTGCCAGAATATGAGACAAATGCTTCCTGTAGAAGTCCATCCTATGTTGCCCTCACACAACAAACGGGATGTCTCTCCTGAGTAAGACCAGATTTAAGCAATATCATGGATACCAGACTCATATTTTAGCTCAAAGCATTGACACTAAAGGTTTTTTTTTCTGAGATGAATTTGTTTGCCATGACTCGTTTCCTAAGCAAGGTCAAAGTTGAGTGAGAAATGAACACATTACTTACTTATTTATAGTCATGTACCAAATGTCTCTCATTCCTGGACTCTGAGCAGGCTGTCATGTCTTGCAATGTCCACTAGAGGACAGTCCTGTAATCTGATGAGCCTTCGTTCAAACAAGAATTATATTGTTCGGTAAATGAATTATTCAAAGTATTCAGATGAATTCAAATTCCTCAATCCTGCTGAACACTATATCAGACACACCTTCCCGATAAACTGTTTGTTTTGATGCCTGCCAATGCAGATTTCCCAAATATATCTGATCAAAAATGTCAATTTAATATAGAAGATGCTGAGGTCACATGACAGCCCTGTTCTACTCCCTGAGCTTTGGGGAGTAAATCGACCTACTTTTAATTAATTAGGTAGTGATTGCACTTTTGTGTAATGTGCTGCCTTTAATTTTAGAAAATTAGGGTCAAAGTAGTTACTTAGTATAGAATTCAAGGCAATGCGACAACTGGAGTCTTCACCTCCTCCAGTTGTTACATTTTTTTTTTATCTGGGTCAGTCAGTGCATTCAGGAGACTTAAATAGACATAAATTCATTTAGTGGAAGTTCAAACTGTTCTTGATAGCTTAAGCTACTGTTGTCTAGCTGATAAAATAACATTTAGCATTGTAGAACGTAAGATAAGATTTGACATTGCTGACAAATAACAAGGTCTCCTGCAAACTTCTGATTAAAGTCAGTAGAGCTGTCTCTGGACAGTTTAAGGAGGAATAATAACCATGAGCTAGGGGAAAGCACCGTATGGGCCCCTCTCATCCCTACCTTGAAATCACCATCAGCAACGTGCAAAGCAAACAATAACAGACCTTTCCCTCTCTTCGGTCTCTCCTTATTCACCCTCCCCTGGTGTGTGTTTTTAACCACACCCATTTCCTCCATTGTGGGAGGAACTCTCCAAGAGCAACATCACTCCTGCATTCTTGCCAATGTGCACTGTGCTTCCCGTGGCCTGACTGTAAACCAGGGCCAGACTGCTGAGCTGTTTCTATGGTGCTACATCAGAGGCTTAGGCCAATCACATGGCTCGTGGGGGACCGTGTGGGCTGTAGTAGCTAAGAGAGTAAGTTTGTGAATTTACTTTTGTTTGGTACAGAGAAGACAACTTTCCTAGGAGAGCGCAGGAGAAGAAAACTCATCACTTTCGATGGAATGACGACTGGTTCCTGTTGGCTGCAGTCTCAGCGTGGACACTGAGTCTTTGAAGCTATTGAGTTTAGTCACTTCCACTTGTATTGCTGTAGAACACTTTCTTCATGTTTTATGGGAGGGAAGTGAGCAAGCGACGAGGAAGAATTCACCCTGAAAACAGGGTCAGAAAGAAGTAGTTTTTTTGGAACCTGCTCAGGACAGAACGAAAGTTGTAGAGAGAAAACTCAGTTGCTATGGCAGATAATGTTATAGAGGAGACCGATAACTACCCTGGCAAAGATGAGCTGGACTGGGGCTATGAAGAAGGTAAGAATTCAATGACAGAATCACTGGCTAATTCTCCTCTTTGTGAAACATGAAACTTTATTGTCACACCCACGATCAGGAATTACTCCAAATGCAACCCCGTCTCAGTACTACCAATTCTTTAAATACACAGACAAGATTAGACTTCTGTGATCTGTGATCTGTCGCATTGCGTGTACACCACATAAGAACCTTTTCTGAAAGTGTTTTATAAAAAAAGTGCATGATTAAAAAAATATATAACTGCATAATGCATGGTTATTATGTTAAAAACTGTATTTAGACCAAGATTGTTCTTTTGTGAAGAGAATCTTCTTTCCAATCTTTGTTCTTCTGTTAATGTTTTAATATGTTTTCTTTACTAGTGAGGTTTTAGAACAAACAAATGCATAGTGAATAGTCAAAGAAGAGAGGAGTGAGTAATGCATATAGAAAAGCAGCCGAGGTAAAAAAAAAAAAAAACCCAAAAGAACAAAAAACAAAAACCGAGCACATCCTGTATCCCCCTGTGTCTGCTATTCCTGGTGGACTGCTCTGTAATGACTTTGAGGCACTAGAGCTCTGGCAGCCTTTATTTAGTTACAACATTGGGACAAAAAAATGGACCACTGTTTATTATTTAATATTTTATTTGACACAAATTATCATGGTGCAAAAAGTTTGATTGGTACAAAAGTTTCAAGGTTGAGGAGCATGCTAGTGGGTCATGAACAAGGACAGTGTTATCCATAAAGATAAGTATGCTTTGATAACTGCATTAGAAGAAAATGTAATCACCATTTAAAGGTTGATTGAATCAAAGATTTTGTCTTTTGTGCTTAAATTCAGGTGTTGAATGGGGTCTTCTGTTTCCTGAGGCAAATGGAGAGTACCAGTCTCCCATAAACCTTAACTCTAGGGAGGCCCGCTGGCATGACCACTGCTTCTGGAGGTGGGGCTTAACCCCAACTATGTCGTTTGCAGGGACTGTGAAGTCATTAACGACGGTCATACTGTGAGGATCATGCTCAAGTCCAAATCAGGTATAACATGCTGAACATTCACTAAAAATGATCCTTCTGCCATTATTTACTTTCTGCCTTGTTTACCAACATGCCATTCATAGCTTTTCACAGCTATGACAAAAGTTCCAAAAAAGACAGAAGATGTAGCAAAAAGTACCATAAAGCACCAAAAGAACTTTTTACTTCAACTTTAACATTTTAGAGTATATTTAAAAATTACATTCTAGCTTTCAAATGTTATAAGTGGATGCTACACTATAAAAATTGATGGGGGGTTTTCAAAAAAATCAACCGCCATATGTTAGGTCGATTTTTTTCCAGTGCTGGGTAGTTTTGGTGTTACACAGGCGGGGTCAATCCTTAGATGAAACAACCTTATGTAGAGGTACTAACCGCTGAGTTTTTGCATCTTCTCATGAGAGCAGTTCATCTTAAATCTCACTTTGCTCATACAGGTTTTTTTCATTTCAAAAGATAATATGAGGTGCACAAGTCAGGTTCAGGGTTATTATACTAAAAATAAAACCATAAACAAATCAGGCAACACTTTTTGACCCGCTCTCACTATTAACTAATTGCTTAGTAATTTGCCTATTAATAACGTATTGGCGGTTTATTTGTACTTATGAAGCACGCATTCTGCATGAGCATATTCTACATTCCAAATCCCACCCAATACTTAAACTTAACAATTATCTTATTAACTAATAAGCAGCAAATTAGTAGTTTATTGAGGCAAAAGTCAGTTAATGATTTGTTAATAGCGAGAATTAAAACTTGAAGTGTGACCAAAAATAACTGTTAACTGATGTCAAATAATAATAAAAAACGTATTATATTTCAGCTAGTTTCAAAAAAAGAATTTCTATTTAGAATTTAGCATAATTTGATGTACTAAAATTACAAACTGAAATGCAAAAAAATAATAAACTATATTGAGATTTAACAAACTGAGATTTAACAAAAACTGATAAAAAAAATGACAAAGCAACAAAATCAATTTGATTTAATTCAAAATATCAACAAAAACTATAGTATCTCAGTTATGCTTAAAAAAAGCTGGTTAGACGGCCTCATTTGATCAAGTTTGACAGGTAATGAGCCATTTAAAATATGAGATTTATATGTTAACAGCTTCTATACTTTAATCATCTAGTTTTCACAAATACTGACGTTCTTATATTTCAAAAATATCAGGCATTGCAATTGCTTTGGATCTATCCATTTAATGGTTGCCCATTATCTGGAACATGATGACAATTAAATAGTGACATAATTTTCATTTTGGCCTGAACTATCTCTTTAACCAAGAGCACATTAGTGGCATGACAAGATGTTTTGCTTTTCTAGGTCACGGAGAGGTTAAATAACATAAATCTGCTGTCTGTGGCAAACCAGCTCATGTACGCTCAGCTTGTTTTAATGCCATTTCATCCTGTTCCCTTTCCCGTGACCTACGTAATGCTGTCTCAGTTGTGACTGGGGTCCTCTCCCGAGTGACCACGCAGTATGAACTAAGCAGTGCGCTTCCACTGGGGCAAAGAGAACCAGAGGGGATCTGAGCACACTGTCAACTTCAAAGGCTTTTCCTATGGAGGTCAGTGTCACTCCGTCAGTTCATCATTTCTTCCTGTTTGTTCTCTCACACCCTTTCTCTGATGTTCGAGAGACTGGACTAAAACAAGTCCGCTTCACACCGCACACATAAACGACACATATTTATTTTGAGGGCCTATATTAACAGGTCACAGCATTAACTCTGCATAAGCAAAGCACACCAGCGTGTCAGGCGCTTTGTCCATTTGACTTATGAGGAAGGAAGCCTTTTTAACTACAAAACCATAAACTGGGAGCCCATCCATGTCAAAAACAACAATACCACATGCTCTAAAGAGGATTTATCATCAAGTGATCTATTCAAATCACCTGTTCCTGGCACCTGCTCTCCTACTCCTAGTCGTCTGTACACAAGGAGAAAGATAAGGACCCGCTCTTAACGTATGTTACCATGTTTGTCAACCTGTTACCATATCAAGTTTTCTCAAGTTGTTAGCACAACTGCAGTCGAACCAGTCTTTTGACACAACACAGAATTGGCATCATCGCCTTTATAATTTGGCATGCTTTTGAATATGTTGTCATTTTAGAGTTAGGTTTACTGCAGATCACTCCAATTAGTGATGAATATCTCCCACAGCTTCATCTCATCCACTGGAACTCTACATTATTCAACAGCGTGGAGGAGGCCATGGGCAAGAAAAAAGGCATCCTTATCATCGCCCTGTTTGTGCAGGTATCACACCTCCACGTGGGAAGTCATCATCAACAAAACTACCTAATAGCTCTGTGTACAGAAAAACATGATTTAAATACAGAAAGCCTTTCAAGAAAAGGCATTTTTAGCGTCTCTGCAGTCAGCTGACAAAGGTGCTCTAATTTGTAGATTGGGAAGGAACACCTTGGGCTGAAGGCCATCACAGACGTCCTGCAGGACTTGCAGTATAAGGTGAGCAGAAGAGCTGGCTCACTAGAGACAACAGCCAAAAATACCACTTATATGCTTGTGACTGATTTTTTTTTTTTTATGCCTATGTGTGTGTGTACAGGGAAAGACAAAAATAATTCCATGTTTTAACCCCAACACGTTACTGCCTGGTAAATCTCGTTTGATATTTACTTTTATTTGCACGTTTTGGTATTTGATCTTTGCTGACAGTATCTTGATGTATATTTGTTAAAGGTTACCAGTGTGTATCTGACTGTCTCCGTTGGTGTGTCTGCCTCCTCAGATCCTCTCTTAAGAGATTACTGGGTGTATGAGGGCTCTTTAACCACACCGCCCTGTAGTGAGAACGTCACCTGGATTCTTTACAGTTACCCGCTTACCATCTCTCAGATGCAGGTAACACCTTCACAGCTATTGTTAAATATATATATATATATATATATATATATATATATATATATATATATATATATATATATATATATATATATATTTCAATTCAATGTACATTTGCGGAGTAAAAATAGAACACTAATTGATATAAACACATAATAGGGAAATCATAAACCGAACTGACATGACTTGAACAGAGTGGGGTTAACCACAGTGATATACATCATAAGTTGAAGAACAATATATGCTGTTTGTCTGCAACTACTTTATCTTTGATCTCAATGACTGGCAGAGCAGGGGTACTTTCAAGTAAAGGCCAGTCATATATTGATTATGAAGTCAAACATGAAAGCAGGTCAGGGTCTTGTCTGTGTTTGATGACTATAATAACGCGTTTGTTATAAATCGTTCCTTTTCGGATTAAGTCAACATGCAGCACTGATATGTTATCCCAATTTTGGACTTGAGCAGGGTATATGACCCTGCTTGTGTTTAGTGACTTCAAACAAATACTTCAGACTATTATAAGTTCACGATGGGAGGGGAAAAAATAGAAAAGCTAAGAAAATACTTTATCAAGTTTCTGAAAAAACTTACACCCGTGGTCTACATTCAACACTCACATAAGAAATAAGAGTTACTCATCAGTGTTCTGCCATGTTTAAGTCAAACTAATTTTATTTCTATAACATTTTTCCACAACATTTTTGTATAGCAGCCTAAGATCAAGGTGTTAATGTTTAGAATATCTTTTATCTGTCCTTAATATTTTATGACAATACAAGCAATCAAACAATTTACTTACTATATATATATATATATATATATATATATATATATATATATATATATATATATATATATATATGTACTGTAATCTATAGTAATAAAGTATAATAAAAAGAATAAAAGTAATAAAGCCATAAAACCTGGTTGTTAATATAGTTACATTATTTTGCAAAAGAAATAAAAACATGCAGTTGAGATTTGCAATACTGTATGTATTGCTTTATATCCTTTATTTATGCAGATAAAGTTAGATTGATACATATCTAAACTGTATATAAAACCTTGTGATAATACTTTCACATAACTATATAGTATATATAGTTTTATGTGCCTACACTGTATGTATGCAGGCAAAGTGTCATGTGTATGTTGGGTTTTCTTTTTCTTTAGTCTTCCCTGCCCTTATTTGGTTCTTTCTGTCCTCCTGTTTGTGATTGTTAGTTAATTAGTTCCTGTCTGTGTTTGTCTAGCTGTTTTAAGTTCTCCCAATTATGTTCTTTGTGTTTAAAACCCTGTCTGTTTAGTTCTACTTGTCAGTCCTTAAAGTAGTATTACGTGTGACTATTTGTATTAAACTCTCTTTTATTGGAAACTCTGTGTTCCTCTTCTGTTTGGAAGATAATATAGATTACATTTTTTTGTGACATAACAATCAAGTAGCTTAATTTAATATACATTACCTGAAAGTTGAATAGAGAAGCTTTTTATTGATGTGTGTATTGGATTATGTTAGTATAGGACAACATTTGGGCAGAGTACAACTATTTAAAAATCTTTATATTTAAGGAATCTTAAGGAATTTGAGGTGCAAAAAAAAGTTGCATTTAAAGTTGTTAAAGATTTGCTTTATTTACCCATACAATTACTATTGCATACTATTGCTTGTGCTACTTAAGACTGGTGGTCCAGGGTCACATTTATGGTCAGTGTGTTTTATTCACTCCACCATTGCCCACTGTGGAAACAGTTAATTTTGGGCCCCGCTCACATGCACCCCTCCACTGTAGTGCACAGGTGAATGCTGGCCTTCTTTCAATTAACATTCAACACTTCTCTCTGCCCCAGATTGAAAGAGTTTCATCGTCTCAGGTCCCATATTAAAGGAGCAGAGCTTCCAGAAGGCAATGATGGGATGCTGGGGACAACTTCAGACCCACCCAGCCCCTGAGCGACAGGGTGGTCAGGGCAGCCTTCCAGTAAACCCCCTGCAGGATCCATTTTAATCAGCCATGGGTAAATTTTCAGGAGATTGTATTCTGTTCTTTGTTTATTCAAGCAGAGCGCCCTCTATTTGAGCATAATGCGATGGCTTATGTATGGCTTTGGCTCCTCTTTTGTAAAGGAGGAGTTAGATTAGGCTCCTCTACATTAGCTGATTAAATGCCTCATTGTCTGGTCTGGATCAAGAGCCCACCTGGATTTTCCAAATGCAAACCTGTTAGTACTTCCAGAATTAAACAAAACTGAAGATTCATCTCCATATGACCAATAATTACACAAAAGCTCCTGCTTAGTGTGCAGTCGCTTAATGGAAATAGGCCAAGTTCTCTTAGCAGTATTAGCCTCACTATACAAAAGAGTGCTGCAAGGGTTAAGCGTAATAGAGTAACCCACTTCCTTCTGATCTAGGACTAGCTGCAGCATTGTGTATAGATGTCTATTTCTAGAGCTCTCAAGGGGACACCTGGGTCTGCCTGCATATTACTCATTTTTAAAATGGGACTTTGAGCAGGCTAATTTAGGCCATGATGATGCACTGCTACTAAAATTGTCTAATGACGTAACAGAGTAATCTAAAGTATTACTACACTTCTTTTAAAGGTTCTAGAAAATATGCAGAAAATGCAAGATAATGCATCACAATAATCCTGTCAATCATTTAACATCTTGTGAAGTAATCCATAATAATGATTTCTCCAGTGAAAAGTCCATCCCCTGTTGTTCTCTCACTCCATAAACCACAGACGTATTTGATCAGCACTGTTCTGGACTCCTCTTGATCTACACATAGTCCCTCTCCTGATTCTGGGCCCTGTTTCAATGAGGAAGTTCTACTCAACTCTGAGTTTAAACTGAACTCTGAGCTGACTTACCGAGAGATTAAAACCTCAGAGTTTCTAGTTTCAGATCGCCTGAATTATGTCAGTTTACTCAACTCTGAGTAGGCTGACTCTGAGTTTAGCTCTGAGGTTTTTTGGCCATGAAAAGCCATGATCAGTGGAGCCGAAATTACATTCACCATAGCAACAGCTACAGCTAAAAGACGTCTGCGTGCGCACTTCCATCAATGCATAACTGTTAAAATATCAGAAGTGAAAACTGTAAATTATTGAACTAATGTCATTTTAAAGTACACACCCCTAAAAAATTGGCGTTGGCATAAATTACTTTACATATCAAAAAATGCACTTGACATTAAATATTGCCATTTTAATTAAATAATTTCTAATCCAACTTGTTAAATTTCTAATTAGATTAGAAAATATCTTACTCATCATCTTAAAGGAACACTCCACTTTTTTTGAAATGGGCTCATTCTCCAGCTCCAGTCTCCACTTTTACTTAAAAATCTGCCTACAGTGTGCATCGCCAATGTTTTACCACTAAAATGTAAAACATTTAATTTATTTAATGAATTAATAAAATTATTATTAAAAATAACACAAGATTTCAGTTTCCTCATTTCAGGGTTAACCTACTCAAGAGTTTTTACTTAACCTCCTTTCTGAAACAGGCCCCAGATGACTGGAGAATGCAATATTATTGTTTACCGCAAACGTGCAGCTTTTTGCTTTTAGTGCTTATAGTGATACTGTTTTTAGCCGAGCTACAGCACAAAATGAGCAGTTTTTCCGTTTGTTTGAAATGACGATGAAATAATGTTATTCACCTCAGATCTGATTAATTAAATAGATTCATACTATGAGCTGTGAAAACCACAACAAACAAAAACCCTTCAAAAACAGAGCAGACTTAGGTCAAAGCGTATTTTGCAATCTTCTGCAAACCGTGGTCATGAGCTGTCAGTAAATCAGACTGAAGTCCGGATGTAAATTAGCTCAATCAATACTAACAAGTAAAACTGATGTCAACAGATTAGGCAATTATATATCTCCTCACTAATTGCTTTTGAAAGATCTTCTGACTCTCCTCTTACTACAAAGACAAATTAGTAATGTTAAGACTGTTTTCCACTTCTGCTGCATGTTTTCTGTTTGTTTTGTTTTGTTTTGCCTCACATATGTATTTTTTTATAATGACAGCGTACACGTTGCTCTTACCTCTGTCTTTAATTCTTCCCCACTTCTCTCTTCTCCATACACACTACTTCCTCTGTGCTGAGTAACAGAGAACACATGCATGACAAGCTGATGAATGCACAGTGAGATATTGTTCAGGTGTAATGGATATCTAATGGTCACATGACTACCTCACAAATAAGAGTTGTGGTGGTTAGCATGAGAATTAGGGATCCACAGACCCTTATTCTCTTGCAACTTTAACAATGTGCAGAATGAAATGAAAAAAAAAAAGCCCCAGTCTAAAAGTAACGATATGGCCTTATTATATATATATACAGTCTATCTATCTATCTATCTATCTATCTATCTATCTATCTATCTATCTATCTATCTATCTATCTATATACAATATATAAATATATTTACATGTATGTAGCATGTACACTTAAACTTGTTTTCTTCTCTAACAGAAATTAGAATGATGAAGAACTAGAGATGAAGGCTCTACAATGTCCTGGCTAAAGTGGACGTTCATCACTACCTGTAGAGTTGCTTGGGCCTTGTTTTGTAGTTAACCTTCCTGAGTAAGTGCATTTACTGTTCATTTAAAAACACAATTATACTGGATTTCATGTAAACAAGTGGGAAGCCAGCGAGCATGAAGAGAAGCCTGGAGATAAGCTTGTATGGTAAAGTGAAGGAGAATATTAACGCTTGATGATTTTTTTTTAGAATGCTGCAATTAAGAACTTTTAACAATATGTGTAGCATGTGGTAGCAATCCTATAAATGTGTGGCTTTATGGGAATATCATACCACAGTTATATACACATGACTGACTTCTTGCGTAGGCAGAATAATTCCATGCATGTTTGGCTATTTTTGATATTCTGATACATAATTTGATACGGTCAGAATCAGTCACTAGTCATAACAGAAGGTATATATGCTTGTATGTTGGAATGCTTTTAAATATTAGGACTGAAATAAATTCATGATGTTGAATGAACTGATTCAAGCTCCAACGACTGGATTCATGCATATATGCACAACCATAAACATATGTTATCCTGTGTTTAATGTTTGTTCTAAATGTTATTCCTAATAGTCTGTATGTGTAGATAGTTTTGCTTGGATCTGCTGTCAGGGCACAGCAGGTGGCATCACGGCACAGTTTAATAGATAACTAGTCTATTGGTCTTTTCATTATATTGCTTTACACACAACTTTTTTAGCAATGCTGTACAGCGAAAAAGGAAACACGATTCACTGATAGATATATGACTGTATGTCATGTTATTTCTGAAACCTGAAAAGCCACAGACTTTGCTGTTCTCGTGGAAACTAACGTTCAGCTGCAAAAGAACTGCTATGCATTGCAGCGAAAACCCCCTTGTCATCATAACGAAGGTTGACATGTAAAGGAGTAAGTATATGCTCTGACATTTGCAATAGAAAGCACAGTGTCACTCTCTGCTGGTGCTCACTGGATATTCGGGAGAAGTGTAGCCATGTCCAAGGCGCGCCAAAGACGAGCCGTGTTGTTCTTATGTCTTTCAAATAAAGTTAACGTTGATGCTTTTATATTTTGTATGTTTTTCAATCTAGCGTGTTTTAATATACGTGTATTACATATTAAGACAAATATCTCATTTTCATTCACGTTTTTAATTATTATTTCACGTCACTACACATTATTTGCTTTCACGATAACCTTACACTGATGTTTGGAATGACTTATTTGAATTTAATACTTTGGTTCATATAATGAATATTTGCTTCAACCGAACAACATCATACCTCAGTCTAAACACCAACTACAGCAAAAGAGATGACTGTGTATTATGATGATAGTATGCTGTCATTTGGGGCTTACTGATTTGATTATGTCGCATGACCTATTCCTGTGGTCCACCGAGGAAATATCCCCACGCCAACTACAACACAGCTCCACCCAACAGCTTCAAAGCCTCTAAAAACAGCATATTGAAGTTCTTTGTCTTCTGAATAAAGATGATCCACACCTGTGTATGACTAAAGTCTAAATCTGGTTTGTTGCATTGAAAAGGCATGCGATTGTGTTAACTAAACAGTCGAAACAGTAGAAAAATACAGTAATATCCAAAGTACCATGTATAACGTTCAATATCATGGTACGCTGGAAGCAACGCGATGCTTTTAACAACTATACCTATTATTGGAGCAGGTCACTTGAGCATATTATATATATACGCCAGCATGTCGCCAAAGTGTGGCTTAAGGCTGTTAGTCTCACAAATGTATCATAGAGTTATCACAGAAGGACTTTTGGACCCAAAGTGCAGCTAATATTTTGTCAATAGTAACAGTTGCATGAAGAGATGTAGTTCTCGTATCACTTTTATGACTTTTAGATGGCTGATATAAAATTGCTTCTAGCTACCAAAGAAGACGGCTGTGTAATATTATTTAAAGGCGCAACGGCGCCCATCCGCCGGCTGCAGAAATGAACCATGCAGCAACCAATATCACCGGGACAGCTCATTGAATGCCTTACACAAAATGGGCGCAATCAGTGTAAAGGCAGGTGCAGGTTCACGACACAAGGCAGCACTGGGGTCGATAGAATAACGGTATTTGATTAAAATCGCCCCGACGCTTATGTAGAAGCTAATGGTAATGTCACATCTGAGAGCAGAATCATCAAATCTTTAATGAGGATGCGAACATTTATATTAGCTCCTCTAATTTTAAAGTTGCGGGTGAAGTGCACAGAGGAGCTTTCATCTTTCAAACACAACACCATCGACATCGTCATGCTCTGACATCGCATGGTGAATGGTTAATTGAGGTAGTCAACCTAGTGTGTATCACCTTCATTAAATGGTGTGTTTCACTCCAGTAATCAGCAAGAAGATCTGCACAATGTGCCCATCAGACAGCTAATTCCTCAATCCTCTTGTCGTTATTAGCATCAGATTAGGTAAACAGCATGACAAATAAACAAGATACAGATGTTAATAGTTTCTCTCTAAATTGCAAAACAGGGACAAGTGTCAACTGGGTCACAAACCATCATTCAAAATGGAACAACAACATGAGTAACAAGTGCATCAGTGATAACACGCGTATCGCACACACGCACACGGCACACGTGCACACACACACACACACACACACACACACACAATGAATACTACACCACTCACTCACTCTCTCGACCATCCATTCATTATTTATATCTGATGTTAATGATTTTCCTAAGCTGTCCACTGTTCTTTCTTTCTTCTTCTTCTTTCTTTCTTCTTTCTCTTCTTTCTTTCTTTCTTCTTTCTTCTTTCTTTCTTTCTTCTTCAACTCCTTGTTCTACTTTAATACATCAGAATGAAGGGGACGTAAGAGATTCTGCAATATAGTAATTATGAATAAGGTAAATGCTTCATAATGACCAATAAATAATATATATACACATACGCACTCCAAAGGACAATGAAAATATGTGACAACATGCATCTAAATAAGTAGAACACAAAATCAAATCATTCAAATAAAATCACTTTAAATTAGCATCAAAATTAAAGCATCACTTAATAATATAACAATTGATAAGCATTGACTGATAAAACTATAATAACATAAACTTATCTAATAATTATTTTGTTAGCAAATCAATTGAGGAAGATAACCAAAGCACTTAAAAAAACGTTTAAATATGTAAATGAACATGCAAATTAACTATTTCATCTCAAAAATACATTTAAACATATTTAATATATTAATAACTAGTTTATAACACTGATATACTGTACAAATCTGGGGAAAGTAATTTGGGTTCTATGTGGTAACCTTACAAGTTCCAAATAGAACAATAATAATTTTTAAAATTACAATGAATGCTAAATTATATTATAACAGAATAGTTTAGTAATATTAGAATGATAGTTTTTATATAGTTAGTATTGTGAACTAGGTTTTATATATTACTTATTTATCATTTTTACTAACAAAACCTTTTTGGTTTTAGTAAATACACACCTGGTAATATCGTGAAGTTATTTACCCATTTCAGTACTGTAATAAATGCATACACTTTCCACATTGGTTCTCAATGAAACTTTTATACTTATCTGTCTCTTCACAAATTTACAAAAGACGGCCTTTTAAATAAACACATGCATTCCGTTATGCTTCTACAGTTACGTAAGAATAGTCTTTGTTCATACACACTACAGTGTTTAGACTGATTAGAACACAGAAGTGGATGCACATATGGACCAATATGTTCTTTCCTGAATGTCACTGTCCCAAATCTGCCTAAACCTGTTTTAGATCAAAATTGAAGCCCATGCGGGAATAGAAATGACTGAAGTGTGTAACTCAATGTCTTTATGAGCACGGATAAAAGCTGATGATAAAGAATAATGAGCCACAGAGTTCCAGTGGTGTGTCGTGATAGGACTTAAAAAAAAAATGAAAAACAAAACACATGTAAGTAGTAATTTAGTCTGATGTACTAGAGAATACATAGTAGCAAAACCACAACAGATTTATTTATTAATTGATTTTTTCTGAAATAAATATAGATCATCCTTCATTCACAGAGGATTCTTGCACCAGGGGCTTAAGGCATAATTTGTAGCTGCTTTCTAAAGAAACAGCAGGAGCTCCATATGCGAGTATTTCTGCTTGAACCAGGATAGAAAGGTTTCAGCCACGGGTCATCTAATTGAGTGATCTGCCATGACCTTTTCAATGTCAGGGGGAAAATATCAGTGACAGCGGATTATTCCCATCTAACATTTTGTTATTCTCTCCTAATAGTTCACATGGAGGGAACATTGCTGTTTTGTTGCCAAAAGCACCAGGCTTCATGCTTTCCAGCCACGCTTGATTAAGTTTTATCAGCAGATTTTGCACTGAAAAGAGTAGGACTAATTTCATAGGCTTGCATTTTAATCTAAGATGTGCTTACACGCTACATGGATGTTCCATCCGCTATTAAAACGCTACCGAAATTCAGTTCTTCATTGTTCATAATTGCAGTGACTCTAATTACTTGTTTCATAGCAGAGAAGATTAGGTGGACCTAGATGTACCCTCGAGTACAGAGGTATCGCTTTCTTCCCTTGTTTTGCATTAATTCATTAAGTTTATTGATGTCATTCCTGAATGACCTTTTTGCTATTACAGCTTAATACAAAAAGAGCTAGCCCAAACAGATGGTTGCTTCATGGTTGAGGGACAACCCAACGCCCTCAAAGCTGGTGCATTTCCTGTCAGACATTTACTCATTTTAGCAACAAAAATATACTGTACGCCACGATGGAGACAGAGGTCCCTTTACATTCCTCAGCACAGATATCAAATCACTACTTTCTTTTTTTCCTCGCATGTGAATAGAAAAGGACCATAGTTAAAAAAAAAAAAAGAGCAAGAGAGAGAGAGAAATTCCTGGGATGGAGTAGTAAACTTCAAGGTCCCTAAAGCCCCAGGCTAATAATCTCCACAGACACTCAGATGGAGAAGTATTATGGGAAAAAGAATTTAATGATAAGGTGTTCTAATGAGAAAGTAGGCTACAGAAAGAAATCAGATACAGTTTCTCTAGTATTCTGTTTGTGTGGATATAATATTCTGTATATAGCAGAAAATTCATATGTGGTGCAGATCAGCGCTTTACTGGAATGGGATACTGAAAGGGACACATAATAACAACAGATATAAATCAAACAACAAATCTAATCCATTTCACTAAGACCTTGTGCCTAAAAAGAGAGAATGTGCGTAGAGAGAGAGAGAGAGAGAGAGAGAGGAGAGAGAGAAAGAGAGAGGAATGACTATTGTTCCATTAAGCTGCTCTAAAATAACTACCATTTCTAACCAATGAGTCAGGTTGCTATAACGCCCATATCTTTATGCGAATGAGGAGATATAAATGTGCAGTATGAAGAAGAGAGGGGAGGGGAGAGAGAGAGAGAGGGAGATATTGATCACCACTGCCAATGGAATTGGAGTGTGCTGACACAGGGTCAGTACAAGAACATGGCCTGTAATTTGCTCCACAGGCCCAAAAGAGAACAACATTCGGTTTGAGAATATTCCAAATCATTTTTTTTGCCGCTTGCTCTGCAATTAAATTGTGTGTGTTTATACAGTTGTCAGAATCAAGCAGTAGTAAAATAAAACAAAGTGGTTTTGTGTTTTCAGACAATATTTTTCTGTTGTAATGTAACAGTTGCGGGCCTCCATCAGATATGTTTGCAAATTAGGCTGTTATAACATCAGTGGCAGTTTTGGGCAGTTGAGATATGAAAGAATCTCAGCAGAGATTCATTATGTTTTATTTTAAGCAGTATCACACGAGCAAGAGCGCTGCACTACGGCGCATGCACAGTACTTTAAAAGCACACAATTAATAGCTCGCAATATAGCTTCAGTGATTAAAATGATTTCAGACAATGTCGAAGTGGAATGAATTGTACATCTTTTGAACGACGACAGTGCAGTGGGGGTGTTTGTCTCCTGAATGAATCAGCATTTTGAATAAATCTGAGTGGAATGAAGTAGTGACTCACTTGTGGATGCGGTCATTTGTTTTGTTCCTGGAATGAACTGTGTTATCGAACACATGGGTTGAACGCATGATTCAGTGCGATTTGCTCATAATGACACTTGTTTCTTTCCTGAACGATTCAATAAGCGACATAAAAATTGGCTGTAAATGACTTTCATATTGACAGTCTCTGGTTTCTGTTTGAACAATGAATCGCTTGTGAACGCATAGACAATGGCTGCATCCAAAATTGCATATTACTTGAGTAGGTGTTTGAATAGATAATTACCTTGCAACTATATTCATAAAGAGTATGAATTTAATCTGATGTACTACATTTGCAATGTTGTCATTATCATGACATACCAGTGTCATTCATAAATCCTCTACTGGATGGTAAAATGTCCATCATATGCTGTAAATAGTAGGTAATTCAAGCACTTTTTGCCAACTATATTATGAGTACTATAAATGTGGACATACTTCTTTGTCGACATGCTTTTTTTTTGCCTATACTACTATACAGTAGAAAAGTTTGAGATTTTGAATGCAGTCAATGTCTCTTAAAGATGTCTCTGAATCAATCTGGGATATTTTGATTTCATTTAATCTGCTTTTCTCACTTTTTTTCCAGAATGATCAATGTTTGAAATAAATCGATAAATTAGACTTCTTTCATTATAGCAGTAACTTGTCGACATTCGCTGGTATAATGATGTTGCTTTGCAGAAAGACACATTAAAAATATACTAAACAGCACTGGGATAGACTGATAGACTGACTAAATATTCAATACACTCTGTCAATCAAATTCAAGAACAAGAACTGACCATTGTATAGTGCCATTTTTCCACAATGAGTATAAGACCCTTTAAGCAAATAGCAGATCAGATTTTCCTTTCAACTCTCACTAATCTACAATCAATCTTTAAATCCAAAGTTACTTAAGGCTCTCTTTGTCATGTTAACAATCTTGTCTAGAGTGTCAGGCCTGTGGAAAACAAACTGCCAATAAGAGGAATATTAATGTTATGCTGAGCTGCAAATAGCGCTCAGATAATGGCAGTAGCGACTTATACACTGATGAGCATGATCGTATTCGTGCATTTACAAACATTATTTAGATATCGTTTATATTAAAATACTTCAATGTTTGTCCCACAAGCATCATTTATAAAAATGCATCGCTTTGAGATGCACCTCAGTATGAAAACAAGTGTTAGACCATGGCATATACGCTGCTTGCTTCGAAATGCTGTATGTTTCTTCTGGTGACAAATCCATCAAACCCGCACCTTCTATTAGTGTTTATTATCGCAGGGAATCGCATTCCCTGCCAGAAGCAGTGGATGCAAATGGAGTGGTACTAGGTTTTAGCAGCCATTCCAGGCAGGCAGCAGCATTATGTGGACAGATTGGAGTTGATACGTTGATTGTGTGAGGGCAGGGACCCAGAAAATGGGCAGTTATTGAGACTGGGCTCTGAGGGAGGACAATGTCCTCATTCAATTGGTGAATGTGACACAAGTGTTGATGATGAAATGTAAAGGAGACTCAAACGATGGAATTTGCTCTATGGAGCCTCCCAAGTTTGGAATTTCATCACACTTTAAAACTTACATTTAGCTCAGGTTTTGTTCGCAGGTTTTATGTTAGCTAATATCTTGGGTGGAGTCCTTTCCTTTCCAGACAAATGATACAAGATAGCAGTCAGAACAGTTTTGTTTCTCGCTTTGTTAACATACTTCATTAAAGAAGAGCATTTGAAAGAGAGTCAGGCATAATTAAACCCAATGAGTGGTCATTTAAGTACAACTAGAGAATAACTAATATAGATTTTTTCAACTGTTTTAGAAGTTATTGATTAAACATCACTCAGGAATAACTGATGTTTCTAGACGATATACATTAAAGGTTTAAAATGAAGTTCAGTCCTGAATGTTTAACATATAGCTATAAAATGATGGGGTCTTGACAGGACCCTGCTAAAAGGGGGTCATTGCAAACAGTACTCTAACAAAGGCAATGACCCAGCAGAAAGAGATCATCAGAGCAAACTAGGTCTGTTGTTCCTCAAGTGGGCTGTGACAGAGAAATCAAAGGACTATTAGAGCAGTATAAGATTCTCCACTGTCCCTGAAACCACGTGTCCTTCATTGAAGCTGGGAGCTTCCGGAACCAAACCAAGCATCACGCTGAAACCCACTGATTAGCCCCACTATAACAACTCTGATCAGGAGTCCACTGTCAGACCACCAAGACTCAAGACGCAAAGGTTAATTAAACTCAAATGTATGCAGTAAAGTCGCTGACGCCTGTGTCCAAAAGAACTATCTATCCACATAAACCAATTAGCTCAGTAGCTCTTTTATTAATATCCATGATGATTCTGGTTCTGATTGCAGCAGGATTTTAGCCTGATCTTATCCCCGCTTTCCTCCCGTAGAATCTGGAAAGGGAAGTGTTGAAGTGTATTGCCTCAGCCTTGAACGTACTGGCTGAGTGAAAGCTGCTACCAGGCTAGCTAACATATGTAAATACATAAAATGTCAATCACATGCAATTGTTCACCCTGGCATAATAATAACATCTTATAGAGTGATGCGCTACGATTGTCAAATATTGTAGAGTGTACATGTTTAAGATTCTCCTAGTCTGTGTGCTGCTACTAGATTCTTTGATCAGTTAGAATTTTAAACTCTCTAGTGTAAGCCTGTCTTTAGCTTAGGGGATTCCTGGGTTGTGTATGCAAATCATGGTTATCCGAGAAGGGCCGAGACACTACGCCTCCTCTAGTGTACACTATGGTGAATGCTAGAGGATCAGCATGTAGTTCCCTTGAAGGAATGTCTGTTAGTATGTGCCCCTGCTCTCTCAAGAAGAGGGACTTAGGACACTCATCCACTAGTCGCACCCCCATACTGTCCACTCAGAAAAAGCACAATGAGAAGATTATGCAATTATTTTACTAAAGCAACAAAACAAATTAAAATGTGGTAGCATATTTCTCTTTCCTTTATACTGACAAACTCATCATTTGTATTTTAACTATACATTATACATTAAATTAGATGATCGATTTAGGTATCATTAGTCTTAAGTAAGATATAGCATGATCAAGCCAATACTTCATGTAATTGGATAATTGAGTTAAAAACTGTAATAAAAATGTTTTAAAGTCGTATTATACTTTACTGGTGTATAACTTCTTACTGGTCACCTCTCTATGTTTTTTATTATCTAAAAGAGTAATTTGTTTAAGAAATCAAATATCTGGTTTACAATGTATGTTTTATTTAACTAAAATAACTGGTCCATGGTTTCACTTCTTTATTATGATGGTCCCTATTCCCAATAAGCAATTTTTTGCATTTACATGCAGCAACTAACTTTCATTAGAGTGTTAGTATTAGTAGACTGCTAGGGTTAGGGTTTGAAAAAGTTGACATGTTCTTGGAAAAGTTACTTATGATCAGTAGAATGTCTGTTGTCTGTTGGTAGATCATAATAATAAAAGTTAGCAGATAATAATCAGACACTTATAGTCTGTACTTCTAGTCTCACAGTCTACTTATACTCTAATGAAAGGTAGTTGACATGTAAGTGGAAATGTACTTATTGTCAACAGAATGTTCATAGAGACCATCAAAATAAAGCGCTACTCCTGGTCAATATAATGCATTTGTTAAACTTCACTGTTGTGCATTTTCCATTAATAATTTCTGCTATTAAAAATGAAAAGGTAACTATGCTCTAAAATTGAGACACATAGCTGAAAATTGTATCAGGTGTTTTTATGATAATGATCTTAAGAAAGTGAGATATGAAAATATATGATTTTTTCACTATAAGCTCATATCCACAAGTCAAAAACAAACATGCTTTAGTAAAGCAAAATCATTACCAAAGCATGAAACATTTCAATAATTGTTAGGATTGTTATGACAAAAGTAATAGTATTATACAAGCAAAGTTATTAACAAAACCATTAATTATGACATTTGACTTAGTAAATTCTAATTTAATTTATAAATGATCAATAGTTAACAAGGCAATTCATTTTGTGTATTAAGAATGTAAAATATGGTCATGCAGAATATAAAGCACAAGCAACTAGGTAATGGTGAGAATTGGTTTCCTGTAAACTGTCACTGTTATAATTATTGTTATATTCATTCCTTTGTGACATTTTATGCCATTGTATTTCTCATAAATTTCAGCTTTTTATTTCTTAATAGTTTTTTTTTTCTTACGTGGTTGGAAATGGGCTATATATGCTGGTTATTAATGGTGGGTACATGGGCCTATCTAGGTTGTCATGTCCTTCACTGAGCTTCTCTGTTTAAAAGTCAAAGTTGTGGAAATGTCTGTTTATTTACATGGCTTCACAGTAATAGACTCTCCTTTTCATTTTGAGAAGTCAGCATACAAGTCCTTGACCCGGAGAGCCAGACTAAGAAACTCCACCAGCATTATGTATTTTATTTGGTGTGGTTTGTACTAGTGGAGTTTCACACCTCCTGTAAGTGCTGTGTTATGCTTGGGCTGTATTCTGTTTCACATTCATAATGAGAAGGAAATGGAAGAGAGGAATGTAATCACAGCTGCCCTTATAAAACCCTCCTTGTGTTTCATGGTAAACCACATGCCACACTGGGCTCGCAGCAAGCCAACATGCATTGTATAGTAACATTTACTGCTAGACAACAGCTTGATTGGAACATATTCGTTCAGACACAATCTCCCATTACAGTCCGTGGTTTGGTGGTTTGTCGCCAATGTGTATTGATCAGCAATTCATCATAGTTTGGATTTAGTCTCGGCTCTCTGTTTGGTTAGTAAATAATGATCATTAAAAACGGGGTTACGACGACGCCTCATTTATCAAAAATTATACTGTTTGCTTGTTCTCCACTCTTCGGGTCTATAAATGTCAATGCTATCTTCGTAACAATAACATTACGCCAAAAGTGAGTGATATGCAAGAATGCAGTTTTCAGTGAATACAACGTCATTTCACAAAGAAGATAAATATTTCTAAGATAGAAATGAGATTTGCAGAATCTAGGTCATAAAGTTCATGAAACAAATCCATTCAGGGGAATGTTTATATTGTTTGTCAAACTAATAAAGTTTCAACAATGTTCCTTCTAGCCTGAAAATTTGAAAGAAGTTGAAAGACCACAACACATAATTAGATGTCTAGTTTGTTGAAAGGATGTTTCAGATTTAGGCTTGTCTGGGTTTGAAGCCTGAGACTATTAAATTTGTAATAGCATAATTACTCTTACTATTTTTGCCACATGTCAGAAATAGTTGCATGCCAGTATATTCTGAATTCAACCTATAGCCTTCTTAGAAAGTGCCAAATGGAAGTTCGTATTTTGTTGACGTCATCCGATATGGTGAAATCAATAACTTATTCTGACACCTAGTGGTGTGGGTGGTATATCATGATCATAGCAGAAGAAGTCACGCTTCAGTTATTATCGGGTCACTGTAAAATACTGTATTCAGAGTAAGCTATGATCGCTGATAATATGATATTAGACTGAATTTGGCAGATCATGCCCATCCTGGAGGTGATTACCCCAGCTACAGTTTAGTTTTGAGACAATGGCAAGACTTACAAAGACGAACGCAAAACTGATAAACTTATACTGTAATAACTGACCTTTATGATCGCTAAGAGAAATGTCCGCACGGCGCTAAAACACAGGTTCAATATGTGACCCTGACATTACTTTTTATTACGTTAATATAGGCATGTATTGGGGTGGTCCAGGCTAGGTGTTGCACACAAATGCAAAGCTGATATAAAAATGCAGTTTGTTGATACAGCCGTCATTTCAACATCCTTTTAGATTTGAACTGGTTTTGTCAAACTATGTTACGCAGGATTCAAACGGAGTTCGTCTCTGGCACATCTCTGTACTCTGTGAGCTAATTTAACAAACGCATCATTTCATGAAAACCCATATAGTCGGGTGTCACGTCTTGACTCTGTGTTTGTTGTTTTTGTCTTGTACCATGTGCTCTGTGTGCCCTACCTTCCTGCCTTGCTAATCAATATATTATTGTCTTCACCTCCGTTTCTTTCCTATTTCTGTGTGTTTAAGTCCTGTGTGTTTGTATTCGCTTGTCCGATCAAGGTCGAGGTCCACAATGCGTTTTACATTCTGCCTGCCTGCCTGCCTGTTTGTATATATTTATTTTGCCCGCTTAGAGGATTAAATCTGTTTGCTTATTTTACTCAGTGTTCTTCGCTAAACCACACCCGTGACATCGGGTATATGTGTAATGCTAACATGCAAAATAATAATCAGTTTTCAAATATCCGCCATATAAATACTGTTTTGAAATCATAACATACTGATCTTCAAGTAATTGTGCAAAAATTATGCTTCATTAAATGAAACTCTGTAATAACTGCAGTGATATACTTGTTACGCATTTATTGTCCAAAAGTGCTCCATACATTTATGCCATGAAAACAGGCAGCTGGAGAGAGAGAAACAGAGAAGTACTGCATTGTTTATCCTTTTTTAGGCTGAGCTGCACCAACTGACAAAAAAAACAAAAACAAAAAATGAATTTTTATATAATAGACCGATTGTTGATATGAAATATGCTATTTCACGACACCTGGTCTAAACACAGCACAAAGCACCCCCAGCAGATCAAGCCTTTCCATCAAAATTGTATGGTCTGATCTTTTACCATTTTCTATTATACAGCCGCCACACACAGCGACTCCACCCACCTCTATAAATACACACACACACACACACTGAAAAAAAACAGATAAAATTGAAATCCAAAAACTCATCTTACATTGTTTGTCGGCAACATTCAACAGAGGATATCAGATGCATGGGCAGAGTGAGCCCAGGTGGAGTGGGAGTGCAATCACCCAGAAGCAATAAAGAACTGAAGATTGAGGTCTACACTGATCAAATCACACTGTTTCTTCTCATCAAAACGAGCACACTAATATTGATCTCGGAACATAAAAAGCACACGCACCTGAACTCTTTTTCAGAAGTCATTACAGGTTATTACTATCTATTTTTTCCCCTTTCTCCATTTCCTCTTTAATTAATATCAAATCGAATTTCTAGTGCTGCTCCTAACTCTTCGACAAATCAAATCAAAGATTTTCTAGCCTGATAATATAAATACATTCACATCTTCGAGCCAGCAACATGCTTTCTGTTGTGTGGAAGTAATCATCACGCTGCTGCCAACAGCATAATCAGATCAAATTATACACGGGACTGTGTTTTTTCCCGTTGTAATTGGATTTACATTGTAAGCTTGCAGATTCGCAGCCGTCGCCCAGCACTCTCCCAACTTCATTTTTAAAGCAGATTCCACAGACCCAGCAATTTGCACAAGGTGAGACGCAATGGCTGTAGAGATTCTATTCCTGAGCTTTAAGAGAGGACGGATGTGCGCTAAATGAATGTGGTACAAACTACAGCTGCAACACAATATAGGCTCTATTTGGCATGATCTCGTCACTATAGCTGTCGAGGGTGAGATATAATTCAATCACGATATACAGCGTAAGCCTATGTCCGAGAGAGACCGCATTCAGGGGATTGATTTCTCCCCTCCTATTTAACATAGAAATAAAACTGAAAGTTTAGGCAGTGAAAAATGTGAAACAAGAAAAGCTGTGACGTCAACCAAAAGATTCTTATTTCTAGGTCACTAAGCAAATTTAAGCAAATTTGTGACCCTGATGTCCCTGATGTGAACTCAGAAGGTTCTGAGTCTATTGGAGCGCAAGATGCACAAACATAAAAGACATTTTCACTCAAAATGCTAATAATTTGTTCTCAGACTTGACTCCTCTCTAGATAGCCCGAATATTAATGTGCTTCTGGTAAAATACAAATAAATGCATCGCCCAATTGCTAGAATATTTTAATGGGGCTATTTTGCACTCAAGAGTCTACAGCAGCACCTGCACTTTACAATACAGAGCAAGAGCTGAGTACTTACTGACAGACAGCAGAAGCCAGGCGTATTGAACTAACTACACTGTTTACTTTTATACAAATGCTCAGGTTTCTGTTACTCTGCAAACATGTGCAAACTTCCTCCAGGCAATTGTACTCACTGTCTTTCATACAATAGTAAAAGCTGACATATTTATAAGGTTTTGTAACTTTAAAACAAATAAAAAAAAATACAAATTGGCTGTATATACAGTACATGTCAAAATATTTATTAATATACACCACCATAAATTTAGAGTATTTTTTCTTCTTCAAAAGTGAAAAGCAAAGGCATTGTAATAGCAAAGATCAACACAGTTTGTTTTGTTGTACATTCTGTTTGTCAAAGAATTTTTTCTGGAAAATATTCAACAACTATATTATTCATTGATTTTTCACTGTTTAATCAATCAAATCAGCATATATTAAAATTATTAATATAATTAAACTCATAATTTGACATAAATTATTGGTCATTTGTAATTAAAATTAGGTAAATATTAAGATTGTTTAAAATAATTTCATTAAAAATTCAGTTCTTTAAAAATGAAAGTATGTATTAAATCATATAGTTACATAAAATATTCCGATATGTGATGTTTTGCTGTAGTTGGTTGGTCTCAATTGTTAATCATTCCTTCCCTTTGTAATTCTAAAAGTAAATATTTTAATAATGTCCAAAGATGAATCTATTAAAAACCTTTTTAAAACACTTTTTATTTGAAGGATCCATCTCAATATTAACTAACTATTTTTTTGCATATTAGTGCCTTTTCCTTCATGGCTAAGTGTTATGATCTCTCCTTTAATCCTACTCCATACTCTAACTTAACAAGTACCTTACTGGATATAAACAACAAATTAGCAAATTCTTGAAGAAAACTTTCTAAATAACAAAGAATATATGTTCCTGTTTAAAGTGTGTTTGGCAGCCTCATGTGTTTACTGTAAATCCCAGTGAATGACAGCTAATATCGCTTCTTTATATCATCTTAACTTCTAGACTGAAAGACATCCTGCGCATTTTCATCGCAGAATAATCAAGTTAATTAATAAAATGTAGGCTCTATAGAGCTTGACCAGAATATACTTCCTGAGTCTGACAGTACAGTCCTTTCATAGATACTTGGCTACATCTATAACACACAAATATATCTGCTGTGCAAGTTAGAGGACTTCTATAAACGTAAATATGACTCCTAGCTGCCTTCAGTTTGTCCTCTTCTCTGTTTTCAACAGATACAGTCTGTTCAGACAAGATGCAAAGTTCCATCAACATGCTAATGTTCTTTATATCGCTTCTTCACTGATATTCAAAAGCTTGGCAGAAAACAGCTTCTGCACAATGCTGACTCACTCATTTCCATTTCTGACTAAGCCTATTCAGCAGAGATGATATATGCATGTACGTTATACATCAGTGTGCAGCAGGTTTTTTTTGAGAGGGTAGAGAGAGACAGAGTTAGAGAGAATATATTGTGAGGAGAAAAATAAGACCTTGATGAACACAATAACAGCTGTCTGAATGCCTGCTCTGAATTTCTTATTGTAATGTTAAAACTATTTTTTAGTTGGAATTGCAGTGAACCCATTAATGTTTCAGTGAACAAATAAACAGAAGACTGAGTCATAGTCTGGTTTAATTAACTACATAAAAGGTTGAATAAAACTGCATTTGGTTATCGGAACTCGAATAATGGAAATTAGATTGGTTTATCAACAAAGAAATGCACCAGCCCAGTTTTTAAATTTGGTATATCATTTTATATCGCTTCCTATAATATCGGTTAATAATACCACAAAAGAGCTGCCAAAAACTGGCGTTTTGAAATGAATCAGTGACATGCGCCATGACCTTTCAGTCTCTGCGCCTTATTCAGAAAGTGTTTAACTATAGCATTCGCACCCGCTGCAAGGCACGCTACATGAAGGAGCGTCCACGTACAGAGCCTGTTATTCTTGTCCAAGAGCTAATTTTACTCCCAAAGAAACAATGACTTCAAACCTAGCTTTGTCTCAGAAGTTTGATCGATCGAGCCTTGAGTGTTTTTGCTGATGCTGATGAATTCATCGGTTGAAACGAACGCAAAATGAAAACCGATTTGATTTCTTAAGCCACTAATTCATTTTTCACGTAAGTCCATGCTGTGCGAACGGTGGATTTAGAAACAAGTTATGCATTATATACTCTTTCTATCCACTAAGATAAACATGTTCAGCGTTCCTCTTAAAATGCAGCAGGTATTTTAGACAGCACTTTTTTAGACAACCTTAAAATACATTTGTTTTTATTTTTATTTAGATGCAGTTTAAATAACTATGTCCTATGGTTTTGTTAATAAAGATAATTGTAGCAATTATGCCTTTTTTTTTTTTTAATAAAAACTGGGTAACGTGGTCCACGGTTTACAGTGTTCAGTATCACAATGAGTCATTATTGATGTTAAGGCTACTTTTGCATACGACAACCGATAGTCGATGTGTTCTGCAATCATATGCAGGGACATTAACATCGAAAAACGGTGATCTTTTCGCTACATGCATCCAATTATCAGCAAAGTGAAATGGTAGATTCAGTATTAGTGACAGTCTGTGTCTCACTGGTTGCAAATGAGTCACCTTTAGCTGTCTGCTTTGGCCCTGGCTAATGCAAAGTAAGCTTGTGTTACAAACACACTTCTGCCGATAAGCAATTACAAGTCTCCATGGCTATAATGTTTCTGTCTACTGTAATAATATCACACGTGTATTACTGAAAAAATGACCGTCAGACAAAGCTCTCCGAGCACAACAGCAACCACACAGTTTCACCTGCCTACAAAGTTTCCTCCGAGTCGTTTTGACTGACCTTGGGATCAGCTGTGAATTATTTCTGTATTTATCTTCATAAAATTCCTTCACAAAATGTGTGATTACATTTAAAATGATAGATAGAGGCAATTTTCTATTAATTATGTTAGAGAGCAGGAAAAAATGCAGAGAAAGATGGTTGCTTTGAGAAGGTTTTTTTTCCTTATAAAACAAGTGTAAACAGAGACTGAATGATGTCTTTGAGTCAAAAGGAACTGTGCTGTTGGCTCCGGTCCCAGAATTACTGAGAAAGAAAAGAGGAAAATGAAAGTCATATATTAATCTTGGCAATTGCAGGATACAGGAGGTATATAGACAGCCTTGGACATCATTTGAGCTGAACCCAATGGCATGTAAGTAAAGCACTAATTTTGGTTTGCAGTGTGACTGTGCTATTAGAAATCCTGAGGAATGCGAAACCACACAGTTTTCTGTCTGTTTTAAAAAGAGAACGAATTAGGATTGTAATCCTCTGATTGGAAAGGTTCAGAGGTACTTGAAAACTGTGAAGGCCTTTTCAACATAAATACAGAGCTCAGATATTTCACAATGATCGCTTAGAATGTGTTTGACAGTATGTTTTCTCCTTCATGTTAGCACTTTAGTGCTTGACTATTTGTAAAAACACAAACTGGGTTATGACTCTGAGAAAGGCTGCTTTTAAACAGATTTAAAAACGAATCTTAAGATAGCATTTAACAACAAAATAAACAAATTAAAATTAAATTAAATAACATATTAATAATAAAAACAATAATAATAATATTTAGGTGCAAGAATTTCTTTATTATTTTTTATTCAGTATGCATGATTTATACTTTTCAGGGGTTTTGGAGTAACACTTTACTTGAAGTTTTACTTATTATGCATTATAAAAGTATTTTTAATGCCTAATTGTCTGGTAATACACTTAAAATGCATTCTATGAACTCATAATATATTATATAATGCAGTAAACACATGACAAACAACCAATTTCATATACAAATAAGGAATCTGGAAAATATTACAATGCAATTTTTAACTTTGCCATAATTATTTAAGATAATGCATTATAATGGACATTATAAATACCTTTTAATGCATTACAAGAAGGCTTTAATTAAAGTGTTACCAATCTTACTAATATTGATATTTTGAGTATTGTTTGTAAAATTGACAGTATGTTTCTGTCATAGAAAATAGATACACAATTTTTTTTTTTTTAATCAGGAGAAATAAATAGTGAGAGAAATTAAAAATAGTAACCTGTCATTACTATTTCCATGATTTGATATAAACAGCTCCCAGAAACGACGTTGCATCCTTCACTGGCACGCCAACAGATGTCATAAAAACTAAGCTACAACATTGTAATGTTAAGCTGTGTTCATGGGGCTTAAAGAGCTAATCTGCCTGCTGATGATTGGCAGTAGCATGTGCAGGTTCAATGTGCTGGCAGTTTAACCTTCTGAATAAAGAGTCACGGTACAGGAAGAGGCAAAGCAGAAGTGAGCATCCTCATTACCTCTAAATGCACTAATTATTTATCAATGCAAATTTAACTTCACATGGCCCTTCCTGAGAAAAAGTCTAATTTTTATCACATTGAGAGGGCTGTATTAATAAAACATCAACTCTCTTTGCAATGTAGTCATCTTTATTCTCTTACATCTTCCACCAGACCTGAGAATATTCTTTAGTGCCAATGCACCTAATGAAAAAAAGAGGACAGGGAGGATTGCTTTTTTATTCAGAGAACTGGGGTGGAAATGCACCATTTCCAACACACCCGGAGGCTGCACAGAGTAAGAAGGCCATTGATCAAAGAACAAACCGATTCGTGAATGTGAAATCTCTGACGGCAGCCAGTATCCTATTTCAGGACAAGGACTGCACACAGCCGCTCTCTCCAAAAACACGACAATAACAAAAACCGAGAGCCCATCTTAACCCAAGACTCAGCAAACAATATATATGCACTGATGAAGGTGGATCGTCTAAAATAACATCCCTGTCTGGGGTTCAAGCGACCGACACCCTGTACAGGAAACATCTATTTCAATTTTATCTAAATGTGTTGTCTGAGAGGGAGGAACGAGGGAAAAAGAAAGAATGAGAAACCGAATTAGCCTGTCAACAGGTTTGGCCAGATGCGCAGATCCGCCTCGGCCTTCTTCTTTTTTTTTATTGTTCTCTCGCTCTGAATCTGCTGCAATCAGTCGGAAATCTCGCTCGACACACGCTCTTACCTCTTTGAAGATTTACTGTAGTGAGATGTAAGTTGAAAGTGGTGACTTCTAGTAAATGAGGCATGCAGACTAGTTTTAACAGCCATGAAATTTCCGCCTAGGGCGCTCGACAATTCAGAGCTCTGTAATGACACAGACTGCTGCTAACACGAAAAATTCAAACTACAATTCATTGATACTGACAGATGGAATAGATTGAGAGGAGGATGACTTTCAAGTTCATCCTAGCTTCTCTTTCTCATCTTTAACATCATGGATGATCCAGAGTACAGCAAATAACACTGGTACTTGGAACAGGGCATTAAACTACTGTTTCCACAAACATTATTCATGCGCACGTTAAACCACAATCAATAAAGAGACGCGCCAAAACACAAAAACTGCAGACAGTTAATAGGAAATTCAGCCCTTTTTGGATGAAGTTGGGTGAAGTAAATGTTGTAGAGAAAGGAATTAAGCAGCCTACCAAAATATGATTGATACTATCATACAAGTCCCTTTAATGTTCATAACTGCAAACATGCAATCTTCAGGGCCCAGACACTGTGGTAGCTTTTTCTGCTGGCCCAGAAAGTTGAAAACTCCTGATGTCTACTGGAAGAATTTAAATAGAGAAAAAAGCATTTCATGGTTATAAATATATACACCATCAAGACAGAACCAATTAAAAGCAAATACATTGCCAAAATAAATCCTGCTGAAGTAATGATGCGAATTATCGAATTTCCTCAAACTAATTCTTGTAGAGTTTTGAAGAGGGAATGATGATTGCCATTTGGATTATGGGGAAGCTTCATCTGGTGTGCTGATTATACTGCTGATGTTCTTTTTCCTCTTTAAACATATTACATTCATGAAGTCACCATTTTGTTTCTCTGTCTTTTTATGTGTTCCTTTAATTACAGCCTGTGCTTTATGGGCCATCAGCAGAGCGAAAATGCTGAGACTGAAAATGTAATGTATATTTATGTGTTATATATTTAATAACATATATTTAACACGAAACCCTAACCATATTAAGACACATTGCTAATACATGTAGAGACCATCGACCGAGAACCTGCAGGTAATTACAGCAGTTTGAGTGTGAAATATATTTCTTTACATAACCATGATTAAAAATGATTTAGGAAAATACCTTGCCTACCTGTTTTCAAGTCATAACTTCTGGTCTTTCCGAACGTGGTAATGAGCATTTTTCCATCACTTTTATCGGACTTCTGTTGGATTGACTACCAAGGTTCAGTAGGCCCATGCATGCACACAGATGGACGCACCTTGTTTTTAGATCCTGAACGAATCGGGTTATTGATTCAACGGGCTCATAAAGACTTATTGCCATCTACTGGCAGAGAATGATAACTCCATGTGAAAATAATCACTTAAAAACAATATAAAACAAAACTTTTTTATTAAACTCTCTGTGATTGTTGTAGTGGAAACTGGTTTGGAGAAAGATGATATTGTGAACTCATTTTAAATGCATGTCACAAAGTAAATGACAAAAGCTGTTGCATATCCTGAGGGAAACATTCACTAGATCTGTTAATGATGTAAAATATAGTTCCTGAACTTATTAAAATTTGTAAATGCCTTGCATTTCTGTTTTTGTTAATTTCTCCAAGAAATGGTGATATGGTAATTTGAGTGTTTCAGGCTTAGTAATGATCACTTACTAACGCCGATATTGTGAGTGCCTGCAGTTTATTTCACATGTTTTTAAAGACAGTACTCCTGACTTATGAGGATATTCTGCCACTGGCAATTTATGTCTGTCATAATAAATAGATGAAAATGAATGTCAATCTCTCTCCTCTTTCTCTTCTCTTTCTTCTCTCTTCTTCTCTCTCTTCTCTCTTTCTCTTTCTCTTCTTTCTCTTCTCTTCTCTTCTCTTCTCTTTCTCTTCTCTCTCTCTAATCTCCTCCTCCCCTCTCCTCTCCTCCTCTCCTCTCCTCTCCTCTTCTGTTTTTTCTTTGTATACTCCTGTCTAATTTATGCAATACAACTGCAGTGACATAAAAGCCTGAAGCTAGACAATTTATGTCAAAGTAGAATTGCCTCTTTTGTTATGAGAAATATAAACAAATATCGACCTCTCTCACTAAAACTGGGCGCAATCACATGAACCTGTGTTTGTTTAGGATGGTCATCAAAGTGAGAGCATGTGGCTGCCCTACGATGAGAAAATGTTCTCAAAGCACACCTACTGTAATTCATCATATTGGCTATTAATGTCCAGTTGTTCTGTTACTTCAGCGACTGTATGACTGCAGCTCCTTTGCATGTTGACATTTGGATAAAGCTTGGTTTGCCCACTTTATATGTTTTGCTTTGTTTTTTTAAACGAATAGCTTTGGTTCTATTGTTGTTTACTCAGACTGCGTTCCAGTGCTAATATTCATAGTATATAATATAATATTCATATAGTAACAGCTCCCATAGTATAATGTATATATTTAGCAATAACATGAACCTATTTGTTAAATATTAAAATTAAAATGTAGCATATTTTAATTATCGTTATATTTACATGAAAGATCACATCTACTTGCTTCATTGCTAAAATGTAAATAGATGCTGTTTATTTTGTGTTGGAGTTTATATTTACAAACTAAGAAAAGATGTATACATACATATATATGGATATTTCATTTCTTGGTTTGTTTTTTATTATAATAATCAGTTTAACCAGTTTTTACATTTTAAGGAATTCCTTTAAAGGAATCTGTAAATATGGTTTAGTTTGCAGTGAAACATGGTCAAATACAATCTGGGATGATAGCGATTGCAACATGAGCCATAAAGAACTATTAGTAATAAATGAATAGTCAGAGATATAGAGCAGTACTGCAGACAGTAAAGTTGCCCTGTAGTGCCTTCTCAGTCCTCAGACAGATGAATAATTTTGCAAGATAGTTAAGAAAGACAACCATTTCACAGAAGCATCCTTCACAAGCCATTATGGCTGACAGCCCATTATATACTCAGATTGAGGAGGAAAGAAATGATTAAGAACATTGTACTGTGTTGCCAGACAGCATGCATTTTTCATCTCAAGAGTGTAATCACTACAGTTCAATGATGTACAATCAAAACCAGATGATAATACTATGGAGACATGGGAGACATTGGGTTTGAGGGATGTTTCCATGGCAACTGAAATAATAATCCCCATGATTGACATGTTTTCTTTATGCTTCCCTTTGTATGGCTAACAAGATTCAAAGCCTGTGTTTTTTTTTCCCCTTTCTCCACAGCAGTTTCATATAGCTTTATTAGTCTGTCAGAATAGTTTATGAGATGTTGTCAAAAAAAGGAAATAACCAAGTTCTCCCGTTTCAATAACATGCCACATTTTCTGTTTATACTCTTGTAAGTATAAAACAAACATCATCGGATTCATCTTTTCTCAAACACATTTTCCAGTTGCATCCTGGGCAAACAATTTTGCTGTCTATTAGTATCCAGGTCATACACAAATGTCATGAGATAGGGCTTTTGGGCAGAAACGGTAACAATAGCATTACAGAATGAGCTACTATTTGTTCATGAACGATGTTAAAAGTGTGACACCCAATTACTCTGACAATAATTCAGCAGCCGCTTATTCTTTCACACAACAAAACTCCATCTCTTTCTGGGAAGGAAAATTTGATCAACTTAAATAGGGTTTGTTATAGTGAATACGTAATAGAATTAGTTATTCTAGTACACTTCTGTAACTTTTAAAAAGTCATACACAGCAATTAGACATGCATTTCGTTGCGTGAAGTGTGGGAATTGAGATATAAAAGAACAGATGGTTCTTTCCAGTATTATACCAACATTATTGTATATCATTTTGGTTTCAGTAGCAAGCCTCACTGCAGAAGCAGGCCAGAGCGTATCGTTTGCCGGCAGCATGATCATATCTGTATTAAATGCAACACAAACTTGAGCACTGAGCATATGGTATACTCAATTAAAACACATAACAGCCAATTATAGCATGGCCCATATGGTACATCCCAAATTTTCTAAAGCAAATGATAGATTTTTTTTTTTTTGTCAAGAACAGCGAGAAACTGGAGGTTGTCATTCACTAAAGGATCGCTTCTTTGTTTCACGCTTGCTTATACTGCAAAAACATACACACAGTAATAACATGCCAGAATATCCAGGAAACTATAGAATTGCTGTCATTCAAAAAGATAAGGTCCAAGCTTTATAAAGTACAATTTGTCACACAATGCAAGCGGAGACGCTCTCATATTACTGTCATCATCACGATCGCAGATGACAACATCCTGAATCAACACTGTTCGTATCGCGAGGGCACGCATTAAATTAATCGACATTAACCAGTTAACACTAAGACGAAAGTGAAATGTAGACCTTCTTTCTGTGTTTTTGACAACATGCAGAACTAAACAGATACCTGGCTAGCTTAATAAGATGACATTAATGTTCTGCTTGAGTAGATAGAAATTTGTCATTTATTGAGCGTATGACAACTACAGGAAAAGGTTTTAGAATTGCAAACAAATGAGACAAAATACTTACTAATTATTAAATATATATATATATATAATAATAAAAATAACTATATAGAGGTATAAAGGCAAAATAGTGCTGTATTTAGAAAGATACAAATTCTGGCTTGGTCATGCGGATATGTAAGAGAAATGGCATGAATTTCCATTTCTGAGTTACATACACAGCAATTGTGCACGAGTAACAGTTGATAAAATCTGCTTGTCTGTTTTCTTATACAAACGCAATTTTTAAAAGCAGATAAAAACAGATTCTTCTGAGAAAATCAATTCCTGATGGTTTTACATTCCTATATGTATATATTTATAAGGATAACGCAGAACTCCAGTGCATTTGTTGTTGAATTTTTCATGGCATATTTTCTTTGTATTGTCCATGGAGCCATAGAGTGCATTTGTGCATTCCACAGACATGAGGCAATTGTTTTTTAGCACTATATGGATCATATGCAGAGAAAACGCAGAAGCTGAGTTCTTTAAACATTCACACAAAATGCACGGGAAAAAATGCTTTTGGAAGATAAAAGTATTTCTAAATGGACTTTACCAAATGCATTTAAAACTGACTGTAAAAGAAAAAAAAAAAAGATTAAACTGTTATCAAACTATTAACTTCTTTATTTAAAGAACGCAGTTGGATCTGGAAGACTTCATTTACATTATGACTGCAATGTCATAGTTCAGAATTTAAGATAATGTTTTAGCACTCAAGACTCACTAAACTACTAAAAATAGAGTAGCTAGTCTGTTAAAGTATGATTCCGTATAAGGAATTAAATATGAGATTTTTTTCCTTTATAATTACATACATATTTTGGTGAGTGAAAGCAAAAGTGCTGCAGTGATACTGTTTCAACTAAAATTGAAACTGGTTATATGTTGTCATTATTTCTGGTATGGCCACTCTGTTTTCCTTGTTATGCTTATTACTTTAGTCTTTGTGCTGTTTGTCTTATGCTATCGCCATCATTGAGCCTTTTCCTGTTTTAAGCATAATTGCATCTTGTGTAGGCTATTTATAGATTTTTTTTCCTGCCTCGATTTTTCTGGTCTTTCTTTTATTCTTTTTTTTTTTGGCATAATGGAGTTAAAGATATTGGTCTCGCTAAGATCCTTGTGGCAGCCTTGTACTCCGGTGAACACAATTTTGTTTCCCAGAAGACCTGCAATAATCCGACCTTCTGAAATGCATATAAAAACGACAGCCAGTGAAACTGAACTTCTGAATTTTAGTGAAAGTTTCATCGGAGATTAGCCAGATTGTCAATTGCCCTGAATTTATGTGCGTCTCCACAAGAAAATGTCACACCAAGCTGGACTGCAGTTATGGGGGAAGATCATATGACCCAGACAGACCGTTTTAGCGGCATCTATCATGACCACCCAGACTGTCTTCTTGGCCTAGAGGCAGGTCTTGTTATGGCGAGGGATTGGCTTCTGAGCCAGCCCTGGGGTAAAAAGCTTGTCTTCAGAGGTCATTACATATGAGCTGTATGGTTTGATGGTTTGTGTATTGGTTATGATGTTGTTTATGTTTAATTAGTTACTCTCTTGTTCTCTGTGAAACTTGCATGCATCTTCAATATTTCCTCTTGTTTCTCCAATGTCCATATGCTTACTATTTGCTGTTCTCTTTACAATCTGTGTCTCTGTATATTGTAGTTAGATTAACTTTACTGATTGCACTGACTGTGACATTCGTCAGTTCATGGTATTCAAATTGCATATGAGGGTTTGATAAAACAGGAATCTGGAACTCATATTGTAATTGTTTCCAAGACCAGATGGATGTGTCTAACTAAAAATAAGAAATTACATCAAATAGCATATTTTTTTTTTAATTTACTCATTCCATTATTTTTTTGTGCTTGTGTACTTTCTTTTATATTTTATTGTAAATTGACTCATGGTTGCCTAATTTTATCATATGCTTTAACTTTATCTAACATGTAGCATTTTAGACTTCTGCCTAAGATCTTCTGTTGTATTTATTAAAAAAAGAAATGAATAAGACAGCATGCTATTCCTCATATATACATACAAATTGTAAACAATGAAAAACGTTGTTTATCCTCAATGTTTGCTAATGCTGGGGAAATAATGAAATTACACATTGCATATCTCCCAAAAATGTTATCTAATTGTGCTTATTAATTATTTTGAGATAATTCTTTCTTATTTTTTGCCGGGGTTTGCTTGTTTTGTTTATATATATATATATATATATATATATATATATATATATAATGTAAGCCCTTTCATAATTAAAAGTGAAATGAGTATGCCTTCAGGCTGAAGGAAATGTAAATCGGCGTCTGTTCAGTAAAAGGTCGTTTGAAATGGTACGCTGCCAGGAAAATTATGTGCATGATAAATATCTGAAAGCCTTACTCAAGTAAAATTACAGATATCTTACTAAAATTGAATTTGCTGAAGTTGTCACCGCTTAGAATATTACTTGATTAATGTCTTAAAGTATTTGATATGTATTGTATTTGGAAAAGTATTTTAAATCTTAAACGCTAAGTATTAAAAGCAAAATGGAAAAGAAGAAAAAATACTGTGATCGGTTTTAACTTCTTTTCTTTACTTTTGTACTTTGGATAAGAATAAGAAGCAGTTAATGTATCCAGAGGAGACATGGATGCATTAAATACAGTTACAGGCGATGAATAGGTCTAATGTTTTGTTAAATGTTGAATACTGTGACACATTCATTATGGTTTCAGTTCATTTATGACCACACAAATAATATTTATTAGTTTATAATTTATTTTTCAATATGTTTACATCTACATACATTGTTGCTGTTTTGGAGTGTTTTTTATGTGCACAAAAAGTAGCTGCTTTGCTTGTTCAAGTGAAGGTTAGGGAAAGTTTGATTTTCATTGAAAAAGTCTTCATTTGTGTTCTGAAAGATGAACAAAATTTCTCACGGTTTTGGAAACACGAGTGAGTAATTATTTCCACAATTTTCTTTTTCGGTAAACTATCCCTTTGGCATATAAATGTTTGTGTTACTTAACATTTAATTATTGCAGGTTTAGTTATATTCTGAGTTTTTAAATTTCGTTGTTTTTATTTAGTATCTGAGAACACTGAATCTGTTTTGTGCACGCAGATGAGTAAATGCATGCTGACATTTAGTGCAGAGCTACAGTAACTATCATGTTTAATTGCAAACACAACACCTCTACTCTGTGATTTCTCAACAAGGACAGCCACCAATAAATGACAGGAAACAAAGTAACTGGCGCATTTAAAAAAAAAAACAACAACATAACTTTTCAAATCTGTCAACATATAAAAACAGTAAAAACATTGTAACTGAACACTTGGCATTTTTCGACAACACCAAATACACGGTGATCTTAAAATGTCAACACTATTAACACAGTAAATAAGTGATAATTAAAATTTAAATTATATTTGTTAAAATATTTTTTGCATTAAACTTCTCTGGAACACCTTGTAGTTTTATGACATTAAAGAACAAGGCTTGTAATATCACATTAAACTGTAAATCGTCAACCTCCTTCATCAGCCCTATAACTCTATGAAGGCATAATTACATCCTCGCATATATTCAAAATGTGTAAATTTAGCTTGTGACAGCTCAGTGCCATTGAGAAGCGCCTTTCTTTCTGATGGAACAGATTTACACTTACAAAAATCTGTTTATCAAAGAAAAACAACCACTTTTGATTTCACTTCACATACGCTGGATTTTAGTTTACTGAAGGTTTTCAGTTGAAGATGAGGAGGAGCTCCTGGAATGCATTTGGTTTGAGACTGTGAATGATGAAGAGAGATGTGCCAGAGAGAATCTATTCTTCATGAGTCCCTCTGTGACATTATTTAATTTGAGGAGGAGGGTGGTGGAATCAATCTCATTGTGTCATTGTGTTAGAGCTGCTGCTGAGTGTGTGTGGTGTACAATGTTCATTTATTTGTGTCTGGCATGTGTGTAGTACAATACCTTACACTGCGCACGTGTGTGTGTGTGTGTGCATGCATGACTATATGAGGTGTGCGGCCTGATGTTTGTGGTGTAAATGGGTTTGTGTGCTATGTTCATTTTATTGTGTGTGTGTGTGTGTGTGACAATGGGGTCAAATCAGTCTGTAGAGAATGGAATGAAACCCAGGAACAAACTGCTGATGAGGCCGTGCCCTCTCCCCTACACCGTGAGATAACTCAAACACTGGCCATAATACATCAATACTAGCTAAACCTCTACACCCCATACTTTCATTGTCCCTTTCTATTGTGAGCATATCTTTAGAAAAAGATAAATCACATCAAGAATACCAAATTAGCTTAGCAGGCTCCATATCTGTGGCTTCTTTATGAATACATATGAGTAAGGACCTACCAGAGAGAGCGCATATTGATAATGCTTCTCTAATAAGAACTAATGAACCAATGACAAACTTCAGCCTCTAGTTGAAAGCATAGGCGCCTGCTGGTTTCCGCCTTTAATGTGTGAAGCCGCTGTACTGATGCTATATGTAACGAACACAAGTCTCTGTTGTCTTATTGTGCAACTTCTACAGTATACTGTATTCTACAGAAGAGCAAAGTGTAGTAAACTGTGAAAAAGTATTATGGTAAAAGGCATGGCTGTAGTTCTGACAATACATTACACCTGTTTAGAAAAAATAGAGGCATAATACAGCATGTACAGTTTGTACACACTGACGTAATGTCACTCACAAAGCCTTTTGCACACTGGAGGTTACAAATGGTCCCATCCACTTATGTTAAAAATAAACTGTACAGCAGTGTTTATACACCTGATATTTGGTGTAACATGTCCTGGCTATATAAAATATATATTAAAGTATATCTAATTTTAATTTAAATGGCAGTAAATTGACAACATAACACATTACAACATATATTTTTAGCTTTCCTATTTGATTAAATGGCAAAGGAAACTGTCTGCTGCTTTTTTGCATCAGTAACTGTAGAAATCATCACATATTGGATGCCGTATTCGTGAATGGAAACTACAAAAAAACACATTTGTTTCAATGGCCAAAGAGATAACAACACAATAACAATTTTTTGAAATTTAATGACAGATAACAAATGATTTTACTGATTGAAAAAAAAAAAATATATATATATATATATATATATATATATATATATATATATATATATATATATATATATGATTCATTGTTATGCTACGTTAGTTGACATGAGAACATTCCAGCTGAAGATAATGAGGAACATAAGCACTAATCTTGCTGCATTCCAAACGATTGACAGAAATCAAGAAGGATGACTACTTTGATGATTTGGAAAATGACCATGAATCGTAAGACATGATACAAATAGTCACACTTAATATATAATGAATGTAAATCTGCGCTATGCTGTACAGTGTTGTTGCCGCCATTTCCTGCAGAGGATCACCTCTGCTGCAAAACGCTGATGATTGGAGCATTATAATTTAACTGCAGCATTAATGAAAAATGCTGACATTTTCCAATCACAACAGAAAATCTAAATCCACGCACTGAACCCAATAGCGGAGGCAGGCGATCCTTTCAAAATGGCGGATAAACAAAGCAGTTTCCTAGAACTCTATGTGGCATGACGTCAGCATCTCACACACTCTCTCTCTCTCTCTCTGTATATATGCAAATATATACAAAAGAGAGAAGAGAGAAAATACAATAATAATTGTGTAATAGTAAATTGTATTTATAAATATACATTACATGGAAATACTAAATACTTAGATTACATTGCCAGTAACTGCTCATCATCACAGCCTGTCAAAAGGCCAAAAACATTTAAATTGACATTATATTATGTTATATTATGTGACTTTTTTATATATATTAGATATATTTTGGCAGACTGTGAGGTGATTCTACATGTTTATATCATATATAAATAGTTTAATTTGCAGTCCTATCAATTTATATGTTATATCTCTGATGAATGGGATGTGGAACAATACACACACACACACTCAAAAAATACACAGCATGCACAACCACTCACTTACACACACACACAATGCGGTTTGTGCAGACAGCTGCGCTTTATATAAGTCAGTCACCAAAAGCTGTCAGTGACACTTAATGCCCACGGCACAAAAAGTAAGTCTACGTGAGCTTTAAAAGTGACATCTGAGCAACATCTATTAATGAAGTCCAAACACGACAACGGGAATGCAGTGGAGGACCACAGCAGTAATCACAAAAGTATTGCAAACATATGGCGTGATTAAATAGCTGAAGTCAAACTCTTCACATTCAGCTTCCTTCCTGCTGTTTTGAATTATTTGGGAAAACCATTAACTCTGTATATATTACTCTGTGCATTGCAGGCCTCAGGGTTTGGAAAAACAAGAGGACCCCAGAAATAAACTTCCCACTCTAGTGTAAAATAGCAGCCTTGTCAAATTCTTAAGTCTCAGGCAGTATCTCCAGTCTACACTATGTGACAGGCAGAGACTTTACGATCAAAATCAAAAGCAAATTGAATTTGATCTGATAGATTCAAAATAATCTGGTTTGTCTTGGTAGGTTGGATGTGAGAAATCAAGAAACAGGGGAGTCAGAAAGGGTTGATATCAACAGAGAACTGGACAGGCTGTCATTCCCCTGGCACAATCAGTTTTATCATCGACACACTGAACACTACACACACACACATACATGCTTGAAACACATAGGTTATAGCACTGATGTTGATATCATGGGTTGAAAACAAAAATTAATCATCACAAAAAAATAATGCACCATTTTGTCAGGAATTTCTCCCTGACCTCAAACACAATACAAAGCTCTTATGCATTTAGCAGCTCTGAATGAGAGAAATTGGTGTAGCACTAACAGGATATTTCAGCAAGTTAATAAGCGTTCAGGAAATGGACCAAATCAAGCTTGAGACCAATATGATGTAAATGCATCCCTGAAAAATGTACTGGCTTATCAAATGCATTAAATATTGATGAGATTTATGGAGAAGGAAAATGGGAGGAAACCCTGAATGCAGAATGGCCCCTGAGCAATGAGAAGTGCAAATGTATTCAATGTACACTACTTGACATTCATCTATTGAAAAGACAGACAGATCACCATGCAGAGTGTGTGTGTGAGGTGTGTATGATTGTGAAAGTGTGTTTTTAGCCAATGTGGGTGGTTGAGCAGTGAGGATGCGTTACATTTGGTGTTAGATACATTTTTTTTTTTGATGTAACAGTGCTCATCAAAAAAGGAAGGAAGAGGTGAAAAGAAGAAAAAGGAAGGAGAGAATAAATTTGAATGTATGATATGATGTATTCAGCCTGATGCAGCGATGATACCCCTCATCCACACAGCCTGCAGGTGAGATGCATACAATGTTTCACTGGATTAAAAAGGCAGCTGTCAGTGTGAAAACATGACCCTACATAATGTCTCTACAGCAGCATGTGGGCATTCTGTGATTTCACAGTGAAATTTAGGTCTGTCAGGTGATTGAGCGCTAAAAATGCTGATCCTGCTAATTCTGCTCCAAAGACACTGGAAGAATTCATAAGCAATGCTTAATGCTCACTTTAAAAGTCTGCGGAGTGTATAAGCATGGATCTAGTCAAATATTCATTAACTGGGGATAACTAAAGGTAGCTTTTTCAGAAAAGAAGAAAGTGGTTAAAAAATACTGCTAATCTGAACAGCCTATTATGTAGCAAATGTAGACAATCAATAACATTATGAGCAGATTAATATATATGATTATTCATATGAATACTCTCTACAATACAATATATTATTAACAATAAACCATAATTTAAAAAATCTGTCAATTCATCATTATTAATATGCTTTATATACTATATATATATATATATATATATATATATATATATATATATATATATATATATATACGTGTTCTATACATATATGTATATATATAAATAGTAGTGTTCCTAGTCAGATATATGTAAATTTAGAAATTTATATATCTGTTTAATTCAAAAAAAGACAATAGCCTTACAAGTCACTTATTTAAAAAAATATTTTTTTAAGTGTTTTCTCTCATTTTTAATACCCTCCTCTGCTTTTTATAAGAATCATTGGTTTAGAAAATCTGCTGCTTCTTAAACCTGAGTAGCAACTATGCATAGTGTCTGCAGATGTTTATAATGTATTAAAAATGCTTTTGCGAGTGCGCAAGTGAACAAGCTTATGAAACATCATCTGGCTGTATCTTGAAGATATTATATGTACAGTTTAAGACCGCGCCAGAACACTGTAAAAATGTTTAGTAAGAGGAGCCTAAAAAATGTGCTTCACGCCCAGTAACATTTTTTTCTAATGCGGGTTTCATTTGAGCCAAAAATATTACTTAGTATGACTGAATCAGCCTGAATACTTCACGTCGCACTGAATTTTTAAAGATTCGATGAAGTAAAAATAACAATTTAATGTAAAAACTGCCCAAACCCACATGTGGTGTATGTGTGCAGTGTGTGCTAGATATAGATTTGTGACTATATACATATATTCACACAAATCAAACTGCACAGTGCATGGGGAAGGTTGTACATTTCTATGGGGGAAGAATGTGTGTGATGAGGGTTATTTTGAATGTACTTAATAGGTAATACGGTGGGGATGGGGAAGTTGACATTCAGGAGATGCCTGTTTCTGAGAGTAAAGGTATGATTCCAAGTATCCAACACCCGACACGTGCTCACTCTCTCTCTCTAATACACAAGAGACAAAACAATAGGCAATCAGAGTAACTGCTGCTCATACAATTAGAAATAAATTCCTCTGACACACAACTACCAATGAACAAACTGGATATCACGCTTATTTGCAACTCTAAAAAAAGAATCCGAATCTTTGTTCAACCATGTTTCAAACTCAGCACACGTGACTCTTAATAGAACGATAAGCTTTAAAAATCACCTAAATTAGCTGAACTCTGATGAACTTCAGCTGTGTGAGAAGTTGGTTTAACACTGCTGGTTATATTTGTAACTATCAGATGTTTCACATTGTAAATCCCAGTGATTTTTGGTTCTGTGTACATCCGTTGAAATAACATATACGACTAAAAATGGAACTTCCCCATGGACACAACCTCCAACCAAACACCCTTCCCAAGAAAGCCTCATCCACAAATAGATTTCGGCTGCGTTTGGGAGCAAAATTGAACAAATTCTTCAGCTAATATCCTAGTCGTCACTGTATTGCTCACCTCTTGTTCTACATTTGATAAATTAACACTGTGTCAGCTTAATTGAAATAAGTCTATTTATGATGCTTGCTAGCTGAGTGCTAGTCTGCCAACACAATGCTTAAATGCCAGCTGATGCTCAAAGGTTAATGGAATAGAAACCTCTCATTGTAAATTAATTCACCCGATGTGGGCACCATATTGATTCTTTAACAAAATGTCAGCATAACTCAAATGTTAATGATTTCTAAAATTTCTTGAGGCTCTGAATTTGTCTGCCAGTTTCATCGGGCTAAATGTTAAAGTGTAAGAGAACTTCATATCAGATTTATACAGGCCAGTGAGATTTGTTATAGAAGTATGAAGAACTGTTAAACTCAACTTTCGTCACTTGAAAACAGATGTTTGGGTATTGTATGGTCTATCTTTTCAATAATAAAGAATAAAGTTAGATTTTATGGCTGAGAATGTCATGAAGCTAGATTGCTTTTTGGCTGCCAGTCACACATTGTTCGAGATTAACAGCCTTTGAAAAAAATGCTGACATGACTTTGACCACAAAAAAACGAGCTGTTGTGTGCACTAGCATTCCAACGTTCATCGGGCCGTATCCAAACAGAACCAGAGTAGACTTTCTTTTACTGTGGCTTTTGATGCAGAAAGACCACTGTAATGATACATTCTGATTTGGTGCATTTGTGGCAAAACATTACACCAGCGGCAGCGCTGTGTATCTCTATCATCATCAACCTGCGCTATCATCATCCCATAATCATCGATGAGAAATGATGAATAATGCGATTTCTCAATGTAATTGACAAGAAATAGGGCCACCTGCACCTCCTTCATTTCCATTTGTCTGAGAAAGGCGTGGCCTACTCATTTCCCGCCGAAAACATTATGCTCCGTCATGGATGGCATTGATTTTTGTGTTTCTCTCAAGCTTTGATAACCTAGTTCACAAACAAATGAGAGAGGAAAACAGATGGATAGATAGATAGATAGATAGATAGATAGATAGATAGATAGATAGATAGATAGATAGATAGATAGATAGATAGATAGAAGTAGATAGATATAAAGGAATATCATTTATTTAGCAACATTCAGCACACAATGTCTTAAAGAATGCATATCTAGAATTCTAAGAGCAAAACTAGAATCCCAGAATAACTCAAGCCCATCTTATGTCTGTGCACAGAGCTGCTTAATAGACTGTGTGCTGAGGTCTGGAGTGAGTAGTGAAGCCTGTCAGCTCTCTATTTTAATTCTGTAAAAGCTGCTTTGGGTGTAGCTGCTAAGAGAAATGACTAGGTTTATCTTCATTGATTATACATTTCTTCAAGCATTTCATATGATAAGCTTCTGGTACAGTGGAACAAGCTATTATTGACAGTCTCTGTTTTGGAAGGCAGTTGCCCTATGTTTATAACAATTTATGAATAAGTAATAATACTAACACTTCTCTGAATGTTTTAATTGATTATCATATTAGAATCAACTATATCCAAAATAAATATATCTATATCTATATATCTATATCTATCTATCTATCTATCTATATATATATATATATATATATATATATATATATATATATATATATATATATATATATATATATATAATTTATGGTCAGTATTGGCTATAGATTACTTCTGAAATATAGCTATACTCTTTACAAATTTGAATTAAAATGTAACTATCTTAATCTTTAAAAATACACTTTTCAAAACATATGCCATCCATTTTTTTCTTGTGAGCAGAGTGGAGGAGCAATTGCAAATGGGGAGGGAGAAATGAAAAACCAGGAGTGGGAAGTTTATGACAGCATGGAGGGCTCAACAGCAACATATTCCTTTCCTAATATCTTAAACACGCACACTTCCAGTTTCTAGTTTTCTTAGGAATGCCACAGCTGTCGACCAATGGTTTTAGACTACCTTTTGTTACATTAAAACAATTAAAGTGAGTCATTTAATTGTTCCATAACCTTAAGAACCCATGTTCTTCAACAAAAACAAACTGAAAACTGGGGCCCAGGTCGGAAGTTTGCTGAAGCCCCCTAATAACCTACAGGTTAGACTTCTGTAATCTCTCGTTTCTCATTACATTTAGATACATCCTAAAAGACAATCCTGTCAGAAATAGGTTCGCGTCGAAGAGCGATACTGGCACAGCTAAACGGAATCTTCCGTCCCCATATGTTTAGACAGTATCATAGGCAAAGCGATGCAAATCCTGAAGCCGGAGCGCGCGTCGCAGCGCCCCCTGTAGCCGCCAGCGGTAGCGCCGCGTGTCTTGCGAGTCTTTTGTGTGTGAACATTGGCAGCGCTCGCTTCTCTCCATAGAGCAGTTACACTGAGCCACAGCTGCACCAAGAAGATACACATCTCTACTCACAGCAGTCAACACAGACTCACCAGATGCTCTTGTTCTCTCCAAACCTGAGCGCTTTTTACCGCGGTATCTCTCTATTGTAAGACGACTGAGGTAGAGGTTCATATAAAAGTTTTTGCGAAAACCGCTTGGAACGGATGTGAGGCGCAATGAAAACCTCTTTCAGTCTTCACTTTGCACCTTCTTCTCTTAATTGCGTTGCGATTTCTGAGTAAGCGAGGAACACGCTTTCTAGTGGAAAGGCAATAGGGGCCGGTTGATGTTTTACTGAAATGGACGTGAGATTTTACCCACAACCTCCTCCACCATCAGCAACAGATCCTTCCCGACTGGGACAGTCACACTATTCAGACTCTCCGTATTGCAATAAGGTAAAAGCTTCATTTTATGATGCATGATCTTTTATGATGTGGATCTTCGCGAACGTGTTTTTGTTTGAGTTTCGCCTGGCTGAACTTTAATGAACACTGTTGAGGACTTGTCCAAAGTTTGCTCTTCACCCGACTGTCACGGAGAGTCAGGAAAGTCAGGAGCGACTGGCGCGACATCGCAAATGTATTCAGATCGGGTGACTATTACCTGTTTATATCGTCCTCGCTATACATGTTTATATGTTTAACTCTCAAACGCGCACGTCGGCGTTTTCACGTGCTTAAACTTAAAAACGCTGTTTCAGGTTGCCATAGAAACCGCGCGCGGGTTGTAAATAATATATGCAAATAATAATAAAACGCTCTATTTAAGTTGGTAACAAAAAAGTAGCACGCGCTTTTACTTAAATACACCTGCTCTTCGTCACAGCCCCAAACTCGTGGACATCAACAAGCTGTCCTTTTTCACGACATGCGCAAACAACAAAATAGTGCGCGTAGCGCCATGTTTATTAATGCTGTTCACAACATATTTATGTGTTTATACTTTTTACCAGCGGCATTAATTTATCTTCCTAAGTCCCCGAGGAACAACAGATATATGTGGGGTTTGTATTCCTCTATTTCTCCTAATGATGGTGCTGTTACTGTGTGTGTGCAGTGCATGTGCGCAGGATAAAGAGAGAGAGAGAGAGAGAGAGGAGTGTGTGTGTGTGTGTGTGTGTGTGTGTGTGTGGGTGAATGAGGAGGGGTAGGGTTACTGTGGGGTGATATAGTGGGGTTGGGGGTTGTATTATTCCTTTCAATGCTTCTTGATTCACTGCCATAGGTCTCATATCCATGTCTAAGTGCAGTCACATACACAGTGAAATGTTTTATGGATGAATCACATTTTTAGTGAGAGACCAAAAAAAAATCCTTGAAAGCACAATTTCATTGCATTGTTTCAGTGATTCATTTGTTAGATGTAATTTTGATGTGCGGCAGTAAATTGTTAATATCTTTGCTGAGTTTATAAAACCAGAGAGAGGAGAAAAGAGGCTGGCGGGGGTAGGGAGGAAAGGAAGAGGAGGGAAGGAGGGGGAAGGGCTTTCAGATATAATCTATATAGTGTAATTTTACTGCAGAGGCAAGTCAGCCTATATCAACTCCACTCGAGATTTTTCATCTTAGCAATTCAGAAAGAGAGGAGGAGGGGAGCTGGAGTTGGAGAAAAGAGAGAGAGATGGGGGTTGTGGTGGTGGTTGGGGTACACAGCAGAGCAAACAAGTGAGATTGTGACAGTGGTGTGTGGTATCTACAGAACAAATAGACAGAAATTGATGGTATGTGGCTAAGCGGGAGTCACGCTGCCCAGTGGGACTGATTCAGTCTGTGCACAAAGCCCCCATCTGATTACCTTCCTCCCTACCTGCTCTCCTCAGATCCCAGAGGACCGCAGTCCACACTCTTTCTGTTTGATGTGGACAGATAGATCTAAAAACAAGCACTGTATCTTTATTCATACGCTATGGATTTTAGTTTCAGAGCCTCTGAGACAAGCGCCCGGTTTAAAGCGTTCAGTTGCAGTGCACTTTGTTGTGGATTTTCTGCAGTTCAGCAAAACGTGTAAATGCAGGAAAGTCTGTGTTTGTCTAGCACGATGCTTTTTGTGCTGTGAAAGTAGAACACTTTCTGAGTCTAAAGTTATTGCTGCGAGGAGAAAAAAAGCTGGAGCAACTTTGAACACACTAATGCTCACGCACTTCCTGCGCCATACAGTTTGGTTCTTATCGCCCCGTGCTTATCGTTCTACCTCCTCTGGCATTTTTGTCACGAGACACTGTGTCGGTTTGCTAAGAAAGTGTTTGGCAAGCAAATAAATGCGAAAGCAATTAAATTTGAATTTGAAGACCCCATGAGGACTCTTTGAATCCGAATCTGCACCTCAGATGTGTGGTTTAATACAGGCGCTGCTGTTAAGGAAGTCAAGAGTGGTCTTGAGGGTACTCTAGAGAGAGAGAGTGTGGCATCATGGGTAGGATTGGATTACAGTCTGTTTGGGATTATGAAAACCGGCAAAGATGCAGCCCCTGACCATTAATAGCCAACAAAACTACTCTGCTGAAGCCGACCTATATCAAAGTCAATGATTTATTTCATGCCTAATGACTTTCAGCTGGTGCTCAAGTCGTGGCTTTAATGGAGTTTACAGGCTCGAAGTTATTACAGCCAATGAGATAATGCAAGCAAGCTGTTAACACTACGCATGACTCATTGTCTTGTAAGTCCGACGTTGATGTGGTTTAAGGAATGACGAGAGCTTGTATGTTCCCAGATTTCACAGGTTTTGCTTGTTTACAGTCTAAACTCTTGTGCGCTTGTCAAGTCTTGGGATAGCAGAAGTCTGATCTAACTAATTGAGTTTTGTACCTACAAGAAAAATGGTTGAAATACATTACTACATACATGCATAAAACATTAATACAACAATACTTTTTCAGTTTTATTACTTTAAAGTTTCATGTTTAGTTGATTGTTGGTTGCCATTTCTTTTTTTCAAAGAAAATTCTACACTTGTTTTGTTTTTGGGCGTGTTGAAGAAACTCGACTGATGCAAGATTATTAAATTACCCGTGTATTTAAAACTACAGCGAATAATAGAGCTGTTGAGCAGAACAGGCCTGTGAATTTTTATTGACGTGCATTTTAATGCCCAGCGAACATATGGCTTTAATTTTTACATTCTGTCCTAAGACAGACACCTATAAACAATTGTCAGTGGAAAACCTGCTACAAATTAAATTCAGACTCTTGATTACAATTATGGGCAAGAGTCTCCCGAAACCGATCTCATGGTTTTGATGTCTTTTTAAAATGTTAGTACATTCCTGCTCTTAAAGGAGATTACATTAAAAGCGGATGAGAAATTAGATATCTCAAATATGTATTGCTGTCATGGGCCGTGCTCTGTAATATAAAGTCTGCTGTGTGTGTGTCTTAGCCACAGGCATTTTCAATTAAGTAGAAATTACAGAGATCTTTGGTGGTCCTGGATGTCAGAGGTCCCAGGATGTCGACCTGACATAATACGCTGTCTTTTGTGTTTGTTAGTCAAGAGCAGTACTCAAACCTCACTCTTAAATTGACTAACCCAACCTCCCCCACCACCACCATCTCCAGCTGCAATGATCATTACACGCATGTGCATTTTAAACAAAGGAGCTAACGGACTTATCATCTGAGCACTGGAAGTAGAAGCCGAGAGAGTGGAGCTTGCGCTGGTAATCTCTGTTTACCAGGTCACTGCTTCTCAGAAAGAGTGACGTGATGACAGGGTGAGACTGAGTGGGCATTTCATCCGTGCCCCCTCCAGCCTCGGCCTTTAGAGCAGTGATCAAACCACACTCCTAAATGTGAGAGGAAATCAATGTACAGCGCAGCAGTCTGTTTGTATTTGATGTTGTATCGTTCATGTGATGTCATAATGGTAAGCGGTTCGGTTTACAAGATCCGAAATTTTTATTGTTCTTGGCTCAAACCGAAGCATATAATCCACGAATCATGTTGTCAGGATGGTATTTGTGTTAATGCCACAGTGCACTTTTGATATATTAGTATTTAATTCAGCTTGTGAAAAAAGCTCGATAAAAAGATTTTTAAATGCTAAACTTGATCGCTATAGAAAGTTCTATAAGTTAATTAAATAAACAGTTTTACTGTTACCTGGCAACCACAGCTGCCTGTTTTCCAATTTTCAGATTTTTAACCGTGAGAGACAGAACTATTAGGTATGTTTGGTAAACTGTAATACAATTAACTTAGCTTTAAAAAAAAGGCTTTAAACACATCAAACTGTGTATTTATTTGTTTCTTCTTTTAAATATTTGATGCTTCATTTCTGTATCACACAAAATTATATTTTAAACTGCATTTAGACCTAAGTCTTTTTATTACGTTTTGTCTTAATTCAAAATGCCTATTACATTAAAAAGTCATACAGTTGTTCATACAGTTTTTTTTGCTTTCACTGATGATTTTTGGAAAAACTTTAGAGTTTCAGATGCAGTTTCCATGTATTCTTATGAAATATAAAGATTTGGTTTGTGTTTTTGCTGAATTATATGCATTAAAGTTTTGTGGGATGTCATTATAGACAGGTGTTAAGTGTATAGAGCTTAAGGCTTTAATACCTTCATGTTTGAATAGTTCTGAAACATACTGTAACTCCCAAAATGGCTCTCTCCTGCTTTAAACAGAGATGTCCTTCCACTGACAGATATCTGGAGTTTTCCTATGTCAACAGCGTGTGTCAACATTACGCAGGCCGTCCACACATGGGTGGATTGTCATAAATGTGAGATGTTGACATAAGCTGTGATCTTTGCTCATGTTGTGCCTAGGTCAAGCTCCAAGCGCAAATGCACAAAGAAGTGCTGCGCATCGCTGATGCGATATTGTTTTACTCGCACCAGCCACACCTGGCAGATAGCTTTGCAAAATGTGTATGTTAAGTCTGAACATTTAATATTTCTAGTAGCTTCTTAACTGTTATCTTGCAGCAGGTGCTAAACCAATTGCCAGTTAATAAACTAAAATGTACATTTGCTGAAAAAAACGAACACAGCGAGATCAATTATTGTCTCGTCTCCACAATATCCATATATTCTCATTTAAGGTCAACTTAATTGCATCCAAATTTGGTTTTGCTGGTAACAAAAGCCATTACTGTTTGAGTTCCTGTTCAGTGGCTAGCTGGCACGGGTTCACTGGTTACTGTCAAAAGGATTTGCTTCTGATTGACAGCCTCACTGGAATGTGAATAGAGTTTTTAATTGCATATCATGTGTGCATATCTAAAGAGACAGGCTCTGTGGCTCAGACTACTGTTCAGTACGTACAACTCAACTACAAAATCATAAACACAAACACACATTCATTATATAAGACCATTTTACATGGGCTGTTTCATCTCACTTCCTTCCATTATGTGGTAGAAAATCTGCTCGCTTTGTTTGCTTTGACTTTATGGACATGTCCACGTATAATTTTCCCGTATGTTGATATTAAATACATAATATACTGTCCAAACACTCACACAGGAACTGTAGCACAGCACCAATTTATTTGCAGACCATAAATGACGCTGTCTATCAGTGACTCTCTATCGCTTCTTATCACAAAACGCCACATTTCTTTGGCATCCAATACCTGGATACCAGATGTGACTGATCCTGTTCCTCAGAAAAGGCAAAATAAATAAAAATAACACCATAAAAGTATTATTAATGCAGTCGTATAACTTGTGTGCGATATTCACAGTAATTTGATACCTTTGAGGAACAGACCAAAAGTGAAGTTGACATTTGTTCCTCATCGTTCTGCATATTCACATTTGGTTATGACTTTAACCAGGTCCAATAAACTGGTTACATTTATGTAAAAAAAAGCTATTGCTAGACTATTTTCCACTGGATTTTCACTGTAACTTTTAATGTTGTATAATCCATTTGTTTAATTCTGGGCTCAATATGTACATGGGAGATGGTCCACAAAAAAAGTTCAGAAAAAATTATTTGTGCTGTCAATCGATTAAAAGATTTTATTGCGTCAATAACAGTCATGGACTGTGATTAATCATGATTAATCACAATTTTTAAATACTAGGATTTACCTGTAAATGTGTTGAAATAAAGAAATACATGATAAACTAGTTTAAGGAAACAGAACCTTTACACGACTTTCAGGTATGAGACACAATCTTTATTATTCTTTTATCATTATTCTGTTTTTATTTAGCGATTATCAGCCTTTAAACAAGCAATAAAAAAGTTTACCAGGCCACATCACTTCAATCCCAGAACACATTTTCCCAACTATCTTCAAAAATATTTCTAAATAAACACAAAACATTGTCTCGTGACCTTGTGAAGTTATTTGGTTGTTTATTGTTGTTAAATATGCTATTTATAGCCTTTTTGTTTTTGCTAATTTGCAAAAAATGTGGTTAAATTCTATTTTATTTGTTTGTATCATATTTTAACACTTTTATTTAGCTTTTAAGAGGTGTACAAAGACCTTACACATTGCACGTTATGTTTTTATTAACTTAGAATGAGCTATTTATATCTCCTTACACAGTGGGTCCTCTTACGTGGAAGCCGCCATTTTGTTTGTAGAGTATCCCTTTAAGGACGTGTTACGTGTTACGTGTTGTTCTTGCAAACGCTGTCTGACACACAATGATAAAAAAAGTAACAATAATATTTTTAATAACATATAGATGCCACTAAAATTTACACACTGCACCTTTAATGCAATGACTATATTGGCCAAATGGAAATTTTTTATGTTTTTAATATCGCACAAAAACTACATCAAATATACAGCTGTCTTCAGGGTTCCAAAACAAAACCTAGCATCTTTGGCATAAAAATTGTCAAAACCCCTGGATGTTTTTTTGCTGGATTTTTTCTTGCACATTTCGTGTTCTTATTTCTAGTAGTTACAGGCTAGTGTAGCCCTCAACAGTTCTCCACAGCGAGGTGTACAGTGAATAAAAGAGCGCTGGCACTGGATCGTTACTCTGTATCTGGAAAGAAAAAGTGTAATCAGCGCACCTCTAGTCCAGAATGATTGCCGGTCATGATCTCCAAGCCCACAGAAGTGTTGTTAATTATGCTGGAAGAATGATTATTGTTGTCACTGCTCGTTCCACAGACCCAGAGGGCCAAACCTGCAAAACAGATTCGAGGAAAATAATGGCGGTATCTGCAATCAGCCTAGGTGGTTTGGGAAATCTATCAGTGATGCATTTAAATGTGAAACTGACAAAGAAAGATCTGCATAAGTGGAGTACGTTTGTAAAGATGCTAAAAGAGCTTGTCGTAGCCAGTGAGAAGAGACCTGTGCTGAAGTGCAAAGGCGTCAGTTTGTGTGTGAATTTTGCTTGCTTGGTATGTTCCATTTTCGTCTTTGCCACTGTGGAAAATGCAAGGCCGTAAACACGAGCATTCCTGTGAGAAAGACAGCGTTCAGTTGCATTTTACGGCCTTGAATTTTAGTGACATGTTTACGTCGTCTGTGTCTGTGTTTACGACGCTGGTCGTCAGTCCCAGTTCAGCCCTCTCCAATCTTTGAGTCTGCCTTGCGTGTAATTCAAACAAATGTGACATAGCGTTGCATCCATGTTTGTTACAGAATAAGATTATTTTCTCAATATAATTAGCTTCCTTCTCGACTAGCATATCAGCCAGTGCAGTGTGATGCAGAAAATGCCAAAAGATCAACTCATTAAGTAGCTGAACATAATGATCATAAAATCTGGACATGTGTTCGCTTTATTTTGGCTGGGGAATGGGTTTTTTTTCGGGCCGCCATGCGCGTCGAAAACTCTGGCACAAATCTGTGATTGCGATTCATTGGAGGCATCTCATTTTTTGGGTCTGCTTTGCCCAATGACAGTCTACATATGAATAGCTGATTAGGCTCCCAGTTTGAGGAAACATCCAAACAGATGGCTCTGTGAAAACCAATCCAGAATAGCTTAATTGTTTGGTTTAATCTCACTATGAAACATATTGCAATCATTTTCACATAAAGGCTTTTTTGCAGAATGTAATGAAAGTTATGGTGCGGATCCAGAATTTTTGGAGCAGCCTGAAAATATCCCAAACATCCTCTTTTGCCATCAGTCTAATTGCTAATATCTTCAAAGGACTCTCACCATAATAATTCATTTTCCGTTGTTTGTAGTTTTTGAGTGCGTGTGTCATCAACACACAAGGCGCGTAATTCACTGCTTATTTAATTCACAAAGTTTTCCATTTTATTTTCTGGCATGCGCATGGTTTCAATGAGTCCAGCATCTGTTAGACACACATTTGTGTGTTTGTTTGCATTCTTGGTGTGTTATTCTGACCACAATAATAGTGCCAGCCTCTCCATTATGTGGTTCTGTAGCGTGAGAGGACTTCACGCACACTGCGGCAGCTTTGTGAAGGAGCACACCCTGGCCTTTGTGGGCCCATCTGTAGGTGAACTAATGGCCTGTTGCGTTTCCCCTCATTCAGCTCAGTCTTTGGTGTTTAAGTGGCACCTGTCAGCCTTTTGATGCCTGGTCCTCTGTTCTCCTGCGATCAGGAAGGACACGTTGCGAGTCCCGATCGCTGTCCTGTGACAAGTGTGAGATCATGTTTCAGCGGCACTAGAACAGGTGGGCCCCACACCTTTCTCCTCTGGAACATAATCATCAAAATGGACTCCACGCTCTGAGGCTTATCATTAGCTGTAATCAAAACCTATAAGTGCAAAGAGTAGGGTGGTGCGTAAAACATCAATACTGCACTAATCGCGATGTCGTTTTACCGTGATGTGAGCATTCTGATGCCATGGTTTATGTTATTAAATAGCATCGATGAACCGTTTTTCGTAAGTTACTAATGCTTTTGTTCAACAGGCATGAAACGGTTTCTATTCACTCTTTTTATTCATCAAATAGTCCTGGAGATAATGTTTTTTTGCAAAAAAAAATTTTCAACATTTATAGCAATAAGAAATGTTTTTTCAATTAAGCATATTAAAATGATTTCTAATGGCAGTGACACTAAAGTAACGATGGCGACCATCACAAGCAAAAGGTAAATCAATTGATTTATTTTTCTGTAATTACTCCATTCAAACACAAAACAAACATTTTGAAACGAGATTCATAACATATATGGAGAGTTTCACTTACTTACTATAATGTAATATATATTGTTTTGAAAATTAGAATCAGCTTTGAAAAGAGTTTTAACAGTGCTATAACAGAATTTTTGATATTCAGAACATTCTTCAGTGAATTGAGAATGGCTTTTAAATTAAGCCCAGTTCATGAATTTGAACTGAATTTGAATTGACATAGCCAGCAGCTATTTTCATTGCTATTTTCATTTTAAAATAAGGAAGTTAAATTTAAAAAAAAGAAAACAAATAACCGCAAACTTTAACTGGACAAGTCAGATTAGTCAAGACAGGATTTGATTATTGGCTTAATTAATAGATAGATAGACAGAAGACAAATTCCTGCTTAGGACTTTTCCTTAAAAACAAAAACCTTTATGGCTTCACGTGTATACTGTACTTGAAAGTCTTTCAGACATTTCCTCTACATGCAAAATTTAAGAGCAAGGGGGAAAAAAGATGTTTTTAACAAACATCCCTTTTATTTTTATTTTTGTCCTCACTGCGAGCAGCTGTGTTTGAGGTCAAAATCGACTCAAAATAACAGACTTAAAGTTATAATTGCACGCTTGACTTTCAGAGAAACTCCCCTCAGTGCTTGTTCATGGTCTGGTGAAAAGCTTTGAAGCAAGTCATTTACTCAAGTTATTATTTGAGGGTTGAGGCTGATCGATGTTCCATATTTTGGGTGTTTACACATTCAGGCTTTTAGAGGACACACTCAGCCAACTCAGCTCGACTCATGAGCCTAAAATTAGGCATGAAAATATGCGTTACTCTGACTGCGGCGCACAAGAGAGCAATTAATTTTAGCGCGGCAAGTGTGTATGCCGTTCATAAGCAAAAGAGAAGGTAATTCAAAGAGACTTAAACCTTATCAGGACAGCTACAAGTGAAATGGAAATGAAAGGCGGTGGACAGAGAAAACAAGGAGCTCATTTCAACAGGAAACCAGCAGAAAGTCATACTCAATTTTGTTTTGTATTAGTCATACCTTCTTCGCGGTTTCCCGCTGAAAGGATAGAAAATGGAGTCAAAAATGGTTCCAAACCCATTTGTTTTATAGAAACACTTTGAAAAGTTTTGCGGTTCGGGCTTAGCATTAGATTAGTTGGGATATGAGACTGTCTGCCTTTAAAACAGCCTTTCATCCACTACCATTATTTTAAACACTAAACTTTAAAATGGAAGCTTTAAAGTCATTTAAAACATTCATTTCCGCATAGCTTTCAATTGAAACAGCGTCTTGCGGTCCTGATTTAGTAAAATATGATTCCCCCCGCACAAGACGAAAGGCGCAGTATATTAAAATCTGTCGGAAGGGCAAGTTTTCTAGCCTATTCTGGATAAGAGTGCAAATGAGTCTGTCATCACAAATATTACACCTGATCTATAAAACAATTCATGAATTTTTGAAGCCCCTTGGCATTCGGTTTCATGCCTTCCTGTTCGTGTAAATGCAAATCAGTATTACACAGGTGTTATGTGTGTTTTAAAAGATGGAAATAGTTCCTTTGTCATTTTAATAACGAGATTTTTTTTCAACCTTGCAATTCAAACGGTCGAGGCGTATAAGTTGAACCATAAAATCATCCCTGTTTCAGTACCTCTGAGTCTGATAGTGTTGGACACTCTGTGTTTCTGCTCTCTGCAAACAAGGCCCTGAAGAGAGAGAGAGATAAAGAGAGAGTGAGAGAGATATGCACACACACACAGACACACACACACACACACACACACACACACACATTCAAATATATGACCCCAGTGTAAATGAGGAACAGCTGCACCATTGTAATTAAACATGGGCAAAGAAAACTACACAAACAAATGAACCTCACAGCCGTAGGTCCTGAGGCACATTAAGGGGAGAGAGAGAGAGAGAGAGAGAGAGTCACAAAGCTTCCTACAGGTGGTTAAAACACAAAATTGCTTCTTGGAAGACAAATGAAGCACCCTTTAAATTTGTCAGATAGGAAGTTAATGCTTTTAGTGCTGTTAGCGGAGATCAGGCTACCACACTCACATTTGACACGTTTCACTGGCTGCTAAACTCATGGTGCTCAGCTGTAGTGAGATTAAGCCAAATATTATTTTAAAGCATTATCACACTAATATGATGTTTTAATGAACATTGTGCAAGAAAAAAATAGCAATCAAGGCATTTACACTTAGTTGTGAATTGTGTTGTCTGCGGTCTACTGATTATTAAATATAAATGAGATTAAAGAGATAGGTTTTCAAAAAGAATATGTTTTAATTACTTTCTCATATTGTTCCAAACACGCACGCTATTTTTTCCCAGTGGAACTTTTCCAGTTCACAGTGACCACATCTGTCAAGTTCCAAAAAGCGAAAGAAAAACATCATAAAAGCACCGTAAAAGTAATTTTTTTATGACTTATTTGATATATATCTTTCAAACCCATACAATAAATTTATGTAAGAAACAGACCAGAATCAAAGTTATAAAGCACATATCATATGGACTAGTCGATTTTTTTGCTTGACTGAAACAACTCAAGGAGGGGAAAACAATGATAGGATTTTCCTTTTTTGGTGTCCTTTTAAGTAAAACATAAGTATCTATTGTACTTGACAGATGAAAGTGCTCTCATGAAATTACTTTTGCCTTCATTATGCTTGTTATTGTAATGCAGCAAGTATGAATATCATATCATCAAGGTATTTTTAGTCTTTGTACCCTCATAAAGTCTATGTGTAGCATCACTCTATTTGATTAATATCATTACACGTCATGTTTTCCTAAGGAAACTTCAAAGTAAATTTGCAGCTCAGGTTCTCCCGCAATCAATACGGTAATATGATCGAGATATTTTTGTCCTCTTAGCAAATTTGCTGGCGACTACAGTCGGAGAGTTAACTTTCAAGGCACCATTATCCAAGTTGAAGAGAAGAATGAGACATAAAAGCAGGTTTTGTTCTCAGGTTTAGTCCTTAATCAATAGTTTTATGTAAAAAAAAAAATACAATAAAATGACAAGCTGTAGTCTAATAGCGATGCAGGAGCTGGGCACATCTGAGGATGCCATGGAGACCCATGTGATGCTGATCAGGCTGAAACTCATTAGCCAGGCCAGATTTGTGCGAATGTTCAGGATGCCGAAATCTCGCGCCGAACGGATCTGGTGGATGCTTGTCATGGCAACAGCATGTATCAATAAAGCAATCTTTATTTCCTGACAGCGAACGAGACCTGCATTCTAATGGAAGGGCTGTTATTTCGTTACCCTGCAGTCCAACTAGCTTTAGCTAACCCATACGCTTTCGGGTTGTTAATGTATCAAAGCAGACAAGCGGCCGATGATTGACACGTAATGGGATGTTTGTGCCCGGTAGTGTCCGAGCTTGTTTTTCCGTGTATGTTTTTAGCAGTGGCTCATTGGTCAGGCCGCATTAATTCCTATGTGTTTTCCTAGCAGGAGAGGTAATGAACAGGAAGTGATTGTGGTCATGCGTCCAGATAAGAGAGCTTGTGTCCCAGCATCCCTGATGCTTATCACCCACCACACCAGGGCGGCAGCTGCGGAGGAAGTACATAGCGCCATAGCAACAGGCCAAGAGAGGAGAATTCACTCTGAAGCTTACAAAATGTCTCGGGTTCAGCTCTGCACAAAACGGGGCTGTGAGATCACTTGTTTGAAAACACGTGTAGATGCTTTGTAAAATGGGTAGGTTTGAATTTCAATTCAGAATTCATGGTCAAAGCTTGTTGTAAAATGACTGTAAATGACTGCAGATTCTATATTAATGTGGCAATTTAATATAATGAAATATATTTCTTGGCAGAAAAATTGTTTAGGATTAGCTATAATAAATGTGACTCATTCATTGATGTTGCTACTGAAAAACACAGGAGATTACTGACATAATATACTCCTATTCAGATAAGCTAATTGATTATATGTATTTTAATAACAGTAAATAGCAACATTTGGTGTATTATGTTTGTTTGTTTTTTAATAGAATAGCACCCAAAATGGTATTTACATCTTTAACTTATTCCATAATAGTGCTGGGAGTGACAATAATAGTTAAAATATTGATGAATATTTAATATGTGAATATAAAGTAGTGTTATTGATGTCAATTATAGCAATAATTTATATTTAATTAATATATGATAAATATAAATCTATTATTATTTTTATATAAAACAATAATAATGTATATTAAAATAATATAATACATAGCAATCTTTTATTATTTATATAATAATAATAATCGCAATTAATTTTCAAATAATATATTAAATAGCAAATAAACTATAGCTAATCTTGTTATTCTTCTTCTTTGTCTTTTTGTTATTATTATTAGTGGTGGTGGTAAAAACTGAAATAAAACAATAATTAGTTTGCATTATTTCATTAGGATATACTGGTCAATCACCGTAAAAGACTTTTCTTTCGTGGCTTATTGCTTTATCGACACACACATACAAACAGAACACAATAGAGCAGTGGTATGAATTCAAAGCCTGAGTCGCAGATTGAATGGAACAAATGTGGAGGGGATGCTTGGGATTTTTCTCCCTACGTATGTCCAGGGCTGATAGCATTCCTGTTCTCTGGTGTGGTGTCGCTGTAATAGTCCTGGTTAGCGCTGGCGATGTGAAGCTCTGCTGTGCTGTTGGCTGAAGCCGAGCTGAGGATGAGAACACAGTGGCCCATTGTACTGCTTTCAGATACACAGCCTGATGTGTGAGTTCGGTCGGCTCCTGCTGGGAGCTTTTGTCAAGCGGAGTAGCCCGCTCAAGAGTGTCGCCTTTTCCCCCTAAATATGGTACATTTCTGTGGGAGATTCGGGAGGGCCTGTCATAAAGAACATGGCCCTTTTGATTTGCTATCAGTGCCCACACGTCGCCCCTCTGTCAACATGGCGTCAGGTTAAATGATGGATTAGCGGATTGATTTTCCCGGATATTCCGCTTAATTGTCTTTTTGTGTTTTGCAAATTAGCAGGAAAATGGCTGAACACTAGTCTCTTTGTGGCTTTCCGTGTTTTTCACCAGATGGCGAGAGCTCTGCTATTGATTACAACTGTAAGGTGGACTTAAATTAATGTAAACAGCAGAGTTCATTAAATTTTCATTTACCAGCTCTTGCAGTTGATAAAAATAGCTCGTTAATTCTGCCCAAATGCACTGAGTTACCTTCTCCATGTCAATCAGGTGTGACGAGAGCACTTCCTAATTTAAAAGAAGGCGGATTCATATTTTAATAAGCCACTGTGCGTGGCATTCAGCCACGAGGTAAGAAAAAAAGACCCAACATCTGAATTAATCGCGTTGGAGGTTAAATTCAATTTCACGTAATGGGACTTGGCACAGTTTTTTTTTTCTGCACAATAGCTGAAATTGCAGCCCTTTCAGCTGGCTGCTGGCAGCCGTCCACCCAGGTCATCCTGGCTCCTGCTTCTTGTTGTCTCTTTTTTTCCCCACTCTGTATAAAGATACAGGCAGAAAAATGTTAATCCTTTCAGTGCGTCGCACCTGTTGACATTTTTGGGGTCTATCAGTTTTGCGATTAGCATGATTTAGTGTAGCTTACCTCCCTGCAACAAGGACAGCCGGAGAGTTCTGGGGGGGGGGCCTGTGTCCATTTTCCTGATGCACCAGGACAAATTCTCTGAGTCTGTTGAGAGTGATTAGATTTCTCAAGGGTCCTTGTCTCAGAAACACTACCCTACATAAATTACTCATGCTCTTCTCTCATGGGCTCAAAGACCGGCTGCCAGTGCTGGAACACATCAGCCATTTGCCTGTTCAGATGTTCATGCGGTGAATTCAACAATAAAAATATAGAAATATGACACATTTTAAGGTAGTACTAATAATACGGCCACAAACAAGATTTGTACACTTCAGTCAAAATTAAAAATGTGTAAATATGTATTTGTATATATAATACTTTTATTGCATGCATTAATTTTATCAAAAGTAAGTACTGTAAATGTTATAAAAGTGGTTTGTTTGATCAAAGAATTGTAAAAGTGTCAAAGATTACGCAAAATGATGACAGTTTCCAACATTCATAATAATAAAAATGTTTCTTGAGCACCAAATCAGCATATTACAATTATTTTTAAGGATCATGTGACACTGAAGACTGGACTAAATTCAGCTTTGCCTCACAGTAATAAATTATAATTTATAAATATATTTATATTAGATTTTTCTGAAACATTTTAAAAATTATTTAGAATTTGCATTATAAACAAAATATCACAACAAGTGGCTTTTAATTTAACTAAACAATACAATTTTTGCTCACAATATGAGGTATCAAATCTGAATCAATCTAAATCAATAGATATATCATTTGAAATGCCAAAGAATCTTGAACTTGTGAAACTTTGTGGAACGCAACGTAATTGTTTACATAATGAATTTAGAACTGGTTTAATATTTATAAATGTGATTACATATACAGTTATGCATATATAACTTCCTCATTGTTATATTGAGATATATATATATATATATATATATATATATATATATATATATATATATATATATATATATATATATATATTCTCAATATAACAATGAGGAAGTTGCACTACAACACTGTGCTGTGTAACACTCTGTTCTGGTGACAATGGTCTCATGTGGTTGTTTGTAAGAGGTCACCATGTCATGCGGAAGGTTTCATGTCTTCAACTAGCTGTTCTGTGGTTGAAGTGCATTGTGGGACATTGGTGTAGACATATGTCGGACTGCATCCCAGACACCAAAAGTAGCACACAGATTCACACACACACACACACACACACACACACACACACACACACACACACACACACACACACACACACACACCACTCCTGTTGAGATAAAAATAACGTGACCTACCTTTCAGCTGCAAACATCCTCAAGTGAGCAGATACACTTAAACACTCTCCCACACGAGTTAAACACCGTTGACCCCGCACAGCTGCACCAAAATCTGCACCATTTATCAAAATACAGAAACGAAACAGACACCGAAGACAAACAAGGAGAATAAATGTTGTCTTTGGGCTTTCGGAGCTGGAAAACACTTGTTCAAACAGCCTTATCAAACCAAATTTTCCCCTCAACCAATCGTAAAATAAAGCAATTAAGTGGTCATGTCACCATCTATTGGTCTCCAGTGAAATATGCCTTCATTTACCTCCATCGGGATTCCTGAGGCAGTAAATTATGATACACTGTAATTTTGTCTCACTCTGAAAGGATATTTAACAAGCCACTGGCTGCTCACTCTGAAACTTAATCATTTTTATCCCCGTCCCCGTCTTTTTTCAGGTCAGCTCTGTTTTAGATGAGATTCAGTCAGTGTTGAAGCATATCTAAGGACTCGGTTAGGGGAAACAGACATTAAAGTTCGCTAATGGTTTAATTTAAGCTAATTGCGCCGACACCAGTGACCAAAAACCGCGAGCCGCAGAAACTGATAAAGCGCTTCACGCCAACAATATGGCCAGAAGGAAAGGAGAAAAGCAGTATGTCATCATTCATGAATCATTAAACCAATAAAGTCTAAATGTTTCCCTGAAGCTCGGCTGTCTCTTTACAGACCGGACTGCGTCGGGCGAGCTGCGTCATCACGTTATTCCCCCCTAACACAAATTGCCATTCTTCGCATTTCTAAGTCGGCCCATTGTGAAGATAATTGTAACATAGGAGGCTGGTTTAGTTCTCAGCGTGGGGCTTTCACCAATCAACTGATAGAAATGAATATGTGCATTACATCGCAATGTATTCGGAAATAAATCGGCACGACGGCTTGGAGGCAAAGCACGGAGGGAAAAGCCCAACACTGGTTTCTCGGCTCGACATGAAATCGTCCCAATTCAATAAGAGCCAGGCAGTGATTTATACTTCATCCTCATCTCTGGGCCTAATATCAGAGTGCCTCTATAGGTAGTCATGAAAGTCACTCTAGCTCACTGTAATAAATTACAGTGGTGGAACACGAATGAAGACGCTTTCAGTTCAGCTTCAGGCTCTCAGAAAATTGCCATTTTGAGGAGGGGGGGTTTGTGGAGGAAAAAGAAATCACTTTGTGCCGTAATGCAGTACAGACAAAGGTTATTCATCAGAGGAATGATTTGAAGTCAAAGATGACTGCCACTCTTGATATTGAATGCTAGGGAGCAAAGAGAGAAACACTCCCCCCTTCTTTCTCTCTCTTTCTCTCTCTCTCTCCCTTTGCCTCTATTTCTCTCCATGACGACCCTGACCCACTTTTGTGGCTGCTTATTATTCAGGCTACGGTTTATCCATGGAAAGAATGTGTGTAATTTGGTTTGACAACAAACCCCTGCGTGTTCCTCTCCGAGAAGTGGTTGCTATCGACAGCGGCTCGTATCGAGTAATTTTTTATTTCTTTATTTTAATATAAAAGAAATCATAATGTACTCATATCTGGGGAATAAGCTGTAATTTTCTGCACGGGAAGCGTTTGAGTGCACGCTTCGCTCAGAACTACTGCTTTTAGTAACAGCGTTTGACCTTTAGATTTCAGCTGAAATGAAACCACGAGAAACCTCCTTTCGCCCATACGTCCTCCTCTCCGCTGCGTGCCATTATGCTCACACTTTTCTTGCCCTCTCTGTGTTTTATAAACGTTGACATGTTTAGAAAGTGAAGTTTCACGGTGACTAATTACACTGGGGAAACCAAAAGGTGTACATTTGGATGTTGATACTATTCGTCGCTCGAGCATCTGCTCGATCAGAAATGAAACGGAGAGCATTTCTGGCACGTCTCCAGGACGGCATTAGCATCTTGCGAGAAGGCAGAGGAATATATTTTATTACCTGACATACTGCTGCTTTTAAGGGTCACACATGTTGACTTAGGGAGGTCGGCAGAAGGTCTGAAAGGCCAGATGTACCTTTGAGTTGATAATGAGCGCCTGATAACAAGATGACGGGATTAATTATTTCCCTCAATCTGCCAACAGTCTCTTAGGCAGTCATGTATATACAGATGGAGCAAAACGTATTTATCATATCCTGAATGTTTTGAAAATGGATAGGATTGCAGTTTTCTCTGCTCTGCCTCTGTTTTATACAAAATGTCAAAAAAGACTTTCACATTTACCTGCATTGCATTTTGTCCAAAATAAAACAGAAATATTCATTTATTGCAGCTTGTCCATAACAAAATAAAAGAATCTCAGTTTTACCCTGTTAGTTTATTTGATTGTAATTATTTAAGCATCTTTTCAATAAAACACTTCATCTGAACATTTTAGATGTTCAAAATAAAGCTGGAGATAAAACACACCCGTGAAGTATTTCACGTTTAAGAAGTACATTAGCATTGAAAAATGCATTATATCCATTTCTGTCAGTTCAAGAGGTTTTATAATAGATATTTTAGGGGGCCCATATATTCCAGCGGCTCTGAGTCCAACATAAAAGGGGACGAAAATGAGCATGGTGCTGAGTAGTGAGTGCATTTAAACCACAGGGTGTGGAAAGAATACACACTCGCAGTTTGATTTTCCCATACTCTGACCTTCCATAAGAAACTGATGAGGAATGAAATTGGTTCCAGTCTACATGAAAAAGCTCTGATTCACATCTGGACATCTGAGAGAGAGGGAGAGAGAAACACACACACACTCAAAATGTCCTAGTCGGTGCAGCAAAAATGGTTCTTTACTTTCAGACAATGTGAAAAACTGTCGCACTAACAATCAAGGCCTATTCCGCATTCCTGCCAAACAACTGCATTTAATGACTGAAAGCTGTACCACACTAAAACATTTGTGAAAAAAAAAAACACGATGCCATTCACATCTGCGTCACATGAAATGATGAGTACAGCACAGCAATAAAGTCTGAGCACAGGTGCAACGCCAGAAATAGGATTCGTTCTATTTGATTACAGTATGTATCACTGAGCAGGAGAGATGTCACTTCTAGACATATCATCCAGTGCCAGAGAAGCAAATGCATAAAGCCAATTTGACAAAGGGGTCAATATACAGCATCCAATAAAAAAGAAATCTACAAGATCTGCCAAGAGCTATAAACATCAAAATAATGGCCCCACTGTTCAACAAATATATTCAATTGGCTCCTCTTTTCTTATTTGTTTCTTGGATCATTTTATATTTTTGCCATTTACAAAGTCGTAGAAGTCAAACGTGATGCATGCCGGTGAAAAGTATGCCGCATCTATGGTGAAACGTTAGCTGCATCTGTACAACAGGCAATCACGCGAGATGATGTGGGGCTCATTGATTGCACGCAAGTTGCGTGATTATGTTTGGCGCAAAGCGTTTCATTGCACTCATATCTCATTACCTTTCTTCTTGAACAGCGGCCATTTTGATTGGGTCCATCTAGAGCAGAGAGAATAGTATTGAAACAAGATTCCACAGGAAGTGCACGACGATCTGTGTAGCTTCACCAAAAAGGCCTCGAAACGTCCTTTGTTTGTAATCAGTTCTGTCACCAATATGTCTGCGGCATCATGTGTCTTTCCTCAGCTCCCTTCCCCCCTTCTTATGATATCTGTTTATATTGGATCTGTACAATATGAATAATGTAGAGCAACCAATCTCATTACCATGCTCAGATATAGAATACAGATTATTGTATAACATTTGCATAAAATTATGGCTCTTGTTGAGGGAGAGGGAGCGTTTCTTTCACCATTTGATTTATTGGGTTCATTTATGGTGAGAAAGATTAGCTTTGAGTTACATAAAATTGGCTCAAATGTGAAATTTATGATACTTAAGTTGGAATTCGACACCTTAAAATCAGATTTTAATAGCTGGAAATTTTAGACACATTTCAGTCAGAATGACTTTTCAGGAAGACCTTTATCATCATTAGCGCTTTTCGAAATGAAGTCGTTCCATAATTCCACACATGCATATACTTTGCACCTTCTTTTGCATAATACGCTCATTTACAAATCCTCACAGAAGATGTATTTTGCTCATATAACAAATGCAACATTTCGTAGCTTTTATTATATTACACACAATATATGGAAACATACTGAATGCAATATTTTGCTGTGATCTGAAAGGCCTTCATTTATGTCTGTTTTTAAAATTGTAGCCGAGCATAAATCAATAGAGTATCATGTTGATATTGCAGCCCATAATTCTAGATTTGGAGAAACAGTGGCGCATTGTCAAATATGGATGTTTGAGGAGGTTTTTTTTTTTTTGTTTTTTGTGAATAGTACAATATAATTAGCTGGAGTGGCCAAGTGCTTCGCTCAAGGGCACAGACTGGTCCTAACATAAAACATAAGGGTTTAACATCATCCCAGCTTCACAGCTTGTTTTCATCCCAGAACCTTTCAGAAGTCTGTCCCGGCCCAGCTAAGTGGCAAACACTTAAGATTAGGGGAACAGAAGTTCCTCATATATTTTAATAGAGAGTTGTTCAGAGCTGGTTGGTGTTGGCAGTGTGCCGTGGTACCTTCCTCTTGAATAGCTGGTACTCTTATATAATACTGTATGCCAGGAAAAGGAGTTTGTCAGGAGGAGGAGGGGGAGCTAGGGAGTGGGGGTTATATAGGTTTAGCCAGAACGTTTCCATTTTATCTGTGTACACAGTGGGATGATGAGGCCAGGCAGGGGGGCTCTGCAGAAATCCTGCTGACCTCTGGAGAGCTCAGAGAGCAATGCACTGATACAAGCTTGTCTCAGACTGCAGGTGCTGAAAGCTATTACTCTCTTGATTACGGATGGGAATCTCAGGATTTAACGATTCTGGTTCCGATTTCGCTTAATGATTCCGGTTTCTTAATACCATTGAGGAAGCAACAGATAATTGATCCTAATTGCACTGCCATTTCGCTTACACTAAAATTAAAATGAATTCTTACCTACACTTTGTCATATGAACAAACGGTGCATAAATGAGTCTCATAGGTACAAAAACAGTAGAAACGGTTCTTGGTTTAGTTTTTGATGAGTCATTTTGAGTTTGTGATTTATTTGAACCATTTGACATTTATTAAAAATAATTACTTTGGGCCACTTTGACATTCATCATTGTATTATTTTGCTTTATTGTTATTCAGTTCAGCTTATCTTAAGCATATTTAGCATAGTTTTTTGTAGATTCAGTACTAACTTGGAAGTCAACCATTTTAAGGACTGCCAAGTCCTTTACCATTATATTGAAATATTGATAATTGGAGGTTAACTTCATACAGTCTCATTTATATTTTTTCGTACTTACCGCTTACTCCACATATTTAAGTGTGCTTTAGGAATGGACCTTCATAATTCCTAATAATTGCATGTTTTTGTACGATTCACATCTCATTCATTTGTGTGAAATCGACCCCTTGTAAAATGCCTGCGTTTTCCCATGCGATTGGGTTGGCCTAATTCACACACGTTAATTGATTGAGAAGATTTTGAAGCTAGTGTCGGATCAGATTCAGACGCAGCTCTCTTAAACACCTCGTTCTGATCGACCGTTGACGCCGAGACCCTCCAGTGACACTAATTAGAATAAATTAACAGAAAACCCCTTGTAAGATAAATACGGGCATTAGCGAATGAACACATCCCTGGCCACAGTTCAGTCCCCGCACACACACTTTGGCCCGTAGGCCTCGTCGTTCTGAACCAGGGGAGTCATTTAAGGATGAACAGTTTAATTACAGAGCTAATAAGTGTTGCCACAGACTTTCTAATATTATTCTGGGAGAACACTAGCATGTCATTACCCTCCTCCCCCTGAGGAACACTTCCTATTAATCATAATGAGGAATTTGTTAGCATGTGGTCATGTCAGTTGGGATCAATTTCTTTTACCTAAGCTTCCTATGAAGCTGCCAGACGCTCGGGGCGGAGTGTGGAAGGGATCGATTTACAGTCCCGCAGCCATTAGGGCCTGTTTTGTTTTTGTTGTTTTTGTTATTTGATAGCTCATTTGCATCAGCGCGGCAGCTGCCGAACGTGCATTGTAGTCGTTTGTTGACCTGCTTGCACAGATACTTTCTTGCTTTTCACACTAAAATGGTTGTTTATTTTAGGATGTAGATGATGCCTGCGGCCTTGTAGTTAGATGATGGACTCCTGTGATGTTTTTTTTTTTGCTAATAATGCAATAATTTGTGTAAGTAGCATATGCAGTCGAGCTGTCAGATTTTAGAAAAGCAATCTGCACTGGCTGTGGTTTTATTGGTCATGTAATGGCACCTCAGGCTCTGAAAGAAAAGCTACAGTGACACAAAATGGCTCCCAGCTTGCCACAAGATTGAGAAACCCTAGTGAACACGGATCAAGGAAAACCTCAGTCACAATCGGCCCGTACAGTTTGCAAAATGGAGTTCGGGGTTTTGCTCTGAAAGCGTGTTCGATGTGTAGGTGAGGGAGGGAGTTGGCCAACTGTTGCTGGATGGATTTGGTGTCAGTTTGATGGGTTTAGCTCTGAGGTTTCACTTTTTCAGCAAAGGCCGCCTCACACTTTCCACTGGCACATTCATATGCAAATAGTGTCTGATAGAGGGTAAGAGCTAAGCAGATAGAACAGGGCATGGACACTGAGAGAGACATGTGAAAGGTCACCGCAGTGAGAACTAGAGAGAATCTGTATAAAAATGGATATGGTGTGAATGGCTGCGTCTCGAGCCTTCTGTTATAAATAACCGGCTGCCATGTGAGTGGGAGACGGTGGTGTTGAAATGAGGAAAGAATTTTTATTAATCAACATAACCAGGAGTAGAACCAGACACTAACAGTTTTGCGGTGCTGTGTTTACTGTCAAAGCTTATTGTGTTTTTGTTCTAATGCTGTGAGATGTTGCTTCTGTTCTAAATCCTACTGAGCTCCCTACTTAGACAGCATTTCAAGACACCATTGGAACGCTATACTGACCAGAAGATTTATATATAAATGAAGTTTATATCTTTTTAGGTCCAACTCTAAGGAATAACAGCTTGGAAAAATGCAACTCCATAATGCATTGCCAAAGCAAAAAACAAAAAAATAATTCATAATGCAATACCAAAAGTACCTACATCTGTATTTTACTCTATTTTTTGCTTATTATTGCTCAAAAAGCAGATTTCAGGTTGGTCTCAGGACAATAACTCTTTCTATGAGATTTCAACTGGCATTTGGCTCTTTAATTTAGAAGGCGGGATTTTTAAACCAGTAACTGCAGCATAGCTGCAAAATTATATGCTTTTTAAACATTTTTAAAAATGTTTTCCTTGTTATGACTAGGTTGTAGTGGTGTTTCAGAAAACAGCACATTTCATAGTTTAAGAATAGCCACATCTTAGATCAGCCTGATCACATTAATCACAATCAATAAGCTAGCATGAAATTAACTGTCATCCTTGTGCAAAAACCAATCAGATCGGCCCATCAACTTGCACACTTAAAAGGTCGCAATGTGATAGGCTTTCATTAGGATTATTGCCATTTCATTTCCATAGAATTATCTCAAGCAGGCATAATGAAATGAGATGTGCTGCTCGGATGAACAGAAATACAAACATTCAGCCAGTGACAGGCATCAGCCACGAGTTTCCTCTCTCGCTCGCTCTCTTCTTCTTCGTGACACCCTCTCTCATTCTTTCGTAACACTCAAATAAGTGTCATGGATGTGTGTTAATGACAACCCTGTCAAGGACCGATTGCTGAGAAAGCCATTCTTTCACAGCCAACTTACAACATATCTGATTTCTACTTTTGATATTAATCAGTCATTTTTCATGGGTTTTTAAGGAAGCAGAGCAGATGTAAATTGGCGGGTATTTGTCAGGCAGGTGTGTCAGCAGAATCTGTGTGTGTGTGTGTGTGTGTTGCTGAGTGGACTGTAGCAGGCAGCCAATGTGAGCTGCTGTAATTTCCCAGGTGTGCTGCACAGCTGGGTCACAGGCTCATTCTCCTTCATCAAACAGTTAACCTGCACTGACTCAGCTGAAGCTGTTTTGAGCATCTTCAGCAGGTGAATGCACAAGCTGCAGGTTTACTGTAAAAGACATACCGGTTGTCATCTGATTGATTTCTGTTTGTCATGTAAGTCGAGCAGATGGATTAACAGTTCTTGTTTCATAAATGTTTTTTATTAAAACTCAAGAACTTTAAAGTCAACATGAAATACCATGTGCAACCCATTTTACTTCTGTAATCTGATGTATTCCTGAGTGAAACGGGATATTCAGTGAGAAAAAGACTTGATTTCATTCATCTGGAATTAATTTAGTTATATGTTTCGATTTTCCTTCCTGCTAGAAGGGAAAAAAGGCAAGTTGTTTCAGAAGTGGTGCATTTTTGTTACATTTATATGTAAAATATATGTAAATATAATTTATTATATTTTATTATATTTTAGGTATTATATAAATTAGCCCAATCATATATTATGTATTGTTAAATTTATATTTTTTTCTACATAAAGTAAGTACTAAACTAGTGTGATATTTAAAAAATATAATTAAAAAAACACGAGGAAGATTAATGAATCAAAAAATATTGTCCATTTTTATTCCATGTTGAAGCATAGATATTTTCTGTGCCAGCATCAGAATTGCAAAAATAATGAGTCTGTTTGATGCTGCTAATGGTATATAGAAAATGACTCACTTCATTTTACCCTGATTGTGGTTAGCCAATGATAAAGTCTTTTGTTCTCTGAAAAAAGGCATACATTTATTGTAAAAAATTATGCATCATACAACTATTTGAAAATCCTGAATCTGAGAGTGCAAAAAATCTAAATGATGAGAATATTGCCTTTAAAGTTGATGGTTAAAAAAGGTATATGAACAGGTTTTTGTGAGTTCCTGTCTAGGGTGAAACACCTGGGCCTGTCCTACAGTCTCAGGTCTATCCTTGTGTGGGCTCGTCAAACTCACACGACTCCCTCTATTTTATTCCACTGTGCACATGAAAGCATTCATTCATCCCCCTCAACCAGCAACTTTAATTACCACTGTACTAATTACATCAAATCACTGACATCTCCATCTGATACGGCAGGGACTTCAAAGACTAATTGTCTCTGAGCCCTGTGTTTTGGGAAGAAAGCACTGCACAGAAATACCAACCGCATGCTCTGTGCCTCTCTCTCATTCTGAGGCTCGTATTGTGTGTCAAGTGAACATTTCTGACTGTTTATTTACTGTTTTTTCTCCTCTCTGTCTGTTTGCAGTACGACAGTGAAAACATGTTCATGAGTATGCCAGAGCCCAGCCAGGACTTTGTGCCAGGGAACCAGGTGGGTTAATTACTGCTCACTCCTTTTGTTTTAAGTCGTAATTAAACAAATTTAAGCCGGCGCATCACAAATTAGAGCCGCTATCAGTCGCCACCATAATCAGGGGCTATTATAACATGTAAACAAAGCATTTAAAGCTTTGTCTCAGCTTAATGAAATGAAGCTTTAATGCATATTGTCGCAGGCTTTCATTTCCTCCATTTACACTTTCATTAAAAACTACACACAGTACAGACTGCAAACAAGGCCACGGGTCTATAAAAGACAGAATGCAGTATTTCTGAGCAATGCTCCTCTAGTTATGGCCATTACTCACCAAGGGAAGTTTATTTCAGGATACTTGTGCTTGTTTCGAACAAGCCAAGATAAAAGGCTGTTTCATCAGTGACTCAAGCTAGATAGCTCAGCGCATCTTGCTATAAAAAGCACAGCTTGATTAAATTTTTAAACTAAAGCATGCAGTTGGGTGCATTGAGGTCAAGGGTGAACATGCCTGCTTGAGGAGAGCGGGTTGTCTTAGGGGACCTTTTACACGTTTGGCTAATGAATTAAGGCTACAGGTTAATTAGCGGCCCTCAGGACACCTGCCACATTCTGCTGTATGGAAATGAATGTGACAGGCGGCCCGATGCACCGTCGACATGTGCAAAATTGTAACTAGGTATTTTTTTTCCAGCAGGATTTCTCCCTGCTAGTTTTATCAGCATGCAGCAGGCTATATGTAATGTTGCTGCTCCATTAAAACATTTCCTTCCTGCTTTTGTCATGAGCTGTTTGGGTTTGGCCTGTTTTTATAGACGCATTGATCTGAACTATGCGGTTGCATTCCATGAAATTTAAGCGAGCTACATTTTGACATTTTCAAACTTCGAACGCTGTACACAATGGGATGCTGAAATATTACTCAAGGTTAAAAACAACTTTTCCGCAGAGTGCTTTGACGCAGTAAACACAATGAAAGCACCAAATTCAATCTGTTTGTGGATCACAGAGTTTGGCCTTTAATGTAAGACATGTAGAGTGTAATGTGCAATAGCTCCCGGTTTAAAACAACCCCCTCCTTCCCCCGTCTCACTTGTGTTTTTCTTATGGCAAGTTAAAAAAAGTGTTATGAATAATTATTCCATTTTCAAAAGTAAATTTAATAATGAAACACGTTTTAAGAAAAAACTGTCCATATGGTTTGGCAGCCTGCTCAAAACATCTCCTGTCTTTTGGTTTGACATAAGTAACGTTTAACAGGTCTCCGTTCTGCTGAAACGTGTGAAGGTGCAATTCACACCTTTCTCACGCATGTCGAAAATTGTATATTTAAACTTAATCATGAACACATTTGCTTGCGGTTTCACAAAGTTGTAGCTCTTTGTACCCTGACGGAACAATCTTTACGTTTTTTTGAGAAAAACCCAGTCAAACATGGGTCATATTGGTCAATCAATTGACTAATGAGGTTTCAGTTAGTCAAACTACATGTAATATAATGTAATATAAGATAAGATTAGAGATAAAGATAAGATAAGAAGTCTGCAAAATGACAAAATGTAAATATAATATAATTTAAACAATAATAAATTAATAATAATAGTAATAATAAATAATAATTTGAAATTGTAATTAGATTTATAACTGCCCAATCAGAATATTAATGACTTTTTTAAATTAAATTAGTCAGTTTAATATAATATAATATAATATAAGCAACAATGTATATACATATAATGTAAAAAAAACCCTTGTCTGTCAAATAAAATAAAAAAAGAAGCTATTCAGTTTAAACTAATTTAACCTAATTTAATCAAATAAGTCAGTGGAGAATCATTGACCCAACAGCTGACTGTGACTAAAGGCTATCACTTGCCATTCACTGACTAGTCAGTTATAAATCCACATGCCTAATTATGATGTCATGTTGAAGTCACATGATTTGCTCCGGTTCATGTGCTCGAAATACATATAAACACAATACATATACATAATCTTATGCAAGTCCTAAAAGCTCTTCAATAAGCATTCACTGTGCATTGTGATATAGAGAATTAGTGAGAATTACAGTCTAACCTGTAGGCTATAGAGAGTAAGCCCAATGGTGTTATGACTCTCAATAGCAAGAGGAAAATAAATAAATGATATTTGACTCATGTATTATTCAGCGTGCTGTAGCAAATGCATTCAGGAGAATGTAAAGGAAAGTGCACTAAATTACAGGTCACTCGTTTGTTTCATAGAGTTTATACCTATTTAAACAGGAAAAGCTGCATACGGTCCTATTGTGCTAGCTATTACATAGCCTGAAATTGATTTACAATGTGCATTGTCTGCATTGTCACTGTGTTTAAGGTGCTCACGCTGCATGTTTGCTGCAACTTTAATGTCGGTGGAGATGAAAGATGCGTTGAGAATCTAAAGCAGCACAGAGCCAAAAAAAAAAAAAAAAAAAGGGATTGAAGAGTGATGAAAGTTGAATGGAGTCTTGCATGTGCTATCGTTTCTTGTTACCCTGCTGTGTCGGTTGACCCCTTGGCCTTGCATCCCATTGTAGTTCCGCGTACCTGCCAGTCCCAGCCAGACGCAGCACAGCAACAAACAGGCCGGCGGCCACTGGAAGAGAGACACCCCAACACACACGGACGGCCCCCGTCTGACATGGGTAAATAACAGACTCTATGAGTATGAGTTGTGTGTTATATGCTGTGTGTCTCTCACTTACACCATTTTTAGATTAATGTTTGTCTAAATTGTTCAAAAAAAATATTTAAAATGCTGGAAGGAAATATAAGCATCACAACATTAGAATGTACGGAAGGACTATTAAAGACTGGGAAAACATTTAACACTGTTATCAAATATTTATAAAGAGTACTGTTTATAGAGATTACTATAACTTTAAGTGAGTGTTAGATGACGGCAAAGTTAACCCTAAATATAAATATATATATATATATATATATATATATATATATATATATATATATATATATATATATATATACATTTAAAATAAATCTATTTAAATATTTATGCTTACGATTTCTTAACATTAAGCTTAAAATGTGTATTAGTTTCACTATTGATGAGAACTTATTTGAAGTGTATCTAAAGTATACTTGCGCTAATTTCACTTTAGCACAATCAGATATACTTTAGTATATGTCACAATTAAAATGCAATAAGCACAAAATTAGTTGTTCATAGTACTTAGCGTTAAGTATTTGAAATGGATTTAGTATACTTATTTTTCCCTAGGCAGGACATGAATAGTAAATATCAGTTACTGACATGACGAATTTAAAAACTGCTAATTTACTGTTTGGTTTAAATGTAAAATAAATATTTATATTAAAAAAATATAGCATTTATATAGCAATATAGCATTTTAACATATCAACATTTACACAACATGAATATAAAACAAGCTAGCTAGCCAGCTAACTGTAAGAAGAGAAGTCCCGTGTACATGTATCCATCTATTTTACAATGAAAACATGATCAGTAATTTGAGTTGCTAATTCTAATGTAGAGAATGTTGTGTACTGAGCTCCTTTGCAGCAGAGCAGACTACTTGAGCTAGATTTGTATTAACTCCAAGGTAATATAACAAAAGGACACTTTTCTAAACATACATTAAATTCTGTACATTAAAAGAGAGAAAAATAGCTAACCAGCTAGTGAAAAGAAAAAAATACATCAAAGTCTGAAACTCAGAAAAGGGTCTATTTTACTGTATACAGTCTTTAGACGATGGCTCTCTCTGCATCCTGCACTCCATTGTTGTGTAGATCACACTTTCATTTGCCACTGAGCTCCACATTGATTTCACATGTATGAATAGGATTGCTGTAATCTTAGAGCTGCTTTGAGTCTAGCACTACTTTTATGTTTCCCTTTGAATCTTAAAACTCTCTTTGTAGATATTACTTCCTCTTGCTTATGAGCTGCAGTCTATATTTTCTGCTGTTTTTGTGCTTCCTCGCATCTCTCTCTTTCTCTCTCTCTCTCTTTCTCGACTTCTCTCTTTCCCTCTGTTGGGAACAGGTAATTACTTTTATTGGCAACAACAGTTGAATTCACCTTGACCTCCGTGTGTGGTACGTAGCCACAAAGCTTTCTCCCCCTTTTAAACACACATTAACTGAATTAGAGAAAAATGTACCCCTGTGCCTATTTTAAACTTCACACTCAGGAAGCTAAAACCGAAGCTGAAAAGCGTCCGCAGCCTCAGTGCTAAAGGCAAAACATGTACTGCAACAGTGTCTTTTAATCTGCTCTATAATACAAAGCAAAGGCAACCTGGAGAGCGGCCAAGGCCAAGTGTTAGGATCATGGCTATTATATGAATGGCTAGAGAAGTACTTTTGATTTGATCTGATAGTTTTTTGGTTGATTTTAAAAGTCTAAAAGCTGCCGTGGTCTGCGCACTGACACTTTCTTTCATAAGCCGGTCCTCAGAGTGATTGGTGAGATCAATGATGTTGAGTGTACCGTTACAGATGTAATTTATGTGCAGAGGTACTGAAACTAGAGGTGGCTCTTCAAATGGTTGCAGATCAAAAAGCAAAGCATCATGGACGGTATTTTTTACATTGGGAATTTGGAGGTGGGGGAACCGTAAGATTTTGTAATGAACTTGAACGAGCTGGTTTTCTCTTACTAAATGGAGCCAAAATGTGTGTAGCGTAAACTGGATTGGATTCAACATACGATATACAATGGACAGATTAATAAACCTTTTATTTTCAATGCAGTGAAACACCATTCATTTTACTCTTGAATGCTTCGTAGATGTGAAAAAGAAAATGTAAATATTAGGCTATGAAGGACTAGGCGTCATTAATAAGGCAGTTTTTGTATTTAAGTATAGCTATAGTGTCAGTGACAAAAATTAATTAATTGAAAATAAAACATATATATTTATATATATATATATATATTATATTAAAAAAAAGATATATTTCATTGTGCAAGTTGTCACAGTGGAATGTGTCATTAATTATAGGCTGTTTAAGCATAAAAGAACATTTGACAAAATGTGGAAATGTTAAATGTGTAACGTTTAAACACATTAAACAAAAAATGTGAGTGTTTATTTTATTTATGTATGTATTATGTGCAAATGCATGAAAGGGACAGTGTATATACGTCAACATTCGCAAATGTTAATGTACCCTGAAGGCTAATTTTAATTGGTAACTACACATAATACTAAAATGAATTTATTATTAATAATAATAATTACAATTATTTTTAAATTATTGTAATTATTTTAATTATGTGACTACTTGCCCCGACATGTAATGTGTGGAAAAGAACACAGAAAAATGTTCTACTAAAACATTCAGTATATAGTTACATTTCGTCAGAATGCTTGAGAGTGGTTTTATTGTGTTCACATCTTCACTCTCCATTTGAAGGACAGAATGTACAGAAATTATTTGAATATAAGGGAAATTTAACAGAGCTGGTGATGAGAGGGACTTTTTATAAAGGAAACAGGCATGTGTTAAAATGACATTTAAAAACTGCCGTTAATCTCTTGGTTGAAATCTGTCTGACTTTTCGTCTTCAAAACATTCTCACTGACTGAAAACACTTTTTGAAAGCCTCGTAGCTGCTTGAAGTGACAAAAATGTGATACTGTTATCCATCTGAGCATCTCTGGATGTGGAGACCCGTTACTCTTTAAAAGACATAATAATAATAACGGCGTTCAAAAAAATAAAAAGACTGAATCAATGAGATGTTTAAATACACAGAGCATTCATCAGCCAGCACTGTCTGTCTGCGCACAGGTTCTCTCCTATCATACCATCTCCTCTCATTTCCCCTTCTTCCAACCCAAACCATGTGTTTCTTGGCCATTAAATAAAAGCCACATTTATTAACCCAAAATGGCCGAGTGCTGAGGGCATGTCAGCCCACAAGCACTCTGTATCAACGTTTATTTATTTTAATGCAGCAGCAAGATGAAGCAGCGTGTGCCAGCGATGCTAGATAAAGCCGACTACAGGCATACACTCACTGAACACTAAAAATATACACACTTCTCATATTTCTGGACTACGCTCAAAGACAGTACTTGTGAAAGTGCCCGCTTTGACTCACAGAGCGAGCAATGTTCGCCCAACAACTGCTGGTTTTTGTTTAAACCTGATAAGACTGATGTTTAACATCGAATTCGCCCGGCTGAAACTGTCTGATCTATGTCACAGGAGATGCAAAGCAGCATACAGGAAGAGTATATGCAATATTATTAACTATAAGAGCAGCATAGATTCAGTGTGTTATTTGTTTGTGTCTTGCACAGAAACATATTTGCCCACCGTGATGGCTTGACATGTATATAGTCTCTGGTGAGGGGGGTTGTCAGATTTCTGTGTGGGTTTATATAGAGGTGCTCGTATCTATCCCCCACCCCCTTCCCCCAGATGTTGCAGAGCTCTTGTGGGACCAGGAGAAAGCTGTGCATTTTAAACATGCATAAACTAACCTTGTACTCTCTCCTGGGACTGAAGAGGCCCGTTCTTACATGTGTTTTTTTTTTCACTGCATTTCAGATACAGAAATTTTTTTTTCTCTTGAGCCAAGCCCATGTTCATATACACCATGTTTATAGAATGCTCCAATAGATCTTAAATGCTATTTCTAGCATTGTTTTTTCTCATAATATGCATTATTCAGATATTCATGAATTGCATATTCATGCATGCATGAGCCTTAAGCTGCTCAAAGGCATAGATGCAGCATGCCGGACAGGGAGTGGTCGTTTGTGGACCGCGGCAGTAGTCTTTGATGCCATTTGGTTTATAAGACGCGCCGAGTGTGATGCGGCGGCTCGGGTCAGACGAGGCTTCACACGCATTCGTGTCCCCTCCATTCGACAAAGTAAAAACCTCCTTCAGAATGCTTGACCTTGATGCTAGCACAAGACAGACAAGCCCTTCTGCGTTTATCCAGAAGCTCTCAACAGTAATCGGCAGCTCAGCGGGTCCGAGGTTGTTTTGGGGGCCCCGGCCAAAGAATGTTGCATTCAAATGATCACCGCCCCTGGGTCCCAGAGGTATTCATTACAAGCTGAATTGCTTTCGTTGCCTCTCTTACACAATTCCAGCCTAGATTGCAAATGAAAAGCCGGCTGGAAAAAAATAGGGCACCTTATTAAGTTTAACTACTGTAGCATTTAACCTGACATCTTCATTATTCAAAATTACGTTATGAAAAAGCCGCCTCATCTGCGGGTGCAGGTTACCGTTGTTTACGCTTCCTTTTGCTGTTCTTTGGCAATTTAATTGGTGGAAGGGCATGACAACATGTTGGAGTACTCCTCGTGCCGCATGGAGCTCTGGGTAATGATCCACAGCCAATCCTGGAGTGATCATTTAAATAGAGTAGGTTTATTTCTGAAAGTCAATTTCTGCAAAAGCAAATACCTTGAAGTGTTGTCTAGAAAAAAAGAAAACCTTTTGAAGAGTTGCTCTGCTAATGCCTAAGAAAAAAGACACAGCTCGTTTAATACTCATTGAAATGTTTGCCCCAATACAGAATATTGTCACACTCTATGGGGTAAATTGTCACAACGAAAATGTAATTTCACCGTCAATTATAGCCTTTCTGCACAATGTGAACAGTTAAACAATTATGAAATACAAAACAATGCTACGAGTTAAAAATTGCATGTGACTTGCTCTAAATGCAGTTCATTATTAATAATAGTAATAATTAAAAATGTGTTATTAAGATAATCAATAAGAATAAAAAATATTTTTCTATATATAGAAGTATTTTATTTTCTTTATCATTTATCATGTTTCAAAAATGTATTTTATTGCTAGTTATTAAAACATGATTAGTAAATATTGAAGAGGGTTCATACAAAAACACAGCCAGAGATCAAATAAATTTTTTTACTGAGAAACCTGAGTTTCGCTCATCCATCTAAATTGTATTTCTATCAGAAAGCATCTCCTAAATTTGTTTTAATGCATTTTGTAGCGTAATGATGGGGCGTATCTCTTATCTCGAAATGCACGTTTTCTCATCCACCTCATATCTCAGCATGTGTGCACTTCTTTCATAATGACGAGCTGATTTACGCCTGTCAAGATGGAAGGCTTATAAACAATCTACATCTCCATTGTGAGGCAGCAGTAATTTAATGCGTAATTTCTGCTGGTGAGGCATTTCTGCCACTCACTCAGTACACTATGTCCAAAACACAAGAGCTCTGCTCGTATCTTTCCACTCTCTCTCTCTCTCTCTCTCTCTCTCTCTCTCTCTCCCTCTCTCTCATTTTTTCCTTATTGTCAGTGTAAACCACATCAGATACATGACTATTCCCCCACTTTATTCCTCTCTCCCCCTCCACTGTGAAGCTTTGATTGACTGCTGACTGTAAAGTCGCCCATAGACAATGATTCCATACAGCCATCATGACCATCATCAGTAATTGATAGTAGATTTAAATGACTCTCCTGCTCATTTGCCATTCATCTCCCACCAGTCCCATTACCCTTGTGCTATTTGACAGGCAATCACCTCCCTGAGAGATTTGTTGTCCAGTCGAAATGATGTCACACGAAAAGGACTTGCGCGTCGTGGGTCTCAAAACTTGTCGTTTTTTTCCCTTCCCCTCCTTTGCATGCAATGCGAATGAGGGTTGTTGGGAAACTATGTGTCATCCGCAGTCCTGATTTACACAGAAATTGTTTTTCTTCTATGTTTCGTTTATTGTCAAATGAAAAGCTAGGCTTTTAGAAGCAAACCGCACACCTAAATTATGTTAAGATTACACATAGCGATCTGAACGTAACTGGATTATGAATAGTAAACACTGCCCTGAATGTACAGATATTGTGTGGGTAATTTCTCACAGCCCTGACTCAGTATATAAAAAGTTCATTTACTTCATTTCACGTTGCGTGATTCAGATCAGAACTTTCTGACCCTGGAGGTTTTATTCGGTTTCATAAGATGATGCAAAATATTTCGATTACCAACGACACGACATGTATAATTTCAGAGGCTGGAATTGGAAAAAAACGATCTGACTCATAGCACATATCCCTTCAGAAAATGTATTTATTCAGATTAGCTGGAACGTTTTGCAGTTTCTAGTTAAATAAGATCAGATCAGACGACACCAAGTTTTTATGTGTTTGTATCCACGGCCTCATCTAAAGTCTTCTTTTTCGCAACGAAAACACACAGATGTAGGAAATGTTTGCAATGCTCTTAATTTTTGTACGTTTCGCTTTTTTTTTTTTTTTCAGAGCCACACACCACAGCACAGGGTTATTTATTTCCTGTGTTCTCTTTCTTGGCTGCCTGTTTACGCTTCTCAGTGTCACAAAAAAAGGAAAGTGTAAAAAAAGAAAGACACATCAAGTATAAAACCGTTACAACACGCAAACATAATTGCACCTCAAAACGGCCATTGGTTCCTGCTCTTATTTGTTTGTCTAATTTCCACCTGAATATAATAATTTTCTTTTCTTTGACAAGAAGTACATTACTCGCATGTATCAACAGCAATGTAAGCCACTGCAAACAGTCGTCTTGTTTTATGTGATTTATTTTTTTTAATTTGGCAGTAAAATCATTCCTCTAAGGGCCTTACTGTATGAATTATGCCAGCATATTTCCTGCAAACAAACGCAGACATCTGTGAGGCACAACACAATCAAATATGCAAATGAGCATGATACATTGGCTTTTAGAGGCAGAAGTAGGAAGCTCATTAAAACGATTATTGCAATCCTTAAAAGTAACAGTTGGACCGTTATTTGAGTTGAGTTTGAATTTGGAACCAATTTCATACCTAATTGCCTGTAGTTGGCTGTCTGACAGGTTCATTTAGTTTGCTGCAAATAAAAGCTATGTATTAGAGATAATAAAGCAGCAGAAAAGAGGAGCCCCTTTGAAGGTAAAAAAAAAGAGAGGGATCGTTCGAGTCGAATCAGAGGCTGAGGCACATTTGCGCTTTAGCGTTCGCCGCGACGTGCACAGATAATAAACTCTCTGCCTTCTGATAACTGTATATATTTTTCTACAGTATTTTACTCCAAGGGAGTGTTTACAGAATAATTTATGATTTTGCTTGGATTTGTACAGCCTTTCATCTCCTTATCTGCTTTACATCTTTTTCATCACAGTCTGAACTGACAGGGGCTGGAGGAGGCAGAGAGCAGGACGGCCTGTTTTAAAGCAGCCAAAGCAAACTTCACAGCCAAGCGCAAGTGACTGTTCAGCCTCATAAAAGCAGCCTTTTGTTATAGACTAATGAGATTGATTGACCATTTGCATATAATTTTACTTCCTCAAAGGCTCAAATAGTAGGAATGAATCACTGTAATGTGCAGCACACTTTGATGTACTTTATTCAGCATTTCATTTGCTGCGTATATAGTTGTGATTAGTCTTTTTTCTGTTATTGATACAGCGTGAATCATCGCCGTTGCTTCGGTGGCAGAATATAGAACATCAAAGAATGTTAGTTTTCAACAAGATTTTTCTGTTCGTGCCGTAACCCATTTCGTTCTCTTATTTATAAGTATCAAATGGACAGTCTGTCCTTGTACTAGCCTACGGTTCACCCCCCATTGTGCAGTATTTCAGACGAACTGTTTGGAAAGCCTTTTCATGCTGCCTTTGGAGACACTCTGACAAGAATGCTCATTGCATTTCACCATCTATTCACTCGCTTTTTCATTTTAAAGTTGAAATGTGCTTCTTTTTCTTTTTTTTTTTTGATGTGATAGCATTTGTATTAGATTCTATTGTATTTACCGCTGAATAAATGATAATAGATTGCATCGTATTCATCATCACTAATGACTAGTCAGTCATAAATGAATCATCTTTTTGAAAAACGACGGTTTTGTCATGCAGCCACACTTATGTAATCTGTGTTGGGACGGGTCACGTAACCTCACGGCCTCTGTTCTTCCCAGCAGTCCTACCCAGTGCCCAGTCTTGGGGACGAAGACTTCAACATCCCGCCCATCACTCCCCCGACCCTGCCCGAACACATGCTGGCACACTTGCCTGAGTCTGAGTCCGGAACGTACCATCACCTGTGCCCCCCTGTCTCCCAGAACGGACTGCACCACTTTCACCTGCAAGGAATGGACCTGCCGGGCATGTCGGTGCCTAACATGTTGGGTCAAGATGGCGGCCTGCTCACTAACTCCCTCTCAGTGGTGAGTATTGGCGCTGAGGCTGATGGAAGCCCGTTTCCAAATAATTATGGGATAAAGTTTCAAATAAGTGTGAGATATAAAGTTACAATTATAAGAAATAAAGTAGCAATTGCTCAAGTTACAAAACGGTGTTGTGGCACGTAGTCGCATTATGAGTTATAACTGTGAGATATAAAGCAGCAATTATATGGAATGTAGATAATATAGATGCAGCTGAGAGATATCACATTTTGAGATTTTGAGATAGATCGCATTGCTATGTATACATATAATTTGTTCAAGATTCACAGTGTGAGAGAGAAAAAAAATTGCAGTAAGCTGATTTATATTTTTTTTTACTCTGGAACATGAATGTGCTTTCATGTAATCTTGTATGGAAAATGACCAAAAACACAGTTTCTTTCTATGTGGAGGAAACTTCACCGTAAGATGCACACGCTCTCCTTTGAGATGTCGCTAATGCATTCCGCATGACAGAATTACGCAACTCCAAAGTCGTTTCAGTGCCCAAACAATGATTTAATTGACACAAATGAAACACCTCAACAGAGATTATAAGAGGTTGGAGCGGCATATAGAATGATTGAGATAGCACCCAGCAAATGAGAGCTAATGTGATTTAACGCACAGTGAAACAATGCCAAATTCCCCATTGGATTAAGTTAATTAAATATAATTTAGCATCAAGGCACTCCTCCTAATGCATTCTGCTTGCCATGTAGCTGTACTAGATAGTTGTACAGTGCATTCAGAAATTGTAGACACATAACTTTTAAAAATAAAGAAATCAGAAGAATAATATTGAGTCAAATCTAAAAAAAAATACAACATGAATCTTTAAAAAAATTATATGGTTAAGAACATGTAAATAAATGTTAAAATATAATAAGCTAATAAAACATATAGTTATTTTTAGGTATAGTACACACACACACACACACACACACACACATTTAATATATTTAATATATATTATATAAATGTATATATTACACATCAAAATGATTTTATTTTGCTTGCTAACTTATTTTTTTTACTTATTTTAATTTGTTCCTTTATCATTCTCGTATCTTTATAAAATGTTGATATTGATCACAAATATCTCTGCTACTTCTGCAGAAACGAAACAAACCTTGAATTTTTGGTCAAGTGCAAGAAACCTCATAATGTGATTATGACACATATAAGGTGCTGGTGAATTGTGACTAACTGTGGTTGAAGATGAATGCGAGATGTGCTGCTAATCTGACGCTTGAGTCAGACTGAAACTTCTCCTCTTCATCTCTCACCTATTGTTTTCCACATGCTCCATGTTTGGGGACAAACCTAAATATTGAGCGTTATTTTTGTGTGTGATAAACCCTGTTAATAATAACAACCTTTTTTTTGTCTTGACCTTGGTTCGATTATACGAGCACAGATGATTTATCTTTTTATCAGAAATGAGCCCACGTAGGCAAAAACGACATATTGTGCGAACAATAAATGCACCTTCACAGTGACCCTCTTAAACTTCCATCAAAAAGATTTTTAAAGAATAACATACACATCGGTGGCTAAAAAAAAACAACACACAGAGTGACATGCACACTGAAAGATATTGAGATTCACAAAGGCATTTGTTCTTTTCACCTTAATGTTCTCAGTGCTTGGAGAACATCCATTTAGAGCGGCTATGAATTATGGTTGCCAGGCAACGGGACAGAGAGCTTGTAGCTGCAGTGGAGAATGAAAGAGCTAGCTGATGGAATTAATTTTCTCTCGGCATTAGCCTGTTGGAGCTGCCTTCTCTGGTGGAACAGAGAGTGCATTTATGTGCCTCTTACATTTTGCATTCATTTTATAGGTCTCAGAGCTTGCATTGTTTAGCCAGCAGAGATAGTTGAGTGAAATGTGCTTCACCTTAAAAAGTATTAGATTAAAAGGAAAATTATCTCATAAGGTTTCACCGTCCCTGCTCGTTCCATTAAAAAGAATGAAAGTAAATGCCGCCGAATAGCTAAATGGATCCCACTAGTTCTGAGAAACGGGGAAGGCTGATTTTTAAACGTATAACGTGGGAGATGAGATCTCATCGGGCCGTTCTGATGAGCTCGGTGATTCGCATAAAACGCGACAAATTTATTGGAAACGCTCAGGTAAGGTTTGCTTTCTAGAAAGCCACATGTCCGCTTAAATAAGCACAAGTTGATGTGTGTAAAATGTGCAAATCTAAACAGAGCTGACAGCGGAGGAGAGAGAGAGAGGGCGTGAGCGGCAAAAAGCAGCGAGATCGTCCATCATCAGCGCAAAAGCCACTAAATCCTCATCCAGCGGTGGCCTAAATAAAAAAAAGAAACAGTAATGGACATAAATCTCCATTTATTGTAAATTTGCAGCAAAGCCTACAGTTTGCAGCACTTTGCTGCGCGCTGCAAAACGGGCACATTTCAGACCTTGAAAGTGCAGCGTGACAAGCCACTTCTATTAGGCTGCTTTGGCATAGATCATTTACAGTGGAGTTTAATAAGAGACAGGTATTTGCGTGCGCTTGTGCAAAATTGAAGCTGGAGCAATTAAACTCTGGCTTGTCCAAATGACAGATGGTGTAATACGGCTTTAAGCTTTTATACTCCAAATTACCTCACTTCTCATATGTACTCCTGCATGTCATAAATATTGGGTGTTTTCTTTCGTGCGGACTGTGACAAGCTATTATTACCAAAAAATAAATAAAATAACAGCGATTTTAAAGCGGATTAACTCGAGAGCAAAAGAAATTAATAGCTAAGATTATGCCGGAATACATTTCAGATGATCAAAAGGGTAAACAAAAAGCCAGCGTGTCTTTTAGCTTATAAAGATCTACAGTAACGCAAGGACATGAAATACACCCTCATTACTCTGCCTGAAAAAGTCCTTATCATTGGGCTGTGGTTTTATTACCCTGAGCAAACAATTGGCTCTGATCTAGTCCAGCACTTAAGCTATTTATACCTTTTTAATGGAAACAGAAGGACATGAAAGTGCCCCTGAAGTGACAGCCGGAGTAAAGTAGACATTATTTTCCTCCCTTTAAAATGTCATTGGACTCCATGGAAAGCTGGGTTTCTCTCGTCCCTTTCATGCGTCTCTGTCGCGCACTGTAGGAAGATAAGCATGCAAATAGTCTCCTACTGTACGTGTGATTACAATTTGCCCTGTGATTTAAAGGAAATTGATATCAAATGAGTATGACCTCCTTTGCAGCACGGGTCAGTGGATCTGATGAAAAAACAGCCAGCCCAGGCAGCCATTTGTTATTTAAAACTTAAAAAGTGCAGAACAGGCAACCTTTAGGGCTTTTGTCTGTGACCTCGTCACGTGACCTCTATTCATCCCTGGCAAGCCTTTGTCCTCTGTATAGTGGAGATTAATGGTGAGCTCAGATGATAAATACCATCACAACCTCGCTCTGGCAAACGCGATTTGAGTGTTTTTCAGCAGCCATGTTTATTCGCACGCCGTAAACCTGGGAAATTTCGCTAGTTATTGCAGTACGATTAAACAATCTGTGATTGATTTCGATCTTAGTTACTTTCAGAGAGCTTGTCCTGCCTCTAGGTTTTGTTTTACCAAGAAATAGAAAGTGACCTTTTAGCAGCATGCGCGGCTTTAAGTTAAGTTTTCTACCCAAAACTGACCACATTGTCTAATTACCCACACAAGGTGGGGTATTGTCTGGTTAAATAGCTGAAAAAGTCCCCCTCAAGAAAATACAAATGTTTCACAAGAAATCGAGTGGGAAGGGTATAATACTGAAAACACAGGGGGTATTAATGAGGTGCGTATGAAGGTGAACGCGTTTCGCTGAAAAATGAAACTTTCTCTTATCCATTAACATCGTACTGGTTAAACCCCCTAAAAAGTTGAACAGTTTTCCACTGCAAACTTTTTTTCCAGCCGTTTTATGAGAACTTGACATTTTCACCCGTGTCAGATTAGTCAGTTATAACCGCTGTAACCGCATGGATTGAATAATTTCCTCCGTATTGCTGTGTAATGTTGTCATGTCATGTCCGTCCAATCAACTGCTTACGGATGCATGCCGAGTTCTCGTAAATGAATAGTCTTTCCGATGCTCCATGACATGACACAAAAAAAACGCTTTCACATATTACGTTAATTAATCAAATTGAACGCATGAAAGTCTTAAAAGTTTAAAAGTGAACTGTAAAATTAAAATACATTTATCACTTAATTTAACTTAATTTGCAATCATCCAGAAAACCCTAGTATCACAGCATCACTCCAAAACGCATTACATTCTACGTGCATGGCACAACATGTAATGCATTAAACACTATTTTTTTCCTGCGTGGCTGTCAGATTCTGACAGCATGAAATATGTGAAATTTTTGCATTAGCATTATTCGGTGCTCTCACAAGCTCTCTTGGAAATAAGAGATGTTAGAAAGCAATTTCAGAGTGTTTTGAGTAATGAGGGTCCAGTGTGTCTGAAGTGTTTATGTGGGGAGGGAGACACAGAGTCACCTGTCCTTCAGAGAAATGCCCGTGGCCCCTAACCCCAAAGCTCCACCTGTCGGGGGCATTGTGTTGCATACAATGGTGGGCGTGGGGTACATTTCAGGTCACCTGTTGCTTCAGACGGTATCAGGTGACGGACTACAGCTACAGGGCTTGTCCTTGTCGGAAGTGATTTATCCCCCAGATACAGTGTACAAAAGCAATGTTTCTACACCCTGATACAGACTAGCATTCACAGCAGCAGGATAGTGTAAACCCAAACCTGTCGTAAGCTCAGGATGGAGATATTAGTGCTAGTTAACACTGGGATTATGTATTTTATGTGTATTGTGTATAGGTAGGCCTCTAAGGGATTTCTATTGTAACAGGGTTTTTTTTTTTTAGCCGAGATTAGTTTTATTAAGACTACTTAAAAGACTACTAATTAAGGTACTTTTATTTTTAAATGAATATTTCAGTGTAGGGATCTTAGGGAGCTTAATAAACAACATTTGTGTCATAATGTTGAATAAAAATACTATGGACGTGAATGGGGCATTCGCATTGAAAAATATTACATTTTTCAATGTTGACAAAAAGAACAAACAACATAATCTTAATTTGAAGAAATCACAATTTACTAAACTTTCAATAAAAAGCTATAATTTTCATAAAACCTTAAAATGATCTTTGCGATTTAAGCATCTCCATTTACGCGCAAATTATTTATGCGCTTTTGATATGTAAATTAATTTAATGAAATAAAATGATACGTTTCACATTTCTGATTTTAAAAAAGTTTCCCTATTCCCATCCATTATTAGTACCTTGCTTTAACTTTTTTTTTTTTTTTTTTAGCACAATAGTAAAGCAGATTTTTCTACATTATGCTACAAACTTTCCTTCCTTTAACTCCTTTCAGTTTACTAAATCTGGGTATTTTTGTGCTAATCTTCCAGATGCAACAAATGGTCAACTCAGATTCGCGTTACGGCGGCCATCCCCAGGTGGACACGCTCAGACCCAGGGTCCAACCTGGCATGGTTCCTCAAGGTCAGCTGACCACTATCAACCAATCACAACTCAATACTCAGCTGGGTCTGAACAACAACAATGGCACCCATGGATCCCCATCTCCACCAGAGAGCAAGTCCGCCACTCCCTCCCCCTCCAGCTCCGTGCATGAGGACGATGCAGATGATGCTGCCAAGGTGAGAGAGAGAGAGAGAGTGTTTTACCCATTCTGTGATCTCATGAATATAAAAGCTTATCTTCCTCGAGCACACACACGCACACACGGTCACATATACTATTTTATGCACTGTGGCAAAATAGAGTGTATTAAAAAGAATGAGTCACTGCTGACCTTTCAGCAAGTTGTACTGCCATGTTTCCTTAAACACAGATTTGCTAAGACACTGATCTGCCTCAAGTCTCTTCTTCACAGCCAAAATACAGTGCATTTTCTCCAAAACTCACATCAGTACTGATCCTCTGGAAAGTGTGGTCGTTTATATGCTCTGCTAAGATATTTTTGCGTCTCGTTTCCTAACACAGAAGATACAGTTCAGCATTAGAGTCAAGAGCTGTATAAACATACACGTTATGAGCTACTCGTGTTTATATAAAGTGTCACAGTCTGATATTTCAGTCACTTAAATTAAAATGTCATGGAAAGTTTATAGTTAGGATTGTTATGATTATGAAGCTTTAGGCTTGTGACTAATTGTCATACAAGTAATTAAATTAATTGTCTTTTTTAGATTATACAACCGTGAAGCTCAACACACAAATCATTTTTCACACTGAACTTGGAAACTAATTTTATGTTATTTTAAGGAAACTTAACTTTTGTTTTATTTATAAAAGATATTAAAAATATGTATTATTTAATTATATTAAAATGACAATATATTTATAATAAATATTTATTTAATGCAAAAATTACTATTCCTATACTGCAATTGCTTGTACAATTTATAGTATTTCTACATGCAATTAAAATGTAGAAATATCTGATTGTCCTTTAAACTGAACTGATCTGTAACCATAAACAGGCAATTATGTAATAATCACATAGATGCCGTATATTAAAATGAATATTTCATTGTCTAGAAATTGTTCTTTGCAGCTGCAGTCTTTATAGAAATGGTTATCCGGCGATCACAAACAACTGCACGTCACGGAAAATTATTGGTAAAAATGCGTGGGAACCCTGTACATACAGTACGAATAATGCACGATGGTCATTAAAATTTAAAAAGTAGCTCCAGGCTTTGGAGACAAGGCTCACTAACTAGCTTTAGGAAGATGATTCATTCATAAAGCTGTTATTATGGCTTAATCTAATTGGATATCTATTGTTTACTATAATGAGCCCCTCTCTTTTCAGATCAATGGGGCAGAGAAGAGAGCAGCCACAGACATGGCCAAGAAGCCCAAAACCCCCAAGAAGAAGAAGAAGAAAGACCCCAACGAGCCTCAGAAGCCAGTGTCGGCCTACGCCCTGTTCTTCAGAGACACGCAGGCAGCTATCAAAGGCCAAAACCCTAATGCCACATTTGGGGAGGTTTCTAAAATAGTGGCCTCCATGTGGGACGGCCTGGGCGAGGAACAGAAACAGGTGATTTTTTTTTTTTATTTCATTAATAAACCTTGCTCATGCAAAAGTGAAAAGTTCCTTTATCTTGCTGCGATCTTGTGGCTGACTCATAAAGACTGATATAATGCAGGAGGAATTAGATTACCGCGTGTTTCTATACACACAGCACACGTTTTGTTTATTATCTAAGGTATTATCTACAGTATATACAATAGTATATCCACATAACGATTTGTTATGACAGCAGATGCGATGACGCACATGTTGGTCAGAACATTTGTTGATTTCCCCTTGTGCAATCAGAGAATAACATCGTGTTGCTGTGGTCTAACATCAGCGTGGTTGTGCATGGTAGGGGAAGTCTTCAAGTCAGGTGTGAAAACAGTGCAATATGTGAGATTTTTTTTTTTTATTGGAACATAACAAACAAAGGTTTCGTGGGGTCTTCTTATCGCTCTCTCAAGTTTCGTTTACATCTGGCATTAATACAGTCTGTAAATGTAGTAAGGAACAGCATTTTTTTACATTTTGTTGCTCTCTGAACAGGTTTAAAAATGTAAGAAAGGTTACTTTTACAGATTACAAGTTACCCTATTGAAAATTGAATAAGTGGCATAACCGAATACATTTGATTACTTTTCTACATTTGTAACAAATGTTAATTATTTAAAGCAGCCGAGTAAACATAATCCTTCATCACTTACATTAAGATCATAATCATTTAATTTTAAAGCATATCCACCACAAAATCATTATTTTTACCTATTTTTACTGAGTTTACTTTGTGTTTAAATGCAGATTCAATCATAATATATAGTTTGATAGCTATGCAAGTGTTTTTTTTAAATGAAGTCTTTACATATTTATGACAGGAAATACTGGCATCTAACAAATATTTTGGGGATAAAACTGTTACTCGTGAAAAATAAAGCACAAATACAAACCCAAATATTAAAATGAAAGTTATTAAAACAAGCGTGTGTCCTAACTCCTGCGGTCAGTGCAAAAAAAAAATCTATCAAATCTGTTTGTGTGTGCAAATTTGTAATCTTTACATTTTTCATACATAACTGCAATTTAATTCAGTTACACATTTTTCTCAGTAACTGTAACTGATTACAGTTACATTTAGTTTGTAATTAAATTATATAATTCTCTTACATGTAACTACTTACTGCCCAAAGTTGATTTTCAAAGGACTATTTCTTCTCATAGTACTTAAAACATGCAGTCTACCTACTGTTATAATAACAATACATTATGCATAATTACAGGCACGTAACCCTAAACCAAACCCTAAGCATATAGCAAGCACATATACATATACATTATTCAGTACTTAAATGTACTATATAATTACACTGAAACAAGGACACCTTAAAATAAAGTGTAACAAAACATAAAAAAATGCAACAAAGAAGTTTATCACAAAATGAAAAAATACAAACTACATTATTCTGAAGAACATTTCAGCTGTTTTTAATATATGAAATTCATGGGCAAAAAACGAGAGGTTTGTGTACTTTTTAGGTACACAGTAGATCATGCAGTCAAATAGCACTTTTCATTTGCTGTGCATTACGACAAATGTGTATATCAACGTGTTATATTAGAGCTTATGTAGTACAGTAAATACCCTTGTAAATGTTTAATACCCTCATTAAGGTTCCTTTTAAGACTGAAAGCCGTGACAAAGAAAAGGATTAGCACTTATGTTAACACCTAGGCTGTTTTTTAGGGTGTGAATTTAGGTTTTGAAGAATGACATGACTACGAGAGCTGCTTCTGATTTCAGAATAAACACAACTGAAAGTACCCATTTCTCTCACCAAAGCCACCAGACAGCATCTACAGTCATAAAAAGATGTTTTATTTTTTTGTAGCCGTTTATTTTGTGCTCTTTTCGCTATGTAAAACACTCAGCCGGTGAAGCTGATGAAAACACTTAAAAGTACTTTTACTCAGGAGAGGATGTTTGCCTGATAAAAGAACATCATGTCTCTCTGCTGGGTTTTTTTTTCTTTCTCTATCTCTCCTCTGCTCTTGTCTTTTTAGTAGAGGTCTATTGGTTGAGGTAATAACAGCACAGATGTATTGATGGGCAAATAATTACACATATGCCCCAGCTGAAAGGGGAAATATGGACAGTCCATAAAGGCAGAAGAACAAGCGATGGATAAAGTGGGCTGCACTCAAGCACCATTTCAGTGCTCCAACAACAATTACGCATTATGGCTCATAAATGGACTGCCATTAGATCCCATTTCTAAGAATAATTGTGCACAGGAACATGAAGAACAGCTTTGGCCTCTTAATATATTTTTTTCTTTGTTTGTTTGTTTGTTTTATGATGGCAGGTGTACAAGAAAAAAACAGAAACCGCAAAGAAGGAGTACCTCAAACAGCTGGCTGCATACAGAGCCAGCCTCGTGTCTCAGGTAAATGACTCTGGGCTATTGATATATATGTGTGCTTGCTTTAACACTGTGACGTTTGAGAAGAGACATTTTTCAGATGTTAGAGTTTGGCGGTTTGGAGATGTTTAAGTAATAAACTCCCATCACACACCTAAATGCAAGTATTATGAAGAGAGCATAAAAAATCTCAAGCAATCAGAAGTTGTTTAATATTTAATTTATATAACGTGTAGCAACATTTAAGGCATGCAACCTCAATACAAATATTGTGAATATTAAGTGGAATGTACAGAGACATTCATTATCAAAATAATATATATTTGTATCTTTTTGGATATGTATATCTAAACATTACTAACAATGTGTTATACTTAACTACATACAATTTTTTAGTGCTGTCAAATAATTATTTATGAGTTTTTCTTTATACATAAAGTATATATTTGACAAATACTTACATGTATATATTTACTGTATATTAATATAATTTGTATAATAGTATTAATATAATTTCTATAAATGACATTTTAATAAAAACTTTTTTCTTACATTTTTTTATATATACATGCATGTGTTTGTATTTATATATACATAATAGATTTAAAGAGTGCACACATTATGTAAACAAAAACTTTTATTTTGGACTTGATTAATCATTTGACATTAGTAGATTTTATTTATATTTTAAAAATAAACATTTAAAATGTATCAAATTTATAATCACATGTATTTTGCATTATATACCAAATACTTGTATTTAGTAACCACACACACACACACACACACACACACCATTGGCTTATTTGATTTATCCAAAGAGCCTGTTTAACATTTATGCATCCAACAACTAAACCGCTTTTCTTTTTACTTTCTCTAGAGCTACAATGACCCAGGAGATGTGAAGGCATCACAGGCCTCTCAGATGCTCGGACCCAAGCCACCAGTTTTCTCCGGGGCAGGCCAGTCTCACCCAGGTCTCTACATGGCTCCTCCGTACCACCAGCAGCCAGGACTCAGTCCCCACCTGCCCCAGATGCAGCCAGGCCTAGCTCGAGGTGGTGCATCCCGGCCCAGCGCGCCTATGCCAGGAGCAGTGAGCATGGGCAGCATGACGGGCTCGTCCCCCCCTCCGCTGCAGATCAGCCCCCCCTTACACCAGCACCTCAGTCTCCACCAGCAACAACAGCAGCTCAGCAGCCACCCGATGCCCCTGCACTCCCCATCCATGGCCCAGGTGAGACGTCTACTTTCACAATGAATAATGCACATTTTGCTTTTTAGACGCTTCTGTATTTTGAGTCAACGTGTATATTTAAAATAAGTTCCTATATGCAATACAATCCAAAACAAAGATTTGTATTTTTTTCAGGAGAACCGTAATAAATTGTTTACAAAAGTGACATTAGAGACACATATAATGTTTAACAAAAAAAAGTAGCACTACTTCCACAAAAATATGGAAACAAATATTGTAATTATGCATAGTAAACATTTATTTTACATCGTAATAATGTCTCACTATATATATTATTGTATTTTTGATCAAATAAGTTCAGCCTGGGTGAGCATAAGCATAATTCTCAAAAGTTGTGGCTCAGCTTATGTTTATTCTGTGGCAACAAGAATATATTTATGCAATATATTCATGACTGTGCATATATAAAATAATTGGTGCCATATCACTAGTCCCTCACCATTCACCATGCACAAATATTAAAATTTACACTTTCAAACAAATGTAAATTCAGCATAAAATTGAATTCTTTTAATTAACCTAAATGAAATAGTTTAATATACTCTCTTGCACTTCATGTGAACAACTGACCCCCGACCAAAGAACACTTATATAGAGAGCACTTTTCGCAATCCGATCAATTCCCAATGGATAGTATCAAGCCTATACTTCTCTATTTCATGTTGAATTCAATCAAAAAAGACATTAGAAGCCTTTTTACTGTTTTTAAAGTAAGACCAAAGACCAAAGCAAGACAGACACCAAGCCGGGCCAATTAAAGGATCTTCTCCCCCTCCAATCTATTCTCCATAAACCTCTCTGAGAAGCCGCCTTGTCTGATTCTTCTCCAATTTCCATTATACATTATCGTGGAGCAGATAGCGAAGCGTATACGTGTGTGTATGAATGCCAAAGTGGAGGAAGTGCTGTTTATGCAGCAGATGCAGCACCGTTTCATTTTTCATCATTTCCGGCCCCTTCAGCCTATCTCTCGCGCCGGCGAATGAGGTCAAGAGAGGAACCATTAATATCTGCCAGCTTGTTTTATGTCCACACTGTGCAAAAAAAAAAATCCCAGCATATCACACAGACAGATTTTCAATTTTCTCTCTGTAATAAACAGATGCATTAGGATTTGGATGTGACTTAAGGTTGCACAAAAAAAATCACATTGAGATTGATGAATACATCAGTGTGGAAGACAAAACGCCTCAGCTATCTGATGAAAACAGTTTTTCAGACCGGGCCGAAGGAAATGAAATTAGTTCTCTGCTAAAGTGTATAGGAGGAGAAGGCTGGTTTTGGAGGACGTAGACAACAACAGCAAAGCAGAGAAAGCAAATAAAGGCTCTACCCATTCGCGCACAAACCCCTAAAAAATCTAATTAAAGAGAAAAAGACCTCTTTTGAAATAATTTCCACTGTGTTTATGTGCAAAAAAAAAAAAGAGGAAGAGGGTGTTTCGAGCCCTACTTTAACACGCAGCCTCATTATTAGCATCTGTGCTAATTAAACCCTCATTCCTCTAATAGAGATCTCAAACAGAGGTGGCTAAGAAGCCCAAGTCTCCTTAAGCACTCGCGGTGAGTTCCATGTTGATCCGTTTCATGTCTTAATAGCCTTGAGTTGCGCTGGATCTTCAGTGGGATTGAGATGAAGTTGTAATGAGGTCCTAATGAATAGCACCCTTGTGTCTGGAAGCTCTTTAAGAGATGAGCATCAGCTGGGAGGCAGGACTGAAGGAGAGGGCGGAGAATCACATTGTCTTGGGGTAAACAGGGATTAGCTTCATAAAGAGAGATGAATCAGGTGGTCAGGAGAACAGGTGACACGCTATCCAATGACAGCAGTTTGATCTTTCGCGGGGAGATGCGCCAGGGCCGGCGTTGAGCAACGAGCTGTTTGTGTTTGAATTGCGGCAAGGAAATACACGGCAGCAGACAGATTCCATCAAGGACGAAAACGAAAAACATATTTCCAATTCAAACTGTTGCGGCGAAAAAAAGTTCGCCATTCACATCTGAATATGAAAGGCCTATTGTTGCAAGTTTCTCTTCCTGTGCCCGCTGGGAATTCTGGGAAACGTTGTATTTAAAAGAGCAACTACTTGATTGAATTTCGTGTGCTTCGTTTTTATCACTCCTCGGCAGGAAAATTAACTATTGCCGTGGATGATCATCGTCGTGAGGCAAAAAAAAGTGTCTAATTTTCATGCAGATTATAGTGTGAATTTGTCTGAAGTCCAATTTTAGATTACCACAGGGCTCCTTGTATGGCTGTGTCAATCTTTTGGAGGAGAGTACGAATGCTTAAACTTGGCTTTTCTCTCCTCCGTTTGGGGAGTTCTTAAGCCTGTTCTGCAGATCCTGCCTTTATGGGAGAGTTTTTAAATCCAAAGGGGAGTAATAATCCTCGTTCATTTTTGCATATTTGTGGAGAGCAAACAAAAACGCGCGGTTCAACTTTTTCGGTGAGCCGAGGCGGGCAGGGGAGGTGGGGCGGTGTTGGGGGCTGGGGGACACAAAGGGGCAGATGGAGCCTTTGTGATCGAATGAAGGAGAAGAATTTGAGGAACAATTCATGAATAGGTAGAATCTCTGGAGGGGGAAAAAAACGCAGCCACCTGCTGTCTTGCTCTTTCAGGCAGATTCTCTTGTGTACCACTGAGATTAACTTCCTTTTCACATGCACTCTTTCTTAGGCTAAGAACAGAGAAGAAGTCTTCAAATTAGAATATCTGCTTCGTTTATTTTTCCTCTACCCCCACCGGTCTCCCCGACCACCGAATGCAGTTCCTCATTAATGCTCATTTGAGGCTGCTTGCATTACACTGTCATCATGTCCACTTCAGATCCTAGGATGTTTGCTAGAATTAGATTGGACGAGCTGCTTTGCTCTGGTTTCTCTCAGAAAAAAAAAAAAAAAAGAAAAACAGGAAAGCTAGTTCAGCATTTTGATGCCAGGCTTTAATACAACTTGCTGTTAAAATATTTATTTAGTTGGACAGTTCACCCAAAAATGAAAATTATGCTATTCCAGACACATTTTGCTGTGTGGAAACTCAAAAGTAAACATCTACGTGAAAGCAAGAACGAGGACTTGCCGTTATAGCTTTAATATGTCAAGCATTACAAATAAATAAAATTGGTCTGTACAATTTATGTCAACAGACTTAAATTTGAAAATCTACCTTTAAGTTTGCATGCGATTTCGCAAAAATATTTAAAAACACTGTTTTTAATTAAAGTAATAATAAGACATGTGTATTGTGCACAAAATCAGTGTATTAGAATGGTTTTGAAGGATCGTGTGACTATAAAGACTGGAATAATGGCTGCTGAGTAAATGAAATTTCAAAATACATACAAATGGAATTATTTTCAATCGTAATAATCTTTTACAATATTACTTTATTTTTGATCAAATAGATGCGGCTTTGGTTGAGCATAAGAGACTTCTTTCAAAAACCTTTCAAAAATCCTCCTGCCCCCAAGCATATGTGAAGCCAATGACGATATTACTTGTTTAATTTAATCACCCAACCTTATGTTACTTTCATTTTCAGCTACTTACATAGCTTCAGTTCCCCACGCAAAGCCATTGTATTGCTTCCCCTGGTCACTATGAGAACAGCTGCTTGTTTAAAAATGTCTGCTTTTTCGTTTTACTGCCAAAAAAATGAATTCTAAATAAATAATGCATGACTTTTCGTTCGCCCAGAACTATTCCTTTGACCGTGTGCTGCCAAACTGTGATTCTAAAAGATCCCGTACGCTACAGGTCTTGAATTAGTGGGATCTGCAGTAGATCTTACGCGTAACCTGCTGTTGCGTCCTGCTCTCCTCTCAGGGTTTCCCTCTTCAGGCAGAGTATCAGAGCATGGTAAATGTCACATCCTCCGCCGGACCCGGCCTGTCCCCTTCGATGGACTACCGCACAGGCTGCAGGAACGGACCGACCCAGGGCCTGGACTGGACCCCCGACTACTGCGGCAACGGGTGAGCAGGCGCTAGCAATACCATTCGGGAAGACATGCGAATGTTCTGCGGCAGCCATGTCTGACTTGTCCGTACCTTCCTCCGCAGAGCCCTGCAGAGGGACAAAGCCCTGTACCTGACCTGATCGACAAACCCAACCTCACGCTCCTTCACGCTCACAGGACCAAGGCAGTTCCTCATCCCCGTACAGCTATTCAGGGCCTGATTGTTCAGGCCTTACTTTAGACTAGACACAATCCACGCATCAGCAAACCAACGTTTGAATGTTTTCTTTCTCATGGCTCACACTTTAGTGCACCCTACCGTGGTGGCTTTGGAATTTGTATCTCCTTCTAGCTTCTGACATTCAGACATTTTGGATCTTTAAAAATAGAGTTTAAATCATCGCAAGCATGAACATGTGAATTGTATGCTAAAATTTGTTTCAATGCAATCACCTCTCTAATGATATTGACTTTTAACGCCCTCCTATTGTTCGGCGTCCTAATAAGAGGCCGTGTATGGAAACCCCCTGTAGACGTGTGTTTTATTGAAGATCGCTCATGGTTTTTGAGACGTTGCGTAGGTCAATTCGCCTCGCAGGAAGGTTGTCGATCCATCGGTGTCTAAGCACTTACCGCTGCTTGTCGGAGACTCCCAAGCTCTCGCTGACAAACGGCGGAACGAAAGCCAAAACAGAACTTCTTTTTTGTACAAAGAGGAAAATCGTAATCCGAAAACAGAAAAGAAACAAAAAGCCACAAAAAAAAAAAGAAAAAAGAATGCAGACGGTATGACTCCTACGTCTTGCCCCGCTCCTCTTTCTCGTCGTATCATTCTTCCTCTCTGTAATGATCTTTTCTAGTCAACTGCCTTAGAAAGAGAGTTCTGTTGTAAGTATAAAACAGTCGCTCATAGGAAGGTTATGGACGGCCGAACGGGTTGTTTTAAGCAGCCCTCGTTTCAAGCTGTAAATAGAATCTGTGTTACTCCTAGAGTATAAGAATTCAACTTTTTTTCTAGTAACAATGTGATTTTGAATTGGACCACACCAGTTCGCTTCAAACTCGAAAAGGGATAACTAGCCAAGAGGGGTAATTTCTTGGCAGCGGACATCGCTGTTGATTAGACCAACAAAAGAGACTAAAGAAGTATTCTTTTCCCAAGTTTAATAACGTTAAGGTTGATGGCATCAACCAGCGAGGTAGCATGAAATGATTCATTAAGGAAAGTACTAAAGAAAAGTTTATTTTGTATTACGCAAAATACTTCTTTTGTATCACTTCTGGCATATTGATTAATGTCATCCAAACTATGTGTATGAAACTGTCAGATGCTTATATGGTGTTAATTAGAAGAAACAGTGGCAGATTGGAGAGTTGCTGTATAACCCTGGCATATGGCTGATCATTTACTATTCCTCTACACTGTGTCTATATGAGATCTTTTTATGGTACTTGTTTGCGCCTATTTATGAAGGAAAAAAAATAACTGTAGGTGTTTTTTGAGTAATTATGTTAGAGTTCCAGGGATGTTTTTCTGTTCATTTGTTTTGACAGAATCGATCCAGGCAACAATGTGAATAATTCTTATTTAGTTTTTATTGTGTTTGAAAATAAATAAAGGCAAACCTGCATTTTTGTGCAGTAATTCATCAACGAGTGTCACGAGTCTTTCATTGCGAGGAATTCAGGGCAGAGCGTTTCTGTGGAACATTATTTGAAACATTTAGAATCTCTTAATTCCTCAGGCAGAAAAAGGTCAAGCTTAAGTTTATGTATAATGAACACTAATTCTCTTCCTCACTCATATCTCATAACTGGGTCACAGTGTTGTTGATACAGAGCGCAATAATAACAATCCATTTTCCAACCATGAACGCAGCACAAATAAACCTCCCAATGTCAAGAGCACATTCCTGTCCTGCCATCTACAGCTGCCACAGATCCACTCACCTAAGGTTTTTACATATTGATCTCCCACTAAATGCTTCCTTAGTGTCATTTAAGTCACTGTTTTCCTGCACAAACCGTCTCCATTATGCAAAGTAATCTAATGGTACAGTACATTTGAATTTTGTCCTATTTCTGTCAATGTTCTTGAAACTTCATAACGTTACTGCTGCGTGCTACATGCTCAATCTGAAAAATAAAAAAACGGCGAATATCACGCACCACTCAAAATTAGCAGACCTAAAATAGCAGGTTAATTATTTAAACGTGTTAAAAGATTCTGGATTGTGAAAGTACGAATCATAAAACAATTATGTACAGCTGAAAGCGTTTTATTGAAGTAAAGGAAGGTCAGAGTTAGGTTCTGTAAACAGAAATCAACTTCCTTTTGACCTAAAACCCCATTTGGACAATGGCCAGACTTAATGGACTTTGTATAGGAGTGTCACTAGAAGCTAAAGACAGATTAATAGACTATCTCTATTCTGACTGCCTTGCTGTTTTTGAGAACTGCAGCTCCTTTTCGTGGAGTTCGCTTTTAGTGATGGCAAAATATTGCCATCTAGTGGCCAAAGGCAGAATAGCAGCGGGCCTAAAGCGGGAGCACAAGTTGATACACACCGCTTGATATAGCAGACAAACGCTGATATTATTATTCAGATATGATTTTCCCCTAAATTGTGATTCATATTCCAGGTAAATCTGTTAAATGACAGTTAAATGTTCAGATTCATTACATAAGTGATTTAACCAAGGTGACTACGTGGAGCTAACAGATGGTGCAATAGGTGACTAATGTAACCCTGTACTGATGCTTATCACCTCATCCAAAACAAAGAATGAAGGGGGAAAAACTGAAATCCTCCCCCTGAAACCACACCCTATCCTGCTTGCTCACCGTCCAAAACCATTTCATAAATAAAGTAAGAACCAACAAAGAAAAGAGCGATCAGCTGGGTGCTTGACGCTGTTGAGGTGGGCCGTGGGTAAGGTTATGGACAGGTTTAGCGGTACGGTTAGGTTGAAGTGTGGGTTAAGATATAAGGGATGGCTCAACATTATACAGATTATAAAAGCAATTGCAGAAATTCATTTTGAATTTAAAATGTGTACACAATGAGCGCATTATACCAGATGATTAATTTATATGTAAGTATACAGTATAGTTAAGGCCAGCAAATATAAGTGGGACTACTGTTAAAAGAATGGTTCGCCCACTAATGAAAATTCGGTCATCATTTACTCACTCTTTAAATGCATGGCTTTCATTTTTCTGCTGAACACAAATAATGTATCCAAGCAGTTGAAGGTCCCCATTTAAAGGAATAGTTCACTAAAATAGAAAAAAAATCCCCATATTTTACCCATATATATATATATATATTGTCACGCGTGTGGTAAGCACAAGAGCATACAACGAGTATAAATGAAAACAAAAAGGCTTTAATCCACTCAGATTAAATAAACGATATTCAGGCAGGCAGGCAGATACAACAAAACCACACGAAAATAAAGACGAGATCGGACAAACTGAACTGAAAACACAGGACTTAAGTACACAGGGTAAATTAACAAGACGCAGCTGAAGACAATGATATAATTAACACGGAGGGAAGGCAGGGCACAGGGAGCACATGGCACGAGACAAAAACAATAACAAAGTCCGGAGACGTGACATATATACAGTATATATATATAGTATTGCGATGCAAAACTAAACTATTCGCCTTGGAGAGTTGTCACATGTCCTCTGAAGCAGACCGATGGGTTTTTGTAACAAAAATATTTCTAGTTTTAAAATTGTAGCGTAAATAAGTGACTGACTGACTGACTGAGCGCCCAGTTCCGGCTTCTTGGATGACTTCTGACTCGATGTACGACATATGCAGATATATCTCATTTTATGGAGCTTCAAAATAATGGTCGCTATGCACTAGCATTACCAAGCTTGGAGGAACCAGGCTAAATGTTAAAAAAAAAAATTGTGTTCGACTGAGAAAAAAGGCTTATACACCTAGAATGGCTTCTGGGTGTGTAAAATATGGGCTAATTTTCATTTTTGGGAGAACTATTCCTTTAAGTCAACGGGGAACATGAATTATTCTTCAGCAGAAGAACAGAAATCCATACAGGTTTGTAAAAACTTGAGGATGAGTAAATGATGACAGTTTTTATTTTTAGGTCAACTAGCACATGTATTCAATTCTGACTCATGGTATCCTCGATGGCTCTTTAGTTGAAGCGCTAAATCTGCTACGATTACAAGTTACAAGAAGGGCTGAATCCTGACTCACCTATGTGCAATAATTACAAACTCATGGAGACCACAGGCCAGTATTCACAATGTAAAAAAAAAACCTGGTTTTACTATCCTTGTGGAAAAATGTGTACTCCTCAATGTAGCATAACACACACACACACACACACACCAAAAAATAAAATAAAAAAGAGAACAATTGTATGGCAACCATGTAGCTTTGACATAAATTGTTCATGAACGTCTCAGTTTTGGACATATAGGCTACTAATCCCAATCTTGTCTGCTTCAAAGCAGGGCAGGTTTGTCAGGGCATTACTTACTATTGATATAATTAACATGCAATCTGAATATTACCCAGTTCAAATAACTGTTTTGTATTTTAATATAGTTTCAGTGCAATCTATACCTGTGATGCAAAGCTGAATTGTCAGCATCCTTGCATCCCTCAGAGCTTTCCCTCTTCTTCCACAGAGATGTCCGGCCCGGAAAGAGGATCGTTAATCGGTCCAAGTGCATTTTGGGTATCGCCGCCATTTGTAGGGTCTCAAAGCCGAGTTGTTAGACTGGAATACACTACACGACTTTTAAAATCTGAAAAGAGCCTCTTGTAGCATCAACTTGTTCAGACGGTGAAATCGGGGCAAAAATCGTGTAGTGTATTCAGTTAGAGAATTGTATTTTTTTTATTTGCTAACGCAACGTTCCTGTTGTGTTAAAGTCTTTAATAGTAAATAACGTGACAAAACAAAAGCTGACCACAAAGAAAGATATTGTAGGTCTCACAGTTGCCACGTGCTGCTTATCTGCCTCAGATCATTTTAAATTTATTCCTCTTTCTTAATAGTACTTACACTTAAGAAAACGGTGTGTTGATGATTTCTCATGCTTGTCACATCTCCCGTTATGCATTTTGAAACTGATTAATTTTTAACACACTGTTGCATTAATAATAAAGTATAATGCCATTTTCATAAATGTGTTTTTGAATGTCTCCATGTTGTTAGTACTTATCAGTACTTTTTATTAGCCAAAGGAAGTACGGAAAACGTTGAAGGTTTAATGGTAGAGGGTCACATGATATAATTACTTACGATTGTGCAAATTATAAATGCAAATTAATAGTGGACATAACATTTCAGTGATAATATACTTTTTTATACAATTTTTTTTAAATCAAAAATGCAAAACCAGGCGTGTTAATTAACTGAATTTTGTTTATAAACATCTTTTATTTGTAACAGGAAGTTATTGTAACATTACTTGTCACTTTTGACCAGTTAATTGCATATTTATTGAATAAAAGGAGAACCATTAGAACATCTTAATGACACCAAACTAGCTAATTCAGCATTAATTGATTAAAATCATATTTTCACTAACCATAATTATTAGTACAGTTCTTCTTTTAAAAAATAGTGCATAATTTGCTTCAAAACAGACCTTTTTTTTGGGGTCTTGTCAAGCTCTGTATTGCAGTTCAGAGGAAAACAAATCACAGTTACAAGTGTGATACCTTAAACCATGAATGTAACAGACACGTCAAAGCCGTGATACTTGCCAGCTGACAGACACAAATAAGTAGAACATAAAAGATACAGTTCAATCACTTCTTGAAGATAAATTGCCAGATTTACTTTTACAACAACAAGAACAGATGTAAAGCCACTGCTCTGACCTTTATGTGACTGGTTTGCAAAAGGTGACTGTATTTAGATGGCAACCAGTTTGAGCTTGCCCGTTGTGTAATCCGGTTGTCCTCGCCAATTAATGCTGTTGTCAGTATAAATCACTTCCTTGAAAAGTGAAAACTGAGAGCTTGCAGCTGCGTGTCAAGTCATTTATATCTTGTTTCAGCAGAGCATGGGCACTAACTTCCTCTATCAGAAATAAAACCACTGCTTCAAGCTCCTCCGAATGCAGGAGCACAATATAATTTTTTTTCATCAGATGTAACAGTGAATTCTCTCATTTGTATGAGTACATGAACCAAATGGGCTATAGATAAATGTGACCTCACATTCTGTACACTCAAACACTTTTTACCCCCCAGACTGCATGAGCGGGGTATAATTAGATGTTTATTCTTTTTAAAATGACTTGTTTAGTCAATGTTTGAATGTTATTTAGCGCGTGTGTGTGTGTGTGTGTGTGTGTGTGTGTACATAACCTCAGGTTGCTCCAGGGGGTCTGTCACTGTAATTAGTGTACTGAAAATCACTTTAGATGAAAACATCTGCTAAATGACAGCTTGCTGTTTACTTTCACACTAAATATAAATCTGAACATAAACATGTTTTTTGACATTGCCTATCAATCAATAAAGATAACAGATGGAAAATAAAAAATAGCTTGCATATGGAAACCTAGGGTTTTGATGTAAACCCCATTTTAATATTAAAATAAACACGTGAAAACAATTTGTTCATACGATACAGTGAAAAATGCTATGTTTGAGGATTCATGCTAGGTCATACAGTAGGAACAACAGCATTTTATTTTGAATATATTTCTGTTCATCAAAAAATCCTAAATTTGTATGTATCCCAGGCAGAAGATATCAATAATAATTTATAGAATGATTTCTGAAGGATCTTGTAACACTGAAGACTGGATTAAAGACTGCAGAAATTTTATTTTAATAATCAATATATAAAATAATAATATATAATAGAAAATAGCTATTTTACATTAGCATCGCACAATATTAAAATGTTTTCAAAAACATTTTACAGTATTACCAACTCTACATTATTGCAACCTTTACAGTAGTAAAAGTTAAACTCTGCTTTTTGCTTTGTTTTGTTTGTTTTTTGGTAGGGTTGAACTGTATCTCAAACCAACCTTTAGACCCTTGTAGTACCGTCCTATTACTTTATGTAAGCACTATATCAAAATTAGATTCTGAAAGACTTGTAACAGATGTTAAAGTAACTTTTGTTATGCTATAAAACAGCAGACAATATGGACTTTAATATCATCATCATAATTTTAGTTAATCAGTTTTCTTTGCCATTCATTGTCTTCAGGCATTATAGATACCTGTTTCTGTTAAATCATATCAGTCCATGACTGTGGCATACGAAAAACATAAAGACAACAGCGTCTGTGCCAGGAGAGAATAATTTTTTCTCCTCAAACATTTTACACAGACCATTTCAGGTCTCATTTGCATTTTAAATGATTTATCTCTCTCTTAAGGTATTAAAAAAGTTCCATTAAACACAAAGAATTGCCAGCCTTTGGCTACAGCAGAAACTTTGCTGCCCAGATAGTCCGTTTCCATATCTGAACTCTATTTTTGAAGCATTATCCTATATTACAATGGCCTTGAGATAATCTTTATGAAGCAGTTAAGATAATATAAAACGATGAACTACTTCACTTTTCAATTACACCGTAGACTGCTTCTATCAATTAATGATAATCCATCCAAACGGCCATAGCCTCAAATGTCTAAAGCTGACATGAAGTATACACTGACTGATAATAACCTCCAACATTCAGACATTTCCCTTTTATTGTCTTGCACAAACAACTCTAACCCTGCAAAAGGTCACAAGCAAACAACTAATTCAGAAGTATTGTTTACACTGGCAAACAGCATCTGTCTGCTAACTGTCATCAGGTTCTGTGGAAAAGGCAAAAACCTCTCTCATCTATTCCTCACTAAAATGCACATAAATCTTTATAAGACCTATAATTTAACATATTTGTAACTATTGTCCATCACCTACGAGACACAAATCACCGGAAATACGACGCATAACTTTGCTGATGTGTTTGGAAGCCCGTCCCCAGCAGCAAGAAGTCTAAACGGATGTCATAACGTTAGGAATAATGAATATTTTTCAGAATAATGACTGTGATAATGAGTACTCATCTCGTAGTCTAATAAAATATTATCTTTAATCAAAACGTGCCATGTTTGCTGTGTTCATGCATTTACACAAACAAAGATCCCTTCCTTCTTTGCACATGCATAGATCCATTCAGAGTTATGAGAAAGTGTCTCGTTATATTGAAAAGGCAATTCATTATTACAATCAAATTTCAATCCTAACTTTTCGTTCTAATCCAAAGTGATCTTTTGTAGTTGGCAGGTGTGTTACACAACGTGTCAAAGTGTACAGCAGTGCACACGAGTACACTCCTTCACGTTGTCTGGTTTACTAAGAGTTGGGTTTACTAAGAGTCACTTTAATATTTGCATGCCTTGTGCTAATGCTTATCACCAGAAGAGCTGGTTGCTAAGCATGTGTCCTTGACATAATCTATGTGTTTATCAACTAGATTTAGGTCTATGTCAGGATTACAGGCATCCTTAGATAGTGATAGCGATGAACAGATGTCAAGGAAAAGGTAAACGGGGATAACAAACATTGACTGGCTATAAGAATTCTGGTCTTTCAATATTGTGTATAGTCTATTGCCTAGAATATGTTATTTCTACACTGGTCAGGATAGCCGGTCTCCCAAAACCCAAAGACCTAAAACCACAAGTGCTTATGCTGGTTTAAGATTAGCCTACTTATTTATCGATTTCATGTTATTTTTGTGCTTAGTTATCCGCAATATAACTTCCTACGAATTGCACATGCCCCCTTTTCTTCAACGCTGCAATGTAAATGTAGCCATAACCTTCATATTTTTATTTTTATATGTCAAGCAGAAGCAAACTAGCTTGACGTCTTTCTGTTTTCAAACGCGCTGAATGCTCGATCCAGCGTTGAAAAGGTACAGCCGTGATTTTTTTGCTCATATGGAATTTTCAGTTTATGTTAACAATTTTTTTTTCAAAGCCTCTGATCTACTAAATCTGACAGGATTAATGTATTTTTCCCTATTGTTTAAAAGGGCTATTACAGACATGATACTTCATCAGGACAAATATAGTGATATTTGATAGTTGTTGGGTTTTTTTGCTTTTAATTCCATATAAAATTGCTTACAGCACCTTCAAGCACCTTTTGTAAGTAAAATTCACTTGCAATTACGAAGCACATCATTTTACAAAAATGGCAAATGAAAATAGGACAAGTGATGTTAGAAAGTGATTACAATTTCTAACATATATTCAATATCGTATATTGAATACTGCCAGATATGATAAGAATTGAGAAGAAAAATAAACATAGGATAAGTGCAGTAAATGTTACTGAATTGTTTTTAAAAGACGATCTCTGAAGTTTCTTTCAAACTTAGTAACATCTCTCTCAAATCAACTTGAATAGAAAGAAAACAAAATTGAAACCTATTCACATTTGTCTGCTTGGACGCGATGCAAAATGTACATTATTTACAGCTTAAGACAACAGTCCATAAATAGGTGTGCGACTCCTAGTGGGATTTGAGCCTGTATCGGAAGTCAACATCATAGGTGGGCTGCAAAACACCCAGTCCGGCTCGAGACTGGTCCAGAGGCGGTTCTTTCACATCAGGGTCTAAAAGCTCCATTTCAAAGTACGCTAGCAGCAGAGACAGGAACTGCTTGATCTCGTGCACAGCAAAGAAGCGTCCAGGACACTTGGTCACCCCAGAGCCGAACGGCATGTAGTAGTAACGAAGTCTTCGCCCGTCTCGGTAAAAGCTGGTCTTCTCCTGTCCATTCTCGTCAAGGTATCTATCATACTTAAATGCCTGTTCGTGGCAAGATGCGAAAACATTAATGAGGAGATTAATTCTAACATAATTTACGACTTTATTCAGATTTAGTTTTTTTGATATAAGCTGCAATTTATCTCACCAGAGGATTTTCATAGATCTCAGGATCAAAGTGAATCATCGGAGGGTACAGAGCTATTACATCGTCTTTGCGGATGTGATAAGACTCGTTGTTGTCCAGGTGAAGAAGAAAATTGCTTTTGGCCATCCTCACATTCAGGGACGCGCTGGACAGCCTCATAGCCTCTTTAATGATACTGTCTGAAATCACAGGGAAGCTTTAGCCCACGTCACATTTTGGCATGATAATCATATTATTACATGAACATTTACATATTTTTAAAGTGTCCCCACCTAGAATTGGCATGTTGTCCAACTGTTCCCTTGTTAGTACAAGTCGAGAATTCATGGGATCGACTTTCTGGTAAGAGCTTTCAAATGTTCGCCTCACCTCCTCGCCAGCAGCTTTCATAGCCGCAGGGCACCTGCAAACAAGCAGGTTATGTCATCAGCTTAACAGCGAGAAAAGAAAAGAATTCTAACAATACAGTTTACTACAAAATAGTTTACTCTTTCTACACTTAATTTAGTGTATTACTTGCTCTTTCTAGCCCATTTTAAAACTTAGTACACATTTTTGAGTTTAAAAAAGTTTCTACACCAATTTTTGTTCTCATATGCATCAGAGGAAACATTTCTTTTTCTTGTTAAGAAATTTCGTTAATATCGTAGATTATGCTTTTAAATGCAATTAAATAGACTTTTCCAAGAACACTCTGAAGAAATGCTTATCTCCAACACTACAATTAACACGTTTATCTGTGCTGGTTGATAACCCTAGGGAGTGACTACTGTGCAGATTTACTCTCGCTATGAGTTGTACCTGATCATATGGAACAGGGTCCAGAAGGTTGCAGGCAAAGTGTTGGCTTGTGAAGCCCACAGCATGGCCACATGGGTCCTGGCTTTGCTGAGCTCGTTGAAGGTAGATAATGTGTCATTCAAGAGCATGCGTAAGCATATGAGGTCAGACACATTTGCACGCTTGCTGAGGTTCTCGTGGAGCATTGTCTTGGCGAGATTTTCGCGAGCGCTGTAGGCGCTTTTGAAAACATGAATGGGGAGACCAGCGATCAGAGCAGGGAAGATCTTATCAAACTCTTTGAAGTTCTCCAATGCATTGAGCACCAGAGCTTTTTGGGCCTGCTGACGTGCAATGCTCTGGTCTCCGTCCAGTTCCTTTCCAAAGAGGGTCAGGTAGCCTGCTTCAAACATGACCTTGTAACAGAAGGCAAAAATACCATCGTTCTGCCATTCGGAGGCTTTGGCCTTCAGGATGCCTGACTGCAGCATGGTGCTCTGTAGGTTTTCCATCATGGTCTCAATGAGAGGAGACAAGGCCTCCCCTTGTAGGGTCTTCAGGAAGGTCTGATGCAGGTTCTCGGTGGTGAAACCTTGACTGGGATCCATGCTCTCATGACCAAATGCCTGCAAGAACACATGCATGTCATCGCATGCCAGTTTAAGTAGCTCACTTTGCAATTAGCAATTTTGCAATTTGCAATTTTTTATTAGGAATAAGCAAAATTTGATTTAGTTTTACCTTTGCAGAGGCATCGAAGTGAAATTTCTTCCAGTCAAGGTGCCTTCCTTGGCGGATAACAGCGTGGTAGGAGAACGGATCACAAAGGAAATGGACATACTGCCCAGCGATCTTGCATGTAAAAATGTGACCATGTTTTTTCTGTCTGCTGCGAAGAAACTCTAAAGGATTGGCACCAAACTGAAGAGCACAACCAAGGTAAGGAATCCAGCCATTTTCTACTGGAGGCTCCCCAGGCTGTCTGAAAAAATTGCAGCACAAAACTGTTACAAAACAGTTACAAACAGCTCGTAAAAGCATGGTTTAGAACAAAATACAAGTTCTGTCATGTAGCTGATTCAGTTCAATGCTATAAAAAGCTAAATAAGGATCCTGCAAATTTCTTATTTAGTACTAGAAAAATTGAAAAATGAATTGTCAAATAGATGTAAATCCTACCATCCCTGTGATGTCAAAAATCTGTGTGTATTTACCTTCTGCGTATTCCTGTGATAAGCCAAAGACAACAACAGAGCGCAACAACTATAGCCCAAATGAGGGCGATGCTAAGTATCATGACTGCTGGGGAGACAAAAACTTGTGGAACTAGAGCTTGGCTTTATTCCTTGAAGATGCACTCATGTGCTCTCAGTGCTGTTTTTATATGATTCACCACAAGCCACAGCCCTTGACGTAACTCCACAACAGAAGACTGCCCCCCACACTTTTTTCTGAAAACGTGCCAGATGCCGTTAAGAAAAAAAAATGAATAGGTGTATGCATGTGTGTGTGTGTGTGTGTGTGTGTGTCCTTGAACGGAGTCCATGGACACTTCCACCTGATGGCCAGGTGACTGTACTTTGATAGTACTGCAAAGTTGGGAAACAGCTTCAAGGCCTTTGATATATGTGATTTTTGGGGGGTAAATAAGTTTGTTTACTTCTTAAAAAATAAAAAAAGCTATAACCTCTATGCTAAAGTCATTTGCTGAAGGCAAATAAATGTCTATGTATATATTACGTGTTGAATCTCATTAATCACTACTCTAAATCTTTCAGACCTCTCAAAACAAAACTAGTTTTTAACAAAGACTCTTTTATGTTTTTATTGTAACACAAAACCCCCCTGATGACTAAAAGGTTAAGGTTGCATCATTGTCAAAAATGCAGTTCCATGAAATATTTTCCATTGTGGCAAAAAAGTAACATCCATTATTTGAACATTAAACCAAAAAATGATACCACACCTATGGTATTTGAAATGATTTACTTGTAATGTAATATTAAAACATTTTGTGTTTTGTTGCGTCAGATAACACTTGTAGCAAATGATTAGTCGTATTTTCAGCAGAGGTTTTCTAAGTATTTCCCTCACCGGGTGATGAGGAGAGGTTCAAAAGCTGTATAAACTGGCAAAGTGTTTATTTGCTTGCAAGAAGTTTATACAATTGTAACCTTAATTTGGCAGGTCACTTTAGGATAAATGGTCATTGATTGCTTTTAACCTCAAAGCATCAGGGAGTTCATTCAGTTCAGACACACTGGCAACTGATATGAGCTAGTAAAGAACTAATTAATAAATTATTTAAAAAATAAATAAATAAAGCGTCTAGTTTAACATCAGTACATAACTCATGCAAATGGTGACGGTATACATGATTTTAGGAACGGAATTAAATTTGCATGCAGAGAAAATAGATGAATTAAACTGAATCAAACATTCTCCTCAAATTGGCAAATGAATGGATTGATAATCAGCTTTAAGTATCTACTGCCAATCTTATCAAAAGCAGTGTTTGAATCTCAATGTGTGTGACGTGTCTTACTGAAATGAGTTAGCTCCATTGATAAGGTCCAGATGAAGGCCATGTTCATCAACTTTAATAATTAACACTCTGACGGCCAAGCATTCATTTGACCTTGAAACTACAGATAAAACAAACAATCTGCTGCAATCAAATCATTCTTTACTGTATCCTCAAAAAGCCTCCTTTCACGTTGTTTATTTGAGTCAAAAACAGTTGAAAAATGTTTAAGAAGTCCACCACCAATAAAAAGTGTGAGGGGTTACCAATACCATAAAGGTATTCATAAAGTTTTATGGCTGCTGTAACTTTTCACATGCGTTCAAAGAATGAATTTAACTGAAAACAGCTTTTTACAGTCTGTTTTTAAGTCAGTTTTTCCATTACTTCCATGTTTGTGTTACATTGTGCAGGAAATGCATTATTGAAAAGATCTTAACATTCTTTAGATGAACACTCGATCTTACGTGAATAAAGAATTAGATATAAAAAGGTCATAATAAAGAACCTTTAAAACGTTACTATTCTTGAATATAGCATAACACTTACAAGAGACGGAATAAATGAGACGATTTATTTAAGAGAAGGAAAGAATGTGTTTAATATATTACCCACTCAACAATTTGACTTTAAAAAATGCAGGATGAATTAGTTTGAAAAGAAAACCCTTGGTTGAGAAGCTGAGACTCAAGGCCTGAAATGGGAAAATGCGTATAAATAGTACGCCAACAAAAAAAACTTGTGGTATTGATACATTTTTGTTTTTATCTGCCATACTATTTATACACATGTTCATGAGGTAAGAGAGGGTTCTTTGCCACTATTGGCTTACTTAGTTGGGGATACTTAATAATAATATTAACACTAAATAATAAATAATAAATAATATCACTGCACTGAAACTATCAAATGAGAACAAAACTTGAACTTAGCTGAAAGACACTATGTAGCTGAATTGAATTTTTTCATAGAAGATGAATTTTGCAACATCAAGATTGCAGCTGAACAGACTTGAGATGAACAATGACTCTATTTGATGGCTTTGTTTTTGCATCAACGTTTTATAAATACATTTTACTTCCCCGTTTAAACAGTCTGTGTGGAAACGATCTGCTGCATAAAGAACTGCAAAAATAAGCACTTTGTATGCCTGGAAGATAGGATTCTTGCGAAAACAGAACTAAAAAGGATGTTAATGAATGCAGCGATGTATGTCTGAATCAGCAGCATTCTTTAATTTGTTATTTAATATCTAAATGCTTTTTACCTATTAAAACAAAGTTTCAAAATCTCAAGACAGGGAAGATCGTAACACGACTTTCCGAGGCCGTTTGGATACGCAATGATTATATAACAAGGGACAATGTGTCAGAGCGTGTTGTAACTCAAGATGAGTTGTAACATTATTTAACCAATTAGAAATTAACTACAGGGGTGAAATCCCTATAAGATATTAACATCACTGTCTGGTTGGGCAAGTTGGATTTTTTTTTTAAATAAAGACTTACCCCAAAGGCTGTAATAAAACCTTTATTAAATGATTGCATTTTTTAAGACATGTCCAAACATGATGTCTGTGTCTATCAACAATCACCAAATGACTTGAAACTAATGCTGGGATCATACTGGATAATACATAAGAGACTTCTTTTGAATTTGTATAGAAAAGCACATTCCTCCGTTTTACGTTTATATTGGTACAAGCTGGTACAAGCTTCGCAAGAGCATGATACATGCACTGTAGACAACACAAACGTTACTCATCCAGCTCGTTATGAAATATATGAATTGTAACAAGTATAAACATAATACATCCTATATACAACAGTTTGATTTACAAGATGGTATTTGTGTGTCCTGTCAAACATTGGTTGGTAAGAGATAGTCAGACAAACTCGTTGTTGCGTTCAACAGTCACTTTGAATGGATGACTGCCAGGAAGTGTTGGGAAATGGACAGGAGAATGGTTTTGATGAATGGATATTGAAATCTGAAGATATCATAAGCCAAGCACATAAAAGGGTTAAGCAATTAGCATTTTATACCCCTAGAAAAAAGTCAAAAAAAGAAAAGCCAACTGTAATGCGGGAACAAATCAATAGGTAAAGAATTTTTTGAATATTTTGCCAAAATATTTGTCATTAGACATCTATACATGCAGGTATGTAAAAAATTTGAATATCGAGGAAAGTCCATTTATTTCAATAATTTGTTTCAAAAAGAAACTTATATGTTTTATTAGCTCACTAAATACAAAGTAAAATATATTTCAAACTTTTATGTTTCAATTTTAATGATTATGAATTAAAGATAAAAACTAAAAACAAATCCAAAATCCAGTATTTCACAAAATTAGAATATAATTCAACATTGTAGGCTCCTGTGTCCCAATCTAGTCAGCTAATTAACACAAAACACCTGCAAAGGTTTCCTCGGCTTTAAAATTGTCTCAGTCTGGCTTAGTAGGCTTCAGAATCATGGGGAAGACTGCTGACTTGATGGTTTTGCAGAAGACCATCACTGACACCTCCATAAGGAGGAAAAGTCTCAAAAGGCAATTGTAAAAGAAGCTGGATGCTTACAGAGGCAGAATCAAAGTATATTAACAGAGTATTAAGAATATGGGAAAAATGTGGCCCGAAAAGGTGCACAAGTGACAGGGATGGCCTCAGCCTTGAGAGGATTGTCAATCAAGAACGATTCTTAAATCTGGGGAGTTTCATAAGGAGTGGAATTTTTGCATTTGATTTGGAAATCAAAGTCCCGAAGTCTGGAGAAGGACTAGAGAGGCACAAAAGTCGAGCTGCTTAAAGTCCAGTGTGAAGTTTCCACAGTCAGTGATGGTTTTGGGAACCATGTCATCTGCTGGTGTGGGTCCATTGTCTTTTATCAAGTCAACAGTAAACGCAGCTATCTACCAGGACATTTTAGAGCACTTCATGCTTCCTGCTGCCGACATCTTTTTTGAGATGATGATTTTATTTTCCAGCAGGATTTGGCACCTACCCACTGAAAATCAAATGGGGTATTGTCAAGAGAGAGATGATGGAACAGAGCCCCTGAAATGCAGACGAGCTGAAGGCCAATATCAAAGCAACTAGGGCTCAACTGTGTCAAAGGCTGATCGCCCCCATGCCACGCCGCCTTGATGCTGTAATTAGTGCAAAAGGAGGCCCAACAAAGTACCGAGGACATAATACAGTGCATTAACACACTTTTCAGAAAGCCAACATGTGTTTAAGATCCTTTTTTATTGGTCAGATGAAATATTCTAATTTTGTGAAATACTGGTTTGGGATTTTTTATTTTGTTTTTAATCATAATCATTAAAATTTAATATATTTGATATATTTTACTTTGTGTGTAGTGAACTATAATAACATATACGTTTCACTTTTTGAAACTAATTATTGAAATAAATGGATTTTCCCTCAATATGAATTTTTTTTGGCACATACCTGTATACTGTGCTTTGTCTACATTGCAGATGCTTTTATCTGAAGTAACTTAAACTGCATTCAAACTATACGCAAGCTATACCCTTCTTAATTCATGCAATTCTAGAGAGTCAAACCTATGATCTTGCCGATAGGCTACTTTACTGCAAAAACTAGTCCTTAAACATGAACCATAAAGGCACTTATTATAATAACTATAAATATCTACTTAAACTCACACAGGCTGTATTGATATATTGCTTCCAATCTTCCTTTATTGAATATCAATATGCATAACAACATATTTTGGGTTAACATACAGCATTTGTGTCTGTCAGCATACATCCACATGCACTATGACCCTCACAGTGCCATAAAAGGAAAACATCAGGAGATTAAAGCAAAACTAGAACTAACCTTGAAGCTGGACTGGTAATGTAGAGATAAAAGGACAATGGTTTCCTGCAGCCTATTAAAATACTCCACCGAAATCAGCCAAAATATACCTCCAACATCAACATTCTTGTCAGCAGACTAGAATTATTTTGGCAGCCTAAGGATTTGGAGGTTGGTTCATTTTTAAAGGTGAATTTTCAAAAATAAAGCCATAGTTGCTTTAATTTAGGGTTGCTCAAATCATAATCCCTATTATTATAGTTATTACTCTGACCATGCGGCGGCTTTGAAAAAAAATATTGTTTGGTCAACACAAACTCAACCTCAAAAACAATCCTCTTTTTCCTCCACACATCATGTCATGTGTAGCTGTTGAAGGACAGTTTGCATTTCAGTTCATTTAGGGCATGCTTCTCAGTGACAGTTGAATTTCTGCCCAAGCATTGATTTTTCCTGGCCAGTGTTGTATGTTCAAATCATGATCCTGCAAATACATCAGGCTACTGTTATCTGTGTTTGAACTATGAAATGAAGCAGATAGGGAAGGAAAACCCTGAACTCCTAAAAAAAACTCAACTTCAAAGCTCAAAATAAGTTTCTTGTCCTGTTCCAAAAATTGGCATGCTAAGATTTTTGGTGTGTCTCGTACCATACCAGAAATTACTTCTTTGGTAGGGTTTTCTTGACTTGTCTGTGGGTTACATCAAGCTGGAACATGAGAAATATAATAATTCAGATGACTCACCGCAATCTGCCGTCATGCAATGGTTGCTGAGACCCAGTCACAATAGATGCTTATCATAAATCCCGTCAAGTTACACGATCCCTCATTAATTAACCTGATGACACCCTTTACCATAATCCCCCGCTGAAATCTAACTCCGGTGTTTGTGCAGATCAGTGGTAAAGTGCATGTCAGGTGCAGGTTTCTGATTTATTAAGCGGCTGCAGATGCATCGGAGTGTATTATTTTCTCAGACGCTCATAGTTTACAACCAAACTACTGGCAAGAAGATCATAAATGCATATTTAAGCACTGCATAGATTAGAATAAAATTGTTTAATAATAAAAAAAAAGTCATCCATAGTGGTGATGATCACTGTCACTGTTTGTATTATTTTTATTGCTTCCTATAGCAACAGCATTATCAGTCAAAAGAATGTCACTTCAGGTCACGGCTAGGCCTAAATAAATTGTGCACATATTATCCACACATTCTGGATTTCTGGAGTTTTCATTTCAGTAGGACTGCCACTACAATGAGGGAAATGATAGAAATGTTTCTAACTGGATCCATAACAATTCCATTGGCGTTGTAGAATCCAACAGAATTCATTTAGGGTTTATGATACATAACACATTCGCAGCTGGGTCTCTATTTGATATTAAAGAGAAAGGTAAAGGAAGTCAGGATCAGTTGAGTTGTGGCACAGTGGTAGCATACAAAAACCTGGCTTTGAGTTTTGCCTGCGCCTTGTGTGTTTATCATCTCTGCCTTATCTTAAAAAAGAAAGAAAGATAAGTTTATCAAACAAGCCATATTAATATTAGACAATGCAAGTTATGACACAAGTCAGAAGAAATAATGAATGGAAGATGATAAAAGAGTTTTGTGTTTATGGGTAAACAGCTTGCAAAAAATACAAATAAAACACTCAAAATATAAGGCAACCCACTGAATAAATGTAAATTAAACAAGAATATTTCTGTAATTAATCTAAAAAATATTTATGATAAAAGTAACAATGCTGAAGAAAGAAAAAAAAAATAGTTTATTGGTTAACAAAAAAATTATAGAATAGTTATTTTTTTCACTGTGGAACACAAAAAACATATTTCACAGCATCCGTGGGGTCAGGTCAAAAAATGATGGAAACGTCTACCAAAACGCACTGTTAATACTTTATTACCTCCTCTAGCTGTTATGGTGGCGTGGACTTCAAAAACAAATAATAATAATAATAATATTGAATATTATATATTGCTTTGCCTGTATGTTGTCTTTTTGTAACCTTTTCGGGGTTTTTTTACACTTTCACCCATTTTTGGAAACAGCTGACAGGAAACACCTAACTTTTTTGCAACACTCCGTGACGGAAGGAATTTTGTAATCCTTTTCACTGAAAAGTCCAAGTCCAAGTCCAACAGCTCCAAAGCACTTTCATTTTAACTGCTGACTAATTAGCATTTTATATATGTGCCAGTATTTATTCCAGATATGCAAATTAAAAGCTGATCTAATTTTTTTCCCTCGACATTGAATGATTCCATAATATTTTCCTCCACTTGATATATAAAGCAATTTTCCATTAACTAAAATGTTTTCATTTAATTCGTTTGAGGTATGCTTCACGTAAATGAAGTGTCGAATTATCAAGCAAAAAAAAAAAAAAACTGTCTATGTAACTCAGTGTGGGCATCCAAGTGCGGTGATTCCATAATTTTGCCAGGGGTTGAGTATATTGAAAAAAATTACTTGTATATTTGTTAAAAATGGCTTAGATTTGATTTTGGTGTCCTGCACACTTAGACTAGACAAAACTAGAGCATGAAGCGCATATAAAGTGACCAGTCCTTTTGCAACCACGCATTTCACTTCTGTAGACCTACATACAGTAATTGTTACGTATCGTGCTGCTTTCCTTATTCTGATGTGACCTTATGACACTTTATATACTTATATACTTACTACATCATTCCTGATGGGTCTTGTCCTGAGCTCACCTGGTTTTATGATGCGCAGGCGTCTCTGAATGACTTTTTCTGGTGTAATTAGTTTCAGTCTCTCCTCAATCTGTCCACACAGTTTGCTGACTGTCATCCACCTGTCCCTCATGTATTTTCAAATACCCTGCCTTTCAAGAAAGCCAAGTCCCTCGGGAGAACACGGTGTCTGCTCGATGCTAAATGGATGAGATGTGTCAGTGTGTGCTCTTGTAGGAACGGATTTGCCTAATGTGGGAACAATGTGCTATTTTATCTGCTCCTAGCAGAACAATCTTGAAGATAAACAAGAAAAGAAAGTCTGTCAAGGCTAACTTTGAATGTTGTCTCGACAAAGGCTCGTATGAACGTTTGTTTTGAAGAGTGAAGGTTATTTAAACCGTCTGTACTTTTAATAAGTTTGCGAAGAGAGTCGAAGTTTAGCGGTTATAAGCATGAGCTTTTGTATTGTGAATACTTGGGCCACGTGAAGACATAAGACAAGTTTGATGGCATTGAGACTTTGCTAGGAGACTGCTAGGTAGATGTATATGTTTTTGACTGGTAGACTGATATAGTTTGAATGATCTAGTGAATTAGCAGTCCAGTTTGAACGGAGTTGAACAGCATGTGCTAACTTTGGTGGATGCAGTGCATTTCGGTTTCTCAGCTCAACAGAATGGTTGCTGTATATGATAAATGGCTAAACTAGATTTTCAGTCATGAAACTGTGGTACAAACACTGGGGGGAAAAAGGTGTTTGACATGATCTACTGTGTGTAGCCACGTCCGTGTTAATCAAATTCATGTAAGTTAAACAGTGATTTTGTGAAGTATGTGAATGAAGTGGTGAGCTGGATCAGCAATGAACTATATGACAGTGCTGCCTTCAGTAAAACTGGTTTCATAATGAATGAACCTTACACACTTATTGAACTTATCTGAACTTAAATAAACCTTAAATGAAACACTAAACCGACTAGAGCTGAATAAATGACACTATTTTTAGCCTCTCTTTTTGTTAAGTTTGCACCATTGATTCTGTTATGTTACAGTAGTATGATTGCTGCTTTGAAATAATCTGTATTGAATAAAGCAATAAAAACTGTTCACAAGCTATTTTAAATATTGAATTAGCATGGTAAAAAGTTACTTGTTTCTACCCTCAGCATAAACAAAAGCTCAAACTCTTATCTAAACACTGAACGCCATCAGGGCTCCCTCTCTTCTAATTTTCCTCAACACAAAAAAATACTCCATTTCAACCTTTTTAGTCTTATTAAATTCTCACGCAGGGAATAACCGTTTCAGTAGTGTGGATAGCAAAAATCGTTTTCATGTACATGATTGGTTCACATTCATTTACATAATTGAATCCTGTAGATTGTACAATTCTCTAAAATTTGCAATCTCTAAATTGCACATCACAGAATGAAGAAAACTGAAAGCTAAGAAAACAGGTTCAGAAGAGAAATAGTACTCTGCTGATGTGTAGATCACAAATACAATCTGGCTTTAAACTTTTTTTTTCAGTGCAAGTTTATGAACTTGACAATCATATCAACAGTTACAAAAGTCGGAATTCTGTCCTCTGACTCCGACAGTTCTCAGAGGAAAATTCTGTCTCTGACTTTTACATTTCATCGAAAGCCAGATAAACTTCAAGTAAAATCTTAAATTAAAAATTCTAGCAGTCATACCACTTGCTGTTAAAGATACCATGTATGTTAAAGTCATGTGACTGCATTTATTGTGACATAATTCACCGTTTTACATACATTAAGCAAGATAATTCTGTATTCTGCTGATATTATAGTGAACAGCTAAGACATGTAGCTTGTGTCCTTCTGTCAGGATCGTGTGTGTACACGCTGCCCCCTTTAGGCCCAGTGTGTGGAGATTTGAGTGGACTGTCAGACTTTTGACTAGTTTGGCATTTTGATCCAATTTGTAATTTTTTAAATATTAGGTACAGTATTGAAAACCTAGCAGTTAGTAAAGTGAAATTAGATTATAAAAGTGTTTCTGTGTATATTCTTACCCACGTAGAAGGCAGAACTCACCACTAGGGGGCAGTCTCTGTTTGCCTTGATGTAGTTGTTCAGGCAGGTCTGGAATGATGGTCATCTGACATGGAGCACCTATGAACCACAATATTTGTTTTTTGGGTGGAAGCAAATGTATAAAATAATGTAAGATTTTTGCACTACACATGCATTATTTATAGTAAAATAAATCTGGAACTTATTTGAATATCACCATGGCTTACCAGTACAAACTGATAAGCATTGAGTTGGGATTTCTGTTCCTTCTCTGCGTGCGAAGAGTTTGATGTAGAACTGAAATGAAAGCTTTCCAGGTCAATTATAGACTATCTATAAACTGATCAGTTTAGGCTATATGCAGAAATTTCATATCAATATTTCAAAGATGTGACCTTTGATATATCTTTTTTTTCTCAGTGGAAAAGCAAGAAAAGCCTATTTACCATGGAACTGTCCAAAAAAAAGTATTTATACTTAAATACAATGTACAAATGTACAAATGCATACAGTTTACCATCATTCGGTTTTATGCAAGAAATCTTTGATACTCACATTAGACTGTATTTATTTACAATTAAACATTTTGCTAATGTTATTTATCCCTACGATGACAAAGCTGAATCTTGAGCAGACATTATTACCAATGCTAATAATGACTTTGGTGTGTTTATGCTACGCGATGGGTAGGATTTTCTATCATATGCACACGAAAACCGAGTATTATTATGTACGCAAAACACATGAGTGTTATATATATGCTAAAATCAATTTTTTGCATATCAACGAAAGTTTTGTTTTTTATTTGATGTACTATGTACATGCATTTTTCATGAGAGCGGGCTCACCTTAACAAGCCGCCCAAGTAGGCCTAAAAGATTCCTTAATCTCAATTTCATATGCAGACACCACATGCAACACACTAATACTGTAACAACATCTGCTTGTCATCTCAGTATAAAATACCCATTAAAGAAATGGAAAATACTTCAGTCAGATTATTCTGTTTGTCGCATGTGTAGATGAGGGAACAGTATTAGAACGAATGTAATACAGATGTTAATGCTAATCTAATCTAATACATACTAAAATATACTTAAAAGCATCTACACAGCCTTCATCAAGCATCTTCAGTAATGTGAGGCTAGAGAGGAATCTTTGAGCAGCTGATGCTGGTTAGCTGTGGGCTACCATTTGAATTTCAATTTCAGGAGCATTCACTGCACACAGAGCCCTCTTACTCTCCTGACTGAACACAAGTGAATGCAGGTTGTTGACAAAGCTTTTACCAAGCTACTGGAATTTTAACGATGGGTCCTCACATGCTTTCTAATGATATTTCGTATTGTATTGTACAAACTAGCAAAACAATTTGGCACTTGTTTATTTTAAAATATAATTTATTAGGAATGCATTATCAATATCACATTTATTTCCAGCATTCTTACCTTACCACTGGGTTGTGGTCCTGCTGCTTTCACGATCTTTGTGATAACGTACATATAAAACATAAAGACTGCATAAAGATCAGGCCATTTAGCACAATTACAATATTATATCTTCTCTTTTATGTTACATTATTATTTGCTTGGTACAGTAAAAATATTTTTATGTATTGCCCTAGGGGGGGGGGAACAATCTATATACTAAAATGTATTTGAAATACATTTATTACATGCTATGTGTACTACAATTGCATTTGATTTTAAAAAATACTAATTTTGTGCTTAATGAACTTTGTGTATATTTCATAGTGCTGAGGTGGAACTAATGTAATACCTCGGGTACACTTTAAATAGCTATAATACTTGCATTTAAGTTTTTTAACATTGAAACATCACTTGGTTTGAAAATCCGAGGCGCATGTTCTCTTCATACCAATATTGATGCAAGTTGTAGAGTTGAAGGAATCTCTGTTTACTGATGCTGCAGCGTCACAGACGAAACAAGCAGGGACAGCAAGGCCACACTCAGCCTGTTATGACACCGCATGATCACTGTGAGCCTCTGGCCTGAGAGAGCCGCCGAGCGGGAATCGGTGGTAAATGTCATGTTAGCTCAGAGCTGTAAGCGCTGGGCTTAAACTGCTGCATTAGAAAAGCATGAGTCAAAGGGATGAAGAAACTTGCAGCCTTTGTGTTGCTGAGCGAGGCGAGCAGGGGGAATGATGACAGCCAATGAACCCCAACAACCATGTCGCAGCATCCCTCCAGCGGAGAGAGAGACACAGCTCAAACATGGCTTGCTTTCATTGCTAAATGTTCTGCTCCGACCCTGAGAGAGAGAGAGAGAGAGAGAGAGAGAGAGAGAGAGAGAGAGAGAGAGAGAGAGAGAGAGAGAGAGAGAGAGAGAGAGAGAGAGAGAGAGAGAGAGAGAGAGAGAGAGAGAGAGAGAGAGAGAGAGAGAGAGAGAGAGAGAGAGAGAGAGAGAGAGAGAGAGAGAGAGAGAGAGAGAGAGAGAGAGAGAGAGAGAGAGAGAGAGAGGCTATAGAAAGGGCATTCATCAATGCCTCTTTTGTCAGGCACGCTAGATGGAAATTAATGAAGGTGTTCATGAGGGGGTCTGATGTTATTAGTGTAACTTCAGGAAACAAAATGGAAAATTCAATTTACCTCCTCGTTTTTATAGAGTCTTGGTTTTGCCCGGGGTGCCATTTTGTTTCAATCCAAATTCTGACAGGGAAAGTAAGGCTTTTTTTCCTTCTCCACCACAGCTCGAGTTTTGTGTTTTCCTCACATGAACAAACAAACCCCCATTAGTCATTAGATCTACTGAGAAATTATCTTCATGTCATGCAAAGCCAGAGGGAGGATTCACTAATCCTACATTACACACTTTTTCTGGGGGAAGGGGAGTAGCGAAGAAGGCGTGCATTGTGTAAATATAGTTTAACAGCCACTCAAATGCTATTACAAGTCATTTATAATTACCCTAAAACAACATTCAATTTAAAAAAACGCAGCTTTGTGGCTTAAATAATTTCTTATTGTACAAGCTGTTCAGTGTAATAGTATATTAGTAATAGTATATTATGTGTATTCGGGTCAGAAAGCTAGGGTAATGTGAAAAAGTCAATCTCATTTGTCCTCCATTTTTCAAAATGCTTTAACTTGAGCACTGCACGTTTCAACATCGAAATCCAGTTCAGGTATTTTTGTATCAACGTATTTCTAAAGGTAAATGTTGGATATCATTTTCATTTCGTCTTGCATGTAATGTCTGATAAATCATTGTTTGTGAGCGGAGCGCTTCTTTGTGTAAGGCATTACCAGGAACACCTAAACTCGACCAAGAGAACAGCGCCTCCCGCTGGCAGAGAATTCATTTGCATATATGCCACCACAAATAAGTCTGTGGGAAACACGGTAACCTGTGAAGTCGAGCTAGTATAAGCATTTGTGGTTAAAATAGCATTAGTGTTTACAATCATTTATTTGCATCCATAATGAAGGTTTTTGCTTACCTGTGTGTATACTGTGCATATTTCTTGCTCATATATAAATACTAATATATAAATACTAATATATATATATATATATATATATATATATATATATATATATATATATATATATATATATATATATATAAATTAAAGAATCTAATATATAAATGTATAAACAAATATTCTCCAAATATATATGGTATGTGGGTGTGTTTTTATATACATAATGAATAAATACATAATGAAAAAAATACAAAGTACACACACAATATATATTCAAAAACTTATTTTGGATGAGATTAATTGTTTGACTGAACTAAGTAGTATATATATATATATATATATATATTTTTTTTTTTTTTTTTTTTTTTTTTTTTTTAATAAAATTACAAATATTTTTTTCTAGAGAAGACACTTATTGCACAGCTGGAAACGTGTAGAGCCTTTTGAAGCTCCACTGAAACTGCAACCTGTTGGGTCCCATTCAAGTCCATTATATGAAAAAAAAAAATCCTGTAATGGTAACCTTTTATTTCTTTTAGACAGAAGAAAGATATGAACATCTTAGATGACTTGGGGCTGGGTAAATTATAAGGATCTTTTTTATTCTGGAAGTGCACTAATCCTTTAAGAGGTAATCCTTTTGAGGTATCATTCACAATCAAACAATTGACTAGTTAAGCACCAAAGTTTAATTAGCATGTAGTTTGCCTTTTAGCAAGAACAACAAAACCCGATTTAGAGTTATCAAAAGCATCAAGCTGAAGGTCTATTTTTTTCTAAAATGCAAAGAAAAGTGGGTGAAAACATAAGGTTTCAAGTACGTGTTCCTGCTTGTGACCCGTAGATCCCTTGAGCTTGTTCATGGGAGTGAGTTAGGTGCTCTTGGGAATGAGGGGGCCTCCAGTGCAGTGGTCTGGCCTTTCTAAACATTTGTGATGAATTAGATCATTTCCTTTTGCCCTGAGAAAGCAGGCAACACAGATGACTAAATTAAAGATACCTAAACCTCCTGCGGACAGCCACGCTCTGTAAAGAGACAAGGGCTACAAGGAGAGAGCGAAATACGGGTTTTAAAACAGGGAAGATCTTGCCTACGCACAAATTGTGAGCGTATAAGACTTGACAGCTGTTTTCTCAGGGTCAGCAATAGGAGAATCACATGACTGGCCTTTGTGATTCTTCCACCACTACCCACTGTGTGAGCTGGTTTAAAAATTACTCTACGACTGCTTAGCAATGGAAAATGTGTGGGGGGGAAATCTGTCATCATTTACACTCCCTGATATCATTTCAAACCGGGTTGACTTCCTTTTTTTCCAGAGGAAAACACACACAAAAAAGAAATAAAAATATATTTTGATGTTTCTTTAAGAAAAAAATGCATCAAATATATAAACAACAGAAAAATGCATTCAAACATTTGAGGTTGATGGCGAAAGTTGGCAAAATCAGCCATTTATTGAAATGAAAAAGAACTAAATGTGAACAAACATCATTTTTAAGTAACAGCTCAAACTTCAATATACCGAACATATATGTCATTGCAACAACAGTGTCATACAGATTTGTTCATGGACAATGTCTCACACAGCCTCGCGATGCAAGCCCAGAGAAGGAACAAACAGACAAGGAGCTATGGAGGAACATAGCATACTCGTCATCATCACACAATGTTTTTCCGACAACTCTGAAAATTATATACATATTCTTACAGCATTTACACCTTTCGAAACAATAGTACCACAAAAATAATCAACCGCCAAACAGTAACTTTATGGACGACAGACAAAGTGAAAACAAACCACATGAAGCTGAATGGTGTCATGATACTGCTGGAACAATATGACCAGTGCAAGGCTGACCGAGAGAAGTCGGGCCGGGGAGATCTCGAGAATAGACTAAAACATGCTTCTGCTGCGTCTATTCACAGAGGTTTATATACATACAACTCGTATCCATCATAAGAACAAGTCAAAAAAAAAAGTGACAGAAAGAGAGGATCAAAAAGAAGTCTAAACACACTGCAGCTCTGCATTCATACCGATATGGCTTCCTGGCTCAGTGCACCCAAGTGAAATAAGAAGCACCTGAAAGGTGCTGGCATCAAAACATCTGACAGACAGAGGCAGAAAGAACAAAAGAAAAAAGGAAATATGAGTTGTTCTCTGCACAGAGATGGCATTGATGCAGCCATCTTTAAAGAGGCTCCTACATAAGCTGCATTACCTTGAGGCCGCAAAGAGGCTGAGTGTCTAAGGAGTCATGCAGATTCAGAAGACAGCGAACACTGAATGCAAAAAGCGACTAAAAAGTGCCGTCAACTCAAAATGCTTTGCCATGTAATCTTTCAAGATTAAAAGACAGTGCATGGATTGCAAAAATAAGCAGGTACCAAGTCCAGACCAGGTTGAAAGGTCTGCTCCCTCTTTTAGACATGGGAGACTTTCTGAGACTCTCGTGCCTGTCTGATGCTGTAGAGCCACTTAATGACCCGGGCATTCCGCTCAACGGCGGAAATACCATAGGGAACACGCTCCCCAGCATCGTCTTCTTCGTCGGTCAGGTCGTCGTTACTATGTCTCGACTGCTCACAGTCCGAGCTGATCATGCTGGCACTACGGAAGTTGAGTGACACGATGTCCGAGTTTGCTCGGGCAAAGCTTTCCACACCTACGCTCTCCAGCTCCTCTGGATCCAGCCCACAATAGTTGAAGAAGCGTTCCACGTCTGCCCCGGCCCGAGCGTAGCGGTCGCTCAGGTCTGACTTGGACCGGTGCAGGGAGGGCCTGCGGGCCACAGAACTGCCCAACTCCAGCTCCGTAGCAGTGCTAGATAGTGTCTCTCTTTCGGAGGAACAGGGAGCATTGTCACATGCAGCCAAGGCCTTGGCACTAGGCTTGGGCGGCAGCGGTGGTGCAGAAGAGCTGCTGCTGCGGGCTGCTCTCAGTGGCTTGCCATTGCACAAACGGCGAATGTCTGAGGAGCTGTGGGAGGCGTGCAGCGATGAACGCTCGCCGTCAGCCTCGCATGATCTCTCCTCCAGCAGCCTGCGACTCAGGTTCAAGTTGCCTCCCTGTGGACTGTGTCGACCTTGCGTGGAAGGTGGTACCTTGAGCGAGTCGGCAAAGGAGCGACATCCAGGTTCTGTCAGCTCGGATGAGCGATGCGGCGCCCAGCTACGTGCCCCGACTTTATGCGACGTCCCCTTTGCAGGCCCCTCGGATGAGGAAGAGCTGTTCAAGATGTTCTTCAGGATCTCCAGGTTAAGATTCTCCCGTTTGGTGGTGGTTGCGCAGGTGTCCGACTTGGCGTTGTTGTTGGAGGCTTTCAAGCCAGGTCCCATACCGCCGCTTCTCTTGACAGGAACTGGGCAGACAGGGGGCTTGGCGAGTACCTGTGGCTTGATGGGTTCCTGCTTAGCGTTGATGACCTCCTGGCTCTTCACGTACTTGGCCTTGTCGGCCTCGAGCCGCTCCACGGCGCTCAACCGCTTAGGGTTAGGCTCGGTCTGCCGACGGAAGTAGTCGGGCCCCTTGTTGAGGATGCGGAGCGGGACAGCAGAGGCAAAGGCCCCACCCTGACCGGCGGGCTTGCTATCTGCCTGTAGCGTCTCGGTGGGCATCTCTGCTGGTCTCTCGGCGGCCGCCGTGGTGGATTCCGCAGTGGACTCTCGTCAAGGGGCAGCCTGGAGGCACACACATCAAGCCAGATGACCGGACTCTTAATCCTGTCTCCACTGGCTGTCAGCAGTGAGGCCTCATACTCACAGCTCATTAATTAGCCCCTGCTTCCTCCACGCAGCCAGACCCCGCACGGCAAAAAAAAAAAAAAGAGAGAGCACTCAGCTCCAGTCAGTGTCAGCACACCCGTCAGGCTCGGCCAGCTGGGAGGAAGCACCAAAGGATTGTGGGGAAAAGCCTTGTCGCTGCTCCTTTGTTCCTGGCCAAGGCTGAGAATCTGAAACACACAAGGACCAACCCTGTTAAGAGAGTAGGTGACATCACATTCCTAGCAACAACAGGAAGAGCTACAACTCTGGCGTGCTGTTGGCCGATGATGCACTAGAAAACAACTAATGGAAACACATGCACACCTCAATATTGGTTAAATTAATATAATTTGGTTGGTGGTGGTGAGTGTGGGTGAGACAATCTTAGACTTTAATCTAGGAATATTTATGTAGGCTAGTGCACTGTGGTCCCATATGTATATCTGCAATTTATCTAGTGGTTATCCTTCACTGAAAATTCTTTATTTGAATAATCATCCAATAAAACTAAATTCGATTACCCAGCTTTCTTATTTACGCTTACACTTATTTCATATCGAAATGTAATTTATATATTCTCATATTTAAGTGAAAACTAGCAAATTATTCTCATACAAATGCAAAGAAAACAGTGATTCAGCAATTTGTGTGTGAGTGCACAAGTTTTTTGTAGCCAGAGAAATACAGACGTATGATGAGAGCTCATGTTCCTGCCAAAACCCTGAGGCTGTTTGCAGGGGGACAAGAAAAAATACACATTGAAGAGAGAAGGAAACATAAAATGGTGGAAAACTTTCCTGGTCTCATAAATAAAAGTAATTACAGAGGTTCTTGGACAAGAGTGTTGGTGGTGGCCACAATAATTCTGGAAATTGCTATGACGAAGCATTTTATGGCACAACAGTATGTGACAATCTTCTGATTCAATCTAAGAGCTGCAGAGATGAATAAAAGAAATACACATCAGCACGACCATTACTGAAGCAGCAAGCAAAAGGTCTCTTTGTGCTTTGGAGCATTTTATTTAAGCCATCATAGGCCTAGGGTATTTAGATCATAAGGTATACCCTTTTTTGCCTGTATAGTTTGACTGTAAAAAATGTCATATTTTTGTCAGGCAGAATGTTATCCTGACGTGACAGTGTATGTCATTAGTTAATGCCAAACCTGTGTGAAACATTATCATATAAATGACACCCATATCTGGCTAAGTTGTTTATCATTTTTATACATCTCCACCTCAAGCCATTCAAATCCAGTGATTACAAGCTCACTAGGGGTTTTATTGTTGTATAGTAATCAGCTTTGCAGAAATATCACATAATTTAATTACAAAAACTCCCATTAGCAAGTGAACCTCACTGGACCCAAAATAACTCCTTTTTTTCCCCCCACCCAAGCACTTAAAGCATCCCCGGAGTCACTTTTGTGATAGATAGAGCAACAAAAGCTTTGCAAAGTCTTAGAAATGTCAAAGGAAGAAGTAAAAACTGAGTAAGAGGGCCTTTAAAAGAACAATTGTACTGAAGTTACACTTCATCTGTGGCATGCTGCTGATTCACACAGAAAATAATCCAGAAAAGCACATTTAATCTTATGCGATTATAATAAAAAGTCTGTACTGTACAGTATATACATTCTGTATGTGCAAATTTATTTCTCGTTCCAATTGACAACATGCCACAGATAAACACAGGTTGAGCTTTATTAAAGACACAAATGTTTCTAGTAAACAAAAAAAAACAGTTTTACACATATAAAACTAATAAATGCATGTGAATTATATGTTCAAATCTGCAAAAAGTGTTACATTCCAACCCATTTCCCAAAAAAAAGCATACACAGCAAACAACCTTGCAGCCACCTGGGATTTAGCTAGACATAATATGAGCAGACTGTGATGAAAACTGAGTTTTCAGTTCTTTAATAACACTTTCAACAATGACTGTTTATATGTTTCAGGAAGGGGTCAGTGATTATGAGCCTAAACAGCATATGGGCAATGGGCCTTTCTCTTTAAACGTAATTACAGAACACAGAGGAGACTAAAACACGGGTCATGCAGAGAGTAATAATTGTAACGATCTCCCTAAACGCCCCCGCAAAGAAAAAAACCCTGTCTCCTTTAATCCTCTGTGCTGAGTGCTGTAGCCCCTTCCCCCAAAACAGAGTAAGCCCAGCTGTGGGACTCCAGCCAAGAGCCATCTCACATCATTTCATCTCCCTCCAAAGCCCTTCTGAATTATCAGAGCCAAAGACAATCCCCACAGCTTTCTCAACGCACCCGCTCACCCTTATCATCCATGTAAGAATAACACTTTACCTCATCGCACCATCCCTGCGAGTTGGCCTGTTGAAATTAAACAGCGATTTGAGAAACCGATATTAGAAGGACTTGATCCAGGATCGGTAACTCAGAAGGGCTTAATACATATGAAAAACCTCTGTATATCATCAAAAACAATACCAGTCATGGGTGTACTACGAGTATAAATAATCCTTTCGACCCTTAAAAGACCACAATAAGCTCTTCTGTGGCTTTTAGCAGTAATCGCACTAGTATAATTTAACATGCATTATTACATTCGTACCTGAATATTTCAGTATATAAATAAATATTTAAAACTGTTCGTAATTTAATGAGGTTTTTAGCATTTCCTATGTAGAGATAATGTACCGTTAAGCACATAAACGAGTGTGTTTCCCATGTTAGGAATGTGCTCTCAGTCTCAACTGTATCATGTAAGCCACATTCCAGCGCCTCGGGTCATAAAAATCACAGAAACACGCACAGAAAATACGCCACATCAGCTGAGCCGTTTGGCAATGTAGCAACACTGTCATTAAATCCATCTTTTTGTTAGTAAGGCCAAACGTTTTTCTTTTTTTCTTTTTTAACTCCAAACACATGGTGATCACGAGAACAGTTTACAACAAAAACTAAAAAAAAAAAAATTATTTTATTTAAACGCTGCTTTAAGTCCACATGACTACTTCAAACTATAATACAAATGTCCACATTACGTTACCTCTAGATTCATGCGGGTCTGTTGCGTTTATCAACTCTAAAATGATATTAAGCTCTAATGTCCCTCTGGGTGTATTGGGTTGCAAAGTCGTGTATAAAACAAAGAGAAGATTGGATTTCAGCTCAAATCCTTTTATCACATTTGCCTAAAGGCTCGTCCTCTAGTAACATTTATCTTGTGAGGAGAGCTACAGTACCTGCTTTTGGTGTGAAAAGAAATGAATTTTTACTTGAAAAATGTGTCTAAAAATAAATATATTATTATAAATAATAAATAATATTTTTATAAATAATAAAAAGTTGTATGCATATAGAGTATGTGATAATATTATCTATGAATGCAAACGCTATAACTGACCAAATAACTTTTGTATAAAATATCTTTTAAAAAGTAACATAAAAATCTGACTTTTTCTGTTTAAGTGCTATAATCAGGTCCCCAGTGCATCTATCAGCCCAGAAAACAGGGGAAAAAAAAACCCAACTCAGTCATTTTTTGGAAAGACTTTTTCTGCAAGCTTGTGAAAAAACGATCCGCTCAGATTTCACTCCCTCTGTGATGTAGAATAGGGATTATAATATTACCCCCCCGCCTTAAACTGCAAGTTTTCACCCACATCTTCGCCGTTGTATTTTTTTCCAACGACAACGCTGTACCAGTTCTATCGCCTTCACAAAAGTTTGAGAAAAGCATGCTTAATGCTCTGTCTTTGGCTGCACTGACGAGCACTGAACACTAATTAGAGTCCAGAACTCAGAGAAGACAAGAAAGGAGGATTTATTGATTTATTCGCAGTATATTATGCTTCTGCCACACAGATCTAATAAACAAGCAATTTCTTTCCCAGACATAACTGAGTGCTCATGTGCGTTTTTAACTATAACTTGTGTTTTTGACAGTTTAAGCGCAACAAGACAATGTGAGTTTATAACCGGCATGCCTTGTGACAACCTCTTCCCGTGTGCAGTGTGTGCTCTCAGAAAACCCTATATCAGACATTTAAACTAAAATGGATGAAACATATCGATTCAACATGATAATCATACGACTAATGTTGAACCACTGATGTCACATTGACCATTTTAACGATGTCCTTACTACCTTTCTAGGCCTTGAACGTATCAGTTGCTGTCTATGCAGAAAATAGCTCAGATTTCATCAAAAACACCCTACTTTGTGTTCCGAAGATGAAAGAAGGTCAATCGCTTTAAATATATTTTTTTAAAGAAAATGTCTTTTTTATTAAAACACTGTTGTAAAAATACATATGCAAACCAGCTTGATTTGAAATAATCCGTAGAGCATCTTGATCGTAGAGGAAGCAAGACTTCTGGCCCAACTGTATATGCATATGTTTGCCATAGTTTCGTAAGATTACACCACAGCTAGCCATGATGGCACGGAGCTAAAAAGAACGAGCGGCAATATTGAGAGTGTCAGTGTGCTGATGAACCGCTATATAAGCAACAGATTCTGGTGTCCATCTGTTATCTGCTCACACCAGCAGCAGCAGCACGAGGCTGTGACATTAGAGCTGGTTGCGTGCTGTGTGCATTGGGCTAGACTACAGTGACTAGAGCCAGCAGATGAGCCCAGTCCCTCAGGGCAGAGCAGCTCATTGGCTCTTTCCCCCGGTCACTCATTCAGACCCGGGCCCACCCTCACAGCAGGTGAGTGTGTTTGTGAATGTGCCCGAGCACTTGTTACATAATAACATGATACATAGAAGCTACAAAACCAGTCACAGTGTGTCACACATTGTCTGATCCATGGAGCAACAGCTTGCCTATGGGGGCATTATAGAGAGCAAACCAATCCAAGTGAACTTCCTTTGTTCTCTGTGACAGGCAGTTCATTCAAAGGGGCATTGTGGTTTTCCATAAGCACCATCAACTGTAAAAGAGTGGATATGCATTTTGTTTAGCCCGTCTGCCATTTTCTTAAACAATCAAGCGAATGTCATTCATGTGGGTCAGGCCTTTAGCGTCTATCATTCATGCAAAAACTAAAACAAGCTCAAATTCGAAAGCCATCGTGCATTTAAAGAGCGCAGGAAAAAATACCAGACATCCCAAAAAAAAATCCCAGAAACTCAAAAACTCTGAATTTGGAAGAAATGTCAATATGCGTCAGACATCGAGAGCCACAAATCAGTCTCTGGCATCACTTCCAGTTCACCATCACCATCTGACGTTGCCTCTGCCAAAATATCCAGACAGAAGACATATTTGTCTTAGACAATTTAATTTTATTTGTGATGCCGTCACTGAAGGGCCCACAGCGTTCTCAAGGATATTTGTGATCTCAATTCCTCCCCTGTAAATCAAAGGTGCTCTGTGATAGAGGAAAAGCTCTGAAAAAAAAAAGCCTAAGGTAAATAGCGAACCTATTAAAAGGCATCATTCTGACATCCAGACCAAACACAGGACGTACTGTGCTTTGTCAGGGGATACCTGGCAGGCACAGGTAGCAACGGTGCATCTATTCTGGGGAGGTCTGCAAAGCACTAAAATGCGGCCTTCTGTGGTCAGCTTTTCAAAGTATAAGCACAATTTTCTGTATTCTTTAGAGAGCAACCTAGCTTTTAGCACATTTAAATGCTCGCTTCCTTAAGGGATGCCCTTTAGTAATGACCTTTAAGCCACCTTCAAAGGTCATGCTAACAGAGAAGCATTTAAGTGTTCATTTTGGATACTGGCTACTTGATTTCACATCAAGAAGAATAAAAGTGCAGTGGAATCTCTTTAGATTTGAAAAATCATACAGTTGCTCATTTTCTGATAAGAAATGATCTTCCTGACGGCCAATTTTTGAATTGTACGGCACATAAAAAAAAAAAAAAAAAAAAAAAAAAACACTGGTGTAGAAACAATTAGCAATAACAATAAGTTTACTTGTGGGTGTTTGTGCAGTAAGCAAAACCTAACTTAATCTGTGGGTTAATGAGAATGACGTTAATCTAGTTGGTGTAAATGTATGCTAGGGACATTAACGTAGACTGAGGTTCCTTTAATGCCAGGCCATGACCCAGATTATCCTGTACTAAAGCTCATGGAACGAATCTCCTCACTAGTGACCTTACTATTGCCCTCATCACTCCCAAAGCTTAGGTGCTTTGATCACTCATAGAATAGTGAACGAGTAATGAGAGTATGTATACAGTTTCACCGCACACTATGAAGATGCCACAGTAGACTCATCAGTTAAAAACGAGGATGTGTCCTCACCAAAAACTCTAAGCTCTCATGCACTTAATGCTTTATCCGTCCCGGATACGGGAGAAATAATCCCGTTAGTGCTACTCAAGGAGCGGCGAGAGGACAGCAGTGACGGAGAAATTAGGATGGCGTCAGCGTATGTGTTAACATGGTTCACGGTGGAGGAGAAAATGCTTCCTAACAATGACCAAAGACAGTGTATGCTATCTGATGTCAGTTTGCATTTATATGTAAAACAAGCAAACTAACCAAAACACAACAAAAACAAAACATATTCATGTTCGTAGGTAATGTTACTAAATTAGATGTTTTGGCAGTATGAAAAAAAAATAAAAATTATATATTAATGAAGGTATTAAGTAACATTTTTAAACAAGGTAATGTGACTGTAACCGTTGAGAGCTCCTAACCACACTGCAATTGGAGACCATTTCAGGAGCATTTTGAAAACACAAACACGCCTCCAACTTTCAGATCTAGCTAGAAAAACCATTTCAGGATAATTAAAAAAAATAAGCAAAGTGTGAGAGAACCATCACGGATGTGAGAAAACAATTACTCGTTCTCTTTTTCATTGTCCACTGATTGTGGATCTGCAGAGTTACAAAGCTCAAAGTCTAGTTAAAAGAGAAGGCTGATGCAGACCGGGCTAAAACGCCTCATCAAAACAGGCCCCCTCGTGTCTACGTCTTCATGTGGTACTATTTGCAAAATCCTGTCCAAATGGTCACACAAAAAAAAGAAGGTGTGGTGTGGCTTTATTTGGCCTTCTGAAAGTAATTTCTAAAGCATGTTGTTGGGGTTGGTCCAATCACAGCTCGCCAATCAGAGCAGACTGTGTGTGAGAGAGGCCAGTCATAGAGGAGCTACAATAATGTACAGTATTTGATTTGGGCCATTAAAGCATGTCAATATATTCTTTTACACTAAATACACCAAACAATGATCTTTAAAATAGCATCATATGACTCTTTTACCAGCTTATTAGCAAGTCTGGATCACCTTGGCTTCATCATCGCCTTTACGCAGATGACCAAACTCAGATCTGCACTTCTGAAGGGTTGGGAATGATCAAAGGAACATGTCGGCTTGTACACTACATAAGCTTAAGAGGAAATGACATGGGAAAAACTTATCCTGCTCCCTCAGGTAACTTGTGTTTTTCTGTGAAGGAACATCTGCTAATGCACACAATAATAAACACAACACACTAAAAAGGATCTGGGAAAGGAAAAAGACTCTGCTCCCAGTACTGCGGACATCATATGATATCTTATGAAATGTTTGTTGGTGTATTGACAGAAGGTTGTCTATAAGTTATAGCGGATGCAAAAGCAGTTACTAAATAGCACGTACGTACTGAACCTGTGTGTGGCTCAGGTTTTAATGGGCTCTGAGCTGCTGTCCGAGCTGCCCTTGTCCTCCAGCTGCTGCAGGTTATCAGTGGGGGTGATGCCTGGGCAAGAGAAGACAGCAGGTAAGATGCAGCCATCACAAATCAGTCAACAGTAAACTTGTGAATGCATTTTGTTTTACTACCATGAAAAAAAAAAAGTTTGATAATGATAATATAATAATAATAATAATAATAATAATAATAATAATAATAATAATAATATAGTAGCAAACCAGGTCATCCTGACATTTACACCTTAACTAAAGCTTTCAAGCAAATAGAGTGAATTCTAAGAAATTATTACTTTTTTTTTTTTTTTATTACAACAACGGTGTACGATACCAAATGATCCATATAGCTATACAAAATGAATAAATAAATAAAATAACATTAGTACACATCATTTCTATAGCACAATGGGAAAATAAGTAAATAACTATTACATTTTTTACTTTTGGCAAATATATTATGTTCACTGTGTGTTTCAACGTTTGAAAGAAATAAATTAAATTAAATAAAAATTACACAAAAATTACAAAATTACACATACACAATGAATTTGTTTTAAATAAATATAAAATATATTAATCTTTATTATATAGTATTAAATATTCTTCACGCTTTAAATAGATGTCATTTTTACATTATTATTATTATTATTACATTATTACATTATTACATAGACTGCCAATATATTTTGAGGTTAACTTGAAATCTTGCTTTTCATTCTTCTGCATTTTAAAATTAGACAAAATCACATGTTTTTCATTTCTGTTAGGTTGTAAAAAATGCCAAACCACATACAGTAAATAAAACAGCTCATATAATGTTATGTGTGACCTCTTATGATCACATCTAGCATAGCATCATTTTTTAAAGATTACCAAGGTAGTGTTACAAGCGGTAAAAGGGCATTTAAATCTGGTATTGTTGAGCAGCGGTCTCAAGATAACAGGCAGTACTGTGATGGTAAGGACATTATCAGCGGGTCGCATAAATGCTGAGAGTGAATGATGAGTGTTTGCGTGTTGAGCTCACAGTGTTCCTTCCCTTATACTGTGTTAATGAATCATCATGACACTACAGAAAGCAGCAGATGTTGGAACTTCACAGACTCACGGGGCTACAGTTTGTCATTTTATGGGAAGTTCCTCCCGACGACGCGGACATCCAAGTAATGAGAAAACCCTAGCACAAACTCGCCGCTCAGGGCTCAGCAGCACTTTAATGAAGCAATAACCACATTATTACCTCCGTCAGCCTTACGGCTGGTACACAACCTAACAGCAAAACTCTGATTTACAAATTCCCTTTATTAATGCTCCATTTTGTTTAGCTTTTCCACCATTTTTTTTCCCTCAGAATAATCAAGATACACAGATGAGAAGTCAAACAGGTATATTTATCATGTTGTCCCTCCCTAGAAAGTTCAACACAGGGCACAGTTCGTGTGATGAATGATACGAAGCGGCAGAAATCTTCATTTACCTCCATACGTCGCATACACTTTTGAATTAAGACCGTGGGACCCACAGATCCATCAGCGGCAAGCTATCTTTGAGAAGCTTACAGAAACAATTAAGAAGATAACCAATAGCTCTAGATGTACAATTACTTGGTGTGAGATGGAGGCTGCGAGAAGGTGCACCTGGTTTTGGTACAAGAAGACTCCTCGGTAATAAGCTTGCAAATAGTTACAACAAATTTATTTTAAATATTTACCTAAATAAATTCACTTCGTTATTAAGTAAATAACACATTTTTATTATATAAGCATTAGCATTTAGCAGTTTCATCCAAAGTGACTCACAAATGAGAAGCAAATCGAAACAACAAAACAGCAATAATAGGTAAAGGAATAAAATAAAAAAGAACTTATTCTTTTATCATTAATTATTCATATTTTTAGGTTTTTTGTTGTTTTTTCCATACACTAAATTATTATTTTAAAAATAACTATTTAATATAATATATTATTACTATTATAATTATTATTATTACTATATTTTTTTAAATATCTGTGTAAATGTGGTTTACGAAAATATATAAATTAGTAAATAAATAAATAAATACATACATAAATTAATACAATCAAATTGGGAATTTCAATAAAAACAAAGATAACAGACTAAATCCAACTGTCTTTTTGACCCTATTTGCATTCAAGTATGTTTTCCCAAGTCACGCATTCTAGGTTAAAGGTGACCATGTTCAGAAACGACTAACAGCGGAACATAAATCCCACTGAGAGCTGCTTGAGACACTACTCAAGCCCAGAGACCGCCTTCGCTTTTCACGTGGACATTTGGCATTCCGTTCAGACGGCACTCCTCACAGAGCCAACCGCTGACTTTTTCACAGCTTCATTTATCTGTGAGCAAACACCAAAGCCTGCATTATCATTCCAAACAAGCCATGAATCACATACAACAGCATGTGGGTGAGTCAGTTCCCAAATCTACAGCCAACAGTGTCAACTTCACTTACTACAGCACTCGTATTCCACCTCAGAACAACACAGACCCGAACGCTGCGAAACGAGAACAAAGATCCAGCAAACGATCGTAGTAACATCCCTGAGACGATCCGTAGACATCAAACATCATCAGCCAGACGCCAGATACCATTATACTGCTGAAAGCAAGAGCTATTTATGTTCGGTGTGTCTCTTTCAACACAAACTCTTCACCTTGGATGCTACTTATCTTTGATGGCACTCCCATCATGCCGTTCTGCCACCAGCAGCCGCAGAATCAGCACGTATCTCTCAAAGCTCCAGTTTTAATGAGTAAACAAGCCACAGCCGGGAGATTTTTACATCAGCAGCCTAATGATTTTAGTATTGATTAACAAAAATATAGAGTTAACAATACAAAATTATTAAAGAAGTCAACAACAACTCTACATAATAATAATAAGAAAAATAATTTTGGTTTTGATACACCTTTTAGTCATTTCAACACATAATATTAATATAATCAACATTATTAATTTGCTATCAGTAATTCTGAATGATTGTACTAAAATATATAATATTATTATACCACTGATATGTAACATGATACAGAGATGGAGAGAACATCAGATAGACTTGCACTAAAGAGAGGAAGTTATGTCCTGGAAGCTGGAAGACCACACAGAATCAGAAGCTTCATCTTACTAAGGCTGTTGTGACTTAAAGAAACAGAAGGGTCCAACTAGCGAAAACATAAAAGGAACCACTTCAACAATTCACATGGAATCCATCCCTGCTTCTCTTGGGACATCCGACGGTTGGGAAAAAAAAACGAAACGCTACAATCTTTAAGAGGTTCTCTTTTACTCAAGTTCTCCTGCAGGAAAGCAGGACGGTCCCAAACCACCAAAGGAACATTCCCCATCGCCACACACTAAGGTTTATTTGGAGGATACTGGCCCCAATGGGACCAAACAGGTTGGAGGTGTGGCCGCTTTTGCACAGGCCCTTTTGTTTACCAACAAGGCCGGTGTGGGAGAGGCTGGCCTCCTTTGAGCAGGGAGATGAATGGGTTTGTTAGTATGTTAAAAGCCAGAAACAAGGAGAGTCTCTTCACTAAAACATCCTTACATAGCAGCTCCGCTTTGAGAAAGAGGCCAGGCCGGCACCCACAATAGCTTAATGAGAGAGGGAGGAAACATGTACACACAGACAAACACACACACACTTCTGGTGCACAAAGCCCAAAATTACCTTTCTGTCCGATGACGAGTGAATTTGGAATATTTACCAGACTCAAATATTTTGTACTAGCCATCAAATTGTCCTAAAATGATAAGTAAACGCTGTTTATTGGAGCTTTCTATTCAGCAAAGAATCCTGAAAAACGATTCTGCAAAAATATAAAGCATCACAGCTGTTCCTGAGCATCAAAACAGCGTATTAGAATTATTTCTGATCATGTGACGCTGAAGACTGGAACAATGACTGAAGAAAATTCTGCCTTAATTTGCTATTCTAACAAATCTACATCAATGGAAAGCAGATTGGTAAAATACCAAAGATTGACCCTTATGACTGGTTTTGTGGTCCAGAATCACATAATATGACTATATTACTATATTTACAGAATTTCTGATCAATTAAATGCAGCTTTGGTGAGCGTAAAATACTTTTGCGGAGGACATTAAACGTTCGCAATGACCCCCAAATATTAATGCAGCCATTTTCAGTGATTAGGACACAGCACGTCATAAAACACAAGACAAATCTTGTCCTTTAAAATCACACCAAAATGAAAACGTCAGTAGATCAGCGAAGGAATTTAAGGTGAGCCTCTGTTTGTTTTCTATAGAGCGGGAGGTTGTGCGGTCTCATCATTATTAGATCGGACACACGGGAGTCTGGGGAAGGATCAGAACAGCAGCAGATGCTGGAAAGCTACAGGAGGGTGGGAGCTGAGACAGAGAGAGAGAGAGAGAGGACACAGTGCTGAGTAAGGAGTGCTGCAGTGCCCGTCTGCTGCCTCACGATCTTTAAAGGTTTCGTCAACGCTCGGCCGGCCCTCGTCTGACACGCACAGGCCAAGGGCATGGACTCGGCATAAGCTTTTCCATATAAACTCAGCTAAAGGGCCGTTTAGTGCTCCGGTGAACCTGATACCATTCACTTTTTTTTTTAGATTAGAACTAAAGTAAAAAGGATTTTTTTCCCTCAATCTGTTGCCAGTACCTTTGATTTTAAAGTGTACTTAATCTTTGATGAAGTAGCATAGACTGTACTGGTATTATGTAAAGCTGTGATAAATCAATGATGGATGGAATATCAAATAGCCATGCCACGTGAAAACCAGCTGGAGACTCGACAGAAGCAAAACAATCTGGATGAAACATTGACGCGTGCGTGCTGAGACACATGTGTGCCTCTATAATCCTCGATGTGTTTTCCCATTCACTTTTTATACCGATTTCAAGAAGTCACTGTGAGATATTTAGGGCGGCGCACAATATCCTCTTAGGTCTCTGTTTACTAGAAACAAAAGCTTCTGAATGTCATGCATCATATAAACCAGGTAATCTGTATTTCATCATGCTCTACGCCATCATTACTGAGGAATGCTAGTTCAAATAATGGGAATTAATTTCATTGAAAATTTACTCGACATAATTAGAGCAATTTTTGCCTGGCGGTTTTAAAAATAACTCTTCAACGTGTTCCTGTTCCCTGCTTCGCCCTCTCAGCTACCCAAAATGTCTGAGTAACATATCAAAAGGGAGATAGAGAGAAACACAAACACCCACTGAAATCATAAAAATATGACGGGATAGAAAACCAAGAGACTTCAAGAGCGGGATGCAAACAAAATGATTTATATATATACTTATACACATGAATTAACACATGACATGAAATAGGGATGTGAGGATCTATCCTGGATTGTGAAAGCATACATTTCGGAGGTTATCTTTTGTCAATACTTGTATAATATGATTTTTTTTTCATTCTTTAAATCTCATTTATTTTGAAAATGAATGCATATTGTGAACAAGTGGACAAATTATGTAAAAAAAATATGTGAAACATTATGTGAATTTTTTTATATATAGCAAATAGCCAACATTTTTATATATATATATATATATATATATATATATATATATATATATATATATATATATATATATATATATATATATATATATAAAATGTTGGCTATTTGATTTGTTTTGACCACATGGTTGTTTTTAAGAATAATAAAACAATAATAAATGCCTACGATTACTGTTTTATAATCATCATATAATTTACTATTATTAACTATTGTAGTATAATGCCTTTTTAATAATACAATAATCTTCCTCTATAGGTCTAGGCCTACATCACAAAACCTTATTTAAAACCTTGACAGACCGAGACATAGAGAGACAGACAGACAGACAGACAGACATAACGGACGCAGTTCCTATAGGGATTAAAAAAAAAATAATAATTAAAATGTGAACCAGCATATTCCATTTGGACTGTGTCATTACCAATTATTTAGGAATTAAATGAGCTTTCCCCAGCGTGTTTTTTCTTTACAGAAAATAATAAAAATCCCAAAGTCCCCATATGTAGTGAAAGAATGAGAAAGAAAAAAAACGATAAAGGAGAGAGGGAGGGAGCAAGAGTAATCTATGTTATCACACACCTTCAATCAACAGGATGGGCCGCACAACTCATGGTGCCGGATTACATCCAGCCAGTCGTGACATCAGCCGTGTGCGTGATTCTGACACCAGCAGAGATAAAAACACACACACACACACACACACACACACACACACACTCTCTTCTGCCCACTGCCACCCACTCTTCTCTAATCTAATTACAGCCCCTTAACCAGCTGCTTGTGTCGGCAGACAGCATCGGCAAGACGGAGGCCGGTGCAGAGTATCAGCTATATTAAATTTTCATAAACTAAATCTTTCGAAGACAACCTGATACTGCTGTTCTTTTAATAAGTAGACCAGCTGGACAAAGGCACTGTGGATTCAGACCTCACCCAGTCTATTCACTAAAACCACAGTCATCATCATAACCTTACCTTCTAAATGCCTTCACACACATAAACTAGAGCATTCAGCACAACACCACATTCTTCCTTGAACATTCAGCCATACACATGGGATCCTCAGCTCTGTCCAATAAAAAAAAAAAAAAATACACGGCAGGAACAGCAAAGGTAAATAGCGGTGTCAGATATTCCTCCTCCATGACATCACAGCGTGCCTTGAGCCCATCGGCAACTTTGTCAAGAAGTCACTGCTAGAAACGGGAATGACACTCAAATACTACAGAAGTGACGGAAGTTTTAAGATTTTGCATACAGACGATAACACTATTGAAATGATCTCCATTCACACAAACCCGAGAAAATGACTACGAATGCTGTACTGTGCATGCCAGGCCAGTAGCTGGCGACGTCTCTTGTAAAGAAACACTACCTAGCGCAAACCTAGAGACCGAAAAACACAATATACATATGCATGACGTCATCGCTATCACAAGCTTATGGTTTATCTGCTGAACAAGAAAAATACATTTTGAAGAATGTAGGTGATACGTTTAGGCTGCTACAGTGCGTGAGTAAAGATTCAATAGCGGACAGGTAACACAGGCCAGAACACACTTTAAATACTGAACATAATGGGGGGGATAAACTAACACATCGAGGACAGGAACTTCTATGTACTGACTACTGACTTGATTCTCAACTATCTCAATTCTGAAATCCCTATAATGGATTAGTGTAGCTTGTTTTCAGTTAATGAACAGAACATTGTTGCGCACTTAAGTAAATCACAATAAGCTTTGTGCTTGTTACTTTTGATTTTAAACAAATTCTCAGATTTTAAATTCTGTCCATTTTGTTACAATATTCAGATTGACAGATCAGTGAAGTGCCTCAGTTCAAGAGACGTTTCTGTGCGAAAAATATCTCCTTTGCCTTAATACCGTTTCAGTACACGGTAAACTTGAATGAATTTGAATGAAGATTACAATTTACCAAAATCTGTATCCTTTCTGATGTAATTGCTCAATCAGCGGTTAAAAAAAAAGTGTGAGGAAAGATGTCGATGTAAAAGCCTGTAAACTATTTTAGTCATATTTACCTCAGAAAAAACATAGGCCTATTCGGTAAACAATTACTTGCATACATAAAATGAACTCTACACAGAGGAGCATTTTGCTACATATAATATTCACCGTATAACATTCATTACAATTTTTACTCTTTTTCTATATTTAATGTTTAAATAAATCAAAGTTTTTATGACAGCCACCATTTAAATGTTTAGATAAAAGCTAAAGAGTAAAGCTAAAATTCTGTAATTGTAAAGTTAATTAGCTTAATTTCTATAAAACAAACGTCACTGAGTGTAATTTAAGTGTTTAATCGGTTATATTTAACCTTAAATATTATAGTATATCTAGTACTAACTCATGTATATTTTCTAGTTACAAGATTTTTTCCACGATAATTAATACTGAATCTAATCAAATTAAATCACAATCAGCTGAAAATCTAATTGTGAAATTAGTGTCAACACCTAGCCCTACTAACCAAATAGCTGCCGGTAGCCATTGACTTCCATAGTATTTTGTGTCTATTTATTAACCAACATTTTTTCAAAATGTTTTGTCACTTCTTTTTCTTTTGGGTGATCTCTCCTTTCAAAACTGTATAATTTTGATGCGCATAACCTCCATCAGCAGCTTTGTCACGGCAAGTCACCACCAGTTACCGTTTCTAGCATTCTCGGTTGCCATGGTAACATAACTGAATGTTGACACTGACCTTTTTATGCTTCCAAAAATGAACATTCTGGAAGGAAAATAATTGTAAATAAATTGCATCAGTGCATGAAGCATCACTGTTATCCAGACAGTCAGAAGACCTTTCCTTTTTCCTTTAAGGTTGCCGTGGTTTTTGATGCTCCTGGATCTACATTACTGTTCAAAAATACAGACCTAACCCAATCCCTACCCCTAAAATAAACCTAAAATGATGGCTGATTAACAAGGTTGTAGAAGCACCTAATTTTTCCTATAAAGTTATGTCAGTTCTAATTGGTTGATTGGAACGGGGATCAGCAATCAGATAGACAATCAGATGGTGCACTTTCCGGCCAGTCATTTCACATGGTTTTGCTAACATGTCTTAAGAGGGTGGGATTTTGGAGAAAGGGTGCTTAATTTAGTTTTTAAGTCCTAGGAGGTCTGTAATACCTGGATAAAGGTGTCCTTGGGTCACTTGAGTCTTAGAGGGGCTCAGCCTGAACTAATGTGGCTCAGAGGAGAATGAGTTTGAATCTTGCTTTACTGATATTAAAAAGACAAGAAGAATGCAGAAATTCTATTTGTTAATACATTTTATTTTATGATTTCATCGGAAGGAAGAGTGTTTGGATGAGAGAGCGTATCGGATTGAATTCCCTTAATTAAGGTCTAGCAACATAAAGCCATCCATTAGCATTCCCACTCATCAAGCGCAAACAACAATTTGACCACTGTCAAGAAATCTTCTATAGTAATGAAATATTTACAATTTATATTCTGCTTGCAAAAACTGTCACAGCACATGGCAACTTTTAAAAAGCCGTCAGTGGAGAAAAAAATATGCTTTTTGGGTCCAGATGGTGTAGCTACAGTATCTACCAGCATGGGCTAACTCTACCATGCTATCCAGCTAAATCTCCACTCCTTGGCCAAGTCTGGTGCACGCTGGCAAAATAGTTAACATTGCTTACAACTTCTTTTAAATTAGTCTTTTGGCTAAGTTTGTGCTAATTTATTCAATGTATGAATTTATTATGCGATTACTGCTGCGGTTTAAAAAGGACATTTGAATCTCTCCGAAGCTACGACTTGTGTTCATAATACAGAATTGTAAATATTGAATAAAGGCATGTTTATCGATACTGTTCACCGATTTAGCTACATGCAACAAAATATGACTCAGATTTGTGCATTTCAACACTACAGCTGAACATAAAGTGTCTGTGAATGCATGGGTCTGTAGTTGTTTCCTGCAACGTTTCACAGTAGGGGGAAGGTTGGCTCACAAAAAAAGGTCACTGTGAGTCAGAGCTCTTAATCCCTCCATAAGCGCAGTTTTACCTTTTTCCAAGTTGTGCTTCTTAAATGCTGTGTGAACATGCTGAGAGAGTACAGCAGGCTTTTGTATTGGAAAATGTATTTTCCACAGAGAAGGAATATCCAGGGTCCTGCTGATCTGTTTGATGTGATTTTAAAGTTCCTGCTACCTCACAGAACATACATAACTTAGGAGACCATCTAAAGTTGACTTTACCTTATTTGTTAATTTGCTATTTGGTTGGAATTCCATTCAAATTGTTCAAGAGCATCCACAAGACGAATACAGCAAAGACTCGTGACTATCACAAACTGCTTGTCCTACAACGAGTAGGTCAGTGACAAATCAAACTGTCCAATATAAAAGAAAATCTAACATACGTTTGGGGCCGATAAGATTTTAAATGAATATTACTGAATATGGACAAAAGAAACATTTGCATCTTTGACCCTAGCGAAAATTTACATCAAGAAATCATGGAAAATATTCATTTCCCCAACAAGAAATTGTTAATTAAATTCAAGAAAGCCCCTATACATCATTAAGAGACTTTGCATTTCATCATTCGGGTCTGTTCAATGCTAAACTACTATCGCTTGCTGAGGTGATTTATTGCTCTCCACATAAAATGGGTCTGAATCTGAATAATCCTCTCATGGTCATTTATAAAGAGATTAATTCTGGCAGTCATCCATCCCGACAGACAATAATACAGGTATCTCTGCTGCCCACCCTTGAATCACAAAAGCCCAAATCAGTCTTTGATATTTGGTAAGGCTGTACTACGAACATAGTGAATGACAAAAAGAAGCTGTCTCGCTTAAACAGTTGTTTTCTATTAAAACAAAAAGGTTTAATTATGACATTGGGAACTTGATGTTCATTCATAATACTACAACAGTTCTGAATCCGTTAAAAGCACCAAAGAGCTACAGTAAAGCGCTAAAAGATATACTCACGTGATGAAAACTCCTTTGAAACCCACACAGAAATAACACATTTCCAAAGTTGACGTACAAGGAAGCACAGAATCACAGTACACATCTTTCGACATATTTCATTGCCGGGGTTTCGTCCCGTAACAGTGGCAGAGGAATGACAGCGTCCTTCAAACTAAACGAAATCTTACAACCGACTGGATACACCAGCCAGGATGGCAGTTAGCCCTCAATCAACTTCTATTAGCCTAATACAGTCTGACTGCCTTTCTTAATCACAGGTCAACATTAAACTGCTTACCATCTTTCCTTAAGGACTGTACTTTAAAAAACATTTTTGCAATAACCAAAATTTTATGAAAGTGCAATATGTTACCACAATACCATGCATAGGTCATGTATTAGCCCACAGAGGTGCAGCCTAATTGCTTTTCAGAAACAGTGCCTACAGCCATAAAGAGTGGAGAAACATCTTAATCGCATCAGTGGAGATTGTAGGCCAGATTTCAATAGGATTACAGTGTCATCGCCGCTCTCACTGCCCGCAGAAAGTTCGGTTTAAAAAAAGAAGAAAAACATGGACATACAAGGACACTTTTTAATGACCTTGAGCCAGACTGTAATTTAACTGGCCAATGAGAGAAAAGATATTCTCAACATCAGGTTGAGAAATAAGCGTTAAGCAATTTCATTTCAGGATTTATGATGTTACATAAGGCCTCGCACGTTGGTAAAGAGTAAAAAAAGTTGGCATCAAAGATAGTGATTCACATGCAATGTTTAACAACAGCGAGTGAGTCACTTAGAGCTGTTCTGAAAACTGTGAGAATTTGGCTATTTTGTGACCATAAACAAATATTGCAAGGTTTCCTATGTGTGAAACAAAACGGAGTGAAATATCCGTAATATTTAGTTTGTTTTCCCCATAGCCCGATTCCCTGGAGGCCTTTATAATCTCTTCAGGTCAGACAGACCAAATGTTCCCACAAGAATTTACAAATCACATAGTGTCAGTGTCTTTTAATTAGAATTACTTAAATTTTACTAAAAAACAGCGTGACATTGGCGGCCTGTACAGAAGAAATAACCGTAGAATTATACGTCAAAAGAGACTATCCAAGAAGCGTACCATCAACATTAAACGTGCTCGAATTAAAAAGCCTAAAAGGTGAACTTCCACTGAAGTGAGAAGCGATAAAAACCTGCTGTCCAACAAAAAAGAGAACATTATAGCGTTTTTACCCTACATCAGCAGTCAAATGGATATTTTTGTGATCTGATGTGATCAAATGTAAACAGATGTGTATGATTGTAATTTACAACAGCTTCCAACTTGGCTCAACCAATCAGAAACAAGGTCTAGAACTATTCATTTAGTATCCATTTGGCATTATAAAAAAACCTAAACGATACCCAACCCTACTCTCCATGGACAAGTGGTAGTCAAAAAATTAAATAAAATTGCTCAAATTTAGCCTTTCTAAATACCGTCTTCCCACCAAAACCAACTGAAAAATTATCAATGTGCTATATGCACTATTTTTCAGATGCTCTGCTTTATTAACAATGTTATTCATAATTTATAATCCCAAATGTTAATTTAATCATCTCCTTTAGACTTCTTCAGAACAAAGACAAACATACAGGTTTAAAGGGTTAATCCACCACAAAATGAAAAATTTGTCATCAATCACTTACCCCCAAATCCACATGAGCTTCGTTCTCAGAACACAATTTAAGATATTTTGGAAGAAAACAGGCTTGTGACTGTCTCATTTACTGCCAAGTAAATTACACTGTCAAGGTGTAGAAAAATAATGAAAGACATCCCCTGAATACTCCATCTGCCATCAGTGGTTCAACTGTAATTTTATGAAGCGACGGGAATACGCTTTGTATGGAAATAAACAAAATTAATACACAGAAGACTGTACGCTACGTCTGTCCAGCAGATGCTCTCCAAAATGGTGCTACGGTGAGGTTACAGTGCCGAACTGTTTTATAAAGTCTTTATTTTTATTTTCGCTTTACGGTTGAACCACTGATGGCAGATGCAGATAATGTCTTTCTTTTTTTTTTTCAAGACCTTGACTAGACTTACTTGGCAGTAAATGGGACAGTCAAAAGCCTCCCGGTTTTCATCCAAAATGTCTTAAATTATGTTCTGAGAATGAACAAAGATTCTACAGGTTTGGAACTACAAGGTACGTGATTAGTGACAAAATTTTCATTTTGGGGTGGAGTATCCCTTTAAAACAATATTGGGCGAAAGAATTGATGACCATTTTTATTTAGTAGTATCTAATGAATTTCTTTTTGAAAGGTATGGGGATATAATATATAACTATTTCTACAACAAACAAAAATAACAAAAGTCAAAGGAATTTTCCCAACATTACAGAAAAACAAACATTTGTTTGTGTATGTGTGTGTTTTGTGTGTGTGTGTGTGTGTGTGTGTTTTGTGTGTGTGTGTGTGTGTACATACACCGACTACATATCTGCATTTCTACCAATACTGTGCCACCAGAGAGTACTGGATGTGCCACCATGAGAATTGGCATTTGGATTGTGCTAATGCACTGCCACTTGAATCCACCCTGGGGGTTGGGCACAATTTTACCCCGGCCAGGATCGACTCAGAGTGATTTATACGTCTGCACAACCTCCAGGGTGCATTAACTGGACACAGCGACACACCGCCATGTATTTGCTGTTAGATGCCCAACGGGTGAGCCAGCAGCTCAGTCTAACCCCATCGCAAAAAGTTCAGGTCATCGGACGAATAATACGCTTCTCATATAACGTAAAGCAGCTGTTAGCAACTAGCTGACGTAACCATTGCTGAAAGAGAAATAATGCTAAAATATAGCACCAACAGCGCCAAGTAAATAAGCACCTGAAATGAGATGGCAGCACAGACAGTATTTCATCTCTTCTCTAGTCTAGCACACTCTGGACGACGTGAAATAGGTCAGCGTTTGAGTGTCGTGCTTGGCCCGCCACCAATGCTTCCAACTATTCACCGATCCGCTTCTCTCCCTTTTTTTTTTTTTTTTTATTGCTTTATTGTTGATCTGTAAAAGCAGTCATAAGAACACGAGATGGCAGATGATGTAAACTGCAGACATTTTTATTCATTCTTCTAGACATGCTGCACTAATAAATGAGAGATGGTGAGAATTTTTTTTTCATTTTGGGATGAGGCTTTGAGAATTTAAGCATTCCTAAAATGGAGGGCGGTTGTGCTTCTCTCGCACATGTAAGGCTAATCCTATTGATTGTGCTGAAAACAACCGAATGATACTGGAGACTGAACCAGGAAAGATATGACAAAAAAAGAAAAACCCTCACAAGATCAGGTTTTTTTTTTCTTCACGTGGAAAGAGTTAGTTGGATGGATGAATCTCAGAAATTGCTTGGGTCTTACCGTGAACACCACCATGGCATGTTTAACTGTAATTAAAAGCCCCTTTCTTAAATACGAACACAAAACACAGGTCTATGCATGCTTTTCATCCTGTCCAGAGGATTTGGGTCACATTTTAATCCCGCAGTCAGACAAACCTCACAGAGTTCAGTAGTTAATTACTTTAAATCGACATTACTTTCATAATGCACTCTGATTATTTACATAATACATGCTACATTGTATTATAATGAATTAAACATTCACATTTCATTGTTGATTCATTTATGAAACATTTATGAGCGCTTCTTCGACTACAGACATTTAAACGTCCCAGAGATTCATTTCTATTAAAACTGAGAGATTAACATTTTTCTGTTTGTTATATAAAAGGTCAAACTTTCTAGGAAACATTTTACGTTTACGTTTACGTTTTAAGTTTTTATTTATTTCTGCTACATTTCAAATGCAAATTTATATATTTATTATATTTATTTTTTCAAACGCATTCATTTTACAATAGTATTATTTCCTTGTTTTATTATTTTATTATTCCATGTTATTACCATTCATTCATTTCAAGTTCAACAGTCCCATGGCAACTATTTTGGCCCAAAAAACTTAGTCATATTTCATTTTACAATAATTAAGAAACTAAAATGCCTAAAATGAAATATGAGCAAAGAAAGCAGAAAACAAATTAAAAAAATAACAACATTTCAATTTGAATATTAAAATTACTGAATATTTCGTACTAAAAATAAGTTCTAATAAAGCTACGATTTTGTAAACTTACGCAAATAATGGATATGAATCTGAATCATACAAAAACAATACATATTTTTCAGACATTGTTAGTTGACAAGTTTGATATCTGCTTTCCACCCGAAATATGCTCTTTGATAAAGAACCACCCATATGCGATTGTCTTAGATAAAACCAATATTTAAGCGACCCTTAGGAAAGAGCAGTCACAGGTGAAATGTTTAAAGTTGCAAACAGCAATACTAACATTCATTACATATTATAAAACACAGCGGTGGCGTCCATGCTCTGCATCCATATCCATCATCTGTTTTAGCTTTTTGTAAAAGCAGGATATTATAATTCTGCGTCGAATAAAGGCCGTCAGCCAGACAGAGAGCTATTGAATGATTTCTGATAAACCTCCGGAAGTGGGAGAAGGAATGTGACCTGGCACCTAACATCAGTTCCCAGTGTGTGTGCCATCTGCTGTGGAGCACCTCCATAGGGCTGCTTTCATCAACACCTTCTGTTGAGCCGTTCACACTCGCAGCAGTGTGGCCTTAATCCTTCATCAGCTGACCCAGCGTTGGGACACTTTAATTGCGAAAACATTTCTCAGGAGCCTGTAAACAAGATGCAATCGCCTTTCTCTATGATACGAGCGGAAAAGGCCCGAGCTGGAGTAAGAGCTGAGAGATTCAATAAAGGGCTGATCTGCTGTGCTTACGCAAGGATTTTATTTGTCGATGCTTTCTGTAAAAAAAAAAAAAAAAAAAAAAAAAAATCAAAGCAATATTTAGTAACAGGCCCTGTGAAATGTCTGCAGCAGTTATGTAAGAATAGGACCTCTAAATCTATGAGCCCAGAAAAAGCATTAAAATAAGCAATAAAGCCATAATGTTTTGAGGTTGTGGCCACTTACTAGGGTTACATGATGAGGACAATAAGAATGGACCAATAGCCAGATGGCCTGACACCAGGGATTGGGGCCATGTTATGTTCGTTGATGATTTATTTGTATTTTTATGCCTTTCAGTTGTAACATTTGGTTTTCTGATATCAATTAAAAACTGGCTCACACTAGCTAACTAGTTGAATATTTCACAAAGACTTGTTTTTAGTTTTTAGATTGTCAGCATTGCTTCAATTAGCATGCTAACCGTTTCTTGTGATTTTACCTTTAGACAGTTTGTACTGTTAAATCCTCATGTTCCTGTAGTTCAAACAGAGTAACACCAAGGACATGGGTTCAAATTTCAGGAAATGCCAGAATGATAAACTTATTATTTCTGCTATAAACCAATAATTGCTGTTAAAGTTCTACAATACTTTGTGTAAATAATTAAAATATCTATATTTGTAGCATATATTATGCATAATATAATTTAAGATATCAATTATTTATTCGATAATTATTATTTAATTATTTACATTTTATATTTAATTACATTAAAACCTTCATCGTTTATATTTAAAACAATATAAACAATAACTGTAAACTAAAAATCTATCATTTTAACTATTCATTTAGATCATTTTCAAAAGTCAAAAAGGCATTAAAATAATAAGTACTGTATGAAAAATCTATGCTAAATATCACATTTAGTTATTACATTTGTTGTGTTTTTAAAGATTAACAGAACATTACTGAGAATAAGTGAGCATTAAATGATGCCAAATATAATCTAAACACAAAATAACGTATGTTTGCATTTATTTAACATTTAATTAAAATGAACCAAACAGCCAAAAATCAATAGGACAAATGTATTATATATCCCCGTTTGATTTATAAAAGAAAACATATGTAAAAATAAATTTATTTATAATGTCAAATATATTGCTAAAAATAATATTAATAAAATAAAACATAACATATGGCATTGAGGCTGGTAATATTATTAAGGCGAGTACAAATCTGTCCTGGCTGGATGAGCAGAAAGAAAGAAAAAAAAATCATTATTATTGAGCACTCTAGACTTTAAAATCAGAGCTTGGATGGTCATTATGCATGCAGACAAAAGAGCGGTGCTTCTGCTGACAGGACACCTGTACTCAGCAGCATCATAAAAACCTTGACATCTCTGTGTGGTCTGTCGGGACTAACACCACCTTCTCTGAGGACCCTTTAAAGCAGACCAGTGGCACGTCCTGAACAGGAGTACCCACGTGCACGTACCCAGACACAAACACACGCCACGCCTGGGCACATTACAAAGGCCTGCTGGGGGTCAGGCTATGCAGCTGCGGCCCTATTGATGTGAAGAATCAGACAGATGGGCCTAAACCGCCCCTGGAGAATAAACAATACAAAGGCAACACAAAACCACAATAACGCAACCTGGGTACAAAAGTGTTTCATCGCCACTAATGACTACTCGGTCAGAGGGCATCCGAAATAGTCAGCATTGTTGTGAAATCGGTAAAGCTACTGACTCTGGTGGGCATTCATTGATCTTTTTCATCAAATCTCAAGGAACAATGTCTACTGCTTCGAAACTCTGTACCAGCATCATATTTATGTTACTGTTATTACCTGTAATAAAGAAATCAATGCAAGGTCTACGCTTAAGGCCAAGTACATTGAAAGCGCAACCATCTCCATTTCAAACTAGATGTGGGAACCATCAAGTGCTTGGTTGTTTGATATCAAAGTAAAAGTTTCGCAAAATAAAAGCACCGATGAAGGACAGGTACTTGAAAAATTTAGGCTATAAGTACATCGGCAAAGCATATACTTTGTCCGCTACTGCCAGTAAAAGGAGTCCCAAATAAGCTCATTTTTTTGTTTTGTTTTGTTTTATTATAATGTTATAGTTGTCTCTACATGACAAAGTATAGTCCAAAACATAACACAAATATCAGTCACATGATGAACTGCACGATAGACGCAAATGAACTAGGCTGCAGAAAGGGAACAAAGCAACCGTCTAAAAGAAAACAAGGTTGAATTTAGCTTCAGCTTTCTCAAGGGTAAAAAGAGGGAGTCTTTGAAAGGCTGATATACCTACTGGATTTAATTACTCTCATGATTTATCCTGTGACTCACTGCTCATACTGTGAGATGACGGAAAATGCCCAAGACTTTCCACATGTCAACAACAAAACTCACCCTGAATGACCCACTGGATCATCCGCTTAAATTATGATCCAATCACAGCTGGCTCGACCGTGTAATGCAAGGTGCCAATATGATGTCAAAATCTGTCAGCTATTCATAGACCGCTCCACTGTTGCCGTTTTTTTTTTTTTTTTTTAAACAATCCCTTAGCCAAACTGGAGACAGTACTAAAGTCCTTTATTTCCTCAAGCCCTGAGAGCGGTGCTGACAAAGACTCTTAACTGCATTTTCATCTGTTACCTCTAAACGCAGTTCATTTCCGCATCTCTGCTGAAGTCATCATGGCATTCCTCATATAATCATGGCTTTACAATCCCATGACACCGTTCCAGCTCTGCTCTTTTCATTCCACATCCCTTCTTACACCACCGAAGAAGACGGAGCGCTGCATTCCAGTTGTGTTATTACAGACCTCTGTAAGTTTGATGCAATGTAGCTTGTAACCAAAACGCAAAATGGGCAAATGGACTAATTAAGCACATAAAGTTAATCTACAACTGTATAAAACATTGCTTACATTGCCTAAACCAGATTTGATTCTGGATATCCGACTGTTTGGTGTATAAAAAGCAACAAAAATGATCATGAACCTTTAAAGTTCAACAATAAGAAACATAAATGACGTTCAGTGGCATTTGTGCCGAATTTGAGATTAACTAGACACACTCAAAAAGTTTCCCCTTTCTTTTAAAGTTGTAATGTAATAATCTTTTGGGATGTAGGGTAAACAGATAGCAAAAAACGGTTAATGTAGGCAGAGACTTGGTTTTATTTATTGCCTGTTATTTGGATAAAGACAGATAAGAAAACAGATCTGAATTAGGTTTGCGGATGACTGTAAGAAAAGGACTAAAAAGCAGAGCGGAAAAATCCAGCATACATGATTAGATAGAAGTTGTTTACCAGAAAATCGGAAAATAACAATAATACAAAAATCATATGAATAGATAAATTGTATTTATGATCAGTAACATGCACTACAAAAAGCAGCAAGGCACAAATATAGTGTTAGATGTAGGGGTGTTTTTATTAGCATTTAACATTGTTTCAACGCTAGCCATGACCTGTGACCTAGCGTTAACTACTGAGGAAACCAACAAAGACTGCATTAAAAAGTGATGGTCAGTTCCTTGTGCTCGGAACAGGCATTAGTTTGCGGTTGCTCAAACTGAATGACCTAATATAGAGAGATTTTGGCTAATGACTAATGCGCCAAACAAGAATTTGGAGATGCAAGCGCTAACTTTCTACGACCCTTCCTTTATGCAGCTATCCTAATCCAAACAGACAGCATATTCCAAGCAAACAGCCTTTAAATCTGGTTTTAGCAGCTGCATTTTATACAAGTACTTTTTATAAACACAACAGGTCATCGGTGCCACATTTTACACTGCAATGACAGGCACCCTGTCAAACCTTGGATGTCTGGATGACATAAGCAAGCTGTCATTTTGGCTCGTCTGATACCCTTCAAACCTCTATCAGAAGCCTGGAATGATGTAAACAACATTTAAAAATAATAATAATAATGTAACATTTAAGGGTCAAACATATGAAGGGAATTGATAGAACAAGGCATTTATGAGACTATGTGTTTGGCATGCTGGAACTACATTAGTAACAGTCCTGATAGACAATCAATAGCCCAGTCAACACATTACAAGAAGCCAGACTCATGCATCTACATTATCAGACAGTTACAACTGAGAAAACAAACTCATATGTGGAAAATAAAAATAAAATAAAAAACCTTATTGCTATTTGAAGCGTATTGTCTGTCTGCTCTGTGTAATCCTTGCGGGTTCATGACAACAGCAAGATTTCCACCTTTTGCTGCAAAATGCAGTTACGAAGGAGAATATAAATGCAAATGCTAGTTTTAGTGGGTGAGCGACTCTTCAGATATGCCGATTAAACGTTAAAATCCCTGAAAATGAAATCACATGCAACATGTCATTGGCAGTGTTCACGTCCATGGAATTTGGATGTCTGCAGCTGAACAATAGGTGAGGGATGCTAGACTGTTATTGAATGGGCTTCTGTGAGCTCTAAACAGACACTGACGCATCCTAAACACAGCGTTAAATAAAACGATATTTACAACAAGAACTTACCTTTAAGATCTGCGCGTAAACACTTCAAATGAATGAGGATGCTGCGGTATATTTCCGTGCTCATTCGCTGTCGACTGGAGCTGAAAACCTTGAGTTGGGCAGCACCTACCAGCTTATTGAATCACACTGCATCATGAGCTTTAGATCCAGAATAGACCGTTGCGCGAAAGAGGGGGGATCGGTCAAACAGGCTTTATCATTTTCCATTAATATCATTAGCTGATGATACGTTTTACAGCATAGGGGGAAAAAATCGTATTTTGTCCTATAAATAGATAAAGTACGAAGTAAATACACTATTTATACCTTGGTTTTCACTACTAAATGAACAGTTAACCCCCGTTTTCAAAGTACCTCTGTCCAATTTTCTTAAAGGGACCGCTACCTTAACCACATACAGCTGATGAGCGCAGTTTGCGGTCCGTTACATGAAATGTCAAACGTAAATAATGAACTTGACCTCTGAGTAAAAGTCTTAAACACCTTGATGTTTTCAGACGAGTGTTTCCGTTGTTTGTGTAGGCGTGCTGTATTTAAATATTTTAAGAAAATTAAAAAGAAGAAAATGTGTGAAACTAATGTATTTAGAAAATCAATGCTTACACCTTAATGCTTATCGGGTTACGTTACTTTTATTTCAAAAACGATGTTGATGATGATGATGATGATGATGATGATGATGATGATGATTATTATTATTATTATTATTATTATTATTATTATCAATTATAATAATACTAATTATAATAGTCTAATAATAATAGGCTATAATTATTTTTTTATTTATAGGCACCTTACAAGACACTGAAGGACACCCTACGACAAAACAATCAATATTAAGCAATAATCATTATTACAACCTAACAAATTAAATACAATCACAAAAAGCCTAACAAGATTGATCTTAAGACAATATTTTAAAACAATAAGGCTTTCACTGTTTACATATTTAACTTGTTAATTGCCTAAATATTGTTGTTGTTGTTGTTTGAAAAGCGTCCGTGTTCAAAATTAAACAAATATTATATTATTTATTTTATTTATTACTATTATTATTATTATTATTGTTAAATATTATTATTATTACTAGAGTCTCTGTATGTGTCTGGCAAAAAAAATGACACATTGCAAGACAAATCTGTATGAGTCATGCCACCTATAGGCTAGGATTATATATGATGAGCTCTTTAACAGCAAAAGTTAAAAAGATTTATAAATAGAGTACAATATTTTTTCTGTATAATTCAGCTTGTTTAAAGAGCTGAGCTTCTTTTTTGTTCATGTACTCCTACCTCGTCACAGCTCATCTTCTAAACAAAGAATCCTTCACTGAGAATAAAGAGGAGGGAATCCATAAGCAGAATCCATAATGTTGTATTGTAAAATTTGCTGCTATTGCTCCCGTCACATTCAATTTGAAGAACTACTCGATAAAGTCCTTGAAACTGTAGTTATTTATCATTTATTCATCAATGCATGTAACATATGACTGTCATCAAATAATCCTCTTTAACTGATTAATCGTTTATCTTTTCCGTACATGTTCAAAGAGGAAAAACATTCAACATTAAGAGATATTAGTGATATTTCACTCTCAAAGGGGGACTGTTAGCGGCACAGGCTTCTAAGGGGTTTCACTTCACAGACCTTCCTGTTACCAAGCAACAGCTAAACTGAGCTGAAAATTGGAATTCTTGTTGTCAGGCAGAGGCAGACTCAACATCATTTTACATCGCTAAACTCAAGACATATCAACAATTGTTGCACATTTAGGACATCTGAGTTCATCAAACCAGGAGTGAAATCCTATTGTTGTATTCGCACCCTGATTTTGATTTATTAGAAAGAATACGCGTAACTAAAACCAAGAACAAAAACGAATGACCTCGTCTTAAGGGCCGCCGCTGCCCTACATTTCTGCCACTAATCAATGAGTACCTGCTTCTGCCCGCTAAAAAGGAAACGATCTATGCATTTTCTCAAATTTACACCAGATACGGAATGATGATGCAACGTGTATTATTGAATCTCCTTTATTTTACTCGATTTCTTTCTTCGTCAGGCTTTGAGTCATAAATACGCTTATTGTAAATGCTGAGTGAGGCATTAGCATATGCTCTCCGTATGTGGGTTTGTTGTTCCAAAAGAACTACATGCTGGGCTGAAGGAGCCGCCAGACATTGTGTTGACACTGAGAAAGCAGATTACGAGTGACATTCAGCCTCTAGTCCCATGAGGCAAAGCCCTAGCTGACCCACTCTTGAACCAGCCGCCAATACTATTACACATGCTTGATTCCAAGCTCCTGAAACGCAATGTGATTTTTAAATTAAGCTGGTTTAGTCCAAACACATTATCGGTTTATGGTCATTTTTACACCGTAAAGGCACATGAACGCCATGTGAGAGTGCTTCAAGGTACATTTTAATGACGCACAGATGCGAAATAAAAGCACTTGTGTAGAAGTTACGCCGAACAAATGGCATTTGAAACGAATGCTTACTCAAATGAATCGTGACATGTTGATTTAATGTTATAAATATGAAATAATGAAAACGGTAATTAGTATAAATAAACACAATACATATGAGTACATACATTTTCAGAACTAACAAGGAATTATGATGCAATCTAGCATATAGAGCACAGATAGATAGATAGATAGATAGATAGATAGATAGATAGATAGATAGATAGATGTATATCTGAAAATGTATATAAATCAGATACAGAGCAATTAACAAATAAAAAAAATATTAAGAGAGCGATCCAAATATAAAACCTTACATACAAGGCAATTTATCTGATTATAAAGACAAACTACAACTAGAGTCACGCTCATGTGATTTAAACCCCTGGAAAATGTATCCATGCAAGAAGGCCTGAGTGGCAAACCCGCTGGAAAACCGCAAAAGTGGAAAAGTGTAGTTTTCTCACTGAGTCATGCACTCGGAGAAAAGAAAAATATTTTCATCCATAAGGAGCCATGTTCGCCTTTGCTTAATTTTTATTCCGCCTTCTGGGCCGCATGTTGTGGCGAAGCTGCCGTGAAGCTCAGAGTATATCAGTCATCTCAGAGTTCTGTTTGAAACAGAACGACCCAGAGCTATGCAGACTGGCTGCTTTGATTCTCCACACCAACCTGCTTCTCTGTATCCCTGGAGTACTCTGAATAAAGTCGGCAAAATGCATCTTAAACGTGATACAGCTTGACTGTTTATACGCAGTGCTAAATGAAATGCTTCAGGACACATTGGCCACCACGATATTGAACAATCGATATCAATAATGACTTTGGGATTCTTTCAAAGGTCTGAAGGATAAAGCTTGGTGGATCCTCAACGTTTGCTGAATCATTTGCAGGTTCCCTTTTCAACAGGCAGCATCTGCAACCAATCCAAAACACTATGTAGGTCAAGTTCCCACCACCCTTCATAAAGACTGGTTGAGCGCTGGCACATCCACAAAATCTCTTGCTCTCATTACACAAAAGGGATTTCAGCTCGAGTTCAGTGTCAGATCGCTCCAGTAACAAACAGGACCTCAAATCTGAGGACGTTAACAAGAAATAAATGCGCATTAAGTCATGATCAGGAGAGAAAGGGATGCAAGAACTGAGTTGAACTATGAGAGCGCATTGGGAGAAATGAGGATTCTAGAAAGAGAAAGCCTCGTTTTCACAGTTCACGCTTTGTTTCATTCCGCATTCCTCGTAACAGCAGCCTCGCTGATCATACGACACCGACGAGCCCTCAAGCAGGAAGGAAGCGTCTACTGAAACAGCAGCCCAGCCAGGAGACCGAAAGATGGACGGAGAAACAGCGAGGGAAGAGAGAGTCAGACTTTCTTATTCAGCAATACCGAGTACAAAAAAGCTTTTATCTCGCGCATCTGCATCACTTCGACGGACACTGGCCGGCACAAGCAAGGCTTTGTCAGGGGAAAAAAAAAGCTCTGCAAAAATCAGAATCAGCGCATAGAGTCAGCCCCACTTGATGTTTTGAACAAAGGTCGTCTTCGCGTTATGCTCACAGCGCAGTGAAGAGAAGTCAAAGGGGTGTTGATATTTTGCCAATATCAGTTGGAGAGACTTGCTGCTCTTGCGTAGCTTAATCCTACAATATGTTCCTCTGAGAGAGCCCCCCTGTGCGTCGGCTGTATTGTGTGTGTTCCACATGTTTGGGACAAAAGGGCAATGAGCAGTCGGGGGGGGAAAGAGATCTTTTAATATGAGCGTTAGTGTATATAAAGCGCAAACACTTTCCAGGCCTAAATAAGGAGTTATAAGTACTCATGTTAATGTTTTTTTCAGTGTCACGTGATCCTTTAGAAGCAATTTTAATATGCTGATTTGGTGCTCAAAAAACATGCCTTATAGTTATTAGCGTTGAATGGTTTTGCTGCTTAATATGTTTTATGAAAATCCTGACACCAGAGTTTTAAAATATACTGTATCCAGCTTGTTTTAAACGCAAGGCAGGCTATTTGTAACTTGAACGTTGTAACTTCAGTTGGTTTTGTGCATTCAGTCATTGAACATTGCAAAGTCTGCCACACTCTTATGTGAAAACGGCTACATATAGCTAAAGATAGACCGACTCCTACACATCATTTCGGCTCAATAATTATTTGAGTCTAAATTTTCTTACCTGTATTTTATTTCAAATGAAAGTAGGCCTACCAGACAAGAACAATAAGACACTGTAATAGCAATGTTACCGAAGTGCATTTTTAATACAGTGGATAATGGCTCTAGATGACTCTAGATGGCGCCAGCTATGTTTGTATATTTAAAAAAAAAATAATAGATATCAGCGCTCGTGCCCCGATTGACCAATAAGAATCAAGTATTCAAGTGGGCGTAATAATTATTTGCAACAAAAATGATTATGCACAGATTACGATGATTTAAATACAACCGCACAAAATGTCCTCTGAATGTTTACAGAAAAGATCGTCATCTAGCGGTGTGTGTGCTTGCATGTGTTATTGTTTTGGATGAAAGGGGGATAGATAATGAGGTGTAATGGAAGAAATGTGCTATGATGTTTCAAGAGCAGCAGTAACTGCAGGCGGAGCAGCGCATATGGAATTCATCAGAGATGAGGAGTGTCTGCAGTCCTGTGCTTGGCAAGGGATCTGCCACAACTACTGCCCCTGGACCCCGGGAGGCCTAGTATGGTTTTACTCAACCTGAGAGGGGGGAAAAAAATGAAAATCAGTTACATTTTCCCATGCACAAGGAGTCACGGATAGCATGTTGTTTTTTGTGCATGCTTTCTGAGTCACTTTTGGCTAATCATTTAGGCCTATCGTCTGTGACTTTGATTGTAGGACCAGATAAGGTTGACGTTTCAGAAATATTTTTTAAAATTACGATATCTAATCCTTACAGATGAAACCATATGTTCAGTATTTAATTAGTGTTTTTGTTTTTAATGATAAATTAGACAGGCAGTTTGCCTCAACTTTTTTTTACATGCAGTAAGACTGTGTGCACAGCTGGCGTGGACATGTAAAGAACGCAGGTGGGAAACAGGAAAAAGTAGATCAGCAAGCTTTCCCTATCAGTTTCATTCAGCAAGAGTGTGCTGTAAAGCTGAATCGTGATGCTGAATCCTCTTTATGTGTCAGGTTTAGATCTGGTTTTGAAAGCAAGAAGTTTTTACTGGACAGCCTGGAAATGGATGAACGGCACAGCAATTTGTCCAAGACCGGACTATTAAAACATGCTCGTCTTTTCATTGCTGACTGGTGACTAACTGATGACTAAGGCTGTTAGAAACAACTGAAAAAGAATGACTCTAAACTCATTGTGTAAATCTGTAAAGAGCATGATGTGCCAGACATGTGGCATTAGTTAGCGTTTTAGCAGACATCTGCAGACTATACAAATTTACTTTTAAATATTTATAAGAAATGTACACTACTGTTCGTACGTTTGAGGCCAGTCAATGTTTTCTATTCATCAAGGATTCATTAAATTGATCAAAACGTCAAAATTATATTTATATTCTAAAAAATGCTATTTTTGAGCTTACTACTCATCAAACAATAAAAAAGAAAGACTTCCAAAATATTAATATCATCATCCCCATTTACATGTATATAACTAATCTGGGCCAACTGTATTTTTTCTTTACGTGCTATTATTTAATAGATCTGTGACAAATGTATGTGTGTGTGTGAGTGTGTGTATAGAGAGAGAGAGATTAATAAATCAAGACAAATGTATCGACTACTTTTTTTTTTTTATAAATCTGTCAAATTACACTGTTTTGTACATTTACATGAGATTATGCTGTACTCGTTTAGACACGGTACCTTTGAAACGATTAATCAAGTGAATACAACCAAAATGTCTGCTGACATCTAGTGGTGAAAATATAAATATCACAGATAATGTTACTGATCAGGACGCCTGTAAATTAGGAGCAAGAATACCATGTTGACGGTTTGCCATAATTAAGTCTTACACCGTAATAAAATATATTCATTCTTTTACTTTGTCACAAACAAGTCGTTATTTAAACCATTCACACATCTACCTGTAAAATGCAATGGGCGAAAAAAAGTCAAACAAAAACATTAATATGAAAAACAGGTTTATTTGTTTGTGTGCTAATGAAATTGAGTTCAAATTGAATTTTTTGAAACATTTAAATGAGGAGGTTCCAGCGTCCAATACTGGGATAGAGCTCGAAGGTTCTCGCCATAACAACATGCTCAGAGAGTCACACAGGGTCTTCAGGCCTCACATGCCAGGAACTGGTTTACTGTCAGGCCTTCACTAACGTGCAAATCCACATAAACATGCGCTTCTGAAGAGTCGCCACAAGCTTTACCAAACCAGCACATTCAACAGGCTTCACTCAGACACAAGATGTATAAAAGGTCACAGCACATCAATGATTCAACAATATGCAGGAGAAGAATTTACTAAAAATAAGTACAGTATGTCCTGATCACTTAACCTTAAACCAGACACTGATGCATTTACTTCCAAAGATTTATATAAAAAAAAAAAGAACAATGTTTTAATGTCCATTATCAAGCATGAAAATTAACAGTGGTTCTTTGAAATTTAGATTTATACAAAAAAGCTAATAGTGAAAAGCTGGCTTTAAATATGAAACCGAGTCTAAATTCGTTCTAACTTCTCACTAAGAAATTCTTCGACGCTGTCTGTGTTCCACTTGAGGATGCTGAGCTCGTCAGCAATGTTCCCGTTATCGTCCAGCAGCTTTAGTACAGGGTCTGAGCCTCTCACATACTGCAATGAATGCAAAAAAACCCATCTAGAATTAACCAGCGTTTAAACCAAGTACATAAACAATACAAACATTTTAGACAAATGTTACGTTTGTAACAAATGTTTTCTTTTATATGCACACATACACTACTGTCCAAAAGTACACTTTTTAGGTGTATTTTTGTTAAACTTATAAATATTATAATTCAAATGTATTTTATTGAAATATTTTTCATGTAATGGCAAAGCTTAATTTTCAGCGGCCATTACTCTGCTCTTAAGTGTCATATGATTTTTCAAAATCAAAAGATCTAAACTCATATTTGAAACAGAATTTGTTTATCTTTACTGTCACTTTTAATTTAATTTACAGTTGCTCAATGAAAGAATTTCTTCAAAAAAATATTTTACCTAAAGCTTTTCAGAAAATGACAATTCTTTACCTTGATCTGAAGACCCCTGAACATCTTTGGCTTGTCACTCCTGACAAAAGCTGAGGGTAAATACGGTCATAAAATTACTGTTTTGTAACAGAAGTGCAAAAGTTAACACTGATAGTCTGTGCCACAAAACAACAGCTGAACTGCTGTAACAGCTGCTACAAGAAAACACCATTTGAAACCATTCAAATGAACTTGGTTTATTTTGCTACATTACTAAGCCATTTTTGTATAGAATAATCAAACAGCACGAGAATTATAAAAGTGAAAAGTGTCAAATCCTCAACATACCTTGGACTTGAGGGAACCTCCCCAATTTTCATCCACAGACCTCAAGTATTGCTCCTGGATAGAGCTGTCAAAAAAGGACACATACACATTAATCTGGCTACAAACAGATTTTAAATAAATATATCAGTCGTCCTAATCGCTCAATTAAAGTTAAGTGATATGACAAAATAATCAAGACTGTGGCCTCTGGCTTGTATATAAATATTTGTGCCAATTTTTCTTATTTTGTTGGGTATAAGTGCTGGAAAGCTTGATTGTAGCTCCAGCACTCTATGCTCAGTGAAAGAAAATGACCTTGTGATTTTACACAGAAGCTCAACTCACCTTCCTAGACTCCAGCTGAGCCTCCTCTTGGCAGCACTGCCTGCAGGGAAGGTCTAACTGGCCCAGGCTGAACTGACCCAGGAGATCACAGGAGCTGCACAGGAGATTGCTGGAGAAGCCCATCTCCCTGCAGGCCTCAGAGGAGAGCTCCGCTCCATAAGATGCCAGCTAAGCCAGGAAGATTTAACGCATTTTACACACGAAACAAGCAGTTAGATGCCATTCTGTAAGCACCGACACCAGATGACCTTTAAGTCAACACCTCAAACCTGTTAGAAATTCTCAGCTGTTTCCGGAGAGCATCTTTGATTTTAATGACCCACAAATGCAATGTCAAAGAACAAGGCACAGGTGCAGGAATTTGCAAGCTTTGGCTACACAGCTATGATAACAAGACTGTTTATAGCTAACGAGTGACATTTAACTTTTTAAGTAGAAACAATATAAATGATAAAATAAATGTATACTATAGTTAATACATTTTCCTTTAAGCACAATCATAAAAAAAATAAAAAAAAAAATATTATTTTGGACTGCATGAAGATTTGAACTTTTGAGACCAGCGTTATTAGAAATAATTAATAGTTATAGTAAAATTTACAAATAAAATTTTTATATAAAAATGTTGCCAATGCATTATGTTTAACGTGATATACTGAAATAACTGAAATTAAAATTAAAATGAATAAAAATTACAAATAATAAATGTTTTTTTTAAATCTTACAATAAAACATTATATATTTTTATTTTCATTTTATTTATGAAAATAAAAATATATAATACTATCTCAGTGATACTAAAATAACAAATTTATATTTGAAATGGACTTGGAATCAGACTGAATTTCACTTTTCACAGCCCATAATTTGTCCTTTAGAAATTTAATCCATATGCCCTTTTGGTATAGAACATGCAGTTTTTTTTAGTCCCCATAATATAATGATATAGCACTCAGTGAATTTGCTTCCTAGTTACGAGCACTATCAGCTACTCTCGGAAAAGCCCCCAAACTGCGGAAAAAAAACACACCTCCAACTGTGTAAACTTACAGGAAAACTATTTTTATGTCATGTTTATTTTGTATTTTATTTGCAAGTTACAAGTTTACATTTTTTTGCAGACAAACTAACGTTAGCTAACAATTTTAAATGTGATTAATTACATATCATATAAAAAAATCACCGTTTCAGACTTTTGCGAAAGTTAATGTTACAGTTAGAAATTAATTAATAATATAGAGATTTGCAATACAGTATTTACATTTTCAGCCGGTTGGGCCACGTCATTAGCTAACGTTAGCGAGCCGGCTAACCAGCGCCTTAAACGTAAATACTCCATATTTTACATAGACACAAAGACTACATGTCATTATAGAGTGTCTACTTTCAAAGATGAAAATGTACAGGTATGGTTTATTCACCTACCGTTTGTAATAACGGCAGTAACCAAAGCAGGTACACCTCCCCCGCCATCAGTGTTTCTCTTCCACTCGCCCACCGAGTTCAGCAGGAAGTGCGTCACACCCACATCACGCTTATGAATAAAAGTCCTACCATAAACAAGAAGCACTTTGAAAGATTTCTCTTGATTTAAAGAAAGATTAGTTGGCAACAAAAATAATAATCAATAATAGGCATATTCCTTGTAACTAAGCAGAAGGAGTGTCTAGATTTGCCATGCATTCATCATCACTTTAAACTTAACGTTATAACGGCTTAGGAAGAGTTTGAACAAGTCTGGTTCTTTTTCCTAATGCTATTGTTCATTCTAAATTTTATAAACTTTTATGGCACTGAAGTTTTGTTATGTGCAGAATTGGAAATACAAGGGCGGTGATATGTGATCTTTTGCTAATTTATGTGTAATTTCATATTTTTACACATTTCAACAATAAAACAAATCTATATGTATGTAACAGCTGACTGTAAATGTGATGTTTTGTCTTAACGGGAGGCTTATTTGAGTGAAGAGAGATGATCCAGTCATAGAGCGACAGCTGACCCGCTGACGTCAAAACCGACGAATGCGCATGCGCACTGACACAACGTGCCTATACTTCCCAGGATTTATCAACAACTGAACGTACACTACAGCTGCTACTCAAGCGAAGCGTAGTCTGAGCCCTTCTGATTCAGTAAACGTACACGATTTTACGCGGAACTGTGTTTCTTGCGCCAGCGAGTGCCCACTGGAAGTTAGTGTAGGTAGCTTAGGGGTGTGTGTGTATGTTTATATTCGATTGTGGGAATCATGGAATAGCAGCACTGCTCTTTGCATCCATGAACCGTGTGCCATAAAGTTCTCGGTCACGGCATGTCCTCTCTGTGCTGGGTTTTTTGATGGGGCTTTTAAGGTTGAAGATGCCGCCGAAGTTTCAGCTCCTGGCTCTGTTGGCCTTCGCCGTTGTGATGATCTTTTTGGAAAACCAAATTCAGAAGCTCGAGGAGTCGCGGGGGAAGCTGGGTAAGTAAAGTGTCTTGAAATCGTTTATAGACTATAGCCCGTTTGTCAGCATCATCGTGGTGTGATTTGTTTTCTGGATTGCTATTTTTAAGGGAGGTAATGAGCTTTCGTGTGTTTGGACTACATGGTCCATCACGTCTCGGACAGCAGCTGCGTTTTCATTCAGGCAAGATCCTGTGTCGGGTTTGACTCGCTTAGTTGTGCAATGGAAATTTTCCTTCGTCAGTATTAAAGCTTGTATCTGTTGGACTTCTAGCTACTGCATCAGACATGACCCTCGGGTCTTCAGGGACAAACACCAAACCGAGACATTATTTTAGATTAATCTGTTAAACACATTTGCCAATATTTTTTCCATCGTGCTTATTTTTTCCTTGCCAGTTAATATGACTCAACACTGTAGGATGATAAACACTTGTTGCTATTTAATTCTACTTATATTAATTATGTTTAATTATAGATACTGATGGCTGCTTTCAAATAGATTTTCACCTCTATCTAATGAATTGTTACTTAAGTCAAAATTGCATCACCATCAAAAAACATTAAACCGAGAAGCCATTGCGTTTTTTTTTCTCCTGCTTTTCTTTAATGCTGTTTGATTCTTAACAGGACATGCTTAAAATTAGGTTAATTACCATTCAAGGAGTTGGTATTATTTTTCACATGTAGACTAAATTAATGAAATGACTGATAAATGTATGCACTATTTTCATATTCAACAATTTCTGACTTGTGCAACAACTTTTCAGTGTTACACATTATCTAACAACCATTTCAAATGTTGGGGTTCAAAGATCTTATTTAACATGGATGCATTAAACTGATCAAAATATTTTGGTACAAAAGATTTCTGTTTCATTACTTGTGAACTTCCTATTCATCCAATAAACAATTCAATAAAAAGCCCGGATATATTAAGCAGCGCATCTTTGTTTATGTTAAATAAAAAAAAAAAACTGAAGGATCATGTGGAAGTCTTAAGAATAAGGATGGCGAAAGATCAGCTTTGGCATTAAAGCAATAAATTACATTTTAAAATGTATTAAAATGGGCAGGTTATTTTAAATTGTAATGATGATAGCTTCACAACGTTACATTTTTACTATGAAAGAAATACGGTCTTGGTTACCTTCTTTCAAAAACCTACCAGTCCCAAACATTTGACAGCAGTGGATGTGAGTTTGCAGCGAATGTATAGATCTTTAGAAGCGCACAACCCACAAGAGCTAAGCCAACAGGTGAGTTAGTTAACAGTGCCTTCGAACCTTTGCATGCCTTTGGAAGTAAAATGTTTTCTGCTTATTACAACTAATCTATTGAAGCAAACAAAATCAGTTAGTTTAAACATCTGCGAAGTACACGCGCCGACAGGGCTTCTGTATTTCGTCTGAGTGCCGTGAATCCAAACATGGGACACGCGTCTAACTAGCGACACGTCAAAGCCGCATGCCTAAAGCTATCAGATACGGGCCCCTTCGCTGTTTGGACCGCAATGCATCCCGTCTCTTTCACGGCGCCTCCAGAGAGCCGCAAACCTCCGCTGTGCTCAAGTTTATTATAAATGCTTTGTTTAAATAAACAACGTTCTTTCCTTTAAAAATTGGCGAGCTTCTGCGGTTCGGGTTTGCTGGTTCCCACCATCCACGCCGAGTTGCTCGCAGCTTTTCTGCTCTATGAATAGTTGCACGACCGCAGAGGAATACGAGACCTGTTAGCAGGCGGAAAGGTGAGAGGAAGGTTTCCATCTGGTTAGACCCGGAGCAAGCCGTCAGTCTCAGCGCTGCATAGATTGATGGTGTTTTTGAACCTGTCATCCTGTCGCGCAAACAGTGAACGAATGGAGTCTTTAGCACATGCCTAGTGTAAACTGTTTTATCAGTTTCGTTTGATTTAATTTCGCGTCGCGTTTTTCAAAATGTTGATTTATTATCGTTCCATTTGCTCTAATGATGGCATCTGACACGCGCCTGACACAGTTCATGAGCATCGGAAAATTATTTGATATCTAACCTGGTAGTAATTTGTCTCCATTTGCTAATGGAAGTTCTGGGATTCCCTTTGAGCGTGTTTTAGATCTGTCCTGTTTTTAGCCATGATGGGACCGAGAAAGAAGCTAAGCCTGTGTGATATGGCTTGGCAGCAACACACTGACTACTGTACATTTTTTAGATCCAAAATAGCCGTGTTTATGATGCTTAAAGACTTTGAAAGGGCTGATGATTGTTGAAGGTTTCCGAGCCAGAGGATGACATGTAAACTAAACAAATACATTCACACTGTCGTTCTAAGTGGCTGGTGAGATGTATGATAAAAAAAAATTCTCTTAAGCCTGCATTTATTTGATCAAAACACAGCGAAAACAGCCAGTTGTAAAGTATTATTACAAGTTAGCGAGGAAAAATGTATATTTTCTTTTAATATTGTAAAATATAATTTATTCCTGTGGGGGAAAAAAGTAATATTTATAAAATAAATATTTTTACCATTTAACATAATGGGTTTCTGTTTTAATATACTTTAAAGTTAATATTTTTCTGTGATGCAAAGCTGAATTTCTATCAGTCATTGCTAAAGTGTCACATGATCTTTCAAAAATCATTTTAATGTGCTGATTTATTATTAGAATGCTCAATGTTGGCAAAGTTGTGATGGTAAATCTTTTTTTTTTAACACTGCAATACTTTTTTTCTGGATTCTTTGATGAATAAAAGGTTAAAGAGTACAGCATTAATTAAAAAATATATAAATCTTTATATAAATAAATACACATCCTAGCTGAATAAAGGTTTTAATTTCTTTCAATTAAAAAAAAAAGAATTAAAAATTACTTAGCTCAAACTTTTGAATGGTAGTGTATACTGTTAGAAAGGATTTCTATTATTTTTAAAAATTCTAAAAAAAACAATATCACAGGTTCCAGCACTGAAAATAAATCAGCATATTAGAATAATTTCTGAAAGATCATGTGACACTGAAGACTGGAGTAATGAAGTATTATTTCATAATATTATATTTTTACCAGCATTTTTGATCAAATAAATGCAGCCTTTATGAACATAAGAAAAATCTTTAAAAAATACAGTAAATCTTATTTCCAAACTTTTGATTTACAGGTCCCATCTAAAAAAAAAAAAAAAAAAAAAAAAAAATAGAATATTGTGGAAAACTTTTTCACTTATTTAAAAAAGCAAAACATATTTTGTGGATTCATTACATGTAAAGTAAAATTAATTTTTTTTATTTTGATGATTAAAGCTCACATCTCATAAAAGTCCAAATCCAAAACCTCTCCTAAAATAAATCAAAAAAAGTATTTGCAAGTCCCTTTAGCACAAACTCCAGCATCATCGGCATCAGTGAGGACTGGCATGGAAGAGATCAGTCTCTGTTGAGACACTATTGAGTCTTCGGCTCATCTGTGTTGTTGGATCCGCTGTTTCTCATGAAAATATACCATAGATTCCACTTGGGCTTCAGGTCAGACATGTTGGCCGACCAATCAAGCACAGTAATATCATGGGCATCAACTTCAAAGCCCCCTGAATACCAGAGACATACAGCTGCTCGCTTTTCTTACTCAATTTTTATGGCGTCTTTGTAGACGGGGCATACTTCAGGTCTGTTTTTCTTTTGTACTTCAGGCACCGTGCTACTCCATTTCTCTTCCTCAGCCTTAGCCCTTCTGCCAAGGCCGTAAATGTTCTTGTGGCATGATGCTGCCACTTCTGGAGCTAACAAGCTGGAATATAAAATGCCCCCGGAGTGACCTCCATGTTGTAGTGTCTCGCGGTGGCAAAAAATGCCTGAAAGAATGATTTGTTCTATCTAAGGAAAGACTGTAACCTGATTTGAATCATTGAAAAGACATCAGTCAGAGTATAACTTGTCAGGTTTGGCAGCTGACTGCAATAAATCCTCTGCTCCTCCTGAGCAGCTTGACACTTGTAGATATTACATTTCATTCCCTCATCTTATTATTTTTGGCCTTTACTGGAACAAGACACTCAACTTTACCGTTAACATTTTTTTTGCGCTGTCATTTCACATGTATAATCATGTCGCATGTTTTATATCTAATTGCATGAAAATATATAATTGGGTCAAAGACAAAAAAAGGAGGAGTCATTTTAAAAGAAAGTAGCTTAAAATGCATGTTAAGTTCTTAAATAATTTAAAATCATGATATTAAGTTTAATTTTTATTTAATTACAAAAGTATTTTTTTTTCCATTAAACATTTTACTTAACTGCCCCAGTTTTAATGCAAGTACAAAACTTTTTTTAACTTATTACACTCACTCAGGGATTTGTTTAGTAATTGCATTATTCCAGTTCAGTTAAAGAAAGTCTTATGCTAACATAACAATAAAAATAAACAACTAAATTAATAACTAACTGTACGTAAAAGTTAAAGCATGCTTGTCTAAGTAGGGGTGTGTTTATGTGCAGCCTTTAGTTTTTCCGGTTTTTGGATATCTTTATTTGATTTAAAAAAATAAATAAAAAATTTTTTGTCATTGCCCCAGTTATTAAAGAATGTTTATTATATGACTAGATTTTTTGTTTTGTTCCTTTTTGCTGTTCTCAGGCAAAGTGTAGATGCGAATTGCTTGAAAAACACTACAGTGGGAATTAATGTTTTCTGGATGCAAGAGAATGCTGTGATATTTGTTAACTGATTATACTTCTGAAGAGGTTCTTATCAAAGAGAACAGTGTTGTGAAGGCCTTTAGAAGTGTATATCAGCGGTCTCCCATAGCATCAGTTACACACAGTCAGCCTGAGGGCTCTCTTCCTGCCCGTCCGTTTTTAAAAGAGCGCTTTCACTCAGCATAATGCAGCAGTTGTGTGCCTATCAAGTAGGAAATAGGTAATGAGTCAGGGTGTTTTTCTCATTAACTTGCAATTATATTATTACATTAGGCTGGGAATTGCAGCAGTAATGAGATGGTGAAACGGTCTGCAACATGCACGTTTACCAATAAGACGACACTTCGAGTCAAAAAAATTGCCATTACAGCTAATCACTTATAAATCACATACAATTGTCAGTGGTGGATTATTAATATCAAAGAATATATTTAGATGTTTTATTGTTTTCTCGTCACATTTTTAAAGGAATAGACCACCCCCAAAAGAAAATGTGAAACCTCAAAAAATTCATCTGAGATGTAGATGAGACCGTTTCTTCATCCTCCCATCTGCAGTGAATGGGTGCCGTCAGAATGAGTGTCCAAACAGCCGATGAAAACATATCTCAATAATCAACAAGTAATTCACACGACTTTTGATCCGTCCGTTAACGCCTTGCGAAGTAAAACGTCTCCAAGTCTGTTCCAACGAAGAAACAAAAGTCATCTACGTTTTGAAAGCTTGAGGGTGAGAACATTTTTAGGAAACGTACAGCTATTCTTTTAAAATGCCACAATGCGTTTTGCAACTGGTAACGGGTTATTCTCTGTTGCCATGGGGACACCATAACGTGGCGTAGCAACAGATTTGGTGAGTGATAGCAGTTGTCCGCGTGCGATGGTTGGAGACGGGGCTCTTTGACCCGAGAGTTGAGTGGGAATGTGCTGTGGTTGGCTTGACATCATCACCTCTTTGTAGCAGCTGTCCGAGCGCCTGCCTGCATTCACACACTGCTGTTACCAGTGCACACACAGGACCTTTTCTCTTTCATCTGCGGGGTGCATTTGGTTCACGAATTCGCTGCAGACGTTGTCTGTATTGTGCATTACTGTAGATTAGCCTTTCATTAACATTTTTAAAATGGCATGTTCTGTCAAAATTCAGAATTTTAAGAATCGGCTCTCTTTTAAACATTCATGGTTTAATTACATATATAAATTCAATTAGAAAATTGTTGCTATTATTAAGAGCGAGTTGGGATTTTTTTATTTAGATTATTGATTATTATAATTAAAAAAAAATTATAATTAAAAAAAAATCATAAAACCTTTTAGCACCAAGGCTACATGCTCATATACAAAAAATAAAATGTTAAAAATAAATATATAGAATTCTGGGAATTCGTTTTTTGTTTTCTGTTTTTTTACATTAGCTAAAAATGTATATTTTAAATATAATTTAGTATATGAATTTAATTAGAACATTATAGTCGTTGTTGAGCGCAAGTTCACATTTGTGAGGATTCTTTTATTTTAAAAATCCTTATTTTAAAAATCTCCTTTTAAGAGATAATTATTCATCCAGTGTTCTTTGCAGAGTACTTTCACTACATACAGTACTTTTAGTATTCCTTCAAGAACCTGATATACGCAAGGGTTTTTTTGTAGTATTTTTTGCAATTCTTTTCCATAAATGCCTCTTTATGGTCTCCTCCTCCATTGCAGAACGAGCCATTGCCAGACATGAGGTACGAGAGATCGAGCAGAGGCACATTCAAGAGGGGGCGAAGGAGACTCTGGTAGCCGAGGACGATTTGGTGGTCATCTATAACCGAGTGCCCAAAACAGCCAGTACCTCCTTCACCAACATCGCCTACGACCTGTGCAACAAGAACCACTACCACGTGCTGCACATCAATACCACCAAAAACAATCCCGTCATGTCTCTTCAGGATCAGGTCAGTTTTGTATCACTTGTATACGTAAGTGCTTCCCACTCACAGCCATCCGAACAACACATTATAATGCTGGAGGGACCCAAATGTTTCCATTTACCGAAATGCACCAAACTACCTCTAAAAGGCACAAAGCATTTCCTTAATAGTGCACTGTACAGCAGATGTTAAACTGTGGTAGTTTTATATTATCCTGAGGCTTTAGGGCTCTTAAAATGGGCAAATTCCTATCATTAAACACTAAAAAGGTTGACATGCTTTTTTTTGAGTTATTTATTTATCTTTCAGGTACGGTTTGTAAAAAATGTGACGTTATGGAAAGAGATGAAGCCTGCGTTCTATCATGGACACGTTTCCTTTCTGGACTTTGCCAAGTATGTGTCATGTTTTCCTGTGATTTTTGTTTCACTGCTCAGATTTCCTCGATCTGTTGTGGTCTGTGTGATTTGCATGAGCAACGCTGTTTAGAGTGATTTCAGGTTTTTGCACTGAAAGTTGATTTGCCAACGTTCTCAATCATTCATATCCACTAAAAAAGGATGTTGTTTTACATTCCCTGCGAGCCAGAAAGCGGTTTAATGCTGCTGACTCCTGGTGGCTGTCAAAGGAATTGCAGCAAGCTCATTTTAAACCGTACAAACATATTACATAAAGCAACTATTTAATCGTGACTTAATGCCCAAAAAATGCCCATAGGGTAATGTATTAGTTCTACTATACTGATACATTACTAATTATACTCCTTTTCCCATTTCGTTATCAGGTTTGGAGTGAAGAAAAAGCCTATTTACATAAATGTTATCCGGGACCCTATCGAGCGTCTGGTGTCTTACTACTATTTCCTGCGCTTTGGTGACGACTACAGACCAGGCCTGCGACGCAGAAAGCAAGGGGATAAAAAGGTAAAACGCTTTTTTTCCTGGTTTTAATGATGAATTTCACAACTGAATAGTACCAGAGTTTTAAGCTCACATTGTGTAAAAATTGTTGTTGTGTTAGTAAAAATAATTACAAGTTAACAATGATAATACTGATATGTAATATTAAAATATTAAAAAAAATAAAATGTATTATAAAAATAAAAACAAGCTATTTATGCAAAAGTACAAATACAATTTTAAATTATATTCTTAAATTATAAAAAAATTAAAATTAAATTTTAATTAAATTAATTTATTAATAAAATAAAATTGTAAAAATATCAGATAGAACTTGTGCTATTAACATCCTGAACACTGGTCTAAAAAGTGTCAGGTGTAATGGTATTGATGCCAGGCAATTGATTTATATGGAATAATTCCTAATATATGACGGTTTTTGATTGATACGTGATTATGTTGTTTTTACTTGGTGTCATTCAAGATTCACACTCTTTTCCCCCCATACTGAACTCAGAACATGTAAACTGTATTTTCTTTTCTCAACTCGAGATTTGGTGTGTGTGTGTGTGTGTGTGTGTGTGTGTGTGTGTGTGTGTGTGTGTGTGTGTGTGTGTGTTTCAGACGTTTGACGAGTGTGTAGCTGCTGGAGGATCTGACTGTGCTCCAGAAAAACTGTGGCTTCAGATTCCCTTCTTCTGTGGTCATTACTCTGAGTGCTGGTAGGCCGCGTCTTTCTTCAGATCCGCCACTTGTAGGACTCTTGCTACATTTTCTCATTCGCTTCTTCACAGGAACATCGGCAGCAAATGGGCTTTGGAGCAAGCCAAATACAACCTGGTGAATGAATACATGTTAGTCGGAGTGACAGAGGAGCTGGAAGACTTTGTCATGATGCTGGAGGCGGCACTTCCTCGCTTTTTCAAGGGGGCCACAGAGCTCTATCGGACAGGTACTACTGCAGAGGGAAAAAAAAGTCTTTTGGATGGTGAATAATTTTTGTTAAATGTTTGTGTCTGTTTCTTAAAGGGAAGAAATCGCATCTAAGGAAAACGAGCGAGAAGAAGCCGCCCACCAAAGAGTCTATAGCCAGACTTCAGCAGTCAGACATCTGGAAAATGGAGAATGAGTTTTATGAGTTTGCACTAGAGCAGTTCCAGTACGTTCGGGCTCACGCAGTGAGAGAAAAAGATGGAGAGCTGTATCTACTGGCACAGAACTTTTTCTATGAGAAAATCTACCCAAAGACTACCTGAGACTCAATGCTGCTCCGTAACACTGTATGCTGTGGTCAGAAACACTGGAGGGAGGACGCCGTCCGTTCTGTCCCACTGTTTTCCATCTGGATGTGTGCATTAGGAGCAACTGAAACAAGTCCGTGCCACAGGGAAGAGTCTTGGGGCCAAATAGCTTTCAAGAGCTTTACCTCCACCTCCCCCAAAGTACATTTAATTTCAAAGAAATCTTAAAAGCTCTCTAATGAGCTTAAAAAAGTCTTGTTCGTGTTGTTATTCACCTTTCTGCCATAGGGATTTGATACAGGTGCTGCCACATTTCAGAACGTTTTGTTACAGTACTTATTTAACGCATTAATGGTTCTGTTTTTTTGGGGTGTGATTTTTTTTTTTTTTTTTTTTTTTTTTTTTTTTTAATCTTAAGAGTACAGATGAATACTAAACATTCTTATCAAGCTGATAAAGTGTTTTTTCCAATATAGTAAAATCAGAAATACCTTACGTACTTGTACTTTTCAAGAAACTATTTATGAGATTTATTGGAAAAACACAGATGTGGATGTATTTGACGTAGTTAAAAACACACCACACATCTTGTCTCCTAAAAAAAAAAAAAAGAGAGCATTTTTCTGTTTGCTTTCTGCTTGGGGTTCAGTCTTGCATTTTTTTCAGCAACTGCAGATGATATATTTTTATCTACAAATATATGTAAATACCGGTCATTACAGTTACAGCTGGACCAAAACATTTAAAAATAGGACGATGAAGAATTGAGTATGAAATGCATTACTGTCACTTGTTCTTGATAAACGGTAATTCTTTTGTTTTAATTTGCTTTTATATGTTTTATGGCTGAATTATCGTGTTTTTTCTATGTAGTTTAAACATACTTTGTTACTCGTGGCAACATATCATTAGTCTGCTGCTTTGATTTTAGATATCATGGAGTTAAAATGTGTTTAATGAAAGGAAGACTAAATTCGTCGAGACTGTGCCTTTTTTCCTGTAACGCAGAGCTGTTATCACAGCCAGTGTAAATATGATTCGATATCTCAGCATATGAATAGGTAAGGGGTGGTTTTACAACATGAAATGTAGGTACAGTTGCATAGATTGTCGTTGTTAACGTTAGTGTGGAAATAGGCACCCATCGTGTAAAATTGTTTGCCTTGTTAATGGTACTACAAGACTGGAACTGATGTCTTTTTGAAAATGGAAATTTGTCTCCTGAGTACATTATACAGTTCCAGTGTTTCTATGTACATGAGCTTTACTCAACACACAGTTGTGCATGGAATGGGTGCTAGACTGCACATTTGCCCTTAAAAACTAAAAGACAAGATATAAAGTAGAACAGTAGGACCTTGTGACAAATTCTCACTTGTGAATATTTTGACATTGTACGGGTTCTTTTAGGTGTTTTTAGTGTATCGAAACCAATCTGTACTGTATATGACACACTAGAGTAACCTGTACATATAAAGTATGTATCTGTTTTAATATTTCTTTTCTTTCGCAGTGCCACCATGTGAGCCTGTTTTTCTCTCTTCTTTTTTTTCCCCTTTTTATTTCATTTCAGATTGAGACTCCAGGAGCTTTGCTCTTTCCTTTTGACATTGCTAAGGTAGATTTGAAAACAGATTTTTGGATATGTCCATAATAAAAAAGAGCTTGATTTATTATTATAATTTCGCTAAAATATCTCAGCCTGTTTATATTTTCTGAAAACTCTTCTTTTTTTTTCTCTTAACAATGGAGAAACAAAAATACACGGAGGCTTATTTTATTTAATATTCTTTCATTTTTTTTTTTTTTTTTTTTTTTACTTGCTACACGAAGACAAACCTTAAACAAAAAGGAACATTTTTTATGTTACACAAAGGCTGCATTTATTGATTAAACGCAGTGAGAGCAGCATAAGAACAAAAAATATTAACATTTTTAATTACTGTTTTCCATTTTAATATATTTGAAAATGTATTACTGGGATGGTAATGTTGAATTTTCAGCAGTCATTACTCCATCTCTTCAGAAATCATTAAAATATGCTGATTTGCTGCTCAAGCATTTTATTGTCTAACGCTGACAACAGTCAGGGTTTTAAATATTATGAGGACCGTTTATCATAATTCTTTGATGAATAGAAAGTGTTTATTTGAAAAATGTCTTTACTGACACCTTTGATCAATTCACTGCATATAGCTGAATAAATGCATTTCTTTAAAAATACAGTTTACTGACCCCCACCTAAATTTTGACTGGTCCATATATATCTTTTCATAGAATAAAATAAAAAACTTTTCTTAACCACCACAAACGTCTTTGCTCTAAAATCACTGGGTGTAACCCACTGGTCCAACCTTTCCTCCACAGAAGTGCTTACCACTAACATTATATTAAGGGGAAACACAAGATGTGCTGAAGCTGTGCTGTGCGCCGCTGCAATATCCACGTTATCTCATCGGAGCACATGCATTTAATAAACAGGGCTTTTGATACGCTTTCCAGTCTATTTTAGTGGAAATGTAATCAGCAACACAATTAAAGCATTATTGAGTCATTCTTTCAATGGCCTGGCCTAGATAATAGTGTAAATAATTAATTTTTCTATTAACTCATTGTTGTCTCTTCAGCTTGTCTCTCTCAACACACTGGGAACAGATACCAGGCTGCCTTTCAGAGATATAATTTTTCTAATTAGCACTCAAATGAAGGGCTGTCTGTAGCCTCTGATGGTCTTTGTCGGCGGTTTTTACCTCCCCCCGGTTAGATCATGATGGGCGATTGAGCTGTCACAGCAACAAATAAAGGGCCTTTCAGACAATCCCTTTCTGTGTTTGATCGACAGTCGAGCTTTCCTTCATTTTTAATGAACATCATAATTGTTGGCTATCGTCAGTGGGGAAAGGATACATTAATTAGGGGGAAATTGTTTCGTTAAAATAACCAGCTAAAGTAATTCGGTAGATTTGTTTGGAAATGTCCTTCTAATTACCCGAACAGAAATGCACATCACCGTCGAACGTCTCGCAGATTCAATTATAGAGCAATGATGAAAATCTTGTGCTCAAAAGACATCAGCCCGTTCCGGCTCTAAATAATGAGGCCTCTGTCTCACGCTTTCCATCTGATGTTTATCTAACTGTATGCGCTCAGACAGCTCACGCTCTTTTGTTAATGTGACTCCTGCGCTTTACCTGAAACATCACAACATGCCTCTGCTCGGTAAACAATTAAAGTAATGGAGCTGTGGAGAAAATGACTTATTTTCCATTACACCCC